>NW_026900781.1:5617500-6217500 GCF_033783945.1 Neopsephotus bourkii
CCCTCTATGCTGGGCACATGGCAGCAGGGACTGCCCTGAGGAGCTCTCACAGTAATTAGGCAAAGCAGAATGAAATGGGAAGGGGAACAGCAACAAAGAGAAAGCCTGTAGTTTCAGCAAGGGGACTGCCTCTGACCTGCTGTAGAAGCAGCAGAAAGAGATTCTCCTGGTCTGCCTCATCTACAGTCACACTTACATGTGGATGATGCTCCATGTTAAATATTGACACATTGCAAGCTAATAGAAGTTAAATCCTCTGCAGAAACAGGCACCATGCAACCTCCTTCCCCTGCCTACCCCAAGGTAAAGCCAGGCAGCTATGTTGCTCAGTGGCTGACAGCAGCTTGCCACGGTACTTGCAAGAACCTGGGGTTTTGCTGTTTTCCCAGCAAAATCAGAGTTTCTTTTAGATCTGTTGACAGAGAGGAAGTCTGAGGGGAAATTTTAAAAGGGGAATAAAAAAGCTCACATGGAAAGATCATTTCCTCCCACAAAAAGACCCTGGGAACAAGAGAAGTGTTACATTGACTGGAGACAAACAAAATTAAAACAAAATTCATTTCTCTGGAAAAATTAGAAGAATTGTGTTCCTGGTAAAGCCTCTGTCTCTTTACCCTGTTGTCAAACGGAGGTCAAAGTAATTAATGATAAAAAGTAATCACGTAATAGCATGTGTAGAATCCAGTTAATACAGATTGCATTATAAAAGCATCTTCTGACAAGAGATAAAATTATATGTACAGGATTCAGAACTACTTTTCCAGAGAGTATAAACAATTATGTACAATCCAGGCAAGCTGCTGGAGTATATTGGTAGCAGAGCAATTATAAGTAGACCAGTTTGTTTCCTCACTTCCTCTGATATTGTTCTGTTTACTATGGAGACTTTTTATACCCTTATGTCAGAATCAGGCCATGTGCTTTGTGACAAACAGGTGAGCATACAGATAAAGTAGATGTAACTTTGCTCATCAACTCTTTTCTGGCTGTAGTCTGTGTTGGTCTGACCTCATTCTGAATCATGACTCCATCATGCTCAGTGCCGCATAAACACATGGGATGACCCACTTCCTTATTTAGTTTAAAAGTTTGTTGTTTGGTGGTTTTTTTACCAAAAAGGCACAGAATGAGTCTGTAGTATACCCAAAAATTTCCCTTTCAAGGAGACTCAAAAGATATGAAGACTCAAAAGATATGAAGACAGGCTGAGAAAACTGGGGCTGTTCAGCCTGGAGAAGGCTGCATGGAGACCTCATAGCAGCCTTCCAGTATCTGAAGGGGGCCTGCAAGGATGCTGGGGAGGGACTCTTCATTAGGGACTGTAATGATAGGACAAAGGGTAACAGGTTAAAATTTAAACAGGGGAAGTTTAGATTGGATATAAGGAAGGAGTTCTTTACTGTAAGGGTGGTGAGGCACTGGAATGGGTTGCCCAAGGAGGTTGCGAATGCTCCATCCCTGGCGGTGTTCAAGGCCAGGTTGGACGAAGCCTTGGGTGACATGGTTTAGTGTGAGGTGCCCCTGCCCATGGCAGGGGGCTGGAACTAATGATCTTGAGGTCCTTTCCAACCCTAACTATTCTATGATTCTATGATACATGTATACACACGTATTTCCAAAGTTGGAAAATTATTTAGGGGCAGCTAAGAAAGCTTGGGCCAATTGCCCCAGATGGTGGTTTTATAGTAAGGGCAGCCTGAGCTCTCTGACTTGTAAATAAGATCAAATCCATACACTTGTCTTTTCTTAGCTCCCTATACTCTCAAGTCTCTTATTTCCTCCAAGCTGGTTGTTGCTGACACTGAAGTTCATATTCTTTAGAATAACACCATAACAAGTATTATTCTGCCAGATTCAAAGGATGTAGGAGAAACTTGTCATGCACCAGTCAAAGGGCATCATTTTACACGAATGTTTTCTCTTGAAAACTGAAGTGAAAGCCACAAAGATCAAAATCGAGGAGTATGTAGAATTGTCTTGGCTCGCATTACAAATAACACTCACTAGGTTGTTACTCAAGATGGAGAGCTGCTCAAGGGGGAAGGGGTATGAGTGCCAGGCTTAGTGATCCTTTATATTCTAAAGGATACTGCTACACTCTACATATTCCTTCAAGCTGCACAAACACACATTGAAGATCGGACGTAAGCCTGATTTAAGACATTTTTTTCAGATATCTAACTGGATAACCCACTCAATCTTTGCATGAAAAAGGTTTAAAATCCCCCCCATTTTTCTCTTTCATATTGGTTTTCCATTTGTTGATGTAATAAGTTCATCAGACTGTCCTGTTCTATTTATTGCCCATAATCTCCTTTTCTGGGCTCAAATGCTAACAGTATGCTACAGGAGACTGTTTTATTCTCTTTCCAACTGTGCTTTCTTTCTCTATCATGCAATTAAATACAAGTCATGGAAATATCTCTAGTTCACATTTAGTTTTAGAGAAATCAAGCTGTGTGTATATGAAAGTGGCTTTTCATACAATTTACTAATAAATACTGAGTTTGATTCAGTAAATGCTCTAGAGACCCAAGATGGTTTTAATAGCTGCATAAAGTTATATAATGTGCATAAGTGCTTTCCTTATTGCAAATGACCTAAAGTTATTTCAGTACTTTGTACAGTACTAATTTAAATGCACAATACAAAAATAACAACATCCATTCTGCTAATGTTCTTCCTAACTTAATAAAAGAAGTTTTTGTGCAAACTTCACAGCTATGGAACAATCTATTTCAACTGAAGTGCTGGTTATTAGTTTCTTTTCAGAGCCAAAACATCTTTCTAGGCTTTGTAGTTAAACCTATGTTTAAAAAGCTTATGTGGTTGTCCACATTTGATGCTTATTCTTCACACCCAGAGATGAAGCTCAGACTGCTAGATGCAGATGATTGAGGAGATATCCAAGTCAAAACTTCTGTGACTGTATTAACATGTTCCTCCTTACTTTTTATCTCATCAGCTTGGTGAAACTGTGGCTATTGTTATCCTGCTTTTGACACCAAACAAACCCAAACCAACCAAACAAGAGCTTACCACATCAGTAAGAAAGTCTGGAAAAGATTTTTCAGATTCATATTATAAAATTTTTCATCTTTACTTCATAGGCTGAGGCCAGGGCAAATCTGCCCCTCCCACTTGGAAAGGATGCAGAAAGAGTAGCCAGGAGTCAGGACTGCTCAACATTTCCTTGCCTTCTTTACTAACCTGATTCTTGCTATACCTGAAGGTGCATTCATCCTGTGGTTTCTTTGGCATGCAGAGCCAGGACAAGACATTATTCACTATACACACACACACAAAAAAAACCAACCACCCCCCCCCCCCCCCCCCCCCCCCCAAAAAAAAAAAATAAATCATTGCTTAGTTAGGAAAAGCATTTTCTAGGCAGAATAATCTATCCACAATAAAAAAGTAATACCAAACGCCACATACATATTTGAGTTCTGGCAGCTATGTCACAGTTTTCATGTTGTGTGATAACCAGCTTCAGGCTTCATGAGGTGGAGACCACCACGTTTCTGGGCCAAAGTCCTTGCTGACCTCACAGAACCTCCAGCCACGCAACTTGCACTGCAGCAATTTGGCAGGATTCCCAGCTGCAGCCCTTCCCCTCCTTTTCAGTCCCAGTTTCCCTTAACTTTGTATTTTTCCTGTCTTTCCAGGAGCCTTTGTCTGCCTTCCCATTTCTGTTGCTCCAGGGCACAAAGTTGATGCTCCTACCAGACCCCTGCTAACAGCAGCCTCCCCAGTCTTGATCTTTTGCCCACCCCTCTCCAACTCATCCCCTAACTAATCCCACCAAAACTCCTTCTTAATTGGAACTCCTCCCAGATCAGAAACTACTGTAAATAACGGAGATGGCAGAAGAGCAATCTAGAAGTTGCCTTAAGGTGGCATCATTAGCTACAACCTGCAAGTATCAGGTTGCTAGAGCGTAATATGCACTGTGTCAAACCTAGCAGGGATGGCTATGGGTTGGCATTCAGAACCACCATGCGGCTGAGCCAGGCCAAAAGATATTGCCTTTCATACTGCTGGTTGTACAGAATCAGCAGAGTACAAGTGGTGGCTTATTTTCCACTCATACAAAATATGCTACATGTAAATTCTCCAGTTAGTTTATGCAAGATTTAGTGGAGCAGAAAAGTTGCCCAAAAGACCTTAGACAATACTTAGGAATTGTACCAAGTATTGCATAGAAATTATAGACTCCCCCATGTTAATGTTTAATGAAAATTTTTTGTACCACCATCAGCTGCTTCCAGAACAATAATTACACAGCACAAGCAAATAATCATAGGAAAACATCCACTTTTTTCAGCTGTCCTCAACTAAGCAAGTAAACCAGCAGTTATATATCTACCAGTATCATCTACCTTGACAAAATGTTTGGAATAAGGTACCAAAGTGTAGAACTGCCTCTTAAAGCGTCAAGGGGCAACTGCAAGATTTTGTAGAGCTCATCCCTAGTATAAGGAATATGAGTAAGTAGGCAGCTGGAGAAGTAGTGGCTCCAGCTGTAAGTCTTAATGCTTGAGAAAAATATATCTAGAGCCTTACAAAAGAAGAGAAGCTTTATAAATGTAAAAAACTAGGAATGCCCTTAATAAGTCATGAATCCCAGTTCAGAACAAAAACATGAATTCCGATACATAATTTGATGTGAAATCAGGATGCACTGCTACTTTTGTAAAGCCCAAAGTTTACATATAAACTTGTTGTGATGTAAACTGATAGAAGAAGAATCAGCACTGACATTCCTCACCCTACGCAAAGCTGATCCCTTCAGGCACAAAAACAGAACAAAAGGGTCTTCTAGTTGAACATACAAGGTGACAGAAGAGTCTCAGCCTTACTGCAACCAGCCTCAGGAGCACCTTGCTTTCTGCTGGACCGCTCTGTGCAAAGCCAGCTGCAGAGAGAAGCCTTACTTAGCAACATCAGTGTTACAGAAAGCTCTAACCCAAATTATCCTCACAAAAATGAAACTCATTCTTTTCTAATGAGTAAGGTCTTTTACACTGACAAAGTTTGTTCATTGCAGCTGCTCTGCATCCTTGTAATGGAGCTCTGAGGGTTGGGTTTTTTCCCCATTTACCTGCAAAGTACAATTTCTGGCCCCTTTGTGGAATATTTGCATTCAAAATTTAGCAGGGCTAAAGTCATTATTTCTCAGCCTTGATGTGGAAACAAATGCAGTGACCATCTTCTATCGCTAGTCACCTTTTCCTCACAAAACCAGAGCTGAGTCACTTCCATAGATCTGCTCTCTCTTCCTTTAGCCACACTCAGCACCTTTTGCTCACTTTCATTTAATGTCTGCCCAGCTAATGTGATTCTGCAAAACCCTGAAAGATAAACTTACTGAAACAGAAATGCTTGACAAATAGCCAAAAACCACCACTGATACCCAAACATGGAGACAAACAAACCATATTAATATACTTGCTAGATAGTGTAGAAAACATCTTTTTGACAGGCACACATGATGTGCTAAGAAGATTAAAATGAGAGATGAAAATAAATGACAAGGAGCAGGGAAAACAAAGTAGAGGGGGCCTGGGTGTCTCAAGGGGTATATTATGGGATAGAGAGAATTTCACCTTGAGGTTAACTGCCTGAATCCTACGCAGGCTAGCAGCAGCAGAGCTCTCACAGCTTCTCAGACACTGCAAATGATTGGCACTAACTGATATGAAATAAGTTGTTAGCCTGGGTTTATCCCTGAAGGAATAATGATCAGACCTCTTCATCCAGAAACACAGCCTCTTTCTTTGTCTTCCAGGGGTGAGAACAGCCTGGCTGTGCCAGCTGCTCAGACTGGTCTAGCCCGTGTCGCTGTCACTGTATTTGATTTGTGTATCATCACAAAGGATAAGCACCACCCAGGCAGTTTAGGAGATGTGAGTGCAGAGCCAGCCAGTAACCAGGCAGAATGGACAGTGGATCCTTCATTTGGCAATATGAGGACGATGCTTTGCAGGCACGAGAAAGAGATGGCTGAAAACCATAAATTCTGATTTTTAGGGGAAGAAAGTGAAAAATGTATGATTTGGAATATGGTTGTCTCCAGTTGGGAACACAGAAATGATGAGAATTTCTTGCAGTGCAGGAGTTCTGAATGATACGATTTTGGATGTAGTGACGTTGCATATTTCATGTTGAAAAGCTGAGGTGACATATTTTTGTTTTGACGTTTTCAACTCAATAGTCCTCACATTTACACAGGAAAGCAAGAGGAAGTTCAGGTGTTTCTCACAATAACAATGTAGCACAGATTTCAGAAAAAGAGATTACAGCAAAAAAAAAAAAACAAAGCCAAAAACAACAATCTCATGGCAAAATGTAACAAATTGCCCACTTTAGTCTGAGTTGTTCTTGAAGAAATATGCTGGCAAAGTACCACCAAAATTAGGGTGAGACCGAAAAGTTTGTTATTTCTCCAAAGTGTGTAGTTTTTCAAAAAAGTCAAATGTTTTAAACAGGCTCTTTTCCCCAAACCAGTGTTTAATCCCATAATACGCCACATCCTTTCTGCATGATACATCACACAAGTCATTTCAGGTGAAATCCCAGCCATGCCAAGGTCAGGCCTGGGAGTTCATCTGTGGTTTTCAGTGTAGCCTGGATTCCTCTCTAAATCTGTTCAGTGCAAATCTCTGACTGTGAAGAAAGGGTAATGGTACCTTTTCTAATGGAGAGGAAGCTGTTATACAGCAATTAAGGAAAACAACAAAGGAAAACAGCAAACAAATGAGAAACTAAGGTTTTAACTTATGTGGCCTGTATGGCCTGGTATTGCCCATAATGTTACAGGGAAAAACAGGCCCATCCTTGCCAACGTGTATCTTTCCAGTCTAGGTATGGTTCAGTTGTAGAGTAATTCCATCTCCATTCTGCTGAAGTGCTCCCCCCTACTGACAAGAGGGACAGAGAAGGCATTTCATTCAGTGCAGATTTAGGTGTTTGACAGCAACTAGGAGCAGTCCCACTGGCATGCCAGCAGCTGGCAGGCAGCAGATGTTGCCAGATTTTGGTCTAGAAGCAGCCAGGTGTTGCTGCATGCTGCCTGGCTGCCTGGTCAGTTATGACATGGTGAACCCTGAGTTATTAGCTGACAGTTAAAGCAGCCAGAGCTGAAAGACAGGTAACAAAGCAGAGACCTGAAATGTGTGGTGGCTGCAGGAACTGTGCCTTGCAGTACTGGCAATGAGTACTGGGAACAGTAAGTGAACTGCTGTCCTTCTGGAGAGCTCGGCTGTGGGCTGCTTGCTGTAATTGTGGGCATTGAAGCTGAAGTAACCAGGGTACCCCTGGAGCACTTAACAGTGCCCAGCTAACCTAACACAGAAGCAAACCTCCCCTTGCTATGGGGAACCTCCAAAAGTGGAGTACTAGTTATTGCAGTAGAGAAAAAAAGCAGCTAGCACTCTCCTCTCCAGATTTTACTCACATATGCTATTGAGGAATGGCTTAGACTGACATTTTAACAGCCACCACTGTAAATTACAGCATGGCTAGTTTTGTATGTGGTTTGGGTTTTGGTTTACTGAGGCAGGTAAGAAACGAGAAGGTCAAAAAAGCAGGGTTGTTTTTTTGTGTAATCTGCAAGCTACGTTACCCTGGAATGGTTTTCAAAGTGATCTATATATACATGATATAAATCAGAGAAAAAGTCATATTAATGTTAAGGAACTGTGGTGACGTTAATAAAATGTGGCTGGGTGTGCTCATGCATGCATGCATATACTTGACTTTATGCATTTATATGTGCATGCGAGACTGAGCTGTGATACTGCTTCTCTTCATCCTCATTTGTTGAGATACTGTAAATCAGTTCAACATAAACTAACTTTGTGTGTTGGAATTTTCCAATATTTCAGGAAGTAAATGTACTGGCACTGAGATCATGGTGCCTGAACTACCAGGAGCTGTGCATGGGAATCACGTAGAGGAAACTGCTACTTGTTGGAAAGACAGCAGGAGCCCCATAACAAAAAGCATCACTTGTTACACCACTGATGTTATCCAAGATGGAAAATTATGGAAGGCAGAGCTCTCAGAGACTTTCAGTGGGGTTTGAAAAACCTGTATTTTGCATCTGGAATATTTGCAAAGTGTGGGTTTTTTTTATAGAAAATTCCTTTGCTCTTTTCAGGATTTTTATCCAAAATGGCATTAAAAGGACTCAAGTCATTGGTATAAAACAAATCAAGTTTTCAACAGATAGCACAGTTTGATGATACAAATGAGAAATGAAGCTGAAACCAGGCCTGATTTGTGTAATTTAAGACAAGACACTTAGTATAAAACCAGTTCAGAATTTACCAAATGGCAAATCTATGCCATGTTTAGTATCCACATAAGCCTTCCTGTGTCACACGCAATTTTAGCAGGGTGGTAGAAGCAACTGCTTGCTTCACTTAAAGTATTTTTCAGGACCTGGCTGTAAGTGATTTTAACCAAGAGTCAGTGTTTCTGAGTAGAGCACAGTCCCACATAAGGAGGGACAAGGATGGTATCCGTGGCTGAGTGCCCCCATCTCAGTTCACAGATCATGATCTAAAGCTGGTTGGAGATTGACAGCTCCCTTCCCTAGTAGCTTTCAAGGCCTAGAAATTGATTTTCACCCTTCCTGGGAGCAAAATTTAACAGGTTTAAACTTTTTTTATGGAAATCTAACAGCACCAGAACAGCCATTTAGGAGTCAAAATTTTTGTCTTCTCTTTCAGAAAAGGAGGAGGTCAGGACAAAGAGAAAGGTCATGAGAAACTGGGTTCTTGCACTTGAGCTTCTGTGTTCAGAGCAACAAATTTTGCCTCTAATGTAGTGGGGAACCTGGTTTCCAACATCCACAGCTCCAGGTTAGCAAGAAAATTACTCGCTGTCTTTGGTAGGTTCCTTTTCCTCCAGCCACTAAATGAGAAATTTAATCAAATCCAATTAATTGCAGGAAAATTTCACTCAGCTGTGTGTGTTTGGAGCTGCCTTTGCCATCAGCCTAGCTCCAGATGATGGGATTATCTTTGCTTATTAATATGATTCCATTTAATTCTGCCACTGCTTGATATTCTGAGGCACAAAAATCTGTGCAGCAAAGTCTGTTTCTGGGTGAAAAAATGCTTATCTTGCATAAAGTCTTTTGCATACTGTAAGCTTTATTACCCTTCCTCCATGCATCTTAAGTGCAGGCTTAAGCCCTCGCAGGACTGGAGCCAAAATGCACTGAATTCCTGTGCCACCTGTCGATGTTACTGACACACAACATGCTGCAGGCCCATGGAGTCTCAGCTGCTGTTCTCCATGTCCCCACTTGCCCTGTTGCTAAGATCCCATGGACTCAGAGTCTCAATTCCTCTGGGGCATTGCCAGTTAGGAGTTGTATCTCCAGGTCATCACCAGAGGGGTAATTTTTTTCCTTATTTGTGTGATAATTTTAATCTGGTTGATTTCTTACCCAGAGACAGAATGCAATAAATTTTGCCTAGGAAATTAAATACTTTTGAAAAGATAATCAGGTGTATTAGAAAAAAAGAGGAGTTTTAAACCACTAAGTCTAGAGCCCAAACTTTCATATGTCTACATCATTTAACTCTCCCCTCCCACGATGTCATTGTCACATGCATCATTGCAAGCCACAGCACTTGCACTTTGCGTTGAGCCTGAACTACGCTGCAAATGCCATCATTTCCTTTGGAGGCACCCTTCTCAAATGGCAGTAACACAGCCCAGCTCCTATTCAAGATGTGCTAGGAAAAGATGGTATCTAGCATGGGATTATTCTACACTAACTACGTGGTGATACACGAAGCTTAAGGTATTTCCTGAAGATCTGGGACCAGCTGATGTCCCATGCAGACTCTCGATTCCCCAGGAGAAGATCTGTGTGAGTGTTTTTCCCCTCTCTTTTCTGTCACACTCTGCTCTTTACCACACTGGGTACAGTATGTGGTTTAGCTGCCACTAGCCCTGCCAAATCTGTGCCCATTAATGCCTGTAACTGAGTTCCTACAAACTCTATTTCATGTCTTATTTAATAGAATCTGCTTCTGATACAGTAAAAACTCAAATTAGCCCAGGTATTTTAGGGAAGGAAATGGACAGGAAGGATGCTTGTAAGAGCTGAAGACCAGCCTTAGTGGGAATATAACTGGTAGGATTCTAGATTTAGTAAAGGATTGCCCTGATCAGTTATAGCCTATAGCTAAATAAGAAACTATGGAGACATGTCAATGCAACAGATGGGACAGAGGAGTTGAGAAGCTTGAGATCTGAAAAATTCTCATGCCCCCTGCTCTCTGACCAGGAAAAAGTCACATTTAGTATCTCAGTCTTCCTATTTATATAATAGAGTAACGCAGTCTCATGTTTGCTAAACCCTGAAATTAGAAAGGAATGGTAGTAAATATGGGCAATCTACTTTGACTTAAATCGAGCTTTTAAAAGAAAAGCTTTTAAATAACAATCTAATGTGCATTATATGTCCATATATATCTCATAATAGATTTTAGAAATACACATCATGGCCTTTATGATTTAATTGTGCTCGTGTCACTGTGATGTGATTTCATTTGAATTACAACTCCAATGGGAAATTGGCATGTCACCTCAAAGACAGGCAAAGTCTTCAGGGGATAGTACTAGAGAGAGAAGCAATTTGGGCAGAACATTTCAGAGCTGTGATAAGATTCATGTGATTTGGTATAGTGGCTGGAGCGTAGTGACACATTTGACTTCCTGCAATGGTCAATAATGATCTATAGTAGCCCAGTTTGAAGCTTGGTTTTTTTCTTGTCTTCTCATATGATGTGGCTTGACCTCCAACTGCCTCATTCTTTATCCCAAGGGAATCTCCAATATAATTTTCAATACTAGTCCTTTTATTATACAGTTCACTAACCTCTTACCTGAAAAACTGGGCTTACACAAAGTAAGTTAAATATTTTACTGTATCTATCACTGAGAAAGAGTAAAAAAGGGGCAGAAAGAGGCAGAGTCAGCCTACTTTTACTCAACCAACTAACAGCCACTCAGGAGTAGGCAGTGAAAATTAGGTATCTTTTATACCACAGCAAGATTTTCAATAAGTACAGAAATTTGTCTTTTACCCCCATACACTGGTAGGTATCCACCTAACACTTCAGGAAAAGAAAAAAATAAATTAGAGAGAGCTTAAAGATATCAAATAGGCAAAAATTTTGGTAGCACTGTATTGCCCAGTATAGCTACTCTATTACTCTCCCTCTTACTGCTGTTGCTTTGTCTAGAAATTCTGTAACAATTGGAACTACCAGAAAGAGGCTTGGCCTAAACAAGAGCTAAATTGCTGAAAGACTAGAAGTGAACCCAAGCAAAGGAGTCTTTGCTTCATTTCTCCTTGAATGGGTCACTTAAGACAAAGGTTGGCAAACCACACAGCTGTGACACGCAATGCTTTTTTTGTTTGCAATTCCATTATTTATTCTAGCATTTATAAAATGTATTCTTTACAGCGTATCTGGGGACATATAAAAAATGTAGATCTACAAGTAGTCTTTAGACTACTTCCTTGGGAGAAAACTCTTTACATTCCTCACAATGGCTGCTCTGTAAGGCAGAAATGGAGGAAGCAGACAGGCTTTGTATCATGGGCTCACACTTTTTTTTAGACCAATGGAAAACGGAAATTCTAACAATTGGGGCCAACACACCCTAGCAATGCCTCTTTTATAGACACAGATTTTAAGCGTAAGCTGCAGTACTCACGGTTATAATAATTGCTCTGGGCACTTCCAAGCCTTGCCATCATGCACTGCCAAAGTATCACCATCCACAAACTGAACTGCTCCCATAAAGATAAGGAGCCCAGTGCAGACACTGGTGTTCTCATTTAGAAGATTTTCTTTAGCAGTTAACAGTGCTAAGCAGAAGAGTGTGCTTCAAGGCTTGTGCTGCCCCAAATGAGTTATAGGCATCACAAGTAGTAAGTAGCAAAGAAAGGACAAAGCAAGAAGAAACAACACTCATACTGGACATCAATTCTACCTGGGGGACCAGGAGCAGGCATGAAACCAGCAAACTCACTCTTCCCCCAGCTTTAATGTTTTAATTCCATGACTAGGGGTTATCCCTGCACAAATTCTTGATGATTCCTCTGGCTCAGCAGCACTCTAAAGAAAAGGTAGACAGAACCAAACAAGCAAAGTTGTTGCAATCATCTCTTTCGACGTGCATCTGTTAGCACAGCTACTTGTTCCAATTATTATCAGTTCTAACAATGTGATAAATCATTGCAAGTGTAGGTCATATTTATATTTGTAAAAATCTTAGGAAGATGTTGGAATAAAAAATCCATTGTTAGAAAATAGTACAGTATACCAAAAACTGACAGAGTTATTGACACAGATGTTAACATCTTTGAATGACAATGATTTTTTAACAATCTGTAACATGCTTCTTATCCCTGTAATGTCCTGACATTTGTTAATCATCCATTAAACTTTTTAAACATCAACTTGTTTAAAAATCTGAGCTAAATAAATCCAAGGGAATCATAAAGAGTAGAGAGAAAGGGAAGAGGAAATTCACTGATCACATGAAAAAGTATTCTTAATGTTTCCAGCAATTTCTCACAATAATAAAGGTATTAAAAGAAGAACTAAGGCTAGCATTTGCTGGCTGACTGTTTAAACAGGGTAACATGGCAGAGATTGTGTTCTGCTTAATACTGGAAAGTTTGAAGATATGTTTGTTTTCTGAAGAGCAAAAGTTTTTGACAGATATTTGTTGCCTGGAAAACAGCACTGGTTAATCAGCCAGACAAGGTGCTGGTGGATGAAGCACAATGTGCTCTTCCTGCAGAAAACAGGAGACGTGTTACCAAATCAAACTCAGATCCCTCACACTGTAGCACAAGAACATGACTAATAGGTCAGATCAAAATATTTACATTTAAAAATATTAATTTGCTTCTTCCCAAGAGGTTCTCTAAGCCTTAATGCATTGCTGTTTCTATTTCTTTGATTCATATCCTGGTAACTCTAAACAAACACATGCTTGCACATTTACAACCAATCTAAACATCCAACAAATCCACATATCATGTAACTCCCTGCTTCCTTTTCCTATCCACTTTATCATTTGGATCCATGAGCTGGGGAGACATCTGACCTACTTGATGGTGAAGCACCTAATTCCACTCTGGACCATTCAAACCCAAGGAATAACACAGTACTTCTCTTACATATATTTTCTGTGAACTACCTCAACCAGAGAAAGATGGCACATGGTTAGACTTGGAGACACAGGTTGATGTTTTCAAGTAGCTAATGGTGAAAGAGACAATATGGAGAAGGGTAGGAAACATGAGCCCCCCTTTTATGACTATTCTCTGGCCATGCTGGGTTTCTGATGATCCCAAAATAAAATGCCAGAAAGAAGAGACTACTGAATTTGTAGACTTCTTAGTGGGTTATCTGGATAGAGCTGCGAGCAAACTCCTGAGGCTGGCTGCTTCAGAGAAAGGCCGACTGCAGATTGAATTTAGGTTCTTTCAATGCATTCATTTATTTTCAATCACTGTGTCTCCCCTCTTTTCAGCCAGCTAAAGTTTGGCGTCTCTGTGTGCCAGATCAGTTCATCCAATAGACAAGAGCTGTCCCACCAGTGACCTGGCCTCTGATACCACTCTGAATGATGTCCTTGGGAAATGGACCAAACCCAGAGGGCAATAGTGTAAAATGTACTTAGAGATTTTTAAATCCCCCTCATTCAAATTAAAAGTGGATTAAGTACTATCCTGGGCAGTTACTAATCTGATGGATATTCATTCCAACATTATTCATAGAATTATCACAAAATAAATGCAATTAGATCATATAAAAGATATTGGTTCCAAATCAAGTGGCATGTTAAAATTAAATCAGTTCAAAGCCTAACTCTAAACATTTTTACAGCTGGGAATCCTCTTATGAAAAACCAGCTCACCTTTGTACCAGTTTATGAGCTGTTTTGTGAAAGATTCTTCACAGCAAATTGTCACCAAGAGACCCCAGAAAAAAGCTGGAAGCTCAGAAAAGGTTTCTGATCCTATGCCTATGGGACCAAACCCATCCCATCAATATCAAGGTGACAGAGCTGTGCAACAAGCCTGAGAACACAACAAAATGATTTCCATGCCAGTTTTGAGAGCTGGTTTCTATTCACTGAATGCTTATAGTTTGCACGTGGCAATTTTTTTTTTTTACTCAATCCATAATCTATCTGCTACTAAGAGAAAAAAATGTTTTAATGCATTAAGTCAGCTCTTCGCTGCATCCCCAGATAGTCATTGGAGATTTACATGAATGTAAATTTACATTCACATGCTTGTTTTATATTCCGTTTTTGGTAACTGCTCCTAACAGGGTTACTCTGGAAAACAGCAGCTTCTTCCTACGGGCTCCACTTCCCAGGGCAATAAGAACAGTCTCTCTGCAGTTGTTTCCAAGTTTTCCACAACACTGGCATGGCCAGGCTTGCTAGCAGGGTTTCAGAGCAGTGGTGTACAACGCAGCTTAACAAACAATACACAAACCAGGTTTCATGGATGAAGGCTTGCAGAGGCTTTTTTTAACCCCCTCCTGAAGCTGAGTGGCAGAATGATGGAAAGGCATGACGACCCTGCTCTGCATCACACATCACTCACTGAGCTGGGGGACAACCGATGGCAAAGGCTTTAAAAACTGCTTTTTCCCCTCAAATTTCTTCCTTCCCCTGCTTTAGAGCCTGCCCCAAGCCCTCTTGGAGGCCTTCACCACCAAATGCAGAGGAGTGCTGTGCCTCTGCCTGCCTCCCTTGCTCCCAGAGGAGACCTAAAAGGAATAATAAATTGCATGTGTGAGATCCTTATGCATCTTTATAAGGTATAAAGATACACAAAAGGATGTGTTCCTGATCTGCTAGATTGTGAGGACTTAACAAATATATTTTGAATCAGTGTCTCTTGCTATCTGAGAGGGTGTGTTGGGTTTTTTTGTTAGAGGATTAGTGGGGCTAATGATACCACAAATGCAGTTAACTCTCTACTGTCAGAGGACATGACAGCTTGCAAAGGACCCTGTGAACATATATGCTTGATTTCCTAGGTAAGAGCTGTACTGTTGATATTATCAGAGGTTTTCCATTACCTGGGTTATTTCCTGGAGGACCACAGAGCCTCCTGAAATGAAGATATAAAATGGGAAAGCAATTCTACTCAAGCTGTTACAAGTTTTGGGGTCTACTATTATGCTAAAGCACCCGGTAGAATCATGCGAGTCAGCAGCAGGCAGGAGAGTCAGCTTCCCCTGCTTGGCCACCCTGCTGCATGCGCTGCCTCTCCAGCATGGAGGGAGGGACCTGTCCATGGCTTAAGGTGTATTAAAAAGGAACAGAAATGAAACAAATCACTTCACCTAGTCTGATAAAAACATATCGACCTAGCTTTGCTGCCCAGGTTATGAAAGGTGCAGAGTCACTAACTGGCATTAATTTCACTGATGTGTGGGCTGTAAGTGTCAAGGTCTTCAAGCAGAAAAGCCTCTGGAACTGTAGGGTGTTAACAGTCTACTTAGAAATTGCAGTAGAGATTAAGTTAACTATGAAAATACTTAAAGCTGTCTCCACCTTGCAAAAATTTAGTCCTTATTTTTATGACAACAGACTTCCTCAGCTGCAACTGTCAGCAATGCGTTCCTCGGTCCAGGTATTTATCTAGCATAATTAAGTGTGGAGTAGGGGATAACATTGCTGAAATACAATATAAATTAATTGTACATTCATAAAATGTATAGTCACAAGAGTGTATATTCATTACTCCTCAGGGTTTTAAACATATTTTGGAACTTTTCTGCAACAATCTCTTATTTCCCTGGTTCTTTGCCTGAAAAGTAACATCCAGCTAGCCATTTTTATAAATGTTTTCTATCTATAGCATTGTTATACCCCTATATATCTTCTCCATTTCCATGATGCATAGAGTATGCATTTTCCACTTGGTGGAAATCAGATGAGCAATGCTTTTGCTCCTGCAGCTGTTAATTATGCAGAATGAAGGCTGCTGCAATCTTCCCAAAGGGAGCTTAGCAAGGTTTCTTTTCATTTCTTTTTTTGTGGCCTGCCTCTTCAGCCAGCAATTCACTCAGCACCTTGACCATGAATCCCTTGTAAATTGGCATTTGCTCAGCCTGTTTTTAGGCACAGTACTTAACACTGGTCTTAGGACGTTTCTAATTACTGAACGAGGCGCACCATGTGACAGGTTTATAGTTCATTATACTGGGGTGGGCCAAGTTGTAACAACATTTTGGGTCAGGCCAGGGTCTCAAGAGATCATTAAAATCTGAAGTAGGCCACTTGACAGTAAATACCAGCACAGAACTGAATTTGATTCCCATAGTTCTGAAAGAAAAGAAAGCCAACTCATTAGCTAGCTGCCCGGGCTGAATTCATATGGTATTATTATTTTGTTCTTTTATCTGGCACAACCATGTGTTCAGATATTTACTGGTTGTTAGAAAAGACCAAGGCAAAGAAACCTTCATGTGCTAGTGGAAATCATGCTATGGCTGATGATAAAGCATTTATTTTCTGTTTCACATTTTTAACAACAATGACCAAAGAAAAAGAAGAAAGAAGGGGAAAAAAATGTAGATCTGCTTCATGAAAGATAAGGATTGACGAGCTGGCTTCCATAAAAACAGTACCTTTGATCCGTTGCCCAAATTTGTGCCAAATTTGCTGAGATCAGCATTTTTACTTCCCCTTTCCACACAGCTTCTCTGAAATACAGGAGACGCTTCTAGTCATGGATTTACAGCACCTCCAAAGACATTAAGTAAACACACCTTGTGGCTCATCGTTCTTGCTTTTGTGATTCTCTAATGTCACTGGGTTAAAAATCTGGGCAATTAAAAATTATACCTCTTCTGGGTACAAAGAGACTGTTTTAGAGGTTTGTGGAGAAATATGGCTTATTTTCGTTAATGTATTAATGTTTGCTAACTTATTTCTGTAGCTTCCTAAACCAAAATAAGTACGTACAAACATGGATTTCAAGAACATTCTACAGGAAGAAAGCTAAAATGAGCCTAAGCTAACAAAACAACTTTGCCTTATCCTTGCCCACATCTGAAAGCTCTAAATTGGAAACTAAACAAATGGATAGAAAATCAAAAATGATTGGACCAAGCCATGAGGTTTGCATCTAGATAGGAATTCTGTCCAAGTTGCTGAAAGCAAATCAAGAATGGATTTTTAAATTCTATTTAGAGAAATAAGGCTAGGATGTCTTGCTAAAGTAATATACTTGAAAGCTACTTACTCAAAATAAAAGTGCCCCTTCTAATACAACTTGGTTGGTGTTAAGGTAATTAACTCATCCTTTCCTCATGAATTTTCCCTTTCCTCATAGGCATTTCTGCATTTTCTTTTGATCTGTGCCTTCACCTCCCAGCTGCTCTGGCCATGTTACAATGCACCTCCTGGCAGCTGCTTCTCCCATGGATGATTTCCCGCAGCCAACTCTCACCTCCTGATGTCAGCTCTCTGGGGCAAGGACCTTCTCCATCACCCTGCAGAACAGTGCTTTCATTCATGAGTAGGTTCAGTGAACTCAATTATTCGGTGGTAAATCATTAATGTCGCAGGGGATGGCTCCAATGGCATGACCCAACACCACACCTCACTACATGAGGAAGCCCATCTCCCTCTCTCACCTCTCCTCTCCAATCCTGCTCCCACTGCCCAACTGATGCCTCCAGCATCCGCTTTTCCTGTGTTTCAGCTGAGAAGGTGAATGGAAGCAGGCTGGAGGCACGAGGGAGAGGAAGGGAGAAGAGGGGAGAGCAAGCCAGCAGCGGGCAGCACTGACCCATGAGATGTGTGGAACTGTAACCTTGCAGAGGAAAACAGACACTGGGAAATCAGATAGTTGTTTGTTGTTTGGTTTGTTTTTTTTTTCCTCAGAAGCCTAAAATTAAAGGATCCAGAAACACACAAAGCTATGCCTAAGTGACAAACCAAGTAATGGAACAAAGCCAATTTAAAATAACTAAGTAGGTTTGGTCCCTAAAGCTCACACGTTGTAGGCACAATGTCTCCCTTTCCATCCCTTTGATGTTTCTGAGGATCACTTCCACTGCCTTGTTCTGTACCACTTTTGCACTGGTGCACTCTAAAGGTCCCTTTGCAGTGCAAGACCTGACAGACATTGAAGCAGAGAAATGTGCTTTTTTTTTGCTCTCATGGTTTATCTTCCAAGCAGGGCAACAGGCTCTTTTGGTGGCAAAAGGGAATATCAAATTAATTCAGGAATGCTCTGCAGCGCTCAGCATGTCTACTGCAAACCTAGCTGAGCTTAGTCACAAATCACAGACCTGCCATTTTTTGCCTGTCCACAAGAACCATACAGTGATTTAGAGACTATTTTTCTGTTACGGCTGACAAAGTAGCCAACCTTTCCTGAGCCTACAAAGAGTTAACCTGGGCTAGCAGTAGAAGGAGAGTGAGAAAGCAAAAGACAGCTCACCGAGTGGAATTAAACCCCTGTGATAGTAAAGCTAGTAAGGTCAGTATCACTGCTCGCTGAGCTCATAACAAGCCCTAGGTTTTCCAAGTGTTTTCCATGACCTTGTCTAATCCAAGCAAGGTGCTCCTTGCTCACTTGCACAGAAAGAGACTGGGAGTGAATGGGTGGAGACGGAGGGAGGAGCGGGAGTAAGAGCTTGAGCCTCACCCTGAAAAGGATTACAGCACGTGCAGTTTTATTTCATGGTCTGCCAAATGCCCCTTGCTGTGTCTGTGAATGGAAAATAGGATAGAAGAGTGAGCTGGAATTTACAGAGCCTTTGAAAAGCAACTGGTGTCAGCATGTGCTTGAAATATGCCAAGTACTTCTTTCACTAGAGAGAAGGCCTCTTTTGGCTTTTATGGGGCACATGACAGTAGGCAGAAGACAACAAACATTACACTGCTGTGACCCAGCAGAGAGAGAAATCTTCCCACATCTCCCCACCTACAAGGCAAACAGGAGGAAATACTATCACAGCTATTTTTGTCCTCTGTGATCTCATGGCAGTGCTGTGGCTGACATCTGCTAAGTTCAGCTTAAAAACCACACCTTTCTCAGCAATGTGACGTAGCTTGCTGGGTTCTTGCTGGGTGCTCAGCTCCTCTGAGGCAGTGGGTCCCAGTTGTGTCTCCATTTTTTTTCCCACAACCGGGAGGGATAGAAGCATTTTTGTTTCTTAAAGTGAACCATTTGTCTTATAACCCTCCACCTGGGGTTTCCAGTACCGACCCCAAGAGGTGAGGGCTGACATCAGGAATACCACATCCATTGTATGGACATGCTACATGGCATGGCTGAGACCTTAGCAGGACTGCAGGGGTAGAAAGTGTCTCAATGGTTTTAAAAATGCTTTCAGCTGAACAAAGCTTTGTACAGGGTAGTACAGAACAGCATGTATAAGCACCCACTGGTTCCTACTTGAAGGCAAAGCCCAATCCAATGGAAGAGCCACAAGCTGTGAGAACTCTAGTGTGGCTGCTAGGCAGGAGAAGAATTCAGGCGGAATGATACCCATGTGTTTATAGGGAGGTTGTATGTTATTATTCCTTCTCCTCGTGAGCTTTGTTTATTGGTTTTGGACTGGGATAAAGAGAAGAAAATCTGGACTTAAAAATAACTTAAATAACTGATGTACAAAGATAATATACATGACAACCTAAAACACAGATTACGGGAACACACAAATATATACTTCATTATGTATTATTTTTAGACACATAGGAAGTATGGAGAGCCTGTTCCACCAAGCAGGGAAGTAACTGTGCTCAGGAATTTACCCAACTGCAATAAAAATAAAGTGATGTTCATGAGGACCCTTCACACAGGGCCTTGAGCACTCCCTTTTTTCTTGAAGGAGAATCAAGCAGAAGCTTACAGTACTTGGCTGGATAGTGGCCTAACTCGTTTCAAAACCTAGCCCTGAGCAAAGCCTGTGCTTCTTCCTACAGGTCTAAAAGGCACACAGTCAAAAACTGGTAGCAGCTCCCTGTTTCAATGGCAGTTGCTGAGCTGTTAAGGTCTTTAAAGAATGTCACTTCAGATGATTCACTTTCACTCACAGCGGGCCTAAATGAAAGGTTAAAAGAGGTGGGCATGTGTGTGTGTGTATGCATGTATTTGTGATGGATGGCAGCCTTGATGAGCGCATTGTTTTACAGAACACAGAGTCTGGATGCTTCTTTTTGAAGCAAATATGTTAAATGCAAAAGCACTCATAATGCTCCTAAAATTGATTATACTTCAAGAAATGCAAAGGCTGAGAGTCTTTTAGTATTTTCAGCTTCCTTGCACTATTTGTTGTGTGGCTGTTAAGGTATATATATTAGTGTACAAAAATAAGTTCCCTATGAAAAAAGAGATGCGGAGGATGAACAGAGGATACAAATGGATTAGAGGAGAAAAAGTTCACCCTGATTAGCATGCTTTTTCTCACCCTTTCCTAGCAAAACCCAGAAAGCTTTAGATCAACACAGTAAATTTCTGTAAAAATGGAAAATATTTATCAAAATCTTCAAATGACCGAAAGCAATGTCTTGTAACATAAACTGCAAAACCACTTTCATTCCAACACCAGGCAGGTCTGTGTGAACAACCTGCCCTTGTGAGATGTCCTGCTCTGTAACCATCCAACAGGCAAACCACCATGTGCAAGGATAGGAAAACGTCACACTACTAGAATTTAAGTTCCTAAAATCACAGTCAGAAAGAGAGAAAAGCAACATTTCAAACTGGGAGTTGCAGTATTTTTCACATTGAAAATTGCTTGCAATAAGTTATTATTTTCTGTTTGCATTGAGGTATAAAAATATTAGCTTCACTGAGAAACAAGGATTGGATATTATGCTGGATAGAGTAGCTATGTTGATATAACTGGAAACAAATACTGGTGAAAACTGATCTAAAGAGGCTTGTATCTGTTTTGGCAAAATTCTGACTTAGATGAAATGTGATACTGCAGTACCTTGCAACCAAATGGACAAGAGTTATAGTGTGAAACTGTGGAATGGGAAGGTGGATATGCCTGAAGGTGACCTTCACACGTTACATACTAACATTTTCCTTGTCTGCCCCTTCTGTATTTAAAATACAGTTTCAGCTATTAAATGCTAACCTGAGAAAAAACTACCGATAATCTCATGCTATTTGTTCAAAATACAGAGCACAAAGGGACAAAATTTCAGGTGAAAGTGAATGATGGTGGTGACAAACAGACTCAGCAGCTAAATGAGGGTGTTGTAGGATGTGTCTAGTCTTCCAGAGCCAAGCACTGTCAGCATACTTTAAATGTTAAGTTTCTCCACATAGTGTGTGACTGCTATATGATCAGGATATGGGAGACCATTCATTGTGCCATCTGCATTGAAAATGCATGTTACAGCTCGTGCCTTCCATTTAACTCTGCCCCATACGGGCAGGAACATCACATAGGTAGCATATTATATACATGGCTATGCAAATATACATCTGTATTATTTCGTACCTATTTCTCTCTCTGTTACATGGAGCTGGACACAGGTAAAATGCCAATCCAGGCTGAAAGAGAAAACATGTTTTTCTTACAGCTATGTCCTTGCTCTTCACCTTAATGCAGCCTTGAAACTCTTGGGTCTGAAGAAGAAAACCAAAATCTAGTATGTTTCAGTATCTGGCTACCAGCAGCCCATGTGCATCTGGGTTATAAGCTTCCTGGAGCCTGCTGAAGGAGAGGTCTCCAGTTATTTCCAGCAGCTTTAGCTGGGACTGGATGCCAGGCTTGCACTTACACATATGTCCTGAGTCCCCCCACGATGACACTACTGTGCAGAGCAATCCCCCAGTCCCCTCTTTGTGACTCTTTCTTAGTAAACTCTGGTCTAGACTGGACTGGGCTAGAAATTCCCATCTTGCTGTTCCAACCAGACAGCATTTATGATCATCTTGAACATAATGATAGCTTGAGGCCTCCAAATAAATGAATTGGTGTGACTAAAACTCTGCTGGGAGCTTGTTAATCTCTGGCCAGGCTGTCAGCTTCTGGGAAAAAGTCCTCACTTTCCAGAAAAGTCTTTGTTTGTCAACAGAAAGAAAGTCTAAGTCGTAAACCATGCCAGGCAGGGATTAGGGTAGAGGATGCTTGATGGGCTGTCAGAGAATTGACTGCCTCCCAGGGTCCCTCCTACCAGGATTTTTGCTGATCCCATTTGAATTTGGGAGGGAAGGAGAGGGACTGGGAGGAAAGGGGCAAGCATTTTGGCCCCAGTGGCAGGCAGGGCACTGTCCAGTCAGTTGCCTGAATAGGAAACCCAGCCTGAGCGAGACAAAACCACAACCAGGCAGCCTTGCTTCATTTAAAGGCGTTAGGCTTGTTCTGTAAGAATGATGAGCTATAGAACCCAGGCATGTGTAGCTTTCCTCTCTCCTAGCTGATCCCATCCCTTGTGCAGGTTAGGGAACTGCTGCCCTGCCTTGTCACTCCACGCTACAAGGCACAAGTGATGTAGCCTAGGTCAGGCCTCTTGTGTCAGCATCCTGAGGGACTATTCCAGCTACACAGCCTCAGCCAGAAGATGAAAGATGAGAGCCTAAATTCTCCCTCCCTCTCCTCTCTCCTCTACCTTTTCCTCTCTTCACTCTCATTTCTTTCTTTCTGGAGGCTCCCAACAAGCAGGGATTATTGGAGTAGGATTTTGGGAGGTACCTGACATGCAATAACTTTTATAACACAATCTTGGGCTGACAACCAGCACCCCCTCACTGCCCAGGCTCCACAAACACTGCTACATAAAACTGAAGCACTCACACCAATAAACGGTTTGATCTTTATGAGTTTTCAGAGCCGTTCCACATAAACCTAAAGGCTGTCTAGGACTAAAGGAGAGCTTGATTGCATGAGGTTGAGAAGTCAGCAGAGGCTGGAGGACGCTTGGAACCTTGCAGGGTCAGACCCTCCCCACCCCGGGCACAGCCGAGATGGATGCTTTGCCATTGACCCCGATGGTGTTGCTGCCTCACCAGCAGTGTCCATCACAGTCTGTGGCAGGGGTCCTGCTGACCACAGCAATGCTAGCTTGTATTTGGAAATAAGCCAAATCTCAGGGTTCATTATGCTTTGCAAATTACAGGGTGGGGGTAAGGGCAAAAAAAGAAAGAACAGGAACCTTGACCACTTTAACAGCAGCAGGCAGTATTTAATTTTCAATCAAGTACCTAAAACAGACTTCAAAGGGCATTTAAACTGACAGTTTTATTTTCTCAGGGAGTAGGAGGAAAGATGAATAAGCAAAGAGTCAGATCTTTCTCAAAATAATTGCAGCCTTGACATATATAAATTAGTTTGTAAAAGAAAATTCAGGGGCAGTTGATCTTATTAATTAGAGATGCAGCAGGACTGTAATACCCAGTTACTGAAAGGCAGCCTGGAGCTACTAAAACAAAATAAAACAAATCTTCCTTCTTCTCCAGTGAATTCTGAACATACTCCTCTCCCCTTTCCCCATCGTAAGTAAAAGTCTTAACAAATACCTTCAGCTTGGAGGGGGAAGGAAAGAAATGTCTATTAAAAACATGTCATGAGTTCCTCCTCCCACCTTACATGTTTCATTGTGTTTATGATGGATTGCACTGTCGTACATGTAATACGTTTTGTTACAAATGAGTGAGAAAACAAGCATCTCTGCATTTAAAAAAGCATTATTTAAACACTGTTAAAATCCTTTGATGTTGTGTTTGGGTTTTTTTCAGAACAAAAAAAGCAGCATTCTTTCTGACCAGGCTTGCAGATGTTCCTTCTCCACTGCAATAGTTTCCCATTGTGGTACTGAAACACCTCTGTGCAGAGCTTTCTGCCCGCTCAGGAGAGGAGCCCAAATAGGTGGGAGAAGAAACCCAAGGGGCAGGTGGAGAAAAGTGCAGGGCTGAGCCTCTGGTCACCCGAGATTACACACAACATGATTGTCTGTCCTGTGCTTGGACATCAGCCTGTGACAGAGCTTTACACTTATGTGGTAGATGTGCACAAGCACAGCTCTGCTCGAAAGAGCTGTGCTGGATTTGAGCTGAGCTTGGTATGCTGGAACATACTTTCATGATGACTGGTACTGTATCTGTCCAGCTGTGAAAATGAGGGGCCATATACACATACACATATCAATAAATAAACAAATATGAATAAACCTAATGATTACATGGATTGCAATTGTCAGAGATGGTGGGAGTAGCAAAGCTATTAAAGCACAAAGCTCTCATACATTTTGTCTGATCTGTAATCATAAAATCTGTTCACTCTCTATGGAAAGCCCAGGCAATTTTCACAGAAGCAGCAAGACAAAAGGCAAACCTTTCTGCACAGCCACATTGCTTGTCTTGGATTTCATTCAAATGTAAAATGAAAACAAATTCCCATACCCAGGAAGCTGCGGCTGAGTCCATCCCTGTGTTTTCCATGGAAGCCTCAGTCCAGGAATCTCTCCGCACGTGCTTGAGCCCCCTTCAAAATATTTTCTTGCAGTAGAGTTGTGGACCCTTTGGGGGTAGAAAACCTGAGACTAAAGGACAAAAGGATATGAAAAGGAACGGCAAGCATAATCTTCCTCACACAGTGCTTTACCACAAAAGGAAAAAGATACAAACCTCACATGTACCCCTTTATTGTACTATATAACCACAGTTTGTGGGGCAAGCTAAAAAAGACTTGAGGAAATTGCTCCAGAAGCTGCCTCAGAGAACAAACTGAAGGACAAAAAGGTGATTGACATTTGTTATAAAGTGGTATTTACTAACAGCTTGGTACACCACAGTGTACTCAAGTTTTTCAGAGGATCCTCCCTTCATACTGGAGGTGTACCAGCCATGGTGAAGTGTACCCTGCAAACCTTTGCAGCCTCCCCAGCAGTAATGGTAGTAACAGGCACAGCACCTCCTGGGCAGCAATTAGAGACTGTCCCTATGGCACAGTGCCATTGTTCAGCAACCACTAACAAACAGATATGGACCTTCTCACTTTCTTGAGGTGGCTCCCATCCATTTGTGACAGACATTCAGATGTATCACATTAACCCATAAGGCTCCTCTTCAGGCCCCAGCCAGGGCAATATATGGTGATTTCATCCTTGGGTTGCTCAGATTAAAGCACCATTGCAGGGCAATCATGGCATGTGAGCATCCTTCTCAGCCTGGAAGCAAGCCAGAGATCCCTCTCCTTCCTGTTCACTGGCAGGACAGAGCTATAGCCCAGCAAGCTGGGCCTCAGGAGCTGGAAATAAACATGCTCCCTAAAGTTTGGGGCTGAGGGATGCCCTCCACAAGCTGAAGGGGATCTGGCATGTCTCCCTGGCGATGGAGGCAGTCGCCATGGTAACATCAGGACTGCACACATCAACAGATTTCAACATGTTGGCAGTTTGGGAAGTGACTGTTTAGGCATTCCAATTAGGCCGGATATTTACACGTTTAAAGGTATCACGTTCTTAAAATAAAAATAAAAAACCCCAGGAAGATCTATCCGAGGGAGACTGAGTGGTGCCAAATTAGGAAACAAGCCCTAAATATAGCCTGGGCAGAGGCATATCTGAAAAACAGCATCTAAACACAAGGAGGAAAGAGGAGCAAAGACGGAAAACGGAACTCCCACTGAAAACAAACAAGCCGCCGCCCGTGGCTCTGCAGCAAGTGACACTGCTCTGCCCCATTCCCCGCCACGGGTCCAGTCCCAACCCCAGTGTGGGGAGGCACCTGCAGCCAGGGCCACCCTGTGCATCTCCTGTGGATCCCTGGAGGGACCTTGGGTCCCCACGCAGCCCTGACTGCAATTGGCATTTGCCTGTGAAACTGGTTCAGTGCACTTCCTGTCCCTCTGCTTGGTACCAGTCTCTTGTGACATCCTGCTTTCAGCACACCATATGCATACATGCAGGAGAGGTTGGGAAGAAGATGAATGTTGTAACAGTGGAGCGGGAGGCATTAAATATGGGGCTTTACCTCCTGGGATGGCAGTGTGAAACTGTGGGATACACGCTCTAAGAATAAGCTAAGAAGATCAGCTTCTACCAATACCAAGGCTGACTTTTAAATTGCCATTTTAAGCACCAGGCTTAACCACTCCAGGGAGCATATAAAGCAGTTCACACCTCTCAGACCTTTTGTTTCACACAATAATCATGTTTACACCTAATTCAGGTTTCCAAGGTGTTTATTTACAACTGGCTAAAGCTAGAGATGTGGAGACAGACCCCCTAACCATAAAGTGATACTAATTACAAAGAACCCTTACAAGCTTTGATCCTGGAGCACTATTGTGTTTTGAAAGGTTGCAAGCTCCCTGCCTGCAGACTATGACAGCTCTCCTGACTGTGCACAGTGCTGCTGAGGAAGAGGAAACTGCCTCCAAATCAAGGAAATCTGAAATAATTTCATCATGCTAGATTAGCATCTCCATGCAGGCCAGGGAGAGGAGAGATGCATGGACAGACACATCAGCTTCAAATCTGCGACTGCTTTTCTCGCAGCCATGCCCATGTGCCAGTCCACATTTTGGCAGAGCCCCCTCTCTCCCTGACCCCCCAGCAGTTCCCACAAACCTGCTGTGTGCTTCTACCCAGACTTTCTCCTCCTTTGCTTATGCCACTGTAAATTCACAGTATCTTTCCATGCCTGTCTACCCATTTGTGTCAAGTCCAGAACAAACACCCCCCATCCCATGGCTGCCTGCCACCCTCAATGACCGCTCATCCCCTTGCCATTGCCCCCTCTCTTCAAGGTGACTCTGACACATCCCTCCCCAAAGGCACCCACATACCCTCCCGTCTGTTGTCAGTGATTTTCCCAGCTATATCACTCCACTAATTGAGCTTGACTGGATGGTGTGTAGTGCCAGCTGCTGCTTCACCTCACTTCTTGACCCACCTCTCAAATCGTCCTTCCTCCTGCGTGCCATTCAGCATCTCACTCCAGCCTCCCTGGAGGAAAGTGGTGAAAACAGAGCAGCTTTTCAACCATCTGACCTTCCCTTCTGCTTCCTCCTCTGCAGCCTCTTGTCCTTCTAAAATGCAGGAGTTTCATCCTCCCTCCTACCCCTCCATCCACCTCATCTACCCTCTTTTCACTGTTTCTGGCTTCCTTGCAGAAAGATGTCCACTAACCCCACCTTAAGAAGCACCTTAACTTTTGACTGCCCTTGCTTTTTCAAGTAGAGTGCCTCTCTTCTCCTTCTCTTCCCTCTCCAGCTCCCCCCAGAACAGTCACCCATGCATCCAGCCAACCACCCTCTGGAGCTGTTTTATTCTAATTGTATCTTGGACACACAAGAGTGCCTTGCACTCAAACCTTTCTTGTCAGCATTTCTGATGACCTCATCTTGTCCAAAGGTCAGGGTGCTGCTCCATCTTGAACTTCCTTGACTCATAAGCCACCATAAATCACATGATTGAGGGCAATTCACAGCTCAGTATCTAATGTCCCAGTGTGGTAACCTCAAAACCATAGCCACCCTGCCTCTTACACCTCTCTGCTATCATTTTGAACTCAATAACAACAAAAAAGAGTTCCTCAACTACTATGATAGCCTCTTCTGATTCACTCAAGTTATTGCCATATTGGCCTCTGCGCAGAACTACAGGTCTGCTGTCTGGGCATTGTCTTCAGCATACATCTCCCTTTCTATTCTTGTTTCCTGCCTCTGGCCGAGCCACATACGTTGTCTTTGAATGCTATCTCTGTGTCACGCCATGCTGGTAAAATTTTCATTCTCCTACACTTACATCACTGCAACATTCTTTTATCCTCACTCTTATTCACATGGCCTCCTCACTCTTATTCACCCAGGACATTTCTAGAGATCCAGTGATCCTTGCCTATTATTTTGACCCCATCCCTTTTTCCTTCACTATTTTCCATTTTCAAGTTGCACTGAACATGGGCTGCCTGTCTTGGATGTCCAAGCTGAGCATCCTCATACTAATGTCTCATGCTCAGTATCAAAATAGATTTCCAAGCCAGCACTCTTTCCAGGAGTTCCTTCTCCAGTAAAAAAGCCTCCACACTGACACCTCATTAGGCCCCTACTAATCTTTAAACCTCTCCCTTGTCATGTTTATGCAAAACCCAGTAACTGCTAGACTGCAGTTAAGATGTCTGCCTACCATGATGACCAATACCGTGCAACCGTTTGTGTGGGCTCTACCATCTGCCTGTATCTGCCTCATCTTGTACTCACACTTCGAGCTTCTTAGGACAGTAACAGTCTCTTGATTTCACTCAGACTGACCTTCGCTGCTTATAGTTGTCACCTCTAGGAATCTACATTGTGATAGCCATCTCAAATTAGCTGCCTTGACATAAAGACACAAGGCCTGCCCTTAATATTGGTATAACATGTCTAATTGGCATGAAAATAATTTCACTGTCATAAAAAAAGAGGATAAACATCAAAATAGTATTTTTTTATCAAATATATACAAAGAGAATAAACAGAATAAATAATTAACCCCTTTTTACACTAAAACGAGTCCTTCCTCCCTCCCTCCCTATTCCTTGCTTCCTTCCTTCTTTCCTTCCTTCCCTCCTTCCTTCCTTCCCACATAACTTTCCTTCTCAATTAACTACCATATCAATAAGCCAATGAAATTACAGAAAGTTGCATTTACATAATCAAATCTATTTAAAATCAATCTAATTAAATTGGTGCATACCTCTAATGTAGACATTTAAACCAGTGTAATCCTTACATGTGTTGTTTTTAGCTAGCATTGATAAATCACTATAAACTGATTTAAGCAAAAGTTTAAATTAGTTTATGTGCATCTAATTAAGATGTTTGTACTGGTTTAACTAGACCCATGTTAAACTCATTTCTTGAAAATGGTGCAAGTGTTTTACATAAACAAATTTTTGGCTCCCTTTCCCTTTGGTTCCCTTGCAAGTCCTAGGTCATGGTCTGCAGGCCATTCACTGATGGGGTCTGAAGAGCTGACAGATCACATAGTGCTAATGACCTCCAGCTTGTTTCCAGGCTTTTGGTCTCTTTATTGCTAGGAGGAACTTCAGGTCAGTGAAAACAGCAGGAGAGATGGAGGAGCAGTCAACCTAAGCTGACCTCTGTCTCACGAACTCACTGGTCTGGTGAGGCTGTGTGAGTGACCCCAGTGAACGCCTCTCTCAACGTCCTTTACTGCTTATCATCCCACAGCTTTCAGACCCTCTCCCATGAAAAATCCTTGTGAATCAGTTAAATTGTGGGACAGTCCATTTAATACCAGAACAGTGCTGCGCTTGTTCCCCTGAAAGCCGTAAGAGAACCTACTCTGTTCCTCCAGATTCAGTGCATGAGGATCACTGTTGGATGAGGAGATAAAGGCTTTGCAATTTGTAGATTCTACTTTCAGTGTTTCCTTATGTATATTAGAAATACTTCTCTTTTGACACTGGGCTGCAGGTCCACTGGACACTTCCAAATTTATCTTTTTAACTCCCAGATCAGTTCAATTGCAGTTCAGTCTGATTTTTGTAGGTTATTTAAAAAAGAAGAAAAAAAAAGAAAAGAAAAAAGAAAAGAAGAAGCCAGTTTTGGGACTGGCTTCTTGTCACACTATTTTAGCTATTGTATTTCATCTGTATTATTTGGCATCTAAGGGCTTTGTTTGACTCAGCTGTAACCTTTCAGAGCTTCTGAATGAATACAAGGAAAGTCAGGAATTAATCTTTATGCTAAAGCTTTTTAAGCCATTTCAATTGCAATATTTCTTAACCTATAATTTGGCATAATATTGTGGGGTGCATCATGCTGTGGAACTAACTGTTCTTAAATTGTTCTATTTTAACGAGTGAATTTCTCCATTTTAAGGTTATGTCATGGTGAAAAACAGTCTTAATTTTAATGAAACAAATATTTTTCTCTCTTCATGTTTCTATAGTGAATATATCAGCCTAAAGCCTTGAGGGTGTCACTCTTTTTGCAGCTGAATGTCTCACTCATAATTTAATCATTCAGTTGCACAAAGTAAATCTGTAGCACAAATCACTCTGAAGTGGCTGCTTAGCAGGAGGGACATTTATGTCCATTACACTTTTTTTATCCAATGGCTAAGCACAACTAGGGGATGCAACACAATTATATAGCTTTGGCTTTTCAGGAAGGTCATTAGACTGATCAGTGGGCACAAAGATGATGAAAAGTTGAGTGCTGGATTCCTTTCAAGGTTATCAAAATATGACTACTACTGTTATTTCCAGGAGAAAAGCCACGAGTTGTACAAAAGTGTGGGTTCGAAGGCCAGTGCTAGAAAGGGCTAAGATACCTGTGATCTGACTTAGGAACAATGTTTTCTTCTCAACACTATTGTCTTAGTCTTTGCATGCGTATTTCTAATCCCCATGCCAGAGTATGCTTAGTGCAAAATGATCTGAAGAGCTGTTTAACCTTGTCGCTTTGCACACAAGCAGAGATTTATGTCTGCAGAACAGGAAATTCACTATAATGGCAAATGTCTCAGGCCATTAAATGGGCTGTTGAACACTGTTGGACTTACTCAGAAGGAGTTAAAATCCCTATGTTGCTTACTATGATTCGTTTTGATGATTACTTCCTTCTTGTTTGATCTTTTTATATTTTTTTTTTTGCCAGGAGAGGGTACTTAGGCCTAAAACCAACAGGTGTCAGAACCTGGAAAACGGGTAATTGAAGCATAGAGTTCATCTTCCTATGCAGAAAATGATTGCGTTTGTGAGTCGGCCCTATCCACGTAAGCAATCTTCAGCTCTAAGACCAAGCACAGAATACTAGCTGAATGCCAGTGCAAATACCATTAAACTGGGAGTAAATCATATGTTAAATCTAGCCATGTGCTTACGTACACGAATATCCCAGTCAGCAAGACTGGGATGAACACTGCTGGTGGGATTCAGCTTGTATCTGCAGCACGTGCACACACACAACCACTTGAGAACAGCACACATACTTGTAATCTTCATTTTTTTTAAATTCCCCCAGCTGCACGCTAACAAATGTCATCAGATTCAGCAGACAGCAAATCAGGTAGGCAAAACACAGAAACCTCTTTGAAAATCTGCCAAAACAGAATTATCTCGAGATCTAGCTGCCATTTAGCGCACAGACTACTTTGTATGACAGGGATGCAGACAAAACCATGCAAAACAAACAGCTTCATCCGAATACATTTCTAATCAATTCATCTAAATCTTCAGCTGCAGATGAAACCATGGTTAGCAGAGTCCTCTACAAAACTAAATATAGATCAATAAACACCCTATAAGCTGGTGAAATAAATCTTAGCAGGGAATCAAGATTTATGCTAATCTGAGAGGGCTCCTTATCAAGAATGCTTTCATATTCATTGCTTCTTTTTTTATAGGTACATTTTATAACATCCATTTATAAAAAGGGAAGATGAGTTCTTTGCAGGTGATCACTGGTGGAGGCAGAGTCCTTCCGCTGTGCTCATCTCACAGGAAGATGCTACCTACCTCTGCTCCAGTACTTCAGTTACACAGTATTTAGATTCAGGTGATCACTGGTGGAGGCAGAGTCCTTCCGCTGTGCTCATCTCAACAGCTGGGTTGAGATAAGAGCAGTTTAGTAACTAAGGTATAACACAAATCACTATTGCTACCACCAATAATAATAATGATAAGGGAAATAACAAGGGAAGAGAATACAACCGCTCACCACCCGCCAACCGACACCCAGCCCGACCGAGCAGTGATCTAGCCCTTCCGGGTAACTCTCAGTTACATCCTGGGCATGATGTGCTGTGGTATGGAATACCTCTTTGGTCAGTTTGGGTCAGGTGTCCTGTCTCTGCTTCCTCCCGGCTTCCCCTCCTCCCTGGCAGAGCATGAGGCTCACAAAGTCCTTGGTCAGACCAAACATTTGAGCAGTAACTAAAAACATCGGTGCTGTCAGCACCGTTCCCAGGCCAGAAGTCAAAAACACAGTGCTGCACCAGCTACTAAGAAGGAGAAAATGACTGCTACTACTGAACCCAGGACAAGAAGTAATATAGATTGCTATGTATATGTAAACATACCTATTTTCTAAATAAGCAACACATACACACATATGTGTCTATAGACATATAAATACCTAGTACTAAAAAAATCTCCAGAAGGTCCATCAGTTTGGTGCACGACTATGCAGGCACTTTGTGTTTCAAGTGTTGCTCAAAGATGTGAAACTCTGTCACTGTGGTTTATTTGGGGAATAAAACCCCACAAATCCTGCTGTTTGTCTTATCCAGTGTGATTTTTTTCCTCCTTTACCCACTCCTCAGTGCTGCCTCTAACCCTAGCCTAGATGCTATTTTACTGTCCCTCCCAACCTTCAAATCCTGAGTTTGTTACAGTGATTTGCCTTCTGGCTTACTGCCATATTCTCTGTGCAATTCAAGAAGCCTATTTCATTGATACCTCTGGGAGTCTGTTTGCGGAAAGGGGCAAGTGGAAATCCCCCTTACAATAAGCTTTTCTTATCTTTCTTTCAACAATGGAGCATCTAAAATTCCAGTACCTTATCTCAAACCTAGAAACTTTCATGACGAAAAGCCATTTGTTGGTGTTTCATTTGTTTGGTTGGCTTTTGTTTGTTTGTTTAATTCTCCTTATGGCTTTTGCTAGATGCATCAGTGGGAAGGGAGAAGGAAACCCTTACTGTCTAATCCAGCCTCTGTGAAGATGTTATCCTAACTCTGGGTTGTTAGAGAGCAGTTTAAGCCATGAGACCCTAAAGCTTTATATTCCTTCCTAGAAGCATTAGCTTTAAGTATAACCTCTCTTGACAATCTTTTGCATATAAATGTGCAATCTATATCTGAATGCTGAATTCTTGGCCCTAGAGATTTTCTTTAGTAACCAAGTTTTCACATTCTGGTTATGGGGAACCCCCCTTTTGCTACTTTTGAATTTACCACCTTTTGATTTCAGTGACTATTTCAGCATTTTTATTTTAGCAGATGGGGAAGAGATGCTCTCATTCAACTTTTTCTACACTGCTCATTCTTCCATAGACTTTTATCTTGAGCTCTCTTGTTTATCTTCTTTCCAACTGAAACAACCTCAGTCTTACCAATTTCAAGCATGTAATGTTACATCTACTATTATATAAGATCAGCGTCCATATAAACAGCAGCAGATAGAAAACATGAAAAGGAACCCTGATTTTAAACACACAGTCTGCACCATCTGCCATAAATTGCAAGAAGTCAATTTGAAAGTTCTTTAGCCGGTATCAGTGGTGTGTAATGGGGGCATTTACTTGATTGCTAATGGCTCGTTTTACATGATGTCTCAAAGCGTCAGTTGTGATGGTTGGCAGCAGCACAGCATTAGGACTGTGATCATCACTATAAATTAAGTCTATGTTGATATAATTAGATGTTGAAAGCTAAAGTAATATTTATATTGATCCTAGTAAAATCAATGCTGCACCAGTGAAAACATACTCCAAAATTTCATGTGGCCTGCATCATGGGACTCCAACTGTGTGCTTGTTCCAAAGGATGAGAAGATGGAAAAGCCCAGCGGTTTAGCTGGTGTTCAGGGCCTCTGCAAGAAAAAAGCCTGCTCCTTTGAGTCCTTCCTCTGGGTGCGGGGGAATGAGGAGAGCCTCAGGAAAATCCATCCTGAGTACAACAGAAGAACTGTACAAACAGCAGGGTGTGATGTTTATGTGTGTTTGCTTTGGTCTTTCTCTGACATGTATTTACAGAGTGTTTCTATGTTGATTTTGGTGTACTGAGACCCAGTGAGTGGTTCTCTCTAAGTTCATTATGGAAGCATGAGGAAGTGGGGAGCCTGCATCACTGCCACCAGCTAGGAGAGCACAAGACAAGATGGCCACCGTCCTGTTTCTGGCCTCCACCTATGTTTAATTAGTTTGCTTCAGGGAGCGCTACTTCTCGCAATGGGCTCATTTGCTCTTTGGATTGCTTCAGCTGTCCTAGAAAGCTGTCTCCTTGTTTAACAGGTGTTTAAGGCTTTGCGCTTTTGGTTCTCCCATGTGTCTCACAAGACATCCTGTCACCTTGGTACATACCCCAGTGCTGGCAACAGGTTACATTAAAACGCAGCTTAATTGCACTGTATAAATAACATTTATACTGCAGGAATAGCTACAGGCCCCAACAGAGCCAGAGCCCTCTGGTGCTAAACCCGGTACAAAGAACAAGTTAATAACAGCCTTCGGAGAGAACAACTTAGTGTCTTAATGCCAGATACCCGAGATATGGGACTTGCCTTGACAAGCTGTAAGTTGCATTTCTGCTGCTCTTTGAGGGGCTGAGACCAGGATTACTGGGGAGCTTCTGTGTTATTAGAAAACCCAGTTGAGCACCCAGAGTCTCCTTCAAGAACAGCTGCAGATTCTTCCCTGGATGCCTGGGCTGAAGGCACCCATTGCCACTGCTGCTGCTTACCTGGGCAGCACGTCACACCAAGCCATGTTCAGCCCTTGCCTCTGGAGGTCTCGAGTTTCATAACTCCTGGACAAAGGAGAGAATATGTAGCAACAGCATCTTTTTATTTTTTAATTTCTGACTGCTGCAAACAATGTGATGTAAGAAGAAGAAATTACCCCCCCAAAAAAAATTCCAACCCACAACACATAATTATTTTAAATTAAAACTGCTAAAAAGCAAAACAACAACAACTGGCCTGAGCACTCTTCCAATTGGAACAAAACCAGGAAACTAAACTCTCTGCTGGCCGAACTCCACCGAAGTCAATGTTTTGCTAGCAAAGAACTTGGCTCCAAGTTTCCCAACAGCAATAATAAAGCAATAGATTTATTGCCTGAGTAAAAGAGCAGATGCTGTTTTATGTTTTTCAGCGCTCTGCTCCCAAAGCCTTTCTCCAGGTGAGCCAGAGTGATTGTGATGATATGCTGCTGGTCCCTAAGGAATATGGGATGGTCAAGTGAACCAAACCAGTAAAACCAACTTCAGACAAAACAGAAAAGTCTGCATTTAAACTTCCAGATAAATACATGGCCATGATGGTTAGAGGACTTACAATGTTCCTGTCAGTTTTTACTATGTGTGGCACAGATAAGTGTAACTTGGATAAAACAATGCCACCTACCTTTAACTAACAAAATCAGAAATAATCACCTTTTCCCTGATGCATCTGCATGGGCATGATTCATGTCACACTCACAGAAGAAGCTGACAAGAGCCCAGCATCCATGTCACCAGCTCCCTTGCACAGCCCACATAATGAGTTTTTTTGCCTGCATCTGCTCTTCCACTTGGCCAGTAAACCTGTTGTTTCACCATTCCACTGCTGTTCAGAGAGACTGAGCTTCATTCAGGCATCCTGAGGGTCTCATGTTGCTGTTTTTGGGTGAAACACCAGAACGTGGGGCAAGGGAGGTCTTCGGTGAAAATACAGCACATGCAATGTGTTTTCACATACAGAGATAGTAAGAACCAAAAAAGAGTAAAAAGCACAGCTGTCCATGGGTGCAGGAATGCAAATTCCCACCTCATGGAGGTTGCTGAAGTTCCTGGAGAAAGCAAAGCTGCTGCGAGTGTGGGTATGTGGGACACAGCTCGGGCAGGGGCCTGGCACTGACATTGTCCCTGAGGCTCAGACGAAAGCAGGAACAGCCAAAGTGTAATTTGGCCACAGTCCCATCCCGTTGGCTGTACCCCCTCCGTGGAGGAGCAGCTATCAGTCTCTGCTGAGTCAGCAGGGGGAGCTGACAGGGGTCTCTGATCTCACCCTGCACTTTTACAGAACAGCAAGGCCACCGATAATACTGGGGATTTATGACTTCAGCTGTTTCAAGATCCATAGCATTTTATTCTCGCTCTTAAAACGTAACCAGGAGATCCAGGGGAGGAATTCTGAGCCCTGTTAATCAGAACGGGCCTTTTAAAGTGTCGCACTGCCAATATAAAACTCTATGAAATTGCATTATAAATGCCAGCTTTAGACAACTAGCACATTTTAGTAGTGTTTTTAAATGTTATCTTACTATCACCCTTGTTAATGAAAGGAAGATTAACTGAGGACCGACCAAGTCATAGAAAGATGCAGAGATGTGACCCTCTTCTATGGGGCTGGAGACACGCCTTTAGCACCAGACCTCCTGCCTGTAGCCAAGAGGTCTGGCTTTGCATGGGCTGCCAGCTTCTGTGGCTCTGCTGAGAAGGGGGTGACAAGGGGTAACAGGTTACTGGGTATGATTTTTCCATGAGCAAAGGGATTTGCCAGCATTTAAAAGGGGCTTTCAGGTGTTACGGTCAATTAAAGCGTTTTTAGCTTGTTCAGGATCGCTTGCTGCAATAACTAAGGTATTTCAGATCCCAAGCTAGCAGTTACACTGATCAGCAGTCTCATATAGACACTGCCTGTCTGCAGCCTAGATTCAAAGGCATGAGCTCCTAACACAGCAAATTAAATCTCTGCTAGTGAGCAAGCAGCTGCAGAGGGTGGCAAACGTGCTTTTCTGCACAAAGCAGCCTAGTGATCTTGCATCCCTGTGAACCAGCCCTTCCCAGTGCTCTGAAATGGGAACTGGGAATTTGGGTTCAGGTGCCTGCCAATGCCTGCAGTGTTCCCTGCAATCCCGACATCTATCCAATGTGCAATTCAGAAGCTACTTTGCTTTGCACAAAGAAATAGCCCTGAGTGGGAGATAGGTTTCCACTGTTTAGCCAATTATTCATGAGCAATAAATATACAATAAAAGCATTATACTGATATAAAAAAATGAGCCTAATCAGAAATAACTTCCTGCTTATGAAGAAGTTGGAAGGAAGTCTGTAAACAGAGACCAGTGTGACCCCAGTGTCCTTTACTCTCCCAGCATGTCTCAGAGGTGAGACGTGATACACTCCAGAGATGGAAAATGAGGAGAAAACAGAGAGATGGAAACACACACACGCACATTTATCATGCAGGAAACTTTGCTGGTATATAGTGTTTTCTATGGTTAAAGTGTGGAGGACAAAGTAGGAAAATTTAGGACTTATTTAAGTCTTCATTTCTGAATAAGATGCAGCTGAGAAAATGCCCAGCCCCACGCAAAGAACAGGTTCCTGTCTAAATAGGGACAAACAGAAAAGAGCAAGGCAAACTGCTGAGGCCTTCATGTGGCAGCCAGCTCCCACAGACAGGAGGAGGCTCCGTTGCTGTGCAGATATTTAACCAGAGGATGTTCATGTGCATCTTTAAGGATCTGTTTACACTTGGAAGTTGTCATTGCTCATCTCTGGATTAAATCTGATTTCATGTGTGGGTAAAATCCTTCCAAATCACAAATACCCTGCTTTCTTCCCTCACTCCTTTTTTCCCCTCAGATCATCTAGCAGTCTCAGCCTGCTCTAGGTAACAGATGTATTTCAGCTTGGAACAAGCTCTTCTGCAACAGGCTGGAGATGGACACCGCTCCATTTTCTGCAAATGGCTTTGCTCCTGGCAGCCGTCCCTCTGCCATTGAAACACTTCTGTGTACTCCCCTGGCCAGTGTACCTGTTCATCTTCAGTGCTCTGGAGCCAAGGAGATGAGGAGGGCTGCACGAGGAGGAAGGAATGGAGGGCTGGAGGTCTTGGAGCAGGTGCCGGGGGCTTTGCCATCAGGAGCAGTGGAGTGTGCGATTTCCACCCCTTGCCCCCCCATCTGCCTTTACACAAAACCCTTGTTCCCAGGAGGGTGAAAGGGCATTTTATAAATACAATTACGAAACTGTTGGGATCAATACCACGAGGCAGATGGATAGCTCAGCAGAAACAGATAGATTAGATGGTGAGATAAAATAGATTAGTCAAATTGATCCGGGGCTCATGAGATAAGGCCCTTCCGGAGCAGGCGGCAGCAGTGCACGGGCAGGATGCCTCCATGACCCCCGCACCCCTCCGCCACTTTCCATCTCCTCCCTTCGTCCCTCTTCATGCTACACTGAACCAGAAGAACAAGAAAAAAAAGAGAAAAAGCAGAGATAAACACCGCTTGGCGACTCAAAGCTCTCTGCTCCCCATCCTCCCCCCTCCGAGCAGGAGCTTTCAGCTGGGTCCTTTTCTTCTCCTTTCTAAGTTGGGGTCCCAAAGTTTCCCACTGACAAGGGGAACAATAGAAGGAGCTGAGAGCTGTGGCTTTGAGTCCAACAGAATTGGGGACTGCTGCTGCTGAGCACTCCCTGTCCCTAGAATAAGCGTGGTATAAAAATACTGGCTCGCATTATCTAGGCGCACCTAGGAGAATTGCATGAAACCCTGTTTTACTAGGAGGCTTTGCAGAGAGGTGTGTGTTGTATACATATATTATAAGCATACCGGCCTTTCGTTTTCATTGCAAAATGACTGCTCACACACATCCCTCTAGCAAGACTGATGGGAATGACAAGTCTACCCAAAACCATACCTGTCCATCAAAACCCAAATAAATAATAGCAAATACTCCCTGTGTGTCACACAGCCAATTTACCCTTGCAGGAGAAATCTTAACTTTTGGAACATTTTTGTGTGCTAAATTTCACAACAGCTACTGCTTTAGATTTAAATTCCTTCTACCGTTCCTCCCCCACCCCACAGGGAAAAAAAAGAAGAGAAAATGAAAAATCCAGAGATACTCTGGTTTTATAAAAGAAGTTCCATCAATGGTGCTTGTAAATTCTTTTACCTTAGGCTATGCAGTTCACGACCAACGTGCTGCATGTTACAAAAAAAGCCACTCTTGACAGGAGAACAAACACGCCACTTTTTTCAACCCCAAACTGCCTCTGCCCTACAGTTTGTGCCACAGCCAGGAATTAATGGATGGGAATTCAGCAAGGCTGAGGGGAGATAGCCTAGCCTTGCCTTATGCCCTGAAGGACTGAGACCTCTGTATGCAGATTTTGACAAGCGGTCAGAGCCCAATTTCTCGAACAGGCTCAGTGAAGCACCCCATTTTATGTTACAGCAGTCCATGGGTTTGCATCCCCATCTCCATCCTCCCTGCTGCTCATGTCTGCAGGCAGCTGGCACTTCTTTCTTTTGACCTCATGGTGAGCTGGTTCAAGGGGCTCAGCTGGGAGAAAACCAACTGTGTTTCAGAGAGGCATTCAGTGCTAATTCAGCCCTCTGAGGTGGCTCACTGCTGGCTCAGGCAGAGCCAGATGGGAGGGAATGGGTAGCCAGGGACAAGCGAGGTAAGGGAGGAGTAACATTTCCCCTTCAAGTGACTCATAGGCGATTAGTTCAGCTTATCTATAGCCTTAAATGACACCCTAAGCATTAAGGGGGCCAAACCAGGTGTCTGGCATGAGGAACTGATAAACTTGATCCCTGGTCTTGCAATGAGATTTGTTATTCTCTTATAAAACAGCACAGTTAGAAAAATGTAAGTTTTCTTGTGGTAATTTCCTTACAAAGATAGAGTGAATTTATCAGTTTCCTTTGAATGAAAAGACTGGACATAAAATACCCACAAAACAAAACCAAACCAGTCCCGGGTTAAAACACTTCTATCCAGAAATCCTAAAACCATAGAGTTTCATGGCACTCAAGAGACCCTTGTCCAGAACTCTGCTCCAAGGCAGGATTAGCTGTGCTGAAGATCTTCCCTGACAAATATTTCTCTGTCCTCCAATGGTGAAAGCATTGCCTTAGGAAAAGGTTAGCCAAAAGTCTCATGCTTCCATTCTGCCCCACGGTGTAGGCTGTCCAGACCACATCTCCCAAAATATATGCAGTTCCTGTGAGTTGAGACAGAAGCTGATTTAATCAGAAAAACTCTGTTAAGAGCATCACAGAAGACCTGGTACCCCTAGATATTTGAAGCCCTGCAGCAGCACAGGCACACACTGAAATTTGCAGCGTGGCAGAGCAGCCACAGTGAAGTGCATTTGGAAGACAGGCCTAAATACTTTTAGATTTTGACACCCAGCTCTGCTTTTCCAGTGTTAATTGTCTCAGCTGTATCTAACAGGTAGGCACATGTAGGAAGCCCATAGCAATCACCTATCACACACATGATTGCCACAGTCTCTTGATGAAGGAAAAGATAATGTATCAGTAATTGCAGTTACTGGCTGACTTGAGCAGCTGGTAGCCCAGAAGGTATGGAAAATGTCTTTTGCCCCTGGGTAGAGCAGAAATATGCAATGAGTCTCCACATGATCAGCATGTGAAGACTCATGCTGATCATGCGAAGCCAAGACTCAGCTTCTTGGCTGATGTTGACGTTAGCAACAAAAGGAGGGCTAAGGTGAATCTCTGTCCTTTTTGGGATGCAGTGGGAAACACGGTGACAAAAGATGAGGAAAAGGCTGAGATACTTACTGTTTTCTTTGCTTTAGTCTTTAATAGGAGGGCCAGCTGTTCTCTGAGTACACCCCTGGAAGACAGGGACGGAGAGCAGAATGACGCCCCGCAATCCAAAGGGAAATGGTCAGTAACCTGCTACACCACTTAGACACACACAAACCTATGAGGCTGAATGGGATCCAACCAAGGGTAATGAGGGGGCTGGCAGAAGTCCTCACTGAGCCAATTTCAACCATTTACCATCAGTCCTGTCTAACCAGGGAGGTCTCAGCTGACTGGAGATTAGCAAATGTGATGCCCATCTACAAGAAGGGCAGGAAGGAGGATATGGGGAATTACAGGACTGTCAGTTTGATCTCAGTACCAGGGAAGGTTATGGAGCAGATCAACTTGAATTGCCATCATGTGCCACATGAAGGACGCCAAATAATCAGGCCCAGTTGGCATGGGTTTATGAAAGGCAGGTCCTGCTTTGACTAACCTCATCTCCTTCTATGATGATGTGAGCTGCTCAGTGGATAAGGGAAAGCTGTGGATGTTGTCTACCTAGATTCTGACACCGTTTCCCACAGCATTCTCCTGGAGAAACTTGCTTCTCATGGCTTAGATGTATGTAGTCTTCATTTGGTAAAAATCTGGCTGGAAGGCCAAGCCCAAAGAGTTGTGGTGAATGGAGTTAAATCCAGTTGGCAGCCAGTCACAAGCGGTGTTTCCCAGGGCTCAGTATTATTTAATATCTTTATCAATGATCTGGATGAGGGGGTCGTTAGCAAATTCACAGATGACAGCAAGCTGGATGAGAATGTTGATCTGCTTCATGTTGGGAAGGCTTTACAGAGGGACCTGGACAGGCTGGATCAATGGGCCAAGGCCAATGGCATGGGGTTCAACAAGGCTTAGTGCTGGGCCCTGCACTTGGGTCACAACAATCCCATGCAATGCTCCAGGCTTAGGGAAGAGTGGCTGAAAAGCTGCTGAACGGAAAAGGACCTGAGGGTGCTGATTGACAGAGCTGAACATGAGCCAGCCTGTGCCCAGGGAGCCAAGAAGGCCAAGAGCATCCTGGCCTGTATCAGCAATAGTGTGGTCAGCAGGAGTAAGGAAGAGATCGTCTCCCTGTGCTTGGCACTGGTGAAGCTGCACCTTGAATCCTGTGTTCAGTTCTGGGCCCCTCACTACAAGAGAGACATTGAGGTGCTGGAGAGGGTCCAGAGAAGGGCAACAAAGCTGGTGAAGGGCCTGGAGCACAAGAATGATGAGGAATGTCTGAGGGAACTGGGATTGTTTAGTCTGGAGAAGAGAAGGCTCAGGGGAACCTTATCGCTCTCTACAACTACCTGAAAGGAGGTGGTAGTGGGGAGGGGGGTTAGTCTGTTCTCCCAAGTAACAAGTGACAGAACAAGAAGAAATAGCCTCAAGTTGCGCCAGGGGAGGTTTAGATTGGATATTAGGAACAATTTCTTCACTGAAAAAGTTGTCAAGCATTGGAACAGGCTGCCCGGGGAAGTGCTTGAGTCACTATCCCTGGGGGTATTTAAAAGATGTGTAGATGTAATGTTTAAGGACATGATTTAGTGGTGGACTTGGAGTTTAACAGTCTGACTCAATGATCTTGAAGGTCCTTTCCAACCTAAATGATTCTATTACTCTGTTCTATGACCAGCAGAGCAGCATTTTGTCATCCAGAATTCAAGCTGCAGAGAACCTGAACTATTATGTTAAAAATATTCGTTTATGTTACTTATATCTGGCTATATAATAAGTTGAAATTTTCCCCCTGTACAAATGTGGTTTCTATCTGATTCAGAGCAGTTAATATACAGAAAAAGCTACATTAGGGGGAAAATGAGGCTGGTCAGCTGTTCAAAGGTGTGACATCTATGAAAGAAGCCAAGTCAGAGAAGTGTAAGTGATTAAAGTGGCCAAGTTAAACAAGATACAATTAAAGCCACTGCTTCCCCACCATCTCCACAGAACTTCCAAATAAGGCTTTATGAATCCTAGGGGACCAGGTTAGCCCTAATTGTATCTTGTTTAACTTGGCCAATTAAACAGCAAACTCTTCTTGGACTTGGCCCTGCCTGCAGATATCACACCTTCTTTGCTTCTGACTGCTTTCTCCACTTTTTGAAGCATATATACCATATATTTTTATTAGCTCTTGGGAATGTGTTTCTAAAAATGCCCTTTGGTTAATATCAATCACAACTATATAAACAGGATTTTCAACTGTATGCCACTTCCCTGGAACAGTGAGAATTGCCATCCTGAGCTGTGATACCCTCACCTGTAGAGTGAACATTGATTGACTTTTCAGAAGGATTTGGGTACAGACCAGAAACACCTCCTGCCTCAAGTCCCCATTTGCAGCAGGCTGGAGCTGAGCTGAATGTGAGGAAAGTGAGCTGGTGCCGCAGACATTTAGGACAAACAGAGCTGTTACTTTACAGAGGAGACAAATGCTAACACCTGAATGGAAGAAGAGATAACTGCATTTCCCCTGGGATAAGCAAGAGAGAGAGAGAGAGAAATGACCTCCTTCCCCTACATATTACCAAAAGATGGAAGGGAAATGAGAAATTTGTTACTGCTTTTTGACAATTAAAGTCAACATTTGGAATTTTATATGCCTCTATCCCAGTAAAATGCACACAATGTTTTTAGGGGGCAAATTTTCTTCTGGCTGCAACAGGACTTTCTGAGGTTTTTTGACCTATTTTGAAGCAGAGGAAACAATCATTGCAGTTATGTGAACATTCAGACAAGGATCTAAAGCTTCAAAAGCTCATTTAGTGCTAAATTTTACTAGCAGCTACTGTACATTCGCATGAGGACTACACACTTCATGTTAAGACCAGCCTCAAAAGACCCCCAGATCAAAGGAAACCCTTAACTGTCTATTAAACAAAATGGTACACAAATATTCATCTTTTACAGAGGAATAAAGTAATCATTCTTCCTACTTTGAAGAGGGGGAAATGTGCAAAATGACCAGAAAAGCTGACGACTGGGGTATGCCAAGCCCCAAAGCAACATCACACCACCACCACCACACCATGACACAAATGGGCACACCTGAGGGGCAACATATCCTCCTCTCAGGCAGGAGAAGAGAAATGGGCATCCACGCCTATAACCCCACCTCTGTTCAAGACTCATCTCAAACAAGCACCTCCATCTCATTTTACCATAATTAACACAAGGACAAGGCTTCCATAACTCACTGAGGAGTGGCAGCACCTAATGTTTGCTTAACACCTTGAAAAAGCCAGGTACCACACAAGTGTGTATCGGATTCTAGCAACATACCTATAGCAAGTTCTAGGTACCAAGAAGAGCATGTGCTTTTGTCCAGGGGTGCAGTAGTAGCACAATCAGGATCCTGATGAATTATGAATGATTAGAAAACACTCTTTTTTTGTACTGCTTTGCCTTCCATTACTTAAAATCAAACTGCTACTGATAAACTTGATTAAGAGTACATTTGGAAAATGTTTTGATTGCTGTTTGTTGAAGTTTCCTACGCATTAAAATGCTAAAGAGTTAAAAAAAAAAATAAGAATCATGCATGACAAGATGCCTAAGGAAGTATGCTAAGTAATGCAGAACAGTAATAACGCTGCTGGAGCGCCTGATGAGAGAGCTTCACCCACTTGTACAGGGGAATCACCAGATGGCACTGTAACAACACACAGTTTTCCAAATTCTTTAACTGGGCAAGAATTGCTGGGTTAATGAAGAAACAATACCTTCTTGTTGTTACTGTAAGTAGTTTTGGGCTGGTGGTGAGAAGGAGAGCTATGACAGACAGTTGCTGCTTCTGGCCTACCTTTGTCTAAACACTGGGATTGACCTATGGGTGATAACTCTGTACCTTCCTGGATGTTGCTTGAGTAGCTCTGTCTTATGTGCACAGCTAAATAAAGAAGGTACACTAACAAGCAGAGTCTCTATGTCATCTTAATTTTGTCTTTTACAGCATTTTGAAACATTCCTCTAGCAAGAAATATAGATAGCTAAATATATAGTTATGTACATACATTATGTACAGCCATATACATATGCACATCATTTGGATTAATCAAAACACGTAGACTTCCCTAAGGTTATGAAGCGAGGCAGTGGCAGAGCAAGAAATGGAAGCCAAGAAAACTCTCTAATAAACAGCTGTAACAGAAGTACCTTATTCATGTGTGAGTCACTAACACATACTTACTCTGATAACAAATAACGCATTTTTGGAGAGAGTCTTGCTTTTGATTTATGTTACAGTTTCACTAAATGTAGAGGAGCTGCCAACTTTGCCTATATAAATCCCAGTGATCTCATATATTTTAATCAGAAGTTTTGGGTAAATTAGATAAAAGGAGCTTTCCCTCCCTCTTTTATTTTTTTACCTTATTAATGCAGTGCTCTGGCATAAGGCTCTATTTTGAATGCTGCTGGAGGAGCAGACATTTCTGAAGCCTGTTTATGACAAGATATAATTAATACTGGGAAGGAATTAAAGGAGATTTAGAGAAAAAAATATTGTACACGTTTGGAATTAAATAACAATTTGGCCTCATTAAAACAGGTTTCCATTTGTGACTAATTTTATTCCTGGTTACAAAGGCCATCGTTTGTATGAGCAAAGATGAAAAAGTAGCTGTTAACATAGTGCAAATGAGAGTGAAATTGGAAGGGACATGTATGTTAATGAGCATCTGAGTGCCCCACAGTGCGCAAAAGTGAGCAGGGAAAAAATAGAAAAAGATTCCCCTGATATTGTTGAAAAGCTAATGATTATTTGACATGGCAAGGAATGCCCTGAACCTGCAACGTGCTCTACATGAAGATACAATTGTTTGCAGGATCAGCGGCTACCTCGGAGCACTTCGAGGACAATACTAATTTCTTGGTAGGTTATTAATTATTCATTTGCAATTTTGGAAATAGTTTAATTTCCTTGCAAGGGAAGATCTGGCAACGAGTGGCTCTTAACTGTGCACTTAGAATCTACACTGGGTACGTGAGCTTTGGTGTCTGTTTGTGGCGATGTGCTTAGCTAAATCCCTGGATGCATATGCAAGTTGTTGATTCTCTCCCTCAGTGCAGAATGTGTCATTGGGCTTGTGAATAAGCAGACAGACTGAGGCACATTTCATGCAGATTTATGCAGTGCACACACTCATCAAGGCGAGGGTAACCACATAATCCTAAAACATGAACAGAATTTGGCCTATTAGAATTGTGCTAGAAATCTACTGTATGGGTTTGTGCACGGGACTCTAAAATCAGTATTGAAACTCCCTTTCAGTTAAAATGAAAACTAATTGAAAACAAATATGCCTGAGTCTGCTCTTCCCAACAGCCCAAGCACTTGGACATCAAAGAGACTAGAGGAGCCCGGTCCCCCTGACAGTGACTGGAACAATAATGTATCTGTCCCTTTTGGACGGTTTGTCCATAAACAGGAGGGCAGTGCTGAGGACAAAAAACATGCAGGAAGGACACCATTTGCTGCTCCCAGCATCAAACTCCATTTGTTCTATGTGCACACAGAATGCTGCTATGTATTGTGCATGCCCACTGGCACCCTAGCTATTTTGTGTGCAGCCTTGTTGGTGCCTTGTACACATCCACAAATAAGCTGAGCATTTTTGATACTTCTCTCCTCATAATAGAAAACAAACCATCTCCATCGACTTGGAAAATATCATGGAAACTTTGTCGCAAATTGCTGGTCAAATATGTTTCCAACAGCCTGAATTTGGAATGGATCTCTTGTCTGAGGCACACTGTCTGCTGTGTGGGCAAGAGAAGTGGCACTTCAAGCTCAAAAAACCAAGCTTGGGTAGGAGTTAAGCCTGGAAAGGCATTTCTACCCTCTCCCAAGCAATGCCACAAGCAGAAAGAGAGCTTTTGGACACAGTGCCAACCTAAAAAGCACTATTATCTCTAAAGCAACTATTTTGCCTGGTTGCTGAAAATCTAAATGGGGGTCAGTAATGTCTCAATCCAAGCTGTTCTATTGTTTTAAACATTGCTGTGTTTATTTCACCCCTTCCCATTCATTATGCAAAGAAACACTGTGAGATAAACAAGAAGCATGAATAGTTGTGTGGAGCCTGCCAGAATTCCCAAATATTTCATATTTTGGCCCCCGGGATGAATTCAGTCTCCAGACCACCTAATTAGAGAACAAGCTGGATGTTGTAAATGTGTTTGGCCCAGATTACAAAAACTTATTGCAGTGCGCTGCTAACAAAATCTCCTCAGTATCTTCCTATTTTTTAGATCACACCTTGCCAGGGTGGTCTTGTGCTTGCACTCCAGCCAGCAGCCCATGGAAATACTGGTTCAGCAATGGTACTTGCAGTATCTGCCAGACATGGAGCCTTTGGAGACCCCCTGGTTACCTCTCGAGATAACTGACAAGCTGTCACCCTGGCAAAGGGTTCTGAGACAGAAAACCAGGCTCAGTAAGGGGTTTATCTAACACTGCTTACAAACCGCTGTGCAATCAAATAACCTTTCTTTGAGCTTCATCCTCTAATAACATGCAATTGTTGAACAGATAAGTGTGTCACAGAGAGTTGATTCACGCAACAGGGTCCAGGAAAGTCAGCCATTTACTGGGATGTGTAGTTTAGCCATGTAAAGTATGGGATAATTTTCCTGAAGACCACATCCACAGGGTATCAGTCTTAACAGTGTGGCATTAGATGTATTGCCCTGCTGAGACAAACTTTTTTTTTTTCTTTTCCTTTTTTTGTATCCCTTTCTCCTCTGCCTTTAACACCATGCCTCCTCTGTGCTCTGTGCAGGTGTCGCTCACCAGCCTGCTTCAGTCCTTTCCTGGTGTGATATTAGTTCTTGCCCCCAGCAGAGTCCATGGCCTAGTCATATGCCACTGATTTTGCTTCACTTTTCTTTGTGTTTTCTAATTCAGTCTTCTTTTCACAGCTTCTTCCTAACAGGCTTATTTTAGAAGTTCCTTCTTTTTTTCTGTTCATCCGATTTCTTGTATTTGCTAGGAAGAAATACTACATGTATTCTGATTTATAGCATTGTCTTACATTATCTCCAGATTACATATTTTTATATGCCAAAGCAATAGGCTATTAAAGTTGCTATATCTGAAAATATGGATTCATCTTTCTTCATTCAACTGTCTGCCTGGACATAGAGCTCCCCAACTCTACTACAGGATTTAAAGTGATAATGTCAATCAAATATTGATGGCACATCTTCATGGCAATTGTTTTACTGTGATTGAAACTGTTGTACATAGTGCCCATGTTTCAGTCAACATTCACAAATGCTCTGTTTCTGTCACTGTATTGATGTGTGGTTGCTCATCCTTCCTGGCTGAAAAATGAGAGGAAAAACTCTGGTTGTGTTCCCATGCTAAGCTGCATCAACCCAGTATTTCCAGAGAACTGAGAGTCTGCTACTTCATCCTGTAGAAGGAGAGAGTGAAGATGCATCTCTCTCTTAAATTCAGTGCTCTCAGTTCTTATTTTCCAGCAGCTGGCAAAAAAAAAGGCAAACCATGGTAGAAAAGTTCAGTAGAGAAATAAACTCTAAAGTTAATAAATTCCTTTTTCACTGTGAAAATACTGATAGTCACTGATACCTACTGCAGCAGGCAGTCCCTGCTTATACATTGCAGCAAAGCAGCACCACACTCGTAGCATACTAGTAGCACCTAGTAGATCAACAAAAAACTTTAAAGGACCTGGCACACGTTAGTGAGCCTACAGCCTAAAACCAAACAAGCAGCGAGAGAAAGAACCAAAACAAAGCCAAAAAGAAGACCCAGTGTGATCACAGGCCATGCTTTCTACCATTCTGCCTCTGAGAAATTGAAGCCATCCTCACTTGGTCCTCAGCCAAGGTATCAGAAATCCCATTAGGTACTCCCCTAAACACTAATTGTTGCCTTTCAACCTAGTTTTTCCTAAGATAAATGAGAAAAGTTATATTACAGCTATTTACACCATCCCCATCACCACATGCACTGGAACTGGAGACCCCATGAGGCTTCCTCAGGTAAACAGTTTCCACAGGTCTGCACCAAAGTACTTCTGTGCTAAACTCCCCTCTCCACCTTCAGTCTCCCTCCCGTCATATAGTCACACGTGACTGCATGTGCACAACTGAGGGTCCTGCTCTGAATTGAAGAAAAAAACAGGTTTCACTTCAGTTATGCATTGCAATTTATCTTTCAATCGTTAGATAGCAGCATGCAAAACATTGCTCTGATTCTAACTCCACAGTATGAAGCGACATATGAACCTCGGAGGAAACGAAGGCTTTCAGCCTTGTTTTATGACAGGGAAAGTCTGGCTCCTTACAAAGTTTATATGAAGTCGCCAGGGGAATAAGAGAAAGGAAAGAGATTGCTAGCAACATATTTTCTCTCGAAGGCTCTTTCTCAGCATGTCTTTGTCCTGGACACACGTTTATTTATTTATCTGACTTTAAAAGTTCATACTCTTTCACAAACAATTGAGCAACAGACAAGAACCCTGCTGAATATTTGCAGAAGTCAGGCAGGTTTACCTTTATTTCCAAATGACAGTACTGGTTTGGCTGGGGGCCCCTGCAAAAGTAATCCAATGTTGTTATTGTTACTAAGTTGTTCTGAAGAGAGTTGGAGGCGGTTTATCTTTTACAGTGCTCCTTTCTAATGAATTGGCAACACATCTGACTTGGGTCCTTGTATGGGGCCTCCCTTGAGCCCTCTCACCCCTACTTGTTACTGGCTTCCTGCTGATTTACAACAAAACTTTGACATTTGGTCTTCTCCTTAATAAGGGCCTGTGACATTGCCCAGGTATGAAAACGGAGAATAAAATTACGTGGGTTAAAAATGATATAGCTCTTTGAAGGTGGAGACAGCAGAACACGGCTTCAAAGTCTGCAGAGAAAAGCGATACCCACAGAAGGCTCTTTGTTCGTACGGCTTGGCTGGCATAAATCTCCCAGCTGTGGTCCTTTATACCACCTCTAATTATTTGAAACTCATTTATCATTTGAGCGTCAAATAATTAGAACTGGTATAAAGAAACAGAAAAGAAGAAGGCAGGAAGGCAGGCAGGAAAAAAGGGAATGGAAGAAACAGATACCATAGGCCTTTCAATTGGGTGATTTTGAACAGGAAGACCTTATTGAATTATCTTGATAAGGTGACTTGAATAATTCCTGAAGTTCAGGGAAAAGCAATGCGGGGCCCTTTACTGTTTGTATTACAGGAGTAGCAGAAACCTGTGGGCTGCAAAGGAGAATACAGATTTAGCGAAGAAGATTCAAATTAAGCATCAGAGCTGTGATAACTCCCTGAAGTTCCTGTTTGAAAAAGCAGTGCTGTTTAGGAGTGCTGTCTGCAATTCAGTACAGCGTTACAGCTCTCCTGAAAAGGAGCGTAGGTGTTCTTGCACACAGTAAATGCCAACCTAATTGAGCTCCTGCACTGCAGCATGAGCAAAGCAATGATCAAGCACTTTGTTCAGAATTTCCTGAAGGGCTCAAATCTTGCCCTGACTTACCCTTTTTTGCAAAACCACTAACTTCAAAAGGACTGCATGGGTTAGCAGCAAAAACAGAGTATTTCATGCTGGGTGGTACTTTATTGGCCTGGCTAGGAGCCAGTGCAAAAGTAACCCAGTGTTGTTATTGTTATTCAAATGTTCTGAAGTTCTTCTATACAATTAGATAGTAATATTCACTCTCCTTAGTCTTAATTTATTTTATTATTTCTCTGCTTTCTGAAAAAATGTAATACAAAGTAAATTTGGTCAGGGTAGCGGGAAGACAACACGACTTTTATGGAGGAAATCTGTGCCTTTCTAACATGACATTGGTATCGAGATTGGTGGCAGCAAACAGTGGACAGAGGGCAAAGGTATCACTCTGTTTTCACTCACGAAAATTCCATTAGAAACAAAGAAAAGGATGAGAGGGAAAAGAGATTAAGATGGGAAAAAAAAGGGGGGGAAAAAGGCATAAAGCTGGCTGGGAAACAGAAAACACACACGAGGAATGAATTTCCAGAGTTACACAATGGGATCTGTTATCAGGTACAGGGGTCAGCACACTGTAGCTACAGGTGCCAAAGATATCACACAAAGATTTCCAGTGGCTCCCAGGAGGACAGGGAAGGAGGAGCAGCCGTGTATCTTTGAGAGGCAGTTGCTCCCTGCTCCCACCAAGCTCAGTCCCGAGGGGAACCGTGAGCTGAGTGTGCCTGTCGCCAGCGCCAGGACCCATGTCCTTATCTCATGCCAATCAGCCGACAGGCAGCATTTTGCCTAGTTGAGCAGCACTGCTTGGCGCCCATAGACTTCCTTCCTAACCCTGTTTTTAAGCTGTAATTCGGGAAAGCAACTGCTGCCCAGTATGCCACTGTGAGCGCACTGAGTTGGCAACTAGCCTGGAAAGGTGAGCCTTTCCAGAAGGCTCCAAAATAGGGCTCCAGGGCTGCCTATGAGGGACTGGAGGGGGAAGCAGGACAGGAGGCATGCTGGTAGAGGAATGCTAGTGTTTTTGACGAATGCCTGCTGGGACTGAGAACAGCAACCTAGGTCAGTGAAGAAATGCTCAGATGCTCAAGGCAGCAAGCAACAGAGCAAATATCCTGCAGCAGAGGTCTGGGCTCAGAATAGCCTTTAGTGCTGAGAATGAGCCGAACAGGCAAACTCTAATGTACTGGTCTCAGTACATTGGCCAGCCCCCGATGTCCTTCCACTTCACATAGCCATGCCTCCAGCTTCCCTTGCAGCCCTCTCCTTGTCTTTACCCTCTTCCTCCTCTCAATGACCCCCTGTGCTAAAAATACCCCCCTGCAGCACTTGGTACAATAGATAAGCCTGGCAAAGCTCTTGTGGGAGACGCTGTGGCTTCACATCTGCTTGTTAAAAATATCACATATTATTAAAAAAAAAAAGTTTCTTGTGACTAATTTCAACAGCAAACCATATGGTCTTTTTACTTCTCCTGCACTCATAATAATTAAATGGCTAATTTCCCCTCTTAAACTACCTTCGGCCCACAGAAAGAAACAAAGGAAATCACAGCTATTCAGCTACAAAACATCTTGTTAAAGCACAGCAAAGAGTTATGCAATTAACCCCACAAAAGCCGGAATTTCACAGTTATATCTAACACTCCGAGTTAACAAGAACAGGGTTTAAATTGATCCCTTTTTGTTGTTGTTTCTGTTTGCTGGCACTGCAGTCACAGTTAAGGTCAGGTGTCAGACCAGATTTAAGCCATAAATGTCTGTTTCCTTGTTTTTTGTGAGCCGGAGTCAGCGCCTTATTGTGATTTAAATCAGCCGCTGGGTGCTTTGGAGGAGGCTTCCATTAAACTAGCGAACAAAGAATATGATTGCTTTCACGGCACAAACGCCTGCGTATCTCCCGGTGCATTGTACGTACTGCAGCAAGAGCCCTTGACGCTGGTGTGCCGTGTGCGTGACCAACGCGTTTTATAGCTTCATTTTGTGGCTGTTTCAGGGCAGTTCAGGCCCTGCCAAAGGCAACTGCAAGCTCCTGCCTGCCATGGCCCGCCCAGCCCAACGCTGCTCAGCCGCGCTCTTCTGTCATCCACCTGCACCAGAAATGTCTGATTCTGCAATCCCACTTGGAATTGCCCAAGAGCAGTGGAATGCTAGAGATTTTTAAGTTACTTTTTTTGCGAAGCAGCTGCGATGGTCCTACAGAGTTTATTAAATTGGCTGAAAAGGTATTCAAAGCAGAGAAGTAGTCCTTTGTGCTACAGACTCAGAGCACGTCAAAATCCAGCAAAGGAGACCATGCTGCAGACCGATACTCCTGAGTCAGTCTCTGAGCATCATCTCTTGTTACAAGGTGAGCAACTCGGCGGCTGCCCCCAAAGGTGGCAACTTTGCTGCAAAGCCAGAAAGTACTTGTGCTCTCTTTCTGTCATCTTCCATTTCTTCCTGTTCCTGGTTAAACAACCCCAAGGTCTGCAGTGTGAGATGTATCAGTGGAGCCTGGGAACCCCTCTGAGGAACTCTAGGATGCCGCATGAGGACATGCCCCCTGTACCAAGCCAAGCAATGAGCTCTGCTGCAGCAGCAGCAGCTTCACAGAGGAGGATGCTGGTGATATGGTACGATGAACAGCAGTGTAATTGCATTCAATGAGACAGAACGATGTTTCTGAACTTGATGGTTTAGGTGAGGGTGCCCATTCACCTGCTGTATTGGAGTGCTCAGACTGGCACTTAGGACATTAAAATGGGTATTTGGGTGCCTAAATGCCTGTCTAAAAATTAAAATTTAGAACTGGGTGCCTTCATTTAAACAATCAGATTTGAAAATTAGAGTGAGTGATTGCATGCCTGAGTATAATTTACAGCACAGACTCATTATGGATATTTTTATTGTTTAAGAAAATCCTTCCTGATTGGCAACGGGGCAATGACCAGGACTGTAAAGACTGAAGAAAACTGTGAAGGTGCTGGGCAATTTTCTTGATAAGATGAGCCACTAGATGACACTTTGCATAATATTATAATGGACTGAACGTTTCCATGCTACATTTTAATTTTCTAGCTTGGTAAGCCTATTATGGGCTGGTGCCAGGCCGCCCACACACCACAAAGCTAACTAGGGCCTTGCTGAAGTACCTGCCTTCCCGATAAGGTAGGTGGCCTTTAGCTGTGTCTCACCCATCTAAACAGCACAAGGAAAATAGACAGCAGAGAAGATATAAGCAGAGAAAGGATTACCACACAGCAAAAGACAGAAAGAGAGGGAGCTGAGAACTGGCTTGGGGAAGATGTGGTGAAGAGGAGACATCACACATGGAGGAAGGGCTACAAGGTGGGACACCAAGAGATAAAGAAGGGTAAACAAAGTAGCAGTGGGGTCTGAAGAGATAAAAAGGACAAAAATGGGAGTGAGAATGGGAAGGAAAAGGGCAGTAGAGTTAGGGAAGATGCAGAAGAGCAGAAGAGAGAAGAACAGGAGAGTGCCACTTGGCAAGAATTAGAATCTAATTATCCACTCAAATTCCACACACACACACACACACACAGCAATATAAAATATCAGTATCTCAGTCAGGAAGAATGATCTTCATGTTTTCCCAAGCGGCAGCCTTCAAAGCCAAGAGAGAAGAATGAACAGGGGAGAGCAGACAACACGATCGTGTGTTTCAAGTTGTTTTCTTACATTTCAGACAGTTTATTTATGTATTCAGCTTTAAATATAAAACCATAGCACAATCAAAAGATGTTCTATGAGGTACATTTCCCACTGATTAGAGAATTGAATTTTGAAAGAGATGTACCTCTCTGTACAAATAGAAAATAGCTGATTCAGATTTCTTACATTACACTATTTATCTATCCCTATTAAAGAAACAAGTCCATTGGAATTTTCTTGACCATTTATCTGCATTTCTCCCTGTGATGTAGATCTAAATACTGTATTTTTTCCCCCTGGACTTTCTTTCTTTATGGAATGACCAAGAATGTAAGCTTTATCAGAAAACACTGCAGTGTGCAAGATTACTTACATCAGCACATTTTAGGTTGGGCTGTTTTTTTGGGGATTTTTTGATTTTATTTTAATTAATTTTCTGAATGACTTGTTAGTATTTAGTAAAAACAGTTAATTCCTTTAAGTTGAATGTTTTGCATGAAAGTGCATGACAGCCATGCTCAGTGGAACTGCAAGCATCAAGGGAAGCTTCAGTTCATCCTGCCAGTTAGTTAGCAGCCTGTTCGCAACCACTGGTATTTAAGCAAAGGAGACTAGATGGTGTTACAGCTCTGCTATAGCATCCGTGCAGCACAAGTCACTAAAATCACAGATCCTGAAGATATCTAATGATTTCACTCCCTATGTGTTTGGCCCTGAGTGTAACCTGGAGAAGTGTCTATCTGTGTAGGTAGCATTTTGTGAAAGCAAATAAATAGGTCATATACACTGGGTGAAAAAAAGGCTGTTCAACTTACTCTCCACCCTTACTCTCCACCCCCTCCAGGCTCAGGAATCTCCAATTCTCAGGATAGTGGCAAGAGAGTCCAACAGATTTTCAGGAGCAGGAATACGTGAGATATTTGAAATAGGAAAGGAGCAGATCAAACACTGAGGAACCTTTTTCTTCCTTTGCTTACTGCCTTTTGTTGCTACCTTTGCCTAGCATAAGAGAAGGCTAGTTTAATATTACAACACAAGACAGCGGTCATAGAGGTGCTGTATAGGTAATGCTTACTGATGACTTCTGACCAGCGAAGAAAGTCAGTTAGTCTAAGTGTAAAGGGAATTTTTTAGCTTTTCTCGGCTGTTGAGGCGTCTCACGTTTCTGCTGTGGCTCTTGGGAATATCCTGCTTTGAAACCAGTCACATAACAATGCCAGAAAAAAATTACTTTCAGGAGCATGAAGACTCAAAGAATTAGAAAATGTGTAAATCCACAGATGGTGGGAATGCAGCACCTTACTGTCACTTACAGATGCTAACAGAAAATTACTGGGTGCAAATGGATCTCTAATTATAGCCCACTCCTCCACAGCTAACATATTGCCAACATTAGCTTCACAAAACATTTTCACTTTCCCCTAGGGATACCTACTTCTGTTTTGGAAATAAGAAATCGCAGTTCCTTGGAATCTAGAACATGGCAAAGTCATAATAACAGAACAAATTAATCTAATTTAACAATGAGATTGGTCATTTTTAAAGAGGGAAAAATCAGTTTACAATTTCCATCTGTCCTCATGGAAGTCAAAATATGTTTTGACTTTCACATCTGTGTCTGACAATCATAATCCATAATACAAATGGTAATAAAATTTCCCTGCCCTATGACAAAGAGGAACCCAGAAACACAAGAAAGTGTTCATCAGTTCCCTCTCCCACCTCACCAAATGTGTGTTTAAAGACAGATACTACTGCCACAGATGAGCCCTGCAGCACCTAAATGCATTTACTCCTTAAAATGTGATTTTAGGCTCCTAATTCTCAACGTGGAAAACTAGGAACGCATTACCGTCACAACGCACAGCATGTTTGGCTCCTCCAAAGGCTGGTATCCAGCTCCTGCACTGAATGTGAGGTGAGTAGGTAGCCTCACAGCCATTCCCTGCAGCCATTGTGGCCTCTCCAAACTACAACTTGTTCTAGAGCAACTGGAGGTCTTCACAACTTGAAGTCTTTGCTTAAAAGATACACACAACTATTCCCAGGGAATGGCAAGTCAAAAGAGCATGACTTTTCTGGGAGAACAGGTACAGGGCATTACCCCAGCAAACACTACTAATGGTTTTCTTCTATCAACACTTATATTTGCACAAGAGCAACAAGACCAAGTGGGAAGGTGAAAGACATAACTCAGGCATATCCCATTCAACTCCAGTGTAGAAAGTGACAGCAGAATATCTTGAAATTCCTAAGCTGAATTTTTCTTGCTGCATCAAGGCTAAAAGTTTTATTTTTATATTGATTGCCTCTTGCATTCTGAGGTCCTTGAACGAAGGACATTTTATAAATGTAAATTTGATGGACTAATACATTTATATTCATGAGAACATAGCTGGAACTAAGCAGGTTAGTGTTAGTTTACACTCCAATTTTGTTAACAATAATCAGGAAAAGGAGGGATTAATGGCTCACCTTTATAATCTAATCATATCAATGCTATCCACTAACCTAGACAATACAAGAACATACCTGTTAGGTCAGGCTTGCATAAGCAATGATTTTCTAAATCCACAGTTAACATTTAGAAGACATTATGTGGGTTTTGGCATTCGTTTTCATCTACCACTTGCTGCAGAAACATTTATGTATAGCAACATGCAAACAACTGAGGGTTCATATCATGGAGGGGATAAACTATGAACGTGAGCAAAAGATAGATGAATTTACACAACTGAACCATGGGTGGACAGCAGGCATTCATGCCATAGACAAATATAAAATGAGAAAAGAAATTGTAATGCAGCTGGGTACAATCCTGTTTGCCTAGGCAAGCCTGAGAGCAAAGTGTATTTATGCCACTTGCTAAGCACTATGGAAAGCATGGTAACCCCCCCAGCAGCAAAATCCATGCTAAGAGCCTTCCACATTGCATAGCTACTCCTGTGGTCCACTGACAAGTCTTGTCGTAGGAACACTGACATACACCATACATTGATATTTTATCACCCAGGCTGTCTAACCTTGTCTGGAGCAGAAACATGCACGTAGTGATAACATGGGCAGCTGCTAGCACCCTGTCTGCATTACTGGCCAATGCTTGCATGGCGGTCCTACCTCTGATTGTCCCAGTGTTGCTGTCACTGGCAGCAGGACAACAGTAGGTTTCTCAAGTGTTATTGTCCCACTGTACAACCTCCAAACCAATCATTTTCCTCAGTGCAAGTCGTCTTTATTTTTAATTGAACTAACATCTAACCCAACTTCCCCTGAAGTTGTTGGGTAGGAGACAGGTCTTTTGCCTCTAGCTGGAGATAATGCTTTGACTACTGCAGGGAGGAAGTGTGCATCGAGCCTGACATCTGTCAGAGCCTGTAGCCCTCTGCTTGTCTGGGCCAGGAAATGCAGTCCAATTTCTATGTTCCTGTGGTCTAACTGACAAGCTGATTTCTCAAGCCCCTTCATAACTCTTGATGCTAACATCCTTCTTTCGCAGGGACATTTCTTACAAATCAACATGATATTGAAACTCTGAGGCTGGTGCTGTAAAGGTGACAGTAGTTCCTGTTCTGATGCTTTTAATCCCAGTTTTTACAAAGGCAGCAGGGATGTTGGCCCCACAAGTATTGCTGATGCTTGTCCTTCCACCAGTGCATACACCAGAAAATGGCTTGAGCTTGATGATACCACAGTAAAAATGCAACCACTCTGACAACCTCAGGCCTCCGAGAGACACTGCCATCCGCACAGCTACACAAGAATTAATGAAGTAGTGGGAAATGAATGTCTGTGTGTGCCTCATCTTGTATTATATTACATTAGTGCAAAAATGACCCAAGTGACCTCATGGAGCACTTGTGTGATGAGAACACCCTTGTGAAGCTACAGCTGTTTTGAACTATTAAACATTCATAAGCCAGACATGATTTCTCTGCGAAGCTTCTGCTAAATGAGTGGCTACATATTGCATTAGCATTCCCAGATGCCCTCCCTCGGCTCAAGCAGCCTGGGGGTAAAAAGGCAGGAAGGCTCTGGGATGCACTTCTGTGCCTGAGAACTGCAGTGCAAATCACCCTAATTGTTTGTTAAAAGAACAATGATGACTAATTAACATTGTTAAAATGTCATCAATGATCGCTAATTAACATTGTTAAAAATTTGTTAACAAAGGAAATTTAACAATATCTTAATTAGGAAGGATTTCTAATTTGTGATATAGAACATGTTAGACAAACAAGGCACAACTCTCCCTTTGTTTTTCAACTCTGCAGCAGGAGAGATTACATGATATGACACAACACATTCTGCATTTGCCGTTTATCATTCTACGTCCTCAACACTCTTCTGCTGTATAATTACAGATGGGGCTAATTTTACCTGTGTTATTGTTTTCCCTGTAATTTAGAGAGAATAGGCCACATTGATGCTACGTGATTTAGTCTGGGGCATTCTATTGGCTTTTTGCCACAGGACTACTGCTCACACGTTACTGCAATGAAGTGCATGCATTGCAAAATAAGAAGAACCTTTTCAGTGTTTTAATTTACTTAATGATATGGTGTGAAGGTAGCAGCTTTCTTCGGGCTTTCTTTTGCTACATGTAATTTATCCACAGCCACTAACCTTTCAGGGCTGTGTTCTACTTCAACACCACTGTACATTGTTGGAAAAAGTCCCCTCCTATTATCTATTACTTAATTATTAAAAAGGGCCTACTCTGTTTTCATAAATTATCTGTGTATCAGCAATGTTGGCTCATGAGGAAGAAAGACACCCATGCACGCAGGCTTTGGAGGTTATGAAGCTAATTATTCCTAATGGAAAATAAGTAATAAATTAAAAAAACTGAAGATATTTCAGACAGAGACTGAAAAGTTTTTGAGATCTTCTGCAGCAAATTAAAAGTAGCACAGATAAATTGGCACTCTTGCCTCAGTTACACACTGCCTGGCAAATACTCCAGCTACCTGACATTGTTCCTGAAGGGAGAGTATTTACCACATAATGCCAAAGTCTACCTCTAGCGGACTCCTGTTACCAGAGCAGGGGAACTTTATTTGCTTGTTTGTTTTGGTGGAACTGTTGTACAAACCCTGATTATAAGGAAATACAGCCAAATGTTTAAGGCTCTGCTTGGTTTTATACATACGAATATAAAGATTTCCTATGTGCTTCAGCACAGAGTTGCTCTTCTGGTCTAGGCTCTAATTCCATACGTTGTGTGGCAATCATCTGCCTGGGTGATGGATCACCTGGCTTTTCTCCCTTTACACGTTGCTTCAGCATGTTTTCTTTCTTTATAGTCCTTCCAAAGGACAGAGAAAACTGGGATTCACTTTGTGTGGAAATAGTGTTTGGGGCTTCTGCGTTCTCCCCAGACATGCTCACCACCACTTCAAAAGCAACCTGATGGGGAGTGAGAGACGTTCTTCCTAAAAATGCTCACCTTCGGATTGCCCAGGAACACTGGAAAAAGTTTCTGATTCCTTGCAGACCCCACCTGTACCACCCAGGCATGTTCAGCCAACAGAGGTGCACATTACATATGCCCATAGCATGCTGCTCATGCTGGGGGTGTTTTGAGAAGACTCCATCAGCCTCTAGACAAACACTTGCAGACAGGGGGATGTCCCCTTCCCTACGTCAGTGAATGCTCTCACACATGAAATGGGACAACTCCTTAGCCCTAAGCCAGCTTGATGGTTAGAACACTTCCAGAAAATTACAAACGTGGCATCAGATTTTCCCCCAGGTGGGAGGGGAGTCAAACTTCCGATGCTCCCCTTTGCTTTCCATACAAGTCCCAGTCACTGTACCTGGGGTTTCACCAAAGGTTTCCAGTCCCATGGGATTTTTTTTAGATTTTGGTTTAGCAGGGAGTTAAAAGGTTAAAATTCTGTTCAATTATGTTCTTCTAATTCCTCGCTTGCTTGGGGAACAAAGCCATTAAAATTATTTATTCTCAAGTTTTTGTCTTACCTTCCTAAAGTATTACTGGAAATTCAGTAACACCTGTTCTTAGGAATGAGTCCAGTTATGTAAGGACACTTACTTTTTTCCCTTCACTCCATGCTTATCTCGTTCTTGTGGAACACATTGCTTTAATATGCACAAAGCCCTTCTGATATTTGTTCTGTTAGGTCTTCTAAAAAAAGACCATACCTTTTTTAGCCCATTGTTAAAGTGACAGTCTGATGTACTTTTTCTGGAAGCTTTTTCAGGCTTATTTGACCATTTAAGTACTAAACCCAATACACATTGTTGCTTTAATTTGGCCTCTGAGAAAGCTTTTTCATTTTTCAATTTAAAATAATATAATTTGAAACTCTGCTCTTGACACATCCTGTTTTCCAGCTAATCCTTTTCTGCTTCAGATGCTACAATTATATTCTGGCATAACTCTGAAAGGATATTCCAAAATTTTAAGTTTGCTGCAATTAAAAGGGTCCTTCACACACAAGACCATGTGCACGTCATTTTTATTCCTGTCAGGTTCACCACCCCTTCTATATATATATCTCAGAATGCTCTACCCAGTTTCCAAAGCTCTCCTCTGACTCCCTGTAGTTTGCTATGTGACCTCTCATTTACTTCTTCCTCTTTCACATGCCCCTCTTCTGCAACTGGGACTGTTACCTCTTTGGCCATATGCATGATGGAGGTACCCATCTTTCCAGCTAGATGAACTGTCTTTATTTAAACAGATCCTCCACACACATACACAGTTGTGACATTTTTGCCAAACGACAGGTGTGCTGGGTCTTAAACATTCAGGAGAATGTTCTGCCTTGTCCTCCTACCTCATACCAGTTTCACTGGTCTGTTCCTACCTATCCTACCCTAGCTACAGGTGGCAAGGCCAGCAGTGAAAAGCTGTTTGGAAAAAATATTCACCCTCTTTCCCCCCATACCCGTGCTTTGGGCTTAACGCATAAATACAGGGAAATTTTAGGAAAAAAATGACAAAAAATATTATGTGAAATACATTATCACAGTATAATTACTGAAAGGATATTTAGAATATGGTTTGAAATTGGACTTTTCCTGCTCCCCTTTGAATTATTTCTTATAGTTAGCACATCAAACTCAGTTACTTTCTTAAAGTCATTTTATTCTGTCATTCCAATTCCTGTATGTCACAGATGAAATTTAGTGCTGATTCTTAATATGATACATTAATTACATTATCAGCAACACACAGAAGTACACAGAGGCATGTATGAACATCACACTGATTTTCTGGAGTTCTTCTGTAGAAACCCAAGGGTTTACATGAGCTGCATTGTAAGTTTTCTGTAATATAACCTTGCTTTTTAGTTATACATGAACCCTATAATACTTTCTATTGTCATGATTTTACTTTCCCTTATATTTTAGTGATAAAAAATAACACTGAAGTATGTTAGTGCACAAAACTGCAGTCTCTGAGAGTAGGCATTTGAGGTCTATTCAGAAGTAAAGAACTGATGTATTACATATGCATACCTAACACTATTTTATACACCATTGTTAAATCTACATGATGCAGTTCAGACTCTTTAGGAAATAAAGCAAAGACTTTTTGTTTTAAACAAGTAAGTATTATGCTCAAATAGGGAAGGAGACAGGAAGAGTATGAGATCTTTCTTTCTCCCACATTGCCAACATTTCCAAAAATTTCAAATTATTGTAGTTTAGCAGGAAGAGGTGGGTGAGATTGCTGGGCGACGGTGTGTTGTGCTAAGATTGGCAGTAGCATCTAGCACTCCCCCCACAATACTAACACATGCCTTCTTAAGGGAACTCCACAGTAGCAAAGCCAGCATTTGCAAACTGTTATTTCAACAGAAAGAAAGGAGAATATATTTCAGCTCCTTTCACCAAGCTCCCTAATGTACCCCATACACAGTTATCATCATAGAAATGTACTGAAATAAAAGATAGCATGAACACAATGGTTAATTATAAGATGATAAAACTACATAAGAATAAATGGAAGGTAGTGATAACGTACCTGAAAAAAATGTAGCATATGCACACATTGCAGACAGATGGGAAAAATGCCATTGAAACTACTAGGAGGTGATGTAGGATGGCAATAAAGGTTCATCTGAGTCATCATCAAGCACAGGTGGTGTAGGAACAGGGAAACAAAACAGTTTCAGGTGCAACAGGTTGTATTCTACTTGAAACAGGAAAGGCAATAGCAGAGGTCAATGGGTACTTTAAAAAACAACACATGAAATTAATGACTTAATTTGCTTTTTGTGTTCATACATTTCTTGATGGACTGTAATTACCTTGGTAACATTAATCTTCAAGCTTCAGTTCATGTTCTGATTTATTTCTAACACAAGGGAATTATCTATATGCCTTCTCTATCAGTTTAGAAAGATTTTTAACTGTTGTCTGTCATTCCAAGTTTGTATCATCTTTTGTCTTCCTCTGCTCTTCTTCAGTGGATTCAACCTCAGGTAACTCTTTTAATGCCTGTCTTTTCTCTTTCCCCAAAAGCAGCTTTCCATCCAAGGCTTACCCTTTGAGCTACACCACCATCCTCCTCAGAACCTCTGGAGCTGTGAGTGCATCCCTTCTGCATGACTTTCCAAACACCATTAATTGTCTTGCTGGTTATCAAGTCCCACACGACAAGAATGTTTTCCAAGATATGTCAGATGTTGAAAATCTCCCAAAACTCACTCAACCAGTGTCTTATTTGCCTTGTCTATCATTCCAAGTAATTACACCAACATTTGCCATAAATAAAATGTTTTAGAGTTAGCAACTGCTCCTCAGGCTGGCTGTTGCCTAACTGGGGTGGTGGCAAAAATGCAACTCGGGCATTTGAGTGCAAATCACCTGGATGAAATATGTGAACAAGTGTGTTACTGAGGATCACAAAGGTTTATAACACTGGAAATAGTGGAAACCACCCATGCTCTTTTGTTTGAAAGCTAGTGAACATGTGGCCCACATAGGTCACGTAGGCCTTCAATACCCTTGGAGTTTGTGGTTGGGTGCTGGGATGTATTTTGCAGCCTTTAGTCCTGGCACCCACTTCTCCCATAAAGGGATAAAGGTTTTTGGTAGTATGGGTTTTCAAAAGAGTCCTTCTTCAGCTGTAGTCATAGAATCACAGAATGATTTGGGTTGGAAGGAGCCTTAAAGACCATCCAGTTCCAACTCCGTGCAATGGGCAGGGACACCTTCCACTAGACGAGGTTGCTTAAAGCCCCATCCAGCCTGGCCTTGAGCACTGTCAGGGATGGGGCAGATAAAACTTCTCTGGACAACCTGTTCTAGTGTCTCACTACCCTCATTATGAAGAATTTTTTTCCTAATATGTAATCTCAATCTCCCCTCTTTCAGTTTAAAGCCATTCCCCCTTGTCCTATCACTACATGCCCTTGGTAAAAATTGCCTCTCCAGGCTTCTTGCAGGCCCCCTTTAGGTAGTGGAAGGCTGCTACAAGGACTCTCTGAAGCCTTCTCCAGGCTGAACAAGCCTAACTCTCTCAGCCTGTCTCCATAGCAGAGGTGCTCCAGCCCTCTGATCACCTTCGTGGCCCTCCTCTGGACTTGCTCCTAGAGCTCCACATCCATCTTGTGTTGGGGGCCCCAGAGCTGGAAGCAGTGCTCCAGGTGGGGTCTCACAAGAGCAGAGTAGAAAGAGAGAATCACCTCCCTTGACCTGCTGGTCACGTTCCTTTTGATGCAGCCCAGGTTGTATGCTGAAAGACAATAAAGCAGAAGAAATCTAGGCTGCACAAATACATGATTTGAAACCTGCAGCCCTGCCAAATTCAGATGCAGCCCACATTCTGTCTTTCATTGCACCTGAAGTACATGGTGTGCACTGCCACACTATTGCAATTTCTATTTTTTGTATTATTAGGGTTTTTTTTTGTTTTATTGTTTTCTTGTTTTGGGGTGGGTTTGGTTTTTTGTTTTTTTTTTTGTATTTATTTTATTTTGGTTTTTGTGTGGAGGTTTTTCTTTTGTTTGGTTGTTGTTGGATTTATTTTTTTTTTTCTCCCTAAACCATTCCTAATTCCTACTCAGTGAGAAGGAATTCTGATTATGGTAGTGGGGAAGGGAAAGGAAGGGAAAGGGGCTTAAGAAGTTAAATTGTGCAGGTGTGAAATCACCAGCGTGGAGTCTTTCTTCAGAGTGACTTCCATGGAGAGCTGCACAGATGCGAGTGAGGTGCTGGGTTTGCTGAGCATGCAACTCCTGTATGCCGTTACGGTGGGTTGCTGAATGTGCAGGTTAGTTCAATGGACAAAGAGCTGAGGGTGCAAGACGAAGAGATACAGCTTCATTTCCCAGAATCTCTGGAAAAGCCCAGGTTAAGAGCTCTTAGCAAGCTGGTTGCTGTTCCAGAATGATACTGCTGACATGGCAGAATGAGTTACCACTGAAGTCCTGGGGCTGGATTACAGCCCTGTGAAATTAAATCCCAAAGGGAGCCTTCTCCCAGGCCTTCTCCCAAAACCAAAAAACAAACCCAATGACAAGCCTATGTGAAAGTGTCACCTTCTGCACCTAATTCACATCTTTTTAAATCAACTAAGACTTGATTTCCAAATGGAAGATGGAAGCAAACCCTGGAAGATGACTGTTGTGCTACTAAAAGGAATACCTACATTCTTAGAAACCTGCCCAAACTCTTCCAAAATAATCATTTTCTGATGATGAAGCAACCTATCTGCGGGGAATAATTAATAGGTGTTGTTTAGGAAAAAATTGGCAATGTAGAAGCAGAGAGAAAATATTGCTTAGGAAAATAATAAATGTCTCTTGCATTTCATGTGTTGAAAAGGTAAATTCCACTTTTGATATTCATCCCAGAGCCACTTTAAAGACAACCCACAGACTCAACAGGGAGACAGTAAACACTAAATCATAATTACCTCATAAAAGGGGAGCCTGTTTCTTCGAATGCCTGCGATCTGGTTTTGCTTCACAAAAAATATCATAAATCTATTGTGTTTTACCCGGGTTTATTTAAGGCCAATTAGTGATTGTATTAAAAAGAGTAAGAAAGAAAAACAGAAACACCTTCCAAACTTTGCTGTCATTCTATAGATGTGAAACCCTGATTCTCTGCTCTCATTAAGGAGCTGTTCATTAGAGGACAGCATGTTCCACAAGAGCTGAGGTCTTACATTAACAGTGAACTATGGAAAATCTCTCCCATTTGGCAGCCCCCATTAACATTTCTTCTGCAAAGGGATCTCTTTTTAATGCAATCTAGAGCTGTATGTGTTACTGTTCAGAAGAAAAAACAATATTTTTCAACACAATCTTGACTTGGCTTTAATATCCCACAGGGTGACATCTGACACTGTAGTGAGAGAATAACACCTCTCTGGGTAATCTTTCCAACAGAGCCTGAAAATGAGCAGTCTGTGCCATTAATATGGCCAATGTAATTAGCAGAGCACTATGACTGATGATTATTTTTTTTAGCAACATTTCCTAAAGCTGTTTCTCCAGCTGAAGCAACTCTAGCCAGTGGAGCCAGAGAAGGCTAAACTTGAGCGTGCCCAAATAAGTTGCAGTTTGGAAGAACGGGTAGGGAGATCAAAGGTAACATAGCTGCCTGTTTTGGAGATGATTTCTGGATAAAGGTAATCATCCAGTTACCACGAATTTCAAAAAAGGCTACCAGGTGAAATTAGGTGAAGTTTCTCATCCACAATGATGTTTCAAGGCAGGGGAACCTTTGTTTTCTATTAAGAAAAAAAAAATGAAAGGAGTCTGAGTTGTGGTTCTTTGTGAGCAGAGAGTCAAAACTCTGGGGGAAGGTTGCCCATGCTGTGTGTTCAGATACTCTGCTTTTCACTAGTTTAGATGTAATCATACAATTATCGCACCTCTATTTATTCTGCTCATGTAGGAAGAGCTCATGCTTACCTTCTCTTTTGCAGGTAAGCATGCAGTCAGAGACCAGTGGCACATATGTATCATTCACATGGTAGACATCACCAGAGATGCCTTCAGGAAGGCCTGGGACCTGCTGATGGTGTCTGCCTGGACACAGTTGTCCTTCCTAGGAAGGGCTTGCTGGAAAAGGGAATTGATAATGATGATGAGGTCTGTTGGAATATGAAGGGCTGGATGTGGCTAGAGCCAGCTCTCACCCTCTGGGAGGATAAGGGATTGGCAGCAGCACATCTTGAGATGTTGAAGCCATACTGGTTCTCTGCTAACCAGACAGTCCTGTTTCCATACAAAATACAGATGCTGAGGGGGGAGGACACTGTCCCTGTCCTCTCTTTTTAAAAAATATCCTAGCCCCTGGGGATTACATTGATCTTCCACATGCACTGTAGTTGATTCAAGACCGTCAGATCTGTATTCAGGAGCATGAAGGCACAAACTTCATTTTGAAAAAGAGCTAGTGAATGATAATGCACTCACCTAGGTGAACACAAAAGTCTTGAGTCAAAAATAGATTATCACAGCAAAAGACAGTGGTGTTAAGAAAATCCTGGTAAACAGCCCATCCATGACTAGTAATTACTCTCTGTTTTTGCTGGGGGAAGTTATCATAAATACATTCGATGTTGCAAATACCTAGTGTATAGAGGCCAAAGGAGCAACATCATTAGGACTGTTACTGATCATTATGTCTTAGCATTGTTCTGCAGGAGTATTAGTTCAAGACATTTATATTGAACAGCCTTTAAAAAAAAAAAAAAGAATAGGAAAAGGAAAACATCAGTGTTTGCATCCCAGGTGTCTTTAAAAAGATTTGGCACTGGCACAGTAATAAGCAAGGTTGAGTGTACCATCGAAAGCAAAGAGCAGCAAACAAGCTAAGCCCTTAGTCTTTTGAATTAAGGGTTGCAGTCTCCTTAGCAGGGTGGCAGCAAAGTCTGGTGGGTCCAGGGTGGGATCAGCAGGAGTGAGGTCCTGAGGTCTGACAGACTAATCCCAAACACAAAGTCAAGGAAGGTATTTCCACTGAATTCCCACTGGTGGGTGGATTTGGCTCTAGTTATACTTCCACTTTTGATTTGGTAGGAAAATCCATTTAATCACTCTGCCTATAAAATTAGTGTATTTCCTGTCACATACAACCTTTAGACAAGCTTTGATGGACTTCCTCATATGTGAGCAAATTCTTAGTCTAGGAAGACAGGCTGCACAGCCTTTAATCTCTGATCTTTTGTTATGCAAGCTGTGGTTTCTGTCCTGTTCTCCATGAGGAGTACAGAAGGAAAACTGTCTGTCTGCCTGCTTTGATCCTGGATAATGCCAATTTTTGGTCCAGAATAGTTTCCCAGAAAATAAAATATTAAAATTAGGCTTGAAATTAACTTCTGTCTTTCAAAAATAATTAAAAAAAGTTTATGTAAAGTTTAATTACCTTAATTCAGCAACAGTACAGTAAAGCAAGTTACATTTAAGCCACACTAAATGCTGTATTCCTATTTTAATTCCTTTATCACTGTTTAAAAGGGTGCAGCCGAGAGGGAAAACTCTCATAATTTTCCTCAGGAACAATATAAATCTTTATCTGTTAATGTTTTAATGTTTATCAGTTAATTATAGATCTTTATCCATATAGTCTTTATCAATTAAGCATTCTGAATGCAAAAAGTATTAGCACATATTCAAATTACCATGCATTAATATGTAAAATCCCCTAAAAGATTTATATTTAATATTTTCATTAAAAAAACAAAAAACATATTAGCAAACACCATCAATATCATATTTGCTCACATGATGGCATCATGCTGTGATTAAAGCCCCTGATCTGCAACAGCCAACAGACTGCCAGCAGCCTTAGAGCTGTCATCCTGGCACTGGAGGCATGCAGGGGGAGGGAAAGTGAGGAGGAGGAAGGGTGAAGAGTGGAGGAAGAATCCATCTATAAGGAAAGAAAATAATGTCACCAGATAAGCCAAAAAAGGCTGTGTAAATACATACTTAGCACCAGAGGAAAAAAAGAATGCTTTGCTGTATTCAACCACCGTTGGAGGTGTGACTGAATGGTAATGACTCAATGAGCTTAAAGAAAAAGTGCAAACCAGTAAGAAAAAATATTCCTAAGAGCTATTCACACAATTAATGTTTGCCTGCCCAACTAACATGCAGGTGAGAAGGCCCAAAAACTGCCTACACCCATACCCATAATATTTCCTTCAGAAGGCTCTGCAAAGGAGAAAGTGCCGTCAACAAGTTAGCTGGTAGACAGGTACCTGCTTACAGTTAAAGCATAGTGATTCTGTGCTCTATAGAAGTGTAAAAAAAGCCAGATAAGAAACATAGGATCATAATTCAGGTTGATTGGACCCAGGAGGTCCCTACCCTACTCTAACCACTTGCTCAAGCACAGCCAGCAATGCAGTCAGATCAGGTTGTTCAGGGCTTTGTTCAGTCTGATCTTGAAACCCTCTGAAAGGCTGAGATAGCACAGCCTCTGCGAGCAAGCTCTTCCACTGTTTGGTTTTGCGTGCTCATCCCTCACACGGCATCCTTGGTCCTCTACCTGCTTTTTGAGGACAATCTGAAGGGAACTATAAATCTACCATGCACGCTGATACAGGAGTCAGCTCAAGGACCTGAAAGTAACAGCTCAGTAACACTCACCTGGAGGACTCATGTTGTGTGTGTACTGACACTTAATGATAACAGCAACTAATTATTTCACTGTCAATCACAGCATAAGCCTCCTGTAAGCCTCAACCATTGAAACTGAGTATCTTAAGAACTAGAGGAAGATGCTACCCCAACTGGTATGTTCCTGCCATCTCTGATAGATTTCCAGAATTGTGCTTATTTCATGCTCAAATTATTCTAAGCAGTCAAGTTCCGTGAGTTGTCTTCTAATAGTAGTTCGTCCAGAATTAAATTGATTTTTCTACCACATCAGTTCCTAGGGGTCATAATCAGGACAGATAACCATTCCCCTAGGTACCGCACATCTTCCAAGAGTTCTCCCTGCTGGAGATCTGTGTGATCCACACCTTCAGTTATTTCAACTGATGCAAACAGCCATGCTAGAGACCATACAAAAAAGGCCAGGTGCTGAACAGGTTCATCTTGCTCACTTACAAAGCCAGCAACACTCTTTTTCTGATCCAGCAGTGTGACTAATGCAGAGCGTCTTCTTTTACCGAGGGAGGGCCCATCTGTACTAACATGGGCTAGAAGAATCACAAGCTGCTGGAGTACAATGCACCAATGTAATTAGTTCACTTGTAGCTGGCCCCTTGTTTTAACTAATTGCTGCCGGCTATACCCACTGGCCCCAAGCAGTTCCCCCAGAAGAAAGCAGCCACTGAGGCAGATCCCTGCCTGCCCCCATACATCCCAGGTGAGTGGCAGCTTCATGCCCTCCCACCCCTCTGCAGGGATGGGGGAGCAAGCACCACAGCCCCTTGGCCCCCACATCCCCTCCCAGCAGAGCTGATCAAGCAGGCATCCTTCCCCCACTCATTCCCCATCCCCGGGTAGGCTGACAGATTGGGCGCTCTGCCAACATCCGAGACACAATTATGGTCACACATGCTGGAAGTTGAGAGAAAATGTGTGGGATTTATTCTATTTTTTGCGGGGGAAAGAGGCGGGAGAGGGACTGGAAGGCTTTTAAGCAGTCAAGGCCTATGACAAAACAGGATTGGAAGCTATGCACCATATTTCATATAATTCAAGGCTGGACCGCATGCATGTGTTATTAGTTCTCAGAACCATTGTGTATGGCAATTTCTCCATCCCCAGTGAGCTTTTCTGGCTAGGAGGCCAAAGGAATAGCTGGTACTGAGCCAGAGCAGTTTAGGAATTTTTCCTGAAGGAGAAGGGAGAAGTAGGGAGAAGAAAGCAAGAAGGGCTCTTCTTTGCAGGCACAAGAGCATCTGCTAATGCTTCATAAAGTTTCCAGTGTTTACCCCTCCAAATTCTCTCTTTTGTAGGAACACCCCCCACCTCTTCCCCTCTCTGCAGTTCAGGGACAAGTTAACACCAGAACAAAGTGGTCTGTCTCCCAGCCGCGCCTGACGCTCAGCTCCCAGGGCAGCTATCACCCACTGACAGGACTGCAGCAGCCAGGGATGCTCTGACAGATTCCTAGGGTCCTCACAAATCAGGAGAAATCCGTTACCACAGCTTTGACAGATGTCTTACACTCATCTCTGGAGCTTAGGAGGGAGGTGAGGGAGGAGGAAAACGAAGAAGAGCTGAAAGCTTTTCAAAGACTATTCAAACAGAGGCACTTTTTTTTTTTTCCTTCCCCCCCCCCCTTTTTTTTTTAACAAGGCAAAAAATCAAGGTGGGGAAAATACTTTAAACCAAAACGTTTATAAATTTATAGCTTCACTTTAACCACAGCTTTATTTCTGTCTGTCTCACACCATGTTTCCATTATTGTCAGGAGAATGAACTGCATGCATGCCAAATCAGGTCATTCACAAATATAGAACGAACGTCTGTCATTACAGATTTACCACTCCAACTATGGCATATCCCTTCTGTCTATAAAAATCCTGATCCATTAGCAGGGCAAGCTCTCTGCGTGTCAGCCCTTTAACGCTCTATGCACCTCAACAAACTGGAGATACGGCCTTCCTTCAACAGGCCAGCCTACGCATTCACTCCAAAATGATAGCAGGACATGTGGGTGATGTCCATCAACTCCACAACAAAGCTAAATTTCTTCATGCAGAAATTTGCAGTATGCTGAATCCTGAGTGAGCTCTGCAGAGATTAGGGTAAGTCCCAAACCTGTAGTCACTATCACACACTCAACCTAACAGTTGAGTGCTTCCACTTACCCATGCAGCTTCAAGATGGACCAGTGTTGTCTAAATATACTCTTGCAAGATGGTCTGCCTTCATGAAGAATTTCAAAATGACCCTAAACCAGCAACATTTGGGGATTCTTTAGGACAAAGAATCACCTCAGTGCAAAGCCTGATATTCACTGTGAAATGCTGACAGTCTGTCAGGAATCAAGTTCATGCTGGACAAAGCAAGCTTTTCATAATGGGAACTTAGGCAAGGAGAGACAGAGGCCCAGATTTCATAACTTCTTAGGAACTAAACCTGAATCTTCCTGAAGTGGCCAAAACCACTTTTTTCTTATTCATACAAGGAATCTGATGTGAAGCACATCTTCCGAGATCAAGATTAATGTCCCAGTGAATAAACTGGCCTCTCCTCTCTGGTAACAGCAGCTTCTCACAGTAGTGCCCAAACTTCTCACACTATAGAGTATCTGCTTTCCATTTTGGAACCCACAAATGTTCTATCAACAAGTACCCCGATTAGAGAAATGAAATACTAAATGTCAATAAAAAGAGACAATACACTGCTTTTTCCAGGAAACTGGGTGTGCATACAAATCTATGTTGTGGAGATAGTGCTGTGCATCGTAAAACGCAGCTAGTCTGAAATCCAAATTTTAACTTGAAAATCACTATGGATTTATTTGCTGTCATGGAGAGCAATTAGGCTTTCTCCAGTGGACAAAGGATCACTGCTAGATTGTCACAAATGCTAGTATCCACAGTTCAAACAGCACAGTGGATAAAGCACCTGTTTAAGGCACCACAGTTTAAACCTTTGTGGAGTTGTAGTTTTATTTTAGAGCTTCAAGGGATTTTTCATTTTTAAAAGCAAAAGAAGAAAGCAAAAAGCCTGGGCAAAGAGTGCATTTAGTAATGACAATGAAGCTGACAATGTACAAGACTCCAACTAAAGCTAAGCCTCTCTACAAATCACTTACAGTCTAATAGGCAGATGTGCAGAATACAGAAGGGGAAGGGGGTGGGCAGAGGACTCAAGAACTTACTCGAGTTTGTTCCATTTCCTGAGGAAATCACAGAAGAACTGACTCTTTAGAGGGGATTAAATGGGAAGGAACAGTAGCATGGCAACTAAAGAGGGAAGCAAATACTGCACATGGGGACAGCATTACAGAAAAAGGCAGGGGGAAGGCAAATAGCTGCGGTGTTGCCCGGGTAGCAATACCATGTATGGCCATGTGTGACAGCTTGAAAAAAGCCTCTGTTTTTTTTCCACCTCTTTCCTTCCTGTGTGCCAGGAATTAATAACACGGTTGCTCTCATGGCTGTCCAGTGGTTCCTTAAGCTCTCCCATCAGCTGATTCACACTGAGTGACAGGTTTCACGACAGACTGTGCTTGGTAGGTCCCCACACAGACAAGGTAACCTCCATGAACACGGGCCATGAAACAAGCTTGGCTCTACATTCAATGTTCAATGCCAGGGAGAGGAGGGGAGGGCAGAAAAGCTGTAGGAATAGGCACCATTGGGATGAGTTGGCTTTAACAACCTGATGCTTGTCAGAGAAGGGAACCTGAAATACAAATGCTTTGTAGAAATTAAATTAATAAATCTCCTTGAATACAAAAAGATCATATATTAAGTCCACCACAGCTGAAGAACTCAAAGGCTGCTTTGCGTTCCTGAGGAGAAAAATAAAAAGATAAGGGGAATGACACAGCCCTCAGCTGCATCTTTGCAAGTCTTGACTTTGTACTTCCATGCCAATGCCATTCTTACATGAAAGGCCTCGGAAAGGCATTAGGTTTTAGATTGCTTATCAGTATTTCTGATTAAACAACGAAGTACAGTAAACAATACTAATAAGCTGTTTAAGCCAGCTGCAGTGCTGTTAGGCTTATAAACATAAACAGACAGGCCACTAAACCCACTGGAGGAGATCTTCCACCAAGATAAATGGGTGCTGCCTAAAGCTGATGACAGATGGTTTTAGAGCAGGTCAGGCACATGGTATCTATGTAGCATCTTGTGTCATATGGAAAGCAAATTCTCTTTCACGCGGTTTTCTCCAGCTGAAGAAAAAAAATCTTTTTAGATTTTATCACCGTATCATCATCTGATCCTCCAAAGTGACAACGAATTAACATCATTTCCTTCTAACGCACAGTGATAACCTTCCTCACAGGAATAGGTGGTGAAAGCTTGAAGTCTCTTATTTTATTGGGCACAGACATTCTAATGAACCTGCTAATACATCTGCTTATGAAAAACTCTTTCAGTGTAGCATAGTCCCCCACTCTTCATAGGTCCCTCAGTAACATCATGAAGAGGTTTCCCCAGAGCCCAAAGCTGTGCAAGAATCTTTGATGCTTTTGAAAGAGAGGGGACAACATTGGAGAACACATCTTAATATTATTCTCATACCACCTGGCCAGTCTGCCTCGACACTGTCTCTGAAACAACAGTTTCTACCTCTTGGTGTCTTTGCAGAACCCTCAGAGGGTGTCTGGCAAGGCAAAATTTTGTGTTGGGGAGCAATGAAATGCATGTTTGGTAGGGATTGGAAAGAAGATCCCTAACTCATTTCAGATGCTAATGACGTTCAGCCAGCATTAGCCCAGGTCAGCGATGAACTCCTGACCTGGAGGGGAAAGACTCTATCACCCATTTTCAACCCCTTGAGCTGCTCAATCCCATGATAATGTCATTTCTGAAACAGCGCCAATGGAGCATAAAAGCAGCAGGCAGGACAGAAGGCATCAAATGCTAATAGCCACTCCTTAACAGAAGAAAGAATCTAATCCCTGGCTTTGAAAAGCACTCAGCCCCCGCATGCTAAAAAGAGGTATGCCAGAGAGCTCTACTCCGTGTGTGCCAGAGGACGTGGACAGCAGATGCACGCGTACCTGTGAATATACTTTTTCCAAGTGCATGAGGAAACCTTATGTTCCCAGGCTTTCTAAGGCACAATTAAACCAGACCTTTATTTCAAGGGCAGTGCCAAATAAGTGGCTTGTTTGAACTTGACTGAATCAGGAACTGAAAACACGGAAAAGAAAATAGGAGCAAGCGACCGGATGAGGCTCTGCAAGAGAATTCAAGTCTGACAGATTTATGGAAACCTTGTTTCCATATGGATCAGTACTGCTGCCTCTAGAGCTTCAGCAGCAGCAATCAATGAAAACAATGCTAGCTCCGGCGGATGTCTGCATGCTTAAAAAAAACCCCACCTATATGTGTTTTTACATACAGGCTAAGTAAATAGACGTGCAGAACTCGGGTGGCTTCCTTCTTCGTTTGCCACAACAGGCATCCCACCCCAGGAGACATGAGATTCTGCTCTGGTGTACAGCTGTGCTGGTGGGAGGAATCAAAAGAGTGAGCTGATTTACCGAGTTATGAAACGGTGACATACTCTGCATGAAAATGAAAGGAAACATATCCGGGCAGGCAGCGAGAGCAAGGTAATTGGGGGTGGGTGGGAGAAGGCAACGTCATTAGATCTACGGTTATACAGTTACAAAGTCAAAAGGATTTACAAGGCGGGTGAGAACTCTTGTCCTGCTGGTGTATAAATATCAAACTGGCTGTACCCTGTTACACTTAAACACCTGGTAGTGATTGGAGTAATGAAACACACTACTGTCTCCATAAATGCCTCTGTGTGTGTGTCTGCCTACGCTCATGCATGCATATGTACTTCTGCAAATTATTGATCTTCAGCAAGTAACCGTGATGGGGCTAAATTTGGATGTGGAACAAATTCTGATGACATCAGTGGTGTAATATCGAGAATAAAGGTGGAAAGTGTCATGGTGCTCTTCTCCGTCATCGGGGATCAACTGCAGCCAAAAATGGGCATAGCCTGTGCTCTTCCTTCATTTGCCCTTTTCTGAATCTAGCATCTGCAAGCTTGAAAGAGGAAGGAAATTTCATTTCTACTGGTTGGACTGCTGAGTAAGAGGGAAAATCTGCAACTGAAGCAGAAGATAGAGTGAAAAAAGAGGGTAGAACAGCTTGATTTCCAAGCAGCATAAGAAATCAAGTTTTAGAAAAATGCTTCATCTTTACAGGGAGAAGCACTTCCTCCTCCTTTATCTAGATCTTTAATCATGCCCCCATTCCCCACCCTTGGCAACTGGCCACATCTTATCCTGCATAAAAGGAAGTGCTGTTTCTTCCAAGAACACTTCCTCCTCCTGATTAATTCAACAATGCATCCACAGCTTTCCCTAGAGTTTTTCCAAAGGAGCATCTGGGTTAGGCTCAGAGATAACTACTACATCTCTTGCTCTGTATAATTCGGAAGCTGGACATCCACAGTTGATTTAGACAAGCAGGCATATATGACGGTAAACAAAGCACAGGGAATGATGCACCATACATGCACCTAAGTATACATTTGTTATGCATAATGCATTCAAATTGTTACAAAATGCAAACCAAACCTGAAAAATTGAAATCAGTATCTCTGGCCAGTGGTGGTGATGTTAAAACCTGTGACATATCCTTGCCCAGTACTGGCAAGTAAATTTCAGTGGCAGCTAAAGAGGAAGCAAAAGCTGAGTGGAACATCCTAAACTTAGCATCTTCTTTTAAGAAAAGAGCTGGGGTCTAATGACAACATCAATGCTTAGAGCCAGAGTGTGGCAGCCAAGCTGGGATCTGCTGGTTTCTGTTTTTTAAGTTTTTGATAGGAATTTTTATACCACCTGGAACAAAGAGTAACAGGTCCAACAGATAGTTAGTCTGGGATTTGAGACAGGATGAACTTTGTGAGACATGGAGCACCCAGCTCAAGGCCCCCAGGGCCCTTTTGGCCCTGAGAAAACTGGGAACAGTTGCATTTGTCTTCCTCAAAAGCATATGATGACAATGATACAACATAAATCAGAATATGATTACGGTTATGGGGGCCACATGATAGGAAGGCATAAGAGATAGGCAGGCACCCAATATATCTCTCTAGCTTTTATAAATGGATCCCTGAGGGCAGTGACCATGAATAACTTATAAACTGTCAATGCATCTGCTCCATGAAGAGAAAATACCATGCGTTTGCTTCACTGTAACCTCCGAAGTTGATACTCATGTACACATGGATGGTCCAATTTGTAATGAGGAAATTAGCTCATAGGCGCACATAGGACAGCGAAAGTAAGTGGAAAGGAAAATAGAAATCCCCGCCTTTATTTCAAGTGCAAGAAGTTAGATTCCCAGTTTTGAACTACCTTACATAGCACTGAAAGATGCAGCTTTAGGACTGTTTGTCCTGCAAGTTAATCCAGGTAAATGTAAGACAGCAATGCGTGCATATAAACACAGATGCAGACACAGAACTGACAGGAAAGGAGGAAGATAATCCATAGTTTTAAAGTGTCCCACTTCCTCTCTTCCACAATTATATTTTTGTGTGGTGGTTTTGCATCCATCTCAGTCAAACGTGCAAATTGGGTAGGCCCTAGGGCTCTGAGATAACCCAAGTGGAACAAAAAACATATGAGTGCACACGCAAATGCTATGGTGAGTAGCATATGTTTTAGATACTGCTGAGATCATATGTTGATATGAACTAACACAAACCTCTGGTCTTCATCATAGACTTACTTGATACACATAGGTAATCTATATAAAAATACAGCATGGTTTGGATCAATATGAAATGCATGTCATTTGCACATGGCAAATGTTCATAGAGGGGAAAGGTTAAAGACAACATACATGGAATCACTGCTAAAAAATGTTTTTCCCTTTGCAGCAGCCTCACTTGCTTTCCCCTTGTCTGGCAGTGCACATCAGATTCTGCTACTCATGTGATCTTCCAGTTGCTTTTTAAAAAGGTGTATTTACTTATTAATGACTGGCTGTAGGGAGACCATATTTCTCCCTGAATGCTGGGAATGGAAAAGTTTGGGGCAAATCACAAAGCAGTGCTAAGGGAAGGAGGAAATACAGCTTCATGAAAGCAGCATCATTTCCTCACACAAGGCTGAATCCCACCTGCCTTACTGTGTGCATGTACTTCAGTGCAGTCACTGGACCTTACTCAAGTCTAGCAAGCAAGACTTGGTTGATAGGCATTTGCTACAGGAAAGATTTTTTCCCTTCTCTGGGTGCTGGAGGATGCCAGCAGAATAACCTGAGGCTGATCTCAAGCAGAATGCAAATTCCAGATCCAAACAGCTCCAGCCTCTGTTAGGTATCTGAACCTAGCCCCAAATCTTTCACAGTATTCTGTGCTATAGTTTATAATGAATCGGAATTGTTCAAGGAGGTTTGTATGGAGCCTTATTCGAACATGCAGTTCTGTAAAATCAAAATGCTTTACAAAACCAAATAATATTGGAAAATTACAGTTAGGAAGAAACACAAGAAAACATGTGAGAGTTTCCAAGGAAGCTGCTTAGATGTCTTTGAGGAAAGTGTTGTCTTCAGAAATGCTGTATTTTCTTTCCGAAGGTTGTCTTGCTCTGCAGAACAACATTAAATCTCACAATCTTTAGTGAAACAGCATATTCATCTTCTAGCCACTTCTAAGAGAAGAATAAATAAAATACCGCAAAGAATGTATTAGTCCCTACTTATATAATGTACAAAACCTTCAGAACTCAGGAAAAGATAAATTAAGGTGACACTACTGGAAAAGAATGAAAGATCTTTTACTGCTTTGAAGTTAGTAAGAGGTTAAATACATTGGGTTTTTTTTTAGCTGAGGTTGCGCTACATGAAACCATATTAAAACATTACTTCAAATGCTCATTTTTCATTTAGGAGAAATGGGTGTAGGCTTCTTGAAGCAATATTTGGAACAACAGTTTTCCCAAATATTGTGCTCAAATAATTCCAATTGCATGCTACTATTCCCTAGTATTCAACCAGGCCAGCTTGCAGAAAGATAGATAGATAGATAGGTAGGTAGGTAGGTAGGTAGGTAGGTAGATAGATAGATAGATAGATAGATATACACACATACATATGTGACAGCACTTTAGACTGCTTTCAAAATCCTTTAAGAAGTACACACAGAACTCTGACCCTAAGCTGTAGTGTTTGATTACTATACCTTGATCACCTCCTCATAACTAATTTTTTAGTCAATGAACAGGCAGGGACAGATTCTCAGCTAAACAGCACTCTTTTCATGATCTTCAGTCATTTTCATTTTGGTAGCACCCCAAAATGGCTCTAGTGGAGGAAAAAGGCCCATGTATTGCAATTTAAGCCTATTGACAGTAGGGTTTGCTTTTCTTAGTCACCTTTTGCAGACTTTTTCGAAGGCAGACGACAGAGCCCTAGGGGTTGAGAGACCACAGGCTGAAAACCACATTTCAGTAGAGCTGCACCAATTCACAGCAGATTAAAACTCCAGGTTTTAAAGCTGGCCAATGGCAATCAAATTAAATAGCTGAACAGGAAGCACTGCAGGAGGATTGCACAGCCGGCGCATGGTGGGCTGTGCCCAGCTCAGGTTTATGTTGGAAGGGTGGAACACTGTTCCACCCCTCCTCTTGCCTGGGGCAATAAAAAGTTCCTGCAAAACTGAAGCTTTAATTTAAAACAAATTTGAGGTGTAGTTGTTTCTTGGCTCACACTAACATCTACCAGCTCCAACAGAGTTGCAATGAGTGGCCCAATACAGGCAATGATCTGAAGTTTATGGCACTTCGTGCTGTGAAGGCAGCCTTTGAAAGCATCAGCCAAGCATCCCACCGTGCTGAGGCTGCATGAGAGCAACTGAAATGGCAGTGGTGTCCGGAGCAAAGCAGGAGACCCTCTCACTGGCCTAAAGCCGCAGAAAAAGCAGCAGCTGCACTGTTTGCTGATGAGTTAACAGGCAGGGTCATAGGCATGAGATCCATGTTTTCCTCCCCCCTCTATTTTTCCGTGCTCACCCCCACTGGCTGAGGTCTAGCACATCACTTTCAACATTTTCTTGTTACCAGTTTCAGTGGTTCTCCTCTGCTCCTGCTTAAATTTCATGACCAGGTCTAATTTCACAATACTGGTCATTGTTTCTGCCCTGCCTTTCATAGTGGCAGTGGGGACAGTGAGGCTGACCATGGGGCTGACTTCCTAATTCCTTGTCCTAACCCTCACTCTTCCTCCCTTTTGCTTGGCTCCAGCCTGGCATTTGGCTGGTTTGGGGCAGCAAAACTCATGTTTTCTCACACTCAACTGCTCTTGGATGGTACAAGACCAATCTTTAAGGAGGACCTGAATTGTTCAAGGGGAAATATGATTCGGGAAGAAGATAGATCAGGAAAAAATCACCAGAGAAAGGGAATGTAAATGTGAAAGGTGAAGCATATTTGCAAAGGAGATTTGGCTTCAAGAAAGGTAAGGGAAAAGCCATTGCTAGAGGCAGTAAAGCAGTAGCTGCTGCAGTAGCACTGACATCTGCCCTATCCTCAGGGGAGAGGTTTGATGGGATGCAGAAGGAGACACCTGGCTAAGGAGAAAGCAGACAGGCAGGACTGGTGACCTGACGGGGAAAGAGGGGTCTGTGCATGGAGAGCAGCAGAACTAATTAATGGGAAAGAATGGCCAGGGAGGAATGGTGCAGGGGTTAGGTGGTGTTTGTGCCAGAGCAAATGGTACATGAAGAGGGGGGGGAACAGAAGGCAGAATGTGCAGAAGCATGGAATGGAGGCCAAGCTGCCCCAACACAACTGTGCTTGTGGGGGAGACCTGCCCTGTAAGGCTCCCCAAAATGTTGCCAGCCTTTCAGCCCTGTGCAGTGACCAAGGATTTCCTAGAAACAGCACAAATTCAGGAGACAAATACCTCACCATTATTCTAGCATTTTTCACACCCAAGAGGGTCCTTAGCTGTGGACTGGCAGTGGCATGGACTCTAGGTTTTTTATTGATCTTTTATACCATCTGCTCTCCCTTCACCTATCCATCATCTTGCTGCCCGAGTGATGATTACTTCAGAGTGCAAATCACCTAACATCATTCTGGCTGATCAATTATATATGAAGGACAGAGCATGGTGAGTAAGACTGAACCCAGCAACATCAGTTTAAACCTGGGGATAAGCATGGAGCTCAGACATCCTAGTGCCCTGCACACTTGAAAATAGGCAGATTATATTAGATGGAGAGACTCCAGTGGAGTTAGTCCAGGTTTACACAGGTGTAAGTGAGATCAGAATTGGCCTTCAGTCTGCGGAAAACTTCACCAGTTTATGAAAAGAAATTTCTTGCATATGGAAAAGAGCCTATCCTTATTTAATCACACGAAAAATAGTAAAAATGTGGACAAACCTGCAACACTGGCAGCTTATCTGTACTCCAGTATCACCTCTGATGTATACACCTGCTTTACAATTACTGGTGTTAGTTAATCATCATTCTATCTGGGGAAAGAGAATCTACTTTGTTTTGGTTCTTTTTCCCCTTACCTGCACAAACAAAAATGTGATAGCTGAACTGCAGGCTGAGTGAAGGGAACTGCTGATGATAGGCACTGAAGACAGGCTTCTTGCCTGACAGTGATGAATGCCACCTCTTCCTGGCTTTCTGCAGAGAGAGCTGGTGAGAGAAGCTGTGGGCAGCACACACTGCCTGGAGGTGAATACCTGCAGCATGGACTCTGCAGGCATCATGGGCCTTTGTCTAGAAGGTGAAGACGAGGCATTCTGCTGTGTTTTTATCTGCTTGGCATCAGACAATTGCCAAATGCAGAGGTAAAGGATGGAATTAGAGAAAACGTGTTCTTCCATTGGAGGGGGAATTGGAAACAGGGACTGAACAAGGTTGTTACCATTGCTAATGCCTCTGATTCTGCACCAAGTCACAGGCAATCTTGACAAAGCCTGTTTTTCCCCTTGATTTTTTGAGTTCTCCACATGTTCAGACTAACCTTTATTTTGTGTTAAATACTTTCGTCCCTTTTGTCTCCTTTGGAAATAATCTACAGAACACAAAACCAATTACAGAAGTTGAACATTATCACCATAACATTCCCCAGAGACAAGAAGTCAAGCACACTCCCCACTGTCACCACCTGCAGCTGACGCCTGAGGATGGCAGAAGGGCTCACCCAGGGCAGGCAACCCATTATACACCATAGGGAGCCAGGCAACAGCATTTTCTGCTGATGGTGCAAGGCCACAGAATGCTTCCACCCTGCTGGGTGCAGGTGGATGGGCTGGTCCCTCTGTCACTATCTGTACATGGCTGGCTGAGCCAGCTGGTAATTCAGAAGGTTTTCAGAGTGTGTGTTGACTCCCTTGTCTTCAGGCAGCATTTACCATTAAGCGAGTAACACACGTTTGTCACCTAACCAGCAAAGTACAGCCATGTGTTGCAGCTGATCATGGACCCTCTGACCTGTTGGAAACCACAGCTTACACCATGTTATAGCACACTTTCTTACCAACACTGGCTAAGAGAACAACCAAACCTGCCAGCTGGTATGTAAAGTCACATGCCATAAAAAACCTAACCAAACCTGACATCCCTTTCAGGGCTCTGGCCAAGTGTGAGAGCGTAAGAAGCCTGGAGCAGATGCAGAACTGCACCTCTCTGTGTTGCCCTGCCTATCTCCTGAAGGAAACTACAGACTGTGCAGGTGACAGACTTTTAGGAGAGGCCATCTAACACTGGAGGATAAACTAGCAGGGACTAAGGATCAGCATTAAACTTATCCCTTTTCACTTCTTTGCTTTCTCAAAATTGACTTGTTACAAATAAATATTAACAAAAGGAAAGGAAAGACAAAGATAAAACCTTCACAGTCCCCCTTTCCTCTCTAACCCAAAAGCAAATCCCTCCTCCACCCAAGCAGCTCTGCCACCAGGGAAAGTCTGAAAGGAAGAGCACATTATGGCTGTGGCCACATCATTTAATGCATTAGTAGAAGTTTGGTTGAACCAAAGCTCTAAGAAGTACCTAGAAATGCATTCTGGAAGAGAGCAATAGTCACACAGTCACTGTGCATAAGTACAGGGCACTTTGGGAGCAGTGGGGTGGAAAGGAAGCTTTAAATTAGGCTGATTGTTCAAAATACTGTATCTGCCCGAACTTTAAGGAGATACAGAATGAGGGGAGGAAGAAGTCACTGGGGTAACAGGGCTTAGTTTTGCTTCTTCTGAAATCAAAGAAACAACCCTGGATACCTGCACTCCGGCATTACACTTCCCTGAGAAGGAAAAGTGCACATTCGTGGATTCTCTGACAACAGTGGGAGTCCATTTTACATGGCTCCAAGAGAACAAGGGAGGCTTTCTGTGTCTAATCACATGGGAGAGATCTCTTCCTACATCCCGGAATGCTTCAAATAGTAGCTGCTTCTAATGGGATATACACTGGGTACAATTAATGTCTCCTATTGCAACACTTCAGTAAAACCTCCCTCAAAGCTCGGCTTGTGTCATTTAGAAGAGAGCTGTGAATAAGAAATAAAAACAAGTAGATGCTTTCTTCTAATTCTCTTACTATGGCTTTCAGTAAAATGTTGAAACTAAAAATATGTGAATAATATTGATATCTGAATATCAGGATCATGTTTTCTTGAATAATTGGAACCAGCATATCTGAAAATATTCAAAATAAGTGAAACACATTTCAAATTTTACAGTAGATGAAGTTCTCCACTTATTTTTGCTTTAAATGCCACTCAGATGGTTTTGTTTTCCCTAGTGAAGAAAAAAATATGGACTTCATTACTTAAGCTTCTGGTATCCAAAACTACCATAAAGAGTCAGCTGCTAAGGACTTGCATTTTCAGTGGTTTGGGACCTTAGCCAAAATCACAGATTACTGAAACAAATCTAGTTCTGGACAGGACAGAATGGAATGGTTCAGTGTCAGAAAACATTTTGGTCTTTCATTGAATAAAATGGTTAGAAAAAACATCCCTGAATTGCAAGCACAATTACAGCGTGTTCCAAATGGACATTTTGTTAGTTTTGAGAAAATTCACCACGGGGAGGCTTGAACATTCTGTTTGGAGGGAGGGGATGCTAGCAGACATCAAATATTTGCATTGGACATGGAGTGCTAACCCCATTAGGGTGAGCAGTCTTTCCTCTACTTGTTTGTAGCTGTACATAGGGTAGAGTTTCTCAAAGCCTACACTTTAATAGGAAAAAGGCCCATACCATATCAAGTTACAGGGGCACCAGAGAGAGATGCTAACTATGGGTTTTTCCAGCTTGTTCTTATTGATTGAGAATAGCCCATGGCATCCTAGTGCCTTCCTCAAGAAATGAATGTAAACACATCCGTCTTTTTCCAACCCTCTGGGAAGGATGAAGCTTGCCCATGGGACACTTTCTTTCCAAGAACAGTGCTGCTGTTAGAGTGCCTTCAAAGAAGAGAGTCTGAGATGTGTTTTACATTAAGCACTTGATCTGGAATGGGTAGAGATCATTTCATTTTGCCTGACTTTGCGTCCTGTGGCCATGTCCTGGCTTGTGTAGATACTTCTCCTCCTTGTGTCCTCTCCTCCTTGCTAGCAGCTTTATTATTCCACCTCTCAGGTGGTTGGGATCTGACAGAGTGAGACAGACAAGTGCTGTCTGCTTCCCCCTCACATGGGAGCCAGTCTCAAGAGTACCAGGCACTGAATTAGCAGAGACCTCATCTTTCAGTTCATGTTGTCTAATGCAAGATCAGTGGGGCATAAAGTTTCTATTATCTATGCTTTAATAATGGATGAACTTCCCCTCCTCCTGCTCCAAAAAGCCTTACAATAGCCCTGCTGTAGGCAGATGACACAGCTGGTCCTTTGTGTGCTCGGCTACTTCCAGATGGGTATCCAGTGCCACCTGAGCTGAGTGGGTTCAAGGAACATTTTGTTACTTGCATTTGATTTCAGATGCTGGAGGCTTCCTCTTCTGAGCTCAGCTTTATTTAAGGGTGCCTGTTTTGCATTTCTCTCAGCCCTGAGGATGACCACAGGATAAAAAGTGCGCTCCTGGAGCACTGCATTGTCAACTTTACTACCTCAGTTATCACTTACCTATTGATGAACTATCAAGGATGCCAAGGAGCGTTATTATTCTGGGTGACAAAAGTCGATTCTGTCAACAGGTCATCAGATTTGGATCTCCAAATCTGGCTCAATTCAAATGACTTCCTGCCAGATTGCAGAAGGATGAACACTGAAGCTGCTGCTGTGAAGGGCTGGTCACCCTCTAGGACTGCTTTTATCGGGACCAGGACATTCCCTCTTATGATACAGTTCATTTGGAGGTCCAAATTGTTAGCATAGATGTTAAGGAAATGCTAGAAACAGTTGAGAAATTCATCATTATTTCATAAAAGTATCACTCTACCAAAGAATATTATGTGCAAATTTTTAACTGCAGATGAAAAAAAATCAAGCTCAAAACAGGCACAGAAGCATAGAGAATTGGAACAGAAGTGTTAAGGTTGGCCTGTGGATGGGAACGGTGAGGTGGGAAAGCACCAGAAGGAGTGACAGAAGGTTTTACTGGCACCCAATTCTGCAGGTCATCAAAATCACAGCACATCCATGTGCAGCTTCGGAGGAGACCCAGGTAGGGAAAACAATGGACTGCCTGAACAGAGGGACAGAAGGTAAGAGATGCTGATGAAGAACAAGGTTGGAGATTTAAGACACCGAGACACAGATGAAAGACAGTGAGTAAACCCTAATGATTCACAGAGGTACAAAAGGATGGAAAGATGAAAGTTCCTATTCACTAATCTCCTGAAAAGCACAAAAGACATGTGAATATATAAGTAGAGCAGTGTGAGCAAGTAAAATCTCCTTGTTTTATAGTAAAAACACCTTCTTCTTCTGTAAAGTATAACTTCAAGTTTGATACAATTGTAACACTTTGCTACAGAACAACAGGTAATAGACTTGATGCTAAGGCAAAACTCAAGATGATGCAGTGTATTGGATACCTTTCTGAATGTTTAGAGCTTGCTCAACTATCTATGCAGTATAACTCCAACCTCCATCACTTACACTTTCTAAAGAAATACCCCACCATACATGCATAAAGCATACATAGATTTTGCAGTACTCAGCTGACATAGAAACCCAACAGGATCTCTGTTTCTTGTGCCAACCATTGCGGGTGTTGTATCACCCTCCTGGTTAGTATCAGATGGATAGTTTCATGCAGTGCTAATACCTTCTGCATTCAGATCAAGGTGAGGAGTTCATCATTTGTTCTTGATTATGCTTAATGGAACTGAGCCATAAACTTCATCATTTTCAGGCTCCAAATCCACTTCTTTATCTTGAGCCGTATGCCACTTAAATAAAAACACTGTGATTGCTGTCCTAATAGCTGTGGATTTCTAGTTCTTTTCCTGGGGAAGACACAAGAACATTTTCTACTTAACAGTTAATCCCAAAAAACACAAATAAAACTCATTTATTTGGTTCAGAAATGTCAATCAAGAAAAGAATTATAGACCTGTCTTGTTTTCAAATACAATCTGTATGACAGAGAATTAATCAATAGCCTACCATTCCCAAAGCACATCACAGAAATCATGTCCAATTTTCTGACCCTCAGACAAAAAAAATCGTACACAGACAATTTTAATAGTGAAATGGCTATACTTATCTCTTCCAAACAAGATAATATTACCAAAGGAGCTCAGAGAAGACAGAAATTGAACTCCTCTTAAGCAAAGCAGGACCAGAAGGGAAATGGCATGTGGCCAGGAGGAGATGTTACAGACTCAGTCCATCTGCACTCAACAAAGTGACCTCCTTCCCTAGGATGTTGGACGTGTCCCACAGAGGCTGTCAACAGTAAGGTCTGGACAGAAACCCTCCCTCGTTAATTCCCAGACCTTCAATTTTCAATGAAGTAAATGTGACAACTATTGGATAAATGGTAAGATGGCTATAGTATAAAGTGCAAGCTCAAGTTGTTCATTCCCTTCTGCTGGACAACCCCCACACATCTGTTCAGAGGGAATTAAAAACTTCAGCTATCTGTTACAGCTGAAGGCACAGTGTCTTGTGTTTCTGGCATGTGCTGGTATCTACAATCCACTGCACTGGAAGAGGTCAGACACAGTTTGCATCCCTAGCAGCAGCGATACCACTAAAACAGTGGAAGTACAGAGCCATTTTAATGGAACAATAAGAACTGATAATATGTAAAAAGTATCACCCTTCACTCAAAGAGAAGCAATGGTGCATAGGTAAGGAAATGTTCATGCTGGTTCTCACAGCCAGTCAACTGCAAATACATTTTGAAAAAGTAAAATCTTATTCAGTACTGCAATTTACCAGGAATTGTATGCACATTTCAATTGTTTTTTCATTTGCATGCTTTCACGAGACAGGCCCATGTTCTGCAGCTGGTTATCAGTAGCTGAACAAGCTCTTCTCCCATTTCCCTAGACACCCACTTTGAACAGCTGAGTAGATTCAAGTTTTCACTTTGACTAGTTAAATGAGGCTAGCAGAAAAATTTTTCAGTGACAAACTAGAGCAGGGACCCTTCTTGGTTTTATCCTTTTTTTTTTTTCAGTAGCAAATGACATGTTATAAAAAGGCTTCTCTTGTATTTTGTTGCCTTTGTACTATAACGTAAGTTCAAGTGGAAGATGCAGTTATTAAAGAGGTCTGCTGAGGAAAACACGGTTTGTCTCTCTGTGAAGAGGTGCCAAATTAGAAGTTTAATGGAGACATTCTCACAAGTGAGACAAAAAGTTAGTGGCATAATCAATCATAAATCCAAATTTACTTATTTTCATCTAAATGAACAAGCAGATAGGTTAGATCATAATTTCATTTACTACTACATGATCAAATGAATTTGATCAGATGAATTTGTCTCACAGGAGAGAAATCTTGCACTAATGCTGAAGAACTAAGTATCTACAGAATTGACTTAGAAAATTAGATTATTGGAATCCATAAATTTCTATCATTTATACAAGTCAGTGAGTGCCAAAGCTAAATTACTAAGGTGGAAATATTTTGCCCGAGGTGATCACTCAAGCCCCAACTCTTTGGGCTTTATCTACATGTTTTGGCACATCAGTGGGTTCTGATACAAATAAGTGTAACAATCAGACTTTTTGTGGTCAAACTTAACTCCCAGAACCCAAATATCATTTTATGTCTGCTGTAGGCTTGGCCTACAGTTACAACTCCAGATGTCTTTCCAGTGGAGGGATGTAGAACAACTACCTAAAATTTTTAAAGAGGTGTCTGTCTCATAAGGTAATGGAAATCCTCTTAAGCAGGAACTGTAGTTAGTTGTTTGGGTTTTTTTCCTTAGCAGTCTAAGGAAAGGAAGACAACTTCTTGATGCTCACAGCCTCACTCAATATGGTACAACTCTCTAGAAAGTCTATGGGAGTTATGAGTGTGCAATAATTACATGTCTGTGACTTTATAAAGACAGCAATAGCATTAGTAAAACAGCAAGGCTAATTTGCTATTCAGGGATTTTTTTTCCTAAGTCATATTTAATTACTATCCTTGTTTCCTTGCCCACCACCCTTCTCCACCCCCTTTCCTCTATGAAGTGCTGTGGAATTTCGATGCTAAAGAAGAAGCTGATTATGCTGCACGCTAGCATCAAGCTGTCCAGGCTACACACAAAAGATCATGAATAGGCAGGCGTGTACTTGCTCTAAATATAGTTCAGACGCTACTTAGGCATTTAGAATCAAAGATCTGCTACTAGCAACAAGTCCTCCAAAAGCATGCGATTTGGCATGCCTGGAGCTGTTAAGTGGATGCAGGCAAAAAACTGCTGAAGTTATGGGGAAAGAATATGAAGGGTGCTAATTGCCATCTGCCAATGCCTCAGAAAAAAAGCCTTTGCGATAGACTTTCAGCATGGGAAAATGTAATAGCAGCAACAAAGTGTTTACAGGAGAATACATCTAACAAAGCAAGAAGCTCTCAGACTTTAAGAGACACCTCGCAGCAGAGGAAAACGCTTCTGTGCGATAAATTGAACATTAATGCTTCTGCTCCAGTGTGCATCTGTTACTTTTTGTTCTTGAGGACTCACGGTCACAAGGTCCCCTCTCGGAAATAATAAGTGGCGAAATCACAACAAATTAATTGTTTTCTACAGCATCTTGTCCTGGCATTTCTTCTTCCACAACTGCATTTTTAGTGGACCATCAGATCTGAATACAGCAAGATGGCTCTATGCCCATCATACACCTCAGTTCTGACAGCCCTATAACAGACTGGATAGTCCGTACAACTCTCCCTGCATTCATTCAGTGAAATCAGAATATTTTAAGCTGTCTGAAGTATACTCTTGATAACAGTGATTTGCCTTTAAATTAGCAGGTAGTGATATTACCCTTTCCATGCAGGAACTGCTGGGTGCCTTACTTTCCCAGTCATTTATGTATGCTGCAGGGTGTAATAAAAGAAAGAGGAGATCAGCTGTAGAAGTTCACCAGACATTTTCCCTCTTAAAAGATTAGAGAGTGTCTTGGCTTATTCCATGACAAAATTACCTCAAAAATAGAGGGTTGTCACCTCAGCTTTTGCCCTTGGCTCCCAGAAATGTTTGCGTGGATTTTTGCAAATATTACATATAATGTAGACCTTCAGCTCCAAAAGTACAAGGGGTTTCCCAGGTGGAGACATGCTCATGCACTTAGTAGCGTGCATGCAATGATTCCCATGATTCTGGGGCTGTCAGACTGAGATGTTTGTCAAGTGTGATCCTTTTCTGACTGACATTCTTGGTAGGCATTTGTCAGGCTAGACACCTTACAGATGGCCCACTTCTAACCAGGAGCCACTTCCAGGCAGAAACTTAGAAGCCTCGATCTTTCTGGGAATGGTCATTTGAGAAGTCATATCTACATTGAATTAAAGCATTACATAGTCATAACTACATGTATTCAAGCACCTCAAGTCCTCATGAGCTCCAGTGCCACCCAGCAAGAAAGCCAGCCACTATCTTTACCTAGGCCAACACAGATCCAACTGGATGCAGCTGTATCCTCCCAAGAGCAGCTGGCCCAGTCCTGACCCCTAAAGCAAGTGAAATGACCCCAAAGTAAGCCCAGATCTGGCCAACCACGAGAGGGAGACAAGCTCACATGCTTGGTCAACACTAGCCCTTGCTGCCGGAGGAAGTCTCAGGATGTCCAGTAGCAAACTTGGATGATAGCAAATTTATGACAAGATGGAGAAGTGTGCCACAGCAGCAGGTCTCACAGCCTGCTTGCTGCATCAGTCTCAAGAGGTAGCCAAGCCACTTGAGAACTTGTCCAAAGGAGATGGAGGACACAAAGACTGTTGTTTTTTTTTCCTGGACCCAGCTTGGAAGGTATTTTTCTCCATTAAACCCCACGACAGGCTGATTACATTGGAATTACCAGGCAAAGCTGTATTTGTTGGTCTTATCTGATGGCCATTCCAGGGTTTTCTTGACTAAAGGAGTGGGACTCATGGGGCAAGAAAGGCAACAAAGGCAGGCTGTTGGGGCATTCAAGCACCACAGGGATGAGTGTGGCATAAAGGCTGAGATAGATCAGATTATATAAAACAGGCCAATCACAGGCTGCTGGTGAAAAGAGAGGATTTGAAGCAAGTCTGGGGAAACAGCCTAGGACAAAACAAGTTCCAGCCCAGCTATCCTCTATCTGCACAGAAAGTATTTTGAGAGGGGGAAGTTGCCTTGCAATTGTCTTAAATGCATGGAGACCAGTCTGTGACTTTAGAAAATGTTTAGACAGGTTGAAGTGAAGACAAACTAATGTAGGCAAACCTGAAGTCTAACACCCAGATACTTCTCTCCCTTTCTCATCCCCAAGCCTTTAATGAATTAGGCAATGGATCCACATACTATGGCTGCTATATGAAATCCATGTGTACATCACCTTAAATTCCAGTTTCCTTAGGAGGATATAATCAACTCCCAGTATTAATCACCTGGGCCCTCAATTTGGGGAATATTTTACACAGTTTCAAACTTTGTGATCTAAGTCAATGTCTCACTATAAGGAAAATTCCATGTTTTCAAATGTTTTTACCACTGAAAAACAGAAAGGTCCAGCCATTGAATTAACATGAAAAATATTTTTTCTTCCATACAGCAACAACGCAGTTGGATCAACTGTTCTACTCCTGGTATTAAATTAAGAAAACGAAGTTTCTTTTAGATCAAGCAGGAAGCAAAGATGTGAATATTTCAGCAAGGTATTGCTGACATTTCATTTGACTTTAAAAATTGCTTTTGTAAAGTTGCTTTTCCCCTTTCTTTTTGAGAAGCACGTAAGTTTTGGGGATGAAGAAAATCAAGCCTCACTTCCAAACAGAATCACCACAGACTGCCACCAGTAACTTCTTTAGGAGGAAAGTAACCAATATCTGATCACAGCATTATCTTCCATGCAGATATACAGACCTGACGATAAAGATGAAGGTGATGAGAAGTCGCACCTGCATATTCCACCATTAGAAGAACTCATAGTTCTTGACGTCACTCCAGCTCAGTGGAGCTGAGGGGAAAGCCTGGTGAGAGGACTGAACAGCTGTATCTTGCATATGAAAACAGTACCTGTACTTGGAGAAAGCAGCTTATAGTAGACACTGCAGCAATCCTGTGTATTTCCTTCTGTAAAGCTCTTACATTTATTTTTCTGATTGTGATACAGGGGTTTTCCTAAAGCTGATTCCAACCTTAAAGCCTGAGCTCTGGATGAGGTTGCATTTTTTCACCTGGCTTGGGAAGCAGGTGTGATCTTTTTTTTTATTCGTCTTATAACACTTAATCAATGCCTTTGTCATCTGCAGATTAAGCTAGGGCAATGCATCATAAAAGGCTGTTAAATTCAGTCATCATTCAGAAACATCTTTTAGCACCTGAGACTGACATCAGGCCTTGTTTCACACAACAAGTGTGTTGTATAGCCCTGGTCTGGGGACTCCCTCAGTTTCTGGAGGTTCCTAGTATAAAATGGCAATCCAGTACATTGACATATAATCTCCTATGTGATTTGGGACATTGCTTCCAAAGAACATGCCAGGGATCCGCATGGCATAGGCTGGCCTCATGGAGCTTCTAGGGACCTCTTGGAGCACCTCTGAAACTGGGACATAATTACTTTGGAGTGTGTGTATGGGGAGCAGGATTACTTCAGATATGTCCTTAGTGCTTGGAATGTTGCTGCCTTGCAGAGTGGTATTTTCACAGCATGGGTGTGTGCCGTATACATGGCAGTGTGGCATGAAAGCATAGCAGAGCAAAGTTTTAAGATGAAAGGCCCCTCAGGACAGTACTGGCAGATGTGTGGGGTAGAGGAAGCCCATCCTGGCACAGCCTGACCCATACTATCTCTATACACGTTGAGGACAGTCCTGGAGCCCGGAACTACACCTGGACATCTACTGTCTTACAGAGGGTGCCCACACAAGCTTGCTTCCTGGTTGTTTTAGCAATGTGGATTCCAGGGATGTTTGCACTTGCAAACCTCTTGTTCAAGGTGACTTGATTTATTCACTTTTTTTGAAGCTGGTTCCAACTCTAGAGCAAAGTAGACTCCTTGATCCAACAAAGAATATCAACTTTAGAGCTGACTTGTGGTTGGATGGTATGAAGGCAATTTGACTGATTATTTTCAAAATATCTGTGTGATGCAAATTTTCAAGGACCTTTGTTACATTGAAGGAAGCTACACTGAAAGAACTAAGGCTGTGCTAGTACTGGAAAATGATAAATTCAATGACCCAGGTAACTAAAATCCTCACGGCCCAAATAAAATAACGGAGAAGCCAATACAAGATTCAATTAATAAGGACTAACAGAAAAATAATTAAAATTGCCAATCAAGTTTATGAAACAGACCTTGTCTGACTAATCTAGAATACAGTTTCAATGAGACTGTAATTTTGGCTTATAAAAGCAATAGCATTAGTGCAATAAAACACACTGTAGCTTCTGTGAGACTTACACCAAACCAATAAATTCACTAAGAATTTTAAACAATGGAAATTATTATGGTTCATTTGAAATATGAGACAAATGGCAATAAATGGACAAAACATTAGAGTGGGTTTGCTTCCACTGGGCCCTTGCTGGAATTGTGTCCTTGCTCTATTTGACTTTTGCCAGACAGGCAAGACAACAAAAGATGATGACAAAACTTACTTGAAAAGCTTTCAGGTAAGAGGAGGATTTAGGGAAAGTGATTCACAAATGAAGATGACAAGTCACTCAGACAGGACCCTTTCAAACTGGCATTTGAATATGATAAAAAATGCGAACACATGTATTCTCTAAATACAGAGAATGAAGGTCACCTCCTATCTGAATGCTTGTATGTGGGTGACTGTGCAAAGAAGTATTGATACATACTAGGAAGGTGTTATGGGACAAAACTGCATTCACTGTTGCTGTGGTATGAAAAAGGGCCAAACAAGACACTGGCCCCAGTGAGTCTGGCATCATGTGTGTGTTCTGCAAGAGCTGAGCCAAGTTTACAAGTTAAATAAGATGGGTGGGTCAGGAACAGGAGGACAGATGGACTTCCTATCATTGCAGATGGAAAACAGAACCACTGTGCAAAGCCGAAGTGCTTTGTGAATGGAAGAAACCAGTGCAGATTTCTTCAGCATCTCTGTGCCTGTCCCAGTCTCATTGTAATACACTCTGCTGCTGCTGCAGGCTGATGGACAGCTTGCCCTCCTGTCTGGAAAGCAAAGGCCTCCCATGGGTACAGGTTTGTCATTCCTCCCCTTTCTGATGTTAACACTCCCTGGTAAAATCCCTCGTCAGCAACACTGCCCTCATACAGGAGACCACACAGCACAAAAGGGTACTGCTCCTCCACTGCACCTCAGTGCTCCAAGAGGGCTTTCCACTGTGCTCCTGAGGCTGATCTTATTTATGCCTTATTACTTTGAATCACACAAACACACTTGATCTTCTCCCTCCCACAGCCCACACTATATGAAACTCCTTAAAGGTGTTTCTTAACACAAGTGGCATTTTTAGAACTGCAATGTATGGGTGGTGTGCTCCTCCAGTATATGAGCTGCTTATCAATCATTTAATTGTGATGTCTTGGTCTTCACACAGATGGTCCCTTTCAGCAGATAGCATTGTCTTTTAAAACTTTAGATAATTATAGCCCTGTAAATGGAGAGTGGAAGATTTGTTGGCTGCAGCCAGCTCATCTTTCTTCTGTAACAGCCTCATTGTCTAGTCATTGCCTTACTCACAATGGAAAGAGATCCATGCAAATGGAGACACACATTTAAAGATGCTCCTCAGCTGAGTAAATAATATCAGGAGCCTAGCTGATAGTAAGTCCAGGAAGGATTAAAATCTAACTTTGACTCAGCTGTTTGTTTTTTTCCCCTCCTTCCCTAGGCACACAAAGTAGAAGGGAATGAACATCTATGCAGCTAACATAGCTGATTTAAAACACATTTAAACCCTGTCTACACCAGCCAACAATACCCTGTCAGCACTTTGGGTTGTGTTTTTTTCTTTTTAAACAAAACCAATTAACAAGGCTCCTGAGGGAAATGGGCCCATCATTTCTCTGTTGTTTCCCTCCATAGTGCAGTGGTGAAAACACAGCTTCAGGCAGAACTTGGACATTTTTACCAGCACAGCGCCTGCTCCTCTCAGATCAGAAGGCGGCTCAGCTCCACCAAGTGGTCCCCACACCCTTCCAGCTAGCTCCCTCGTGGCCTGCCCTCTCTCTGGGTGGCCACTGCAGCTCTACTCTGCCCAGTCAATGCCACTCTCCTGCCCTGGGCACCAGGAGCAGCTCCTTGGAGCCACTGCAGCACAGTCTCAGCCCACATCCTCTGCATCACAGCACATCACAGTGCAGAGGGACTGCCCGGCTCTGAAGTTTAAAAATTACCTTTGTCACAAGGGAAGATTAATCTCTGAACAAATTGATGGTAGAAAACAGTAGAGTGCTGACTCGGCGTATGTCTTTTCTTTCAAAGACAGAGTTAATGCATACAAGTCAAAACAACTGCTATTCAGATACCATGGTGCCCTCCAGCAAGGGAGGTCTAGCACCTTGAGCGTACCCTGGACAGTGCCTGGATTTGTTTGAGGACACCACAGTTAAAGGGAAGACTTTAACTTGAATAAAATAGAAGAATCTGGGGGAAAAAATATCTTCCTTATTGCACTAAAGAAAACATGAATTCCTCTTTCTTTCAGAGGTTTGACAGCCAGTAAAAAAAAAAAAAAAAAAAGATGTGCTGCTTTTTTATTGCTTTGCAAACCAGATTTTCTGATTTCCCATAAGATTCCATGGCTGGATGGAAAACAAGCTGTACCCTGAGAGTCCAAGGGAAGGCAATTTTTCATCATCCTCCATCTTTGTTTCCGATTTAACTTGTTTAGGAAAACACCTATCCTTCTCCATGTAATTTTTAAGTTTTTGTTTTGTTTGGAGCACATGCAGAGCTTGCAGGCCCTGCTTACCACTTATGTAGAAGGCTTAAGAGGCAAAAATTTCTTCCCTCCCATTTCAGCTACTGCGAGAAAAGGTTACTTCATTTAGAAGCTGACTTGTTCAAGAACTGCAAATAAAACTATGAGCTTACCACAGTGTTTAATGAGCAATGAAGTACGCTCAGAAATGATGTATTAGGGCTGAGATGAGAATGCTAACAATTCTATCCAAATTTCCCTCAGCAAAACCTTCTCAGAAAAGCTACACACAGAAATTAACAATAGGTGTCTTTTAACGCAACAGTTCGGAAGTTCACCAGAAAGGTATCAACTTCACAAAGACTATGTATGAGTAAATCCTCTGAGTCAGTGTCTTGTCACACAATGCACCATGATAAATTTAGGCAGGAGCTGGATAGCAGGCTTGATTTTCAGAGTTTTAGAGTGACCCGTTTCTATTCCTTCCATCACAAGTTACCACCCTGACTATACCTTGCAAGGCTCAGATGAAATGCTGAGAGCAAAACTTGAGGGACTGCTCAAATCCACGGCTTCCTGCATGGCATTTATCTGAGCAGCATCTTCCTGCCTCCCACCAGTGTATTAAGCAACATGACTAATATCAGTAACCTATCTACTCCCATCATCTTTTCCCTGAGGTAGAAATGCTCACAGGAGAGTGCTTCATTTTGGAGTACGTGTGCATGTGCACGCACTCACAGGCCTGGATACAGCTAACCAACGCTGCTTGTGTTAGAGAGAAAACCCAAGGAACGGGGAGCAGACTGTACCATCAGTTGTGATTTCCCAGCTATGTCAAGGACTTAACGAGAGGTTTTGCACAGCAGAATCCTGCGTGCCTGTTTATTACTGTTCCAGCTTCAGTGGGGCTGGTTACCACACTTAAGTCTTTGTGATATTGCAACCTTGCTTCTGAACTTCCTGGTTCATGCCACATTTCTAAAAGCGAACATAATCACTGTGTTATCTTTTGCATGGTATTGTTTCACAATTACAGTATCTTTATTACATATGTTATTTATTTCCACCAAGAGAGGAAAAGGGAAAACTAAGATTCCTCCACAATTGTTCCTGATTAAAGTACTTGTTTACATAACATTGGAAAACTGCAACAAAACCACCTAGAAAAAACAAGCTGCTCCAAATGAAAATACAGCTTTCCCCTTAATCTCGGGAATTACATTTAATTTACTTGGTTTAAACAGACATGTTTTACTAGGAGGAGCAACAGAGTGAATTTTGTTCATGGCACATGTTAAATGAAATGAGCTCCCTGTCAGAGAAAATAAAACCAAAGTTTCTCTAAACCCAAAGTTTTATTATTGTAGCCCAGTCAGCTCAAGCAGCAATGAATTTCAACAAATGTAGCATTGGCATCACTTGCTACTTAGACAGTGGTGAAGTTTGCCCTAATAGCCAATAAATAAAATCCCTGAGTTCGCCTGGTCATATAGTACATTCTTAAATGTGATTAAATTACTTCAAAACTAATGGTAATATTGTATTAGATTTTGAACAGAATAATGCTAGACTAATAATGTCAGTAACTGAGACTGGCAATCGAGATTACTGGATAGTAGCATGCAATTAAATCACTTTTTAATATATCTGAATTTTATCAATAGTAGCATGTATTTCATTTAATCTTACTCTGATTAATTTGTTATTTCACCTTAAACATGCAAAACAAGCTTTCACTTACTATTGGTTTTAAGTACTTTTGCAGACTGTAAATTCACAGTCATTTGCTTAAATGCACAGCTCATTTCTCAACCATATTTTGGCTTGTGTTTTATTCATTCTAAAATGATACAGCACTCACGCTCCATATCTGAAAGCAAACAGAGAGATCCCAAGATACCATCACAGGAAACACCCTGGGAAAAAAAAGAAAACTGGGAGAATTTAGCAAACACTTGCTATTCTCCAGCACTAATGAGGCAGAATCTCCTCCAGATTAATAAGTAACAGTTGACTGTCTGGAAAAGAAGAGGGTAGAGAAAGGTGGGGGCAGTGCTGCTTTTCTTAGCCAGGCTGAGTGGAACAGGCCAACCACCACTTTGCAGAGGTGTGCAAAAACTGAGAGCTCTCACTTTAACCCCTTGGAGGTTGCAGGAGGGTGCTGGTCTGAAGCTCCAGCTCCTCTCATCCCCTCCTCATTTAATCAGACCCCCTCAGTTTGGCCTTCAGCTCCATAAACTAAAATGCTGGAGGAACTTAAAGGCTTTTTAAAGCCTTTTGCAAAGGAGAGATTTACCAGGCCCAGTCAGGCTGACCATTAACAAGGGCAGAGCAGAGCCTAGCGTTCAGAGGACATAGGGTACTGCTCTCACGTGCAGCACATGCAGAGCTCATCATCTGCTCGCTCCTTGCATCCTTGGCCTCAGCTGCCCTCCCCTGACTCACCCTTGCAAACATAGATAAGCAAACTTCAAAAAGTCCAGATTCTGTTTGGGTAACTGCCCAAAAGTTCACAAACTGGCTTGGAAACACAGTGAGAATAGGCTGTCTTGGGAGGCGGCCAAACATTCTCCAGTGAGGCTGGGCTATAAACGCTTCCAGAATAGCCTCTCTCGTAGTATTTTGGTGGTATTTGTTTCTCATCCTGTCTGGCTGGGAAAGTAAAGTATCACAAGAACAAAAGGACTCGGGTATAAATCTGTGGGCCTGTTTCTCTCTGGTCTTGTGCCCGAGCCCTGGGCAAGGAGGGAGCAGTGCTTTCTGCCAGCTTTGCCCACATTGTGTGCTCCACACAGGGGGCAGGCGGCGGCAGCGTGGTGTGGGTTCCTTGTTTAAGGACAGTGAGTGCGTATTGCATCTAAGCCAAATAAAAGCTGCCTGCCACCCAGGATAAGCCTTCCTTCGCTCCTGATACTGGAGCTAAACTGACAGAAAGCAAAGGCTGCTGAAAATAAAGAATAAGAGGATAAGTTTTGCCTGGTCAAATTCCGTGCATCAGCTCGCTGCGGGGGTCAGATGTGCATCAGGGCAAGGGCAGGACTTTGCAAGGCAGGGGCCAGGAGGGAGGAGGAAGACTAACCCTGCTCAGCAGCAGCCAACTATAAATGTGAAGCCGCAGCCAGAGACCTTGAACATTAAGTTAAAGCCTCTTCTTGTTGTATGGAAACAAATACTTCCTCACTTTTAGGAACTGAGATGAGTCACCGTATTCATTCAGCCTGCAGTCAAAACCAGCACTCGTTTCTGAAGTTCGCTCCCAGCTTGATCTAGGGCATCATCAACTCAGAGCATTTACTCCAGTGTGGGCAATGATCTGAATGAGCGTAACCACATCGCTCCACCTCAGGGCAAGTCATGCCATGGCCCCTGCCCGAGGCACACGTTTACCAGCAGTGGTGGAGTGCTGGGGAGGACACAGCTGTCACCACGAGTGAGGCCAGGGCAGGACCGCAGAGCAAACAGAGCAGATGGAAAAAGCGACAGCCCTGGACAACAAAGCGAACGCTTCCAGGAAGAGGGGAGCGTATGAAACCTGTCTGGTGTGTCTCACGCTTGGCTGGCACCTGAGGTTGCTGCATGGTTTCGTAGCAGCACTGGGGCTCTGCAAACATCTAGTGAGATGTGAGTGCATGCAGGGAGGATATCACTACTGAACTGTTCCACTCTGAAATGGGGGCAGGCCCCTTCTCCCTCCCCCTTCTCCACTTGTGCCAGACCTAGGGCTCATCTGACCTTCTCCTCTAAGCCAGTTCAACTTGGCAATCTGGAAGAAAACTCCAAATAGCCCAAGAAGTGAGCAGTTTTTTGACAGGTTGAAATTTTGTAACTCACCCCACAGTCCAAGTAGGCGTATGTGTTCTGGCATCCTCACTGGCCCCGCAGACCTCCCTGCTGGCCTTGCCTGCATTGCTGGCTGTGGCTGGAAGGGGCCAGCTAGACCCATGTCCCTTCACACTCTTTGGGCATCCAGGGCCTTCAGTCAGTGGGAGCTGTGGCCCCCGTAATGTGCTCAAGATGCCAGAGGCTCTTTCAGAGGAAAGGTATCAGATGGGAATATGAGGGCCCTGGACAGCAGGGTTGCCCCACTTCCATCAGTGCAACCTGAGAGCAAGTTTTACTGATGGAAGCAGGGCATCACTGTCAGCTGCCCTCATCTGCTCTCACCAGGAGCATCACCCGCTGGGTGATGTGCAAGTGGTTTTGGGCCGACAGGCCCTGCACTCTCAGCCAGGAAGCCAGGCTGAGGCTCGGGCACATGGGGTGCAAGACACCTGTCACCTCAGACAGGAGATTCTCCCCTTCAAAACAAGATCCCAATCTTGCCTGCCTCTTCTGAAGCGAGAGCTTGAGCCTATGGATGAGAAGAGCTGGTGATGAGGTTATTTATAGCTGCAGCAGCTTCCGCGACAGCAAGTAGTAACAGTGCAATATGAAAGCGAGCCAAGCAAAAGTACTTTTCATTGAAAAATAGATGACAGCTTGTTTATACTATCGTAGGGGAAAGGACTAGGAAAATGAATGGTGGTGGCAGCAGGTTTTCAAAGGGCAATGTCTTGGGTCATGTTGTTAGCCTTTGTTTAGGGCACCTGCTGGTACTCTGCTGCAGCAGGAGTTCAAACAGTTGTCAGCCTCTGAGCTGCAAGCCCATGGTATGTGTGGTATAGTGATTTGGGTGCCTCAGCATGGCCCTGCTGCCACAGAGAACACCCTCAGGAGGCTGTGATGTGACCAGAGGGTCTCAGCTCTGGTGAGTTCTCACTGCAGGCATGCCAGCTGCTGCCCTTTCCTGCAGCCCCTAAGGCTATCTGCACAAAGAAACATCCCTGTTTCAGGTCAAATATGTTCCCCAACTGCATTTGGAGGCAGGAGGCTGCTGCCAGACCTTGGCCAGCCATCTCTGCACCTTTGCTATCTCAAGGTAACACCCACTGTGCCTGCAGAAGTACATCTCTTCTTGCCCTATCAGTTCCCCCCTTAAGCCAGGCTAATTACGCTTGACTGCCTCTGCAGCATTGGGATGCTTTGAGGTCTGTGGTTGCAAACTCTTCACAGGGAAGCTGCAAGGGTTGTTTCATTACTTATTCATTCCTTGATGTAGCAACTTCTCTGAGTTTGAATTTGCAACCCTCGGAGATGGCTCATAAGGCCATCTGATGAGGAATGTAACAGTTAATAAGATGTTACCACCTCGGCACTACTCCACTTTCCTTCCCTCACGCACATTGAGGCCATGTGAGAGGAAGCGGGGTTGCTCACACACGTTCAGCTGAATCAAGCACGGACATCCCCCACGCCTGCTGCCCACCAGGTACCACCCAGCAGCGCTCGCCCACCCGGTACCACCTCACTGGGAGAAGAGGCTTTCGCACCTACAGAAAGGAGGGGGAAGCTGAGCACTTCTCCATAAGAGGAAAAACTATGTGCAGCTTTGACAAACCTCCTGTGATATTCAGCTGACGCAGAGGTGGGGGGTAATCTATTCTTCTGTTACCCCATAGGCTTCCTGTGCTTTGATGTGCTGCTCTCAGAGCCCTCCCCAAAGCTGATGGAGGACCTACCTGCTTCTCCTGAATGTGGGAAGAACCAGAGTTCCACTGAGATGACCTGTTTAACTTGAGCCCCCACAAAAGGGGAATGCAGGGCTGACCCCTTACCCTGCCTTGGAGGGGCAGCCCTTGTTGAGGCACTACTAGCCCCAGAGGGAGGCAGGAACATGGTCAGGGCTCAGGCTGCAGGGGAAACACAGCTACACTACTGGAGAGGAAGGGGCTCCTCTTCCTCCTGCTTGAGAGCTGGCCTGTGAAGCTGTAGCTCTTTTTCAGTAGCTGTTAAGGGAGTTTACAGAAAGGGGATACAATGAGGATGAGGAAGCCTTTTCTTTTCCTCCTCCCTCTGGCAGTCATCCTTGTTGCGTGACACACCTTTGAAAATATATTTAGTGTCATACTGCTCTGTAAAGTGAGAAAGTGTTTATTATCCTCACTTAACAGTCAGGAGCAGGAGGAAGCAAAAGATCAGGTTGTGCTCTCTCTCTCTTTCTTTTTCTTTTTCTTTTTTTTCTTAACTGACCACTTCTTTTGGACATGTCTATTTCTAAGGGCCTGGCTCCAGCCAGCTGTCCTATTATGGTTCTCCCCAAGGGAAATACAGAAAGGGGAAGGGAAAGGATCACACCCAAGGCAGCCAGGAGCATCTAGGCATGACACATCTACCTGAGGTCTTTCATGGTCACACACTGTCTGGCCTGCATGAGGGTACCAGACATGGCCAACAATTCTTCATCATCCTCAAGTCACCTGGAGCTCTTTTGAGGCTGAGCTGTGCATAAGGATCCACCCAGAAGGATTCGACTTCAGCTGGTATAAGGGAAAGGTGGTATTGCTGCAGGCCTCAGAAGGCACTGCAGCACAGCAGATGCTGAAGTCAGTGGGGAAGATACATGAGACACAGTCTGTTGATGCTGTAAGACAGGCATTCCCAAACTGTGGCTTATGACCTGACGGAGGTCTTAATCAGGGACCTTACTGGATGCCTTAGAGGGCCTAGAGGACAGCATAAGTGAGGATGTACCCCTTGCTCCTACATCCAAACTCTCATGAGAGTAGCTAGGAACAACACTGTTCTCAAAATCCCTTCACCTGTTCTCGCAGCAAGTAACAGCTGTGACAGCCAGAGGGGAGCTGTGTGTTGAAGATCAAGGGTCTTCCTAAGCCAGCAAGCCCCTCGGACCTGCAGGATTTATGGCATGCTCAGCCCACATCCCTGCCAGTCCCTTTGACTCTTAGTCCAACCAACCAGACACCTACAAGCAGCCAGGTCATCTCCAGGGCTTCAGCTGGAATCCAAGGGAAGTCTTGAACCCCCAGCTTAGACCCTCTGGGTCTTCCTGTAAATGCTGCGCCACTGCACTTCATTTACGGGAGAGGTGGGAAGGTGATACATGCTGCCTGGAACAGAAAGGGTGAAGGACTGTGAGTCATTCAAAGCCAGCGCACACTGTAAAAGAAGTTTGAAAACCTCCTGAGCACCCTAATTTAATTATCCATTACAGTCTCTCATTCATTCCCCCTGGGAAAAGCTCCTATAACATAAAACGCTCCTATATTTTGAGCAGGCACAAACAAAACAATAGCTTACCCTGCCCTGAAATTGCCCCTTTTTTCCCTGTAATCTTGCAAGCCTTTATTTCTGAAGCCAGATTTGCCCTCAAAGTGATTGTATTTTCAGAGCAGGTGAGATACTGGTTTGAATTACTGACTCACACCTTTATGAAGCACTGAGGATCAGGAGAGCTGCTGGAAATTTTGTGAACTGAGCTCTGTTTGCAGCTCTGCCAGAAAAATGCAGCTCAAGTTTCGTTACATGTGTTCACAGCCTGATGAGTCATTATGGGCCAGGGATAATATAAAAATAAAACCACAGAGTGATAAACAGTGGAGTAACATAAGTAACTCTGAAGCACAAGAAGTGCTATATATCAAGAGTAAGGCCAGCTTAACGAAAGATCCTTAGTAAGGGAAATGACCCATGAGCTGGCCTGTAAGGTCTGCACATCTGTGCTGTGCACAAGCGCAGGAAGGGCCCAGGATCAGCTCCTAGTTTCTCAATTCCCAGGGTAACCCACATCATCTGCACGTACAAACCACAGAGGGAAACAGGCCAGACAACTCTGCAGCGATCCTTCTGGCTGATATACGAGCTGCAGGAGCAGCCATGCAACAGAACAAAGTGACAATAGCATTGCTGGTCTCACTGGAATTGCTGTCATATTTAATATTTATCCCACCATAAAAAGGAATGGAAAAAAACAAATCAACAAGCGAAAATTTGTGGATGGGGAAAAGGGAAAGGGAAGAATCAGAGCTGCTCAGTCAAAATGCCTGGAAGATTTCCAAGTGTTTCCCCTCAAGTTTTACAACTGGACACATTTGTTTTACTGTAAAATAATTTGAAATGTGCAATGAAAAGACATTTCCAAATTGGAGAAGTAATTTTCAACTTAGTTTTGAAATGACATGTGTGCTGTTTAAAAACAAAAAAACAAACACCACACAACTTTTACTTTCTCTGGTGTTTTCCCTATGATAAGGAGAATTCAAGTGTGTTTTGGGGATAAACTTCACCTTTCCCTATAACCAGACTAGTCATTTCCAATGAATTTCCAGTGTTAAATATCTTTTCAGAAGTCTTGAAGCCAGTGCAGTCTGCTATCTCTTTATTTGCAGCATTTTGCCCTTTCCTGTCTGGCAATCTGGGCCAGATGGGAACCGTCCATGGGCCACCTACAACACTAAAAATGAGCAAGCAGAGCCCCTGTGGCTGGCACTGCAGATTGCTGTCAGATTCCTAGAGACAGGCCACTGTACAGCCTGGGAAATGGCTGCATTTGCAAGCATCACTGTAGGAAGCAGCTTGTGCACACAGAGAAGGGAAGAGCTGCCCTTTGCATGAAAGGGAGTGAACTGTCCTGAGCCCAAGGGAGGTCTTGGTGGCTGCAAACAAGTGAAGGAGTCTTCCAGACAGTTTGGAAATGAAGAAACAAGATACCCAGATGTGAGTTTAATATCTAGCCATTTGCATGTGTGTAGGAAACAAGAAAGGCCAGGGAATCCCTTATCCTTAACAAAAGGTTGCACTATTCCTGCAGTGAGAGCATAGAGAGACCTGGTGCTGTGGCAGACATTGACTGCAAAAGTCACCTAAAAAGCACAATCTCAGTAGCTCTTTTCCCCCCCAGACTCCTCACAGGGGCTCCATGTGTTGGGTGTTGCCGTGATTGTCATTGCAGTGGACCATGGGATGAGTACCTCAGTGCGTCATGAGGTGTGGAGAGACCTTTGTGTAGCCCTGGTCTTGAGCTGTTATAATCCAGACTGAAATGTGCACAACAGTGCTCAAGTCAAGCTAAAATAAATCAAAGTCACCATCATTTTTATCCTGCCTGGCTCATGATAGCAGCAACAAACTAACAAGTACTAACCTCAGAGCTGTGAACAGTTTGTTGTTAGCACCACCGCTGATTTATGAGGAATTAAACAAAATGTTGCTTATGCTGGACGGCCTCGTTGCAGAAACAGGAGATAAAACACATCAGTGTTTACCCAGTCCTGCAGGAAGGGGCTGGGGTGGGAGAGGAGATATTTTTGCATCATGGTCATGTGTAAGGCTAATTTCACATGGATTTTTATGCAGACTCATAAATCAGTCCATGTTCCCTCTAAAAGTTCATGGTCTTTAGCAAACCTCCCAGTGAACTGGAGCTTAGCTTAGAGATTGCAAAGAAACCTGAAACCAAGCAAGTTTGAACTAATTTCATATTTTGCAGTGAACATTTTGCTCAGGTCTAACTAGTTTGTTTAGGAGTTTAGGCAAGTACAACCGTGTCTTTCAGGAGAAAAAGGAAATGCCCTGAGAAATCAAATACACCACACAAAAGAGTAATTACAAAAAAATCTTTACCTAAATCTAAATTGTTCCCTGCTCAATGTTCTTTGTATTACTTCCAAAGGTTTCAGCTAATATAAGGATTCAGCTTTCATTTTGACACCTGATTTTTATTTGTTTGTGATTTCTTCCACTCAGGTAACTCAATGTGCTGGCCTTAGTCACAGCATGGCTTGCTTGCTTTTGTTCAGGGAGGCATAATGGTTTCAGACACAGATTAGTCAAGAGTCAGAGGGAAATCTTCTCTTTCCTCATTGCAAAACAAAAATAAAATTAAAAAAAATCACTTAATAAGAACAATTAAAATATGCTAGATTTTGCAAATATGTTCCTATGCTTTCCCTGTTTGCCCCTGCCCACCTCACTTTTCTGGTCTTATATTTACAATGGGAGTGCTGTGAAGCAGGAACTGCTTGAAAGGTTTCACTCCATGGTGCTTAAAACACAAACACAGCCTGTGCCCACATTTGAACTTCCAGGGCGGATCACCATTAGGCTGAAGTCCCAGCGGCATTTAACTGGGAAGGTCTGTAATATCAGCACTGATGCCCCAGCACACCAGAGGTGCAGCCCTACCACGCTGCCAGCCCCACTGCATACAGGCAGGTTGCTGCCTGCATCCGTGGTGCAGCTGCAGTGTTGTTGGGGAGATCTGGGGTAAACCTCACGGCCAGACATTAATGGAGGGCAGGAAGCCACAGTGTGTTTGCAGCTCTGGCATGCCCAATGCTGTGGTCAGCGCAGCAGGACCACAGCTCTAGCTGCCCGCCTCGTCCCTGAACACCTCAGAGCCCCACCACTGAGGAAGCTCGTAATAAAATGTTGAAAGTGGTATCACAGCTGCAAAATATTTTCATCTTCTAGCAAAGCACAGACTTTTCCACCAACCACACAAATACACAGCCATGGCCCCCTCCCCTGCCCCCAGTGTGCACATCAGCTTCCAGCTCTATAGGATGCTGAGCAGGGAGAATCAGGATGGAGGCACAAGGACAATGGGAGATGCACACCCTGTGCTCCTTCACCAGCTTGGACTTGCCAGCCCAGGCGTGGGGAGACTTTTACTCCCACCCATCCTCCCACCAACACGCCCCTTTGGGCACCAGGGGAGCATAGGGAGGAAAGCAGCCCTTGGCCCCACTCTCCCGGCATCTTTGCTGAGATGGCGCTTTCCCCTGCTGAGTGCGATGATGGGTGGGTTTCCCCACACCCCTGCAAAAGTTGTTTTTGCAAAAGCTGCTTTTCTTAGCCTGGCATTTAAAAGCAGAAGTTATCAGGGCATAAATCATCCTGTGACTTGTTGCGAAGCCTGTGAGAAGAGATAAAGGCAAGACAGTTTGACAAACCGTTGGAGAGGAAGGAGGAGGGAGAGGGCAAGGGGGGAACGTGAAGGAAGGAGTCACAGCGCCGACACTCCTCAGATTATGTCATAGGTCAGCCAAAAGGATGCAAATAAGATCGAGAAGCTGTTTCCAAACTTTGAGGCTGGCTATGACTACATGTACCCACTACAGAGCTGGGCGTAATAAATATCGCACTCACAGAGAGCATTACATCATGCAAAGGGAAAAGCCAGCAGATGAACTCACACAATAAAACCTTGACTTGGTATCTAGCCAAGCCCAAGCAGACAAGGCTGTTATTACAGAGTTGACAGAGCTCTGCGCGTTGCTGCAGGTTTACCCTTCCATTTCCTGCCACCTCCTTCAGCACAGACACCCCTTTCCCCCTCTTCCCCTCTGTTCTCCCTCAGCCCTGCCAGCGGCCATCCAGGGAACCCGTAGCCAGCCGTGTGGTGCAAACCAAACATCTGGCACATTTTACAAACATACTCCCTCTTTCCAGCATACTTTCCTCACAGCAGCTCCGGTTTGTTTTTATAGTTTTTCTAGTGAATTTGTTGACCATCAATGTCTCTGAGTAATAGACCAAAATTTATAGGTACAGTGGGTTTGATTCTCATTTACATTAAGGCTCTCTCATGTCTGTCGGGAAGCACTGAGAGTTTTGGGATGGGTATAAACTACACTTAGCACACAAAATGCTTTTTACAGCAAAAGGAGAGTTGAGAGATAAGCCCATGTCTGGTGTCTCTTCACAGAATTCCCCAATAGCCAATATGGTTTGTGCAGGAGGATATTGTGACAGGGAAAACTGGAGTGCAACTCATATCCCATCACCCCCAGACTCTGTTTCCAGGGCCTTGGTAAGGATGTGAGGCAGAGCAGCCCTTTCCACCAGCCCAGCAAGGCTACTGCCAGTGAGTCTTTGCCCAGCCACATGGCTGCAGGCGCCACAGCCCTCAGCTTGATTCAGCCTCAACATCTTTCAGTGCTGTGACATGGATTTCTCCAGGGGTCTTCTGAATGCGGATGAAATGTTAGGATCAGGATGAGCCAAAATGGCCCACTGGGGCCTCTTCTCTCCAATATCTTCATTCTGTCAAAATCATACTTGATCATGTCTTGTTACTGTTGTTACTAATTTTCACCTCTTGCCTCAGCAATTCCACCTGGTAGGTCATATTCCTCTCTCTGATTGCTTTTTGGATAAAGACATGCTCACTGGTGCCTGCTTGGAATTAGTTTTTATTTCCCCTGGATGCTCAGCTCAACCCCATAGTTTCCCCAACTTAACACAGACAGGGTCAAACCACCTTTGCCTTTCTGGCACACGGATTCAAGTGCTGATTCCCATGTGCTACAATAACCTCATTACATTTTTAACAATCTCCAAGGGAAAGTCGTTTACAGTGACTGGAACTGAAAAGTGCAAGTTTCGTATCATCCTCTTGCATGTGCACTTGTGCAGCTATTAAATTAGCAATGATAGGAGAAAAAAAATACTGTCTTGACTATGTCCTCAGGACATTCTTCGAAGACTGATGATGCACATCTGCCTTAACTGTCTGAGTCTGAAATAATTAAAGACCACTCTGCTTTCCCTTCCATTAGTTTCATTGAGTATCTGGAAACTTTTTTATTTAGTGTTTTACTCCTGCCTTGTAAGAACACCATCCCCAATGACATTTCCACTTTCCATAATCATAGCAACTTGAACAATAAGGTGTAATGAGTGGCTGCAACACTACTGGCTACTGCACAGTTGCCATTTACACCCACCGGTGCTCTGTTGTGTTAGGACACGGTGGAACAAAAAGATTTCCCATCTCTGAAAGATCCCTGGTGGTGTTCAAGGCCAGGTTGGACAGAGCCTTGGGTGATATGGTTTAGTGTGAGGTGTCACTGCCCATGGCAGGGGGGTTGCAACTAGATGATCTTAAGGTCCTTTCCAACCCTAACTATTCTGTGATTCTAAAAGACTGCAGAAACGCCTCTCTTTAAGGTTACATCGCTGGCTTGCTCTGCATAGGATTGCAATATTCAAAAGTCTGGAGGCTTTCCAGGTGTGCACAGGAAAGGCTGCAACGCAAACCCTCCTCCAGCCACAAAGGTGACAGACTGGCTTGAAGAAAGGACTTGGCTATCTAGCCAGTTAACCAACCAATCAAACAGTTGATGGGTGAACTACAGATGGCTAGTGCTAGCAGACTTCTCAGAGCTCTCAAGAAGGCAGAGGAAAACCAAACAGAGCAGGAAGTGTTTTAAAGATGTTTATAGCTACCTAGCTGGGGTGTGATAACCACACATTATGGTGGCAGGCCTCAGGGAGCCGAAACCTGTACAGGAGACGGACTAACAGCTAGTAGGACCAATTGCAGCTCTGTGTCTCTGTGCAAGCTGAGGCTGAACAGCGCACTGACAAAGTGGCCTCCCTCTGATCTCTCCTGCTTCTCACCTTGCATTCTTTCCCTCCTTCCTTATTCTTCTCTTCCATGGATATTCCTATAGACATCACAGGGAAAAAGGACTATTTCTGACCATGGCCACAAAGGCTGGGAAGGAAGGAAGACTGACCCTTAAATGGAGATGCTGGCTTGGGGAAACAGCAATATATCCCTTCAAACATTTAACACCTTCGATCCTAACTGCAAAATATTACCTTTTCCCCAGAAAGGACATCAGGTAAATGTAATTTTTTTTTCAAGCAATAAACTGAAAAATAGCAGTCCCCAACCCATTTTTTTATTTTACCTAACTTCTGTTTCCTTGCTTGTACATGTCAATATTTACAAGCTCTACCACTTCTTGGATTATTTATTTTCCCTGGTCTATTTCACTCAGTGAAAAATCTCTCCGGCTTGGGACTTGACAGTTTGTTGCTGATATCCATCTTTATTAACTTCACTGCTGAAGAAAAACAACAACAATATATAGTCTTTAAAAAAAACCCAGACAAACTCAGAATGATGCTTAAATCTGGTGGGGGAAAAAAATTGCCAAAAATAGCCAAAGGTTGCCAACATCTATGGATGTCACTGAAAGGCCCTTCTCCCTTCACTTCATTAGCAGTCAGTAAATTCACTGACAATCAGCAAGAGAGCTGCTGTCACCATACCTGTCGGGGTGGTGGGAAGGACTGCTCTTCTTGCCTCCTTGCGTCACACTTTTTTCTGCTTAGGGGCAGTACTGAAATGGCTCAGAGCTGCCAGGCTCCCTCCTGTCACCCCCAGTGAGCTCTGAAACGCAGGAGCCTGACAGACAGTAACAATTTTTCCAGAGCACTTTTAAATTTGGCCTTTGAATGACAATGAACCGTGCACTGTTAAAGCATTCCCTGTAATGTGTAATGCAGCATGATGAAAAAGGTTTCTCCCTCTTTGTTAGCTAGATGAGGGCTTAGGCACACCTCCATTTCACAACTCCCTACCATCACCAAAGGGCACTTCAAGATAATCTGAACTTCTCCAAGGTATTTTTAGCACTTCTCAGATGGAACTCATTGCCCTCTAAGCAGAGCTGTCAGAACAGCAAGTTGTGCTGGTGGGTCTCATCCTCTTCAGCGCAACATCCGCTGGCTTGGCTCAAGCAGAGGATTTGCCAGAGCTTTGCTGCCTTTGCACCAAAATGAATCAGAGCCCACCCCCATCTTACATCTACCACTCAAAATGTGGGGGCAGAGACATCTTTAATCAATCTGGATAGACTGAGCCCATCCTTTCACGTTTTCCCTGTCTTGGGTTTTCAGAGTCAGAGCACAAGCAAGACAGTCTGGCATGCATATACTTCTTCAGGCTGGCTCTTTTCATCTCTCTGTCCAGACTCTACAGAGTAAACTAAAAATAAACAAAGCCTCTAGCCCTGATAGTGGCAAAGATAACCTTCCCACCTCAAACCACCTACCAGCCGTGTAGGGGGATGCAGCTCAGCAGACAGAGAAGTCGGGATGTGGTGGGGAGCTAGTTTCAACCTATAGACACCTGCTGTATAGTCTCAAGACCTGGTGGGTCACACTGCATGGCCTGCCCAAGCCCAAAGTGCCACCAAATACTCTATGTCACAAAAGAGCAGCTCCAGACCATACAGCTGTCTTGATACAAACAGGGCGCAAAGTCTTGCTGTCTAGTAAGAGAGACCACCAGACAGACAGCAAGACAGGATGCTGTAAAACACTCACAGAAACAGCATGGTAGCTCTCCTGAAGTTTGCTATCGCAGGACAGCCTTAACATTAGGTGAAAGCAAGCACTCATCTCTATGTACGGACATGCCTGAGAAAGGGTTTGATTAAACCAGCTGACATTACACTAATTCTTAGTTTGCTCTTTCATATTTTCTCTTTTCCCACTTGTACCTATGCTTATTTAAAAGTAGCCACACACCTAAAATAGAAAAGGCTTTTCTGTGAGGTCCTATATTATCCCTTCTTCACATCACTGTCTGCACTGTGAAGGACAGAAAGCCAAAGGGCCTGGCTTGCACCCCAGCAGCCTGGGCTCATGCAGGCTGACAGGTCATAGCACAATGGATATGTTTCCAGTTTGGCAGACTTTCTCTCCAAAGGGGTTTTCAAATTTCCTCTCTAGCCCCCTGTGACAGCCTTGGATTAATTTTGTCTGGAACAGAAGATTTATTGCCACTGAGTCACTGTGGCTCACTTATCTGCTCTGCATCTTGAACCCAAAGTTCAGGTGCCATTTAGCTTCACCCTCCTTACCAGTTCACTGTGGGAATACCCTGGTGACACTTGCTGACTGCCCATTGCTTCTTATCTTTCTGACTTTCTCTTTCAGCTGCAGCTATCCTACCAGGGAGCCCTCTCAAAAGGATGACCGTGGTTGCCTTGGCTGTAGGAGGTTAACAGTAAGGGTGGTGAGATTCACAGCACTCCTGATGCTTCCTCTGAGCATTTCAGTCATGATAAAGCCAAAATACCAATACAAGAAATTCCAAGTTTTTTAATGAGGTCAGCTTGATGCCCAAGGGCCTGACTCTGCCCCAGTGGCTTTAGCTCTGGTTTACAGCCAAAGCTGAGAGAAATCTGTTTTCCAGTTCCCATTTGGATGCAGCTGAAATCCCACCAGAATGGTCCATCCTGGGAGCAAGCCGCGTCTCCGCAGCTTGGGTCCTGGCTCCAGCCCAGATGGCAGGAGCGCTGTGAGAGGCTGCTCTCTCACAGTTCTCATCACTTTGGGCAGAGGTTAGTTCACGGGATTTGGCATCTTCAGACCCAAGCCTAGGCGATTCAACTCAGACTCGTGTTGCCTAAACCTAATTTGGATCTAATTGTAAATGGCTCTGGACAGCCCTGGGGAGCGTGGGAGATTTTATACTTTCCGCCTGAGAAAAGCTCCTCCAAATGCTGCGTTGTCAGGTAGCCCATATGTTTGTTTATTTGCCTGCTCACTTCCTCAGTCCCTTTCTGATTAATTTTGTGATGGATAGTTACGTCTGGCTTCAGTGACAGGTCCTTCCCACCAGCAGCTTGGGGACACCTGTAGGCTGTTCAGTGGGACTCATGACTGCAGGAGGGGGAGGAAGACAACGATCTAAAGCTCTTCCCCCTTGGAGGCCACTGAAGACGCTGTGGGGCTGCGGAGGAATCTTCCGCTGAGCTGGAAAATGCCCCCACGCTTCGGCACAGTCATCTCCGCGGCACGCACCACGCAGGGGAAGGACTGGCTTTGAGTCAGAGCTGCGCAGAGCGGAGCAGCTGCTTGGTTTACGTAGCACTGTGCAGGCAAGTGTGAGCCTCCTGAGGTCAGCGTTACTCACAGCCATGTGCGGTCACGTCGCTCCCAAAAGCAGGGTGCTCGCGGCGGCTGAGGATGCAATGGGTTGTGGTAATCTATTATTTTAAATGAAGGGTTTATTTTGTGAGCTCAGTGCTTTATTTCCCATCCTTCATGACTCATTAAGTCAGGTGAGATGTCTCTGTTATTTACTTATACTTTTATATTTCAAGGGCAGATCCTAAACTGATATTTGTATCAGCTGAGCACCTTCTGAGGACAAGCTCCTGCATTTATCTGCTTGCTTAGCTAGGGATTTATCTTACATTCATACCTGTGCTATATGAGTGCCTCCTCGACAGCCAGTTAGAGCAGCAGGTTTTTGAATGTTTCCTTCACAACCAGCATCTACCTCCTGTGTTCTGTGCTTGTTAATAACTATTAATGCACTAAGGCAAAATAAAATAACTTCTACACATCTCAGTTAGCATTTTTGTTTGAAAACACAACTGGAAAAGAAAAAGCCACCAGGAATTTGTAAAGCTCAGGGAATGGAAATGTTGCCATTTGGGAAAAGAGACATTGGCCATGTATGGAAGACCTGAGAGAGCAGAGAAAACTACTGAAAAACATTCTTTAAAATAATATGATGACAAAATTACGACAAAAAAAAAAAAGACAAGCTAACCCCCATTTTAACTGTCACATTTCCTTTCCATAAAACCATTCGAAAGGAAAAAAGGGGGTTTCAGAGATGATATCCCCTCCACCCCCCAAAGCACTTAATCAGAGATTTACAGACCAGTATATCAAAGAAGATTGTGAAATTCCAGCCAGAGAAGCAAACAGCGAGATTAAGTGGATTAGTCTACTGTACAGGAATCCAAGGAATGTAGCCCGCATGTGCTTTTGTTGTGGATTACTCAGCAGCAACATTATGGTTTTACATCTCCCAGAAACATATGGGCATGTGCACTTGTGCAAACCAACAAGAAATAGCAGTCCCTAACATGCTGCTTCGCTGAACCGGCTGTGCTGATTTCAGCAGATACAGTGCTTTTCCAGGGAGAGGTGGAGAGCATCTGAACATTTTGCTGTACCAGTTGAAAAACGAAGCAGCAAACAAGCTACTAGTACCAGAAACAGGTAGACTTATCCATTTAGTTCACAGGCAAAGATACGTAACCATTCACCATCCACCTCTAATGATCCAGTAAAATCCCTCAGTTCTGCAAAACTTTCAGGAAGTGAGGTCCTGATCGAAACTTAACATCTCTGATCAGTAACAGTTTTGGGGTTGTTTTAAATAGGTGCAATAGGAATTCACAGCCTTCACAGACTGTGGAAAGGGGGTGGGCAGAAGCACAGGAAGAATCAGTATGTGATGGATAAATGAACAAACTATTACTAGCCAGAGTTAACAGTTTGTGTTAGCAGTCAGTAATAAATAATTAATATAGCCGTAGGAGATATAAAGCCACTGACATGGTATCTCGTGCTTGGCTCTAAATGGAACTCAAGATAACCTACTTTGAACAGTAATGTGTTCACAGTATGTGGGAATTAACTGCTCAATGTAATAAGTACTATTGAATTTCCCATCTCTGCACAGATAAAGGGCAACTGCCACTAAAAACCACAATAATAACAGTAACTGAATGATAAAAAAAGCAAACAAACCTGCTTTTCATTACATCCTTAAAATGTTATAGGTTAAAATAATTTTAAAAGGACTTAAAAAACAGCAATTAAATCTTTCCATTTCTGTTTTCCAAGACTGCAGCTGAGAAAACGAAAGAGGCCTAAGTGCCATACCGTGCTAGCCTTGCTAATAACTCTCTGTGAAAAATCTCATTAATTCAGTCTGGCTCTTCAGATCAGCCGCTAAGACCTTGTATTGTCAGTCATCCTCTGGCCTTTTCAGGATTTCCACAGCCTAACTAGCAGAGTCTCCATGGAAACCATGCAGTCATGCTTTGCACATCCCCAGAACTTTTTGTTCCTGACAAAGCTTGAAAAATCACATGCAGCATGGAGAGTTTAACACAGTGAACTAAACCCTGACCCACACTTATAAATGATAAACCCCAGCATACCAGCTTTATTATAAATGATTTCCTTACAAGATACTTAGCCAAGCCAGCAAAATGCTGAACTAGACAACACAGGAGGAACGCAGCTCTGGAGAGAGGAAACAAACAAACCAAAGTGAAACACAGAGTTTCGGGCTACTTCTGCCTCCTTTGAAAGCGCTGGAAGCGCATAGGTATGGAAACAAGCAGAGAGCAGGAAAAGCGCTTTGAAATTGCCTTTCCCCAAACATGGCATCCCGCAGCCCTCCGAAGAGGAGTCAGCTCTCGTGACTGTGCGGCGTGACTGTGCGTCACATCTGTGCTGATTCACTTGTCTGGCTGTGCATCCCGACCGGCAGAGGCAGTGGCAGCTGGGTCTCCAGTTCTGTGGTGCCACCGAGACCCTGCCTGCACCTAAGATAGCCCTGGCCAAGCACTGCACACGTCTCCATCCCCCTGGGAGCAGGTGTTTGGTCGATGTAGCAAAACTGGTACCAGATACCATAGTGGCACACTGCTCTCAAAATGAGATTTGCCAGCTTGCAACTGGGAACCAACAGGCTCAGAGTGTGCACACTTGTCCAACGGAGAATAAGAGGCTAGCAACCTACTCAACAGCCTGGATACCTTCACCCATGCCTGGATATCTGAAAAGGGCTCTGCTGGGATGACCAGGGGCAGTGGTCACCAGTTACTCTGACCCTTCTCATCCCTGCTGATGCATGGAGGGAGTACTCATGCTAACAGCATCACTGCCCAATATCAAGTATTGAATATAGCCATCAGGGCAGGGATGAACAGCCAGTCATTGCCTCCAGAAATAAGTCCATGGAAATCCCCACCACATGGCCTGCGCCTGGCTGTCCCTTGTTCCTTAGTACTACTGAAAGAGCCCTACTGCATTTTAGCTCTCTCCTCTCAAGCAGTGCTGACAATCCATGATTGGGGAAGTAGTTGCACAAAGATGCTCTATGTGAGTGGACAAATGAAAGTCAGAAAGGTCACGTGTGGAGAAGGAGTCACTGCAGGCCAAACTCACTTCATCACGGTAAGTTCTCAGCGTTGGTGCAGATGAGCAACCACCCACCCCACACAGCGTCTGGGTTTGTGAGAAAAGAGGTGACTCATAGCTGAGGGTCATGCTGTAATCTGGGAGGACTGCCAGGGGAGGGAGAGAGGCACGCTCAGCCTGATCTGTGGTGAGCTCACTCCTTACGTGGGACGGAAGATGCAATCCACCGCAAGAGGATCAGAGAGCCCCGAGTGGGCTGAACCAGTCATCTGGGAGCTGGCAGCCGCGTGCTTCCACCCCTGAGTTGCAAATGAGTTTAGGATTAGGAAGTCAGCCTCACATGGGATGGCTCAGGAGGTGTTTGGCACACGCAGTCCCTCCCTGGTGGGATTCAGGAGGTCAGAGCCGGCTTTGTTTCCATGGGGTTCCCGCAATGCATCACCACAACGGATGGAAAACATTTCTCCACCTTCTCCTCCCCCAGTGAGGAGTGGTGCAAAATCAGCAGGAAGCCTTGTACCTTTGGGGCCTTTCAGAGGATAACCATAGACACTGGAGCAAGCACAGTGTGGGACACGCAAGCCAGACAGATTTTGCCCTAGCTGGCCAGGACGCTCTGGGGCTGGCCCTGTGCAAGCTAGCAGAATTACCTTGACACTGCTGTTCTTTGGCAAATGGCATATGCTGATGCTCTCTCTCAAAGCCATTCACTATCAATGCCAACCACCTGCTTCACTCACCACTCAAGCAGCTGCCACTTGGCTGCAGAGCATAGGATCAGGTTAGGAAACCACAGGTCCTCATCCTCAGGTGGACGTCCAGCCCCCCTTCTCTCGTGAAGACCTTGCTGTACCCTTTAGGCTATTCACAAGGCCAGAAGAAGCAGATGGTGTTGAGCTGGAGCAGGAGCCTGAGTGGAATTACAGCCACTGCTTGCAACACCTTCAGTTTATTTGCTTGCACATGAGGACTGGGAGAATGAGATCTCAAGGGACATCCTGGGAGAGGATTTTATGTAACAGTCTTGATTCCTGCTTGCTGTGCTGTGAAATTGTACATGTGTTGGATTAGAATCAATAAAACATCTTATTTCCATCTCTTGCTCTGATCTGTCATTTGCTTCAGCTTTGCCTCTCTTACATCCAGAACAAGAGCTTCTGGCAGCCCAGGAGACATAGCAGACTGAAGCACTGCCTCGAAGACCCCAGAAAATACAATTGCCTGCTGAATACAGTGTGAAATACAGCCCCCACCCCACAAGGCCAGAACTACTGAAATACAAGATGACCACATGTACCACTTCAAAACCCAGGAAGGTGTGGAGATAGGTAGAGAATGGGATTTTTTGCCATAACTGTCAAGGTGAAACAGGTACCTCTGGAGGAGTGCTGGTCTCTTACCAGTTGCACTTGGCTCCTGTTCCTCCATCTGCTCCAGCTGGGAGCTGGCACACCAATGAAGGTGACACCTGAGCTCAGTAAATACCTCCTGACTACATGCTGTGGTGGCCCTGGGTGACCCCAACCCCAGATGGAGTAAGATCGCATAGCTAAAGAGCAGTGACGGTAGTAGGTTTGACACACAGGCTTCTGGGAGAGGGTGTTCCCCAGATGAACATTTTTTTTCTTTGCCATTAGCACAGGGCAGAGTGGAGAAAAGCTGCTTACTGGCAATGTCCAGCTGTGCTGGTATAGCAACCAAAGAAGCAGAGGTGGATCAGCCAAGGCTGGCAATCCTGCTGGGTTCTGTCCATATTCTTCCCAGGCAACTCTTCCATGTGACACTAAGACACTCATCTCTGGCATACCGGGACTGCAAAAGCACCTCCAACACCAAAATAGGGTCCAAGCTCACCTGCCCAGGCCCCAGTACTGAATGTGTTCAGACAAACTGAGGTCCTGAACAAAAGATACAGATTGTGACGGGTCAGCAGTGATTCCAACTCTGTCAATATCTAGGGATGACAATTCAGTATCCTTATCTGCAGCTCAGTAACTAAGGCACTAGCCAAGGTTCAACCAATGATTACTAAAAGGGCAAGGGAAAGTCTGTGAGCCTGAAGCTACTGCACAAAATTAGAATAAGCAAAGACTACTCTTCTGCTTTGCTACTGCAACTGCATTTATTTTCCTGAAACTGCACCCATATGGTTCTGGCTGAAATGTGGTTCTTAGCCTGGGACATGGCTGTAGAGCAGTAGTCCTTTACCTTGGTCAGAGGAAATGAGGCTGAGCATTGCAAGGAGACTCTGGTCCCCCAGAAGAGCTAGTATAGGATGCTTCCTTGTCAGCAGTGCTAGATCTGCTTTATGAGAAAGTGATCTGAGCTTGACAGCATACCACAAAAGAGATAAAAACCCTAGGAAGGAGGCAGAGAAAGCCTGCATATTTCCAAGAGCTTGTTGCTCACCTAGTCTCAGCTTGCCCTGACCACTGCTTTTATCCCTTCAAGGGAAACCTTCCACAAAAAGCCACTGCCATCATTCTCGAATAACTCATCCATGCTGGAAGTGGATGTCCAGCAGAAGGGATGCTTGACTGCAAAATCTCCTTCTAGAAGGCACCTGCCTGCAGTCCTGTGGTGCAGGGGAGCTGCCAGCAGAGTAGAGCAGTCCCAAACTCATCACCAATGCTCTCTGTTTCCTTCTGAGACAATGCTCTGAACAGCTATCAATCCCACTGGTATCTGGGCTGACATATTTGCACAGAAATAATGTGATAGATCACTTCAGGCACTGGCAATCTGAACCTGCTGCATAAAAACCCTTTTTCTATGAGGTCTGGATTGTGATAGACAAGGGAAGGGGAAATCGGTCACTTCTCACATGCTCTCTGACTCAGAGCTTCCTCAGCTCTGCAACATCACCAGCTTGTTAAAATCCCTAGATATACAAGGCAAAATCCAAATAGGATGCTCATAGATTTGCAGTTTTGTGAAAAAGAGACTGTCACAGGAGCTGGAGCTTGCATATAAAAAGAGTAAATGGCACATGTGGGGCATCCAGGAACACAGATCTTTCTTTGAATCTACAGAAGAAAAAGGGAGGCAAGAATGGACAAGTGAGACAGTCACAGAGCTAAGTGTGGGAGGTCCATAGTGAAGGACAGAGACAAGACAGCAGATATTACACAAAGTCCAGATGAAATTAACCTCCTTCAGGATCTTTTAAACAGATTTAAACTATGAACAAGCACAAGCTCTGGTTCAGCATTTTTCTGTCATAGGGTTCCTGTGGTTTTGATCTAGCAGAATCTTGAAGAAACACAGCCTGACACTCCCTGTAGATATGGGCAAGCTATTTACCATTTCTCTGACTCCACTTTCTCCATCTTGACAACGTTAGTAGCAGATACTTTATCAAGCCTTTCATAAAAACTATTTATTGGCAAAGCACTTGAAGAGCAATGTATGATGGCCATCCTGCTCCATTTCCCCCTGGAAGCAATGAGTTACAGATTTTTCAAGTTAAAGTTTCACCAGTGGTTGGGTTCTATGAGAGTTAAATATTATCCTAAATTGAACCAGCAGCTAAGCAAACAGATGATAAGCTTTTAGTGAACTCAGGAGTAGTATAGAGAAAAGCCACCCATATACGTTGTGTACAGGTGTGCAGTGTTTATTCTCTTGCGTGAAGCTGTAAATGAACTTTACATTTAGTTCCACAGTGATTCAGATACCATTAAGGCTTTGTCAGGGGTGCAACTTGTCTTCTATTTGGCTAGACAGCAGACAAGTAGGTCTACTGAAAACTCACCTTGAGCTGTCTACTTTTTCACTAGTTCTGTTAGCAGTCAAAATCTGGATCACTGGACTTAATTTTACAAAGTCCAGGGACAGCCATTCCTGGCTCGCCTCCATTATGAACAAAGCCTGAATAACTTCCATTGTTATAGGAAAAATTCTTTCTCTTCAATGCCTTAGACACTTCACAGATATTTTCATTGAAGAGGAATGAAGAGAGAAGAGAAACTCTTCACACTAGCTCTAAGGAGCGCCTCTGAGTCTTGCATAACACCTTGAGGCTCAAGCTCTTTTCCTAATGCCTTCTGAACATACAAAGAGTTGAAAGTCCATCACAAGGTGACAGTGGGAGAACAGATCTCCATCCATCTCAGACACTGCCCTCCACCAGCTCTCAGCCTCACCAATATGCATGCATGTTGCACTATGAAAACAAAATTCAGAAGCTGAGAATTGGTTTGCAGCCATCTAAAAAACACCATTAAAAACTGGCTATCCTGAATCTAAGAAATCTATTTATCTCTTCTCTGAGGAAACACTGTTGGCTAGACAAAAATACCATTCTGTTAAGTTCCTCTATAACCATAAAATTCACGTGCCTCTTTCTTTGAGTTGCATGTTCCCTTCTCAACATCAATATGGGTATTCAATTAGAAGATGATGGTATGAACTTGTATGCCAAGGAGAAGTATGAATCCAAGCTGAAGATTAGTGCTGAGCACACACTGAGGAATCTGAGCAGTTTACATTCTGTAGCTGGCAAGTTGGACTGATGGCTGAAAATTTGGCCTCAATATTCACTCTCTCACCCCCTAAGAAAATGTAGCACTTAGAAACTTTGAAGACAGGCCTGGTCTTTAGCCGGAAAAGGTGGTCATCATAAAGACATGGGAGAAACAAGGTAAAACAAACAAAAGGAAAGGGAAGGAATCTTGATAAATCACATATTCTTTTTTGCATTTCACACAGAGCAGGTTTCTTGTGGGTTTCAACACCCAGCTGCTTCCAGGAACAGAACAGACATGCACGTGCCTGCAAAGCAAAACACAGCTGGAGAGCTAATTTTAGGCCTACCAGTCTTGGCAGTGTCCCTTTAACAAATGAAGAATGTACAATTTTCATGCATATGTGCAAACACCAAATTCTTACAGTTAATTTAGGTGGTTGTTCATGCAATTTGCTCCAGGTGCCACCAGGTGTGCTTGTCACCCTAAAGTCTGCTACTTTTAACCTGGATGGTAAGATTAGCTCCTCCTATTCACAATACAGCTCTTGTGTCTGCAAAATCCAGTAAAAAATCCCAATCTACAACTACCCCTCTGCAGAAAGGAAAAGCTGGCTTTCAGAAGTATTTTCTGGTGAAATCGCACTGACATTCATCTTTCATAAGGCTGCTGAGTGATTCAACTTTTTTCGTTAATTAAAGGAAAATTGGTCTACCTCTTCCCTTCAAAGAAGGAAATGCTAGCATTTAATGAAAGAAATAATGAGCAATATGTTTGCACTTAGGACTGGATTTCAGAAAGAACAAGACCACCAGTTCCAGCCAAGGTTTATAAGGGAAGGCATTATCTTTGTTACAGAAAGAATCTCCTATTCAGGTTCTCTTTGTACTATAGATGGAAAGACATGTTTGGTCTTGAGTTAAAATCCAAGAGTGAACTGGATTTAAAACCTTTTAACTGAACCAGCCAACGCTGGAGATCCTCCAGAAGATTCATCTTTTGCTCATAATTGGCTAACTAATTTCCATTCAGAAGTGGTCAAATTTTCCAGTGCCTGAAATGGTTAGTACCACGATTCAGGAGAAGATGAGACAAACATAAAAACCACCTGGTTTTACCTACCTGCAATTCGTTTGTACTTGGCTACCCTGTCAATGCTTCCTTTCATTTTCCAGGATGGGCAGTCATTCTGATTTCCATGGCAACCCACTCTGAACTGGTGGCAAGGGGATGTGGCCTCTTTTACCAAAGGGCGGGTTCAGGGCGCTCTGGCTACAAGCTACCCACGCTATTCTCTATCAAAGAATGACATCAAAGCACCCTATAAGCCTTGCACATGCAAACCATCCCTCTCACATCACTAAGGTCCTCTAAAAGAGAGTTCTTCCCAGTCCCCTGCCTATGTATGCCACCAAAACAAAACGCCAGACTTTATTTTCTGTTGCCATTTGCCAGTGTGGGAGATATTCTCTGTTCACAATAGTATGAACAAAAGAAATAGATTCATCAACTAATAGCCAAAACATGGAGCAAGTTCAATGATACACTGACAAGCTGTGATTGAGGACACTAAACATTGCACAGGAAAGATAATACAGTGCCTTTTGTCTGCTCAACACAAATTAAACTAAGAAAGTGACTGGGAAATGATGGATTTCTGCCCTAAGTGATACATCTGCATTTTGAGGAAATGGGTAAAATCAAAAGCTAGCTGTGCAACTCTGCAGTCTGCTCTACCAGTTCCAGTTCAGGCTTGTTCCAAAGACATTTATCAGACAATTCTGTAAACTCTTCTCAGACTGCTAGGTAATAACTTGCATGACACTAAAAGTAATCTCAAATACATCTTTCCTTCCTTTTTTATCTTCCTTAACACCAGAGGCATGCGTCCCATCATTTATGTGAGAAATAGATAGGATAATTTATGGAAACAAAAATAGTTTACTGAATTGAAATAAAACACTTGCATTTGTGGCAATAATAATGAATTAAATAAATCTTGTCATCACATAGACACTGAATTTCAAATTTCTAAAACTGGTTGTGGTACATATTAGGAACTGGTACCTGTTTTACCCAGCAGGATGCAGAGAAAGGTACTGACAAAACTCAGTAAAGAACAGATTTTTATACTTGGTGATGATGCTGAAAAGACAGTGAAGAATTAGCTAAGGTTGAACTTTAATGTAAAAAGTTCTGTTGGCTTGACTGCATCATTTTGCTCAAGACTAAAAATCTGTTACATTGTTTGCCTTGACTTCTTTAAAAAAAGTGTTGATCTGAAAATGAAAAAATAACCACTTCAATTTCTAAATATATAAGTAAGAAGTATTTAATTTTTAAAATGTTGCCATGAAAATTTATAAATTATTATTAGAATTCAGAATTCTTCCTTTCCCTTCCCTGCTCTAGCACTAATGCAGTGTGTCAGTTCCTTCTGACAGACAGACTCGCAGTCAGATGGAGATAGCCAACAGCACTGCTCTTATTTCAAACAGATTTGCCCTAAACAAGCATTCTGTTAGAGGCATTTCAAGGTACAGCTTGGTGCCAAACGATGCTGCCCTTACCCATAAGCAATAATGTAACCCGAGAAGTTTTTCACAAATATGAACAAACCAGACACAGCAGGGTTCTGACCAAATAGCTTCCAGGTTTTGCTAATGCTAATGTTTTGTATCCTGAGCTCCATGATTGTGACCTGTGCTTGGCAGAGCAGTAAGCACCTGAGGGCAACTGCTACAGGGTTGGCATAAGATGACTAAAGGGAAAAAAAAAAAAAAAGCAAGTGGCTGGCTTAGGATCCGCAAGAACAAATAAGAGTAGGCAAGGGATAAGTAGAATGGAACTATTCCAAAGCTGGACCTATGGGAGAGGTATATCAGGCTGTCATGTACACCTTACCATGTTCTTACCAGAGAATTCCTTTTAGATCCCAACCAAGCAGCCGAACCACATTTTGGCTCCTTAAGTTTCAACAGATGAAATCAAACGATTCCATATATCCAAAGGAAGCCTCCAAATGCGAGCTGAGCATAAGCATCCTGCACTGTAAATGGAACCACAGTGCCAGAGGTAAACATCACTCATGTATTTGCACAGATGGGTTATTAACTTCAAGAACCTAATTATGTCAATTTAAATGTCAACATTGTTAATGATGTCACTGCCCATTATTTTAACAGGAGCATCCAGCTTCCATGACTTGGGAATCTGGGGTTACATGTCTCTCATTTTGTCTTTGAGCCTAGAAGACAGCTGAGACATCTTCAGCTGCCAAAATTTCTAACTTCCACTTCTGACTTTGGCATCACTCCATAATGCATTTTAATTTATTTCTATGTCTATTTGACAGTCCATTGGAAATCATCATTTTAAAGGCAGCATAAAATTAACGTCAAATTAGATAACAAGGAAAGCTATACCATTTGGTTTGCTCCCTTCTCCGTTCATTCAATATAAGAAGCCACATAGCTTATTATCTGCTGTAGTAGAGGATAACTGATCCCTGGACCCTGCTGCAGAAGGCACTTTGCCACCAGATAAAAGGAAAAATGTTTTTTTAGCTTATAGAAATTCCTAGTGAATTCTGGTCATGTCAGTAGGGATTTCTTTCCCAAATCAGTATATTTTTAATGTGCTTAATTTTCCCTTTTCCTGTGTTATGGCTCTACCCTTCTGTTTTTACAACCTGAAGGAAGCATATTTCAAAAATATTTATTAGCTTATTAAATCAAATTACCCTTGCTCCTGCTGGACTAAGTTTTATAGAGTGCCCACAAAAATCAAAGAGCCTGTGCTGCAGCGACAATTTGTAGTGATGGCAGAGAAAACTATCCCTTAATCTTTTTAATTAGCAATTGCAAATACTTCAATTTACTAAATCAGAAACTGGCAAGAGTTGCTCAAGTTCTGTGGCTCAAGTCTGGAAAGCTACGCGGTCTCAAGGAAGACTGGCCAAACTGAAGAAGCGTATTTGTTGAAAGCTGATAGGAAAATGATCAGCAATGAAACAGTTAACAGTATTGACTCCTAAATACCTGTAACTATGCTTTAAATAAAAAAATCAGATAAATGCAAGATTTTCACATTTTTCTTTCTGCTGTTTGTCTGCCTGTGGATTCAATGAGTCTAGTGGATAAGGAGAAATGCATCTCTTGAGATGCTTACCGCAACATACAATGACAGAGGTCAGCTGCCTCCAACCCCAGCTACCCTCACAGGGTAGCTGAGCTACCACACTGTGGTTTATTTCACCACCAGTGAAAGCTTTTGTCATATTAGCTCACCCAACATTTAAGCACCCTTTTTGTAGTTCCTGTAAGTCTGAAATACAATAGGATATATTTGCACTGCATTTGATTTTAAAATTGAGATTTATACGTTGGAGAACACAGAAAAACATGCAGGAAGTCTGCAAAGAGGCCTTAAATCCTCAAGGTGCTGTTCAATTTTTTATATACACTGTTCGTGTCTATAAATTTATACACATATGAGCACATGAATATGAAATCAGAGGATTTCCAGGAGTCCAATGCAACAGCAATAAGAAAAGCAAATTTGCTAGCACTGCAAATTTCACACTTAAATTCAGAATTCCCAAACTGTCTGAGAGAATGGTGCCTGAATGCTAGACTTTTGTTGAACTGATCACAAACAGGGTCATTAGTTGTGAAATTAGAATTGATTAAAGAAATGCTTACACTGTACCCACATGGAATTTGGAAGAAATGGGATGCAGGGATATGTGTGGCATTCATTTCCAGCATTAAATCAGGAATATCTGGGGAGGTTTCTTCTGCTTTTTTGCACTTTCCTACTATTTAAATTTTGTATTATCAATTTGTGTTGAGCTTTTTTCCTGCAACCATTCCTTGCTGCTCAATAAACAAAGTTGATTAAATGAAGTGTTTTATAAACTTTTGGAAACTGAAAATCTGGGCCTTCAAAGAAAGGTGTCCTTCCCTTTAATTTTCCTTATCCTTTCTGTAAATACATTTCAGTATTTAGCTGTTTTAAAACCCAGTCTTCTGTTACATTCTTGATTTGAAATCCAACAGTTTAATAAAGAGAAGAAACAAAGCCTCTCTTTAGGCCTTGTATGAGAAGTAAGGAAAACAAGGCATTTCATCCCTGCCTTTACTTACTATTTCAGTCATAGAGGAATACAAGATAGCCCTTGCTACACCCAAGATACAGTAATATAGCATAAAACTTGTAAGGGAGTGAAAAGCAGTTTTAGCCCCACAAGTGGCACCAAAACAAGCCCTCTGTGTGCTGAGGGCACCCTGCCTTGCTCTCCCACCAGCTGCCTCATCCTGGCCATGCCGTGCCAGCAGCCAGTGCATCCTGCCAAGCTGGCTGCATGCACACTCAACGCCTTCAAATCTGGTTAAAGCTGAAACCTGCTTGTCCCAGTGAAAAACATTTCAGCAGACCCACTGGTAAAACATCTTATTCTGCATAAAACATCAGAGTAGAGGGGGCTAAATCCTGAAGTGGCTGATGCCCAGGCAGTTCAGTGTCTTGGAAAAAGCCGTAGGACACTGGAGCAACAGCAGGCATCCATGGACACCCCTGGGGAAAGGCCAGAGGGAAGAAAACAACTGCAGGTATTTGGCGGTTATCCATGATGCTTTCCTGCTTTCCTGCCCTTCCTGTGCTTATGAGTGGTTTGTTTGTGTGACAAGTACCTGGGGAACAGGGGAAAGTTTTCTTCTACTCCAAGGGCTGGAAGTTAGGTGCAGCCAGCGCAGGAAGTGAAATTAAAGCTGACACCAGGCAGTCTGGTGTTACAGCCGTCTGCATTCCTATTGATCTGAAGGCTTAGTCTGCATTCTGACTTTATCAGCCAGTGGCATCATGACTGCCATCTCTTCTCTCTCATCCTTCTAACCTGGAAAACACTTCTGAGGGTGCTGAGAGACAGTTATCAAAGATCCATTGCCTAAGAAAAGAACAACATGCCTCAGAAGAAACAGCTGCTTGGCACCTTTGAAGAAAGTTTCCTGACACTTTCTATTTAATTAAAAAAAGAATAAAATAAAAAAATAGAAAAAGCCAACCTCAATATATACATGATGCTTCACCTTGCAGATCATTTCAGAACTGCTCTGACAGTGGTGGATTATAATGAACCTCTTATCAAGACATTGCCAGCTCAAGACAGACAATGTGTGTATGTATACACACAGATCTCAGCCTTGTTAACATCAGAGAGTGAAAGGGATGATGTGTGGGAAGATTTATTGCAGGGAATTATCCACATACGCAAAACAAAGCAAAACAAGCCTGAACCTTTTACATAGAGCTTTTTGCTCCTAATCGGCTTGTAAACTGGGAGCACTGACCCAAGGAGAAGGGTTGATGAAAGGGTGATCTGCTCAGATTTTGCTCCATTTAATTATTCCTTTTCTATAGCTGTCATACACCAAAAAAAACTATTCCAACAAATAAAATAAAAATCATTCCACCACTGAAAGACCAATAGAATAAAAAACTGATGACATTGTCAAAATGGGCCAAGAAAGAGCTTTCACCTTTTCGCATTGCTATTGTAATTTTAAAGAAGCACAAACATTTTTTATGGGAAGTCAGGATTTAAACAACAATATCATGTTCAGACGAGACTATAAACTGTCCCTTACATCTTCATAGAGCACATGGAAGCAAAAGGATTCCCCACTGAGGCCATCAAAACTGCCTCATGCATTGCTAAGGTAAAACAGAAGCAGGCTCTTAAAGTTGTGCTCTTACCCAAGGCTCCTTACTAGGGTCTTGAAGCGAAGCTGCAATTAAGCCCAAAATACTAGAGCTGCTCTGATCTTGGATATTTAACACTTAAATTCTGGGCCGCAGAGCTAGGCTGTGATGCTACTGATGCTGGCATTTTATGGCAGAAGATATAGAACCACAGCTGTCATGCTGTCATTATTCCTGATATTAATTCTTAATGAGGAGAATTACAAAAAAAAGTAAAATCCAGATCATTTCTGTGACTCTCACAACTGGCAGGTGGGTTCAGATAACACAGAAAACCAAACAATCTATGGATCAGTGGGGTTTTACCTAGCCAGATGTAAGCTCCTTAGCTCAACTCTAATATTTATGATAGGCTTAATCCAGTAAACAGATAAATTGGTAAAAGCGCAAAAGACCACACAACTGCATGCAGGCAATAAAGACCACACACATACCTCTTTTCAGGCTTCAGGCATAAGAAAATAAGGATCTGCCACAAAAATTTAGACTATTGGACTGAACAAATAAATAGTGGTCATTAGAGTTGAATAATGGACCATGAATCCAAATAAATAGTCAAACTTACCAGGCAAAGGCTTCCACACTTCATTTTAGCATTACTTCAGCATCACTTTCGTGCTAACATAATGAGAAAAATCATAATTCCTTTACAGTCTGTAGAAGGTTTTGTCATTGATTTCTTTGGGGCAAGAATTTGACCCTATGATTTATAGCATACAATTTCCATAGGAGCTCTTCATATACTTAGGTGAATCTACTCCAAAGTTGAATAAATACAACCTAAGTAGTAAAACATAAGAAGCACAACTGAAAAGCTAAGTCCATATTAAATATACAAACTCCAAGAAAAAAAGGTCTGGCATTAAGCATAATTTGAATCATCACAGGAGACCTGTGCAAGCATTGGAAAGCTTGGATTCTTCTTTCTAAACCTTCATGTTGGGAATACAGGGCTAAATCTTGGTAACATGAAAGGGGCTCACCAGCTTTAATAGCAGTTCACTTTGGAAATCAAGATAAAACATTCTTCTGAATTCCATGTTAGAGTAAAATGGTTTTAAACCTGTGATCCATTAACTCTGTAGGGTTAGGGACAGATAATTGAGAAAATCAAATCAATTATCAGAGAGCTTAGAATCTCCTGTTCAGAAGTCTGTGCCTATTACAGAGACCTTCTCCAAAGGTAAATAAATGGGGAGAGGTGAGTGAAAGAAGTTGCAAAGCAGAAATAGCTTTAACAGGAAAAACACGGACAGTCTTATGGCTTCTTACTCAGGCAGCCATGTCAGATAATTCCAGTAGTAATTTCTGGCCTCATCATTCATGTGCAGTGCAGGCAGTAATATACTAAGACATACAAAATCCTACTGCTATTGCACTATTCCACATCTCTAATTAAAACTTATCTGCCTAAAGTGCTCTTACATTATTGGATATATGTAAGTGAGCAACTTGATATTTGTATAGAGCTTTGTGCATTCAAAAAGCTTTGCAAACAATAATGAAGTAAGCCTCACAAATACCATGCACAGGAAGCAAAGAAGCCAGGAGTCTCACTTTTACAGGTAAGGAAGAAGAAGCAAGCACCTTGATGCTCATGGCCATGCAGATACTCATAAAAGGTGACAGAAGCTGCACATCTGTAATACAGCCTAATTCATGTCAATTGCCCATCCCTCCTCCTAACAGAAAACCGTTACACCATAGCACAACACAATGTATTTTACTCAGGCATGCAAAGGGGAAGAGAAGCGGCCTGCTAAAACCCTGCATGATTTAGACAACCACATGCAACAGCAATAATTACTTTTCAAGGGTAGCACCTGCCCAGTTTCTATTATGCCAAATCAAGGTCCGCATTTTTTCTATTAACTAGTGATTTCTAGTAGTTCATTTTTGGGTTCAGCTTAGCCAAAGATGATGCCAAGCCACTTTATCTTCAGGACTGGTGGTCATCTCTTTCTCATATGAGCTTCGATCCCTTGAATTCTCATGGAGTGTATCCAAAACAGATGCACAGGAACCTTGGTAGGCTTAAAAGTAACTTCCTCAATGAAAAACACATTTGAAAACTATCCTTAAGTCACCTGCTAATAGAGAAACTTCATGAACTGAAAAGGAGAAAATTTACTTTCTGAATGAAATAATATTAACTTCCCCTATCCAAGTACCAATAATTTGCTCTTAGGTAATACCTTCAATGACATTGACAGCTCTCACAACATGATTATGTATTGCAAGATAACCGGGTGTTTTCTCGGGGATTCTATAGGCTGTTATCATATTACCCTCTTCTCCTATTGCATTAAATTGCCATTCTCATTCTCCAAAATGGTTGCTGTCTCCTGAAAGGGCCAGTGGGGCAGAAACTATGAGTTGGCCTTGCTGCACAGGCTGCTTTACCCTCACAGCTGTGGAAGCAACACTGTGGAAAGAGCGTTTGTTAGTCATGCTGCAATAGTGTTGGAAGGGGCCTTAGCAGGTAGGGCTAGGTTGTACCTGGCACTATACATCCATGTAAAAAAGACATAAATATCTAAGCATGCTAAGGCACATGAAAAACAACAAGGTGCTTGGTGACAGATGCCAGCATGGCTTCACTAAGGGGAAATCCTGCCTGACCAATTTGGTGGCCTTTGATGATGGGGCTACAGAACTGATTGACAGGGGTAGAGCAGTTGATGGCATCTACCTGGATTTGTGCAAAATGTTCAACACCATCCCACATGACATCCTTGTCTCTAAATTGGAGAGACATCAATTTGATGGATGGACCACTCGGTGGATAAAGAACTGGCTGTATGGCTGCACACAAAGAGTTGTGGTCAATGGCTCAATGTCCAGCTCGAGACCAGTAACGAGTGGTGTCCCTCAGGGATCGGTGTTGGGACTGGTCTTGTTCAACATCTTTGTCGCTGACACAGACAGTGGGATTAAGTGCGCCCTCAGCAAGTTCGCCGATGACACCAAGCTGTGTAGTTCGGTTGATACACTGGAGGGAAGCAATGCCATCCAGAGGGACCTCGACATGCTTGTGAGGTGGGCTGATGCCAGCCTCATGAAGTTTAACCATGCCAAGTGCAACATCCTACACCTGGGTCGGAGCAATCCCAGGCACAGCTACAGGCTGGGCAGAGAAGAGATTCAGAGCAGCCCTGCAGAGAAGGACTTGGGGGTGTTGGTCAATGAGAAAATGAACATGAGCCAGCTTCAGTGTGTGCTTGCAGCCCAGAAACCAACCGTATCCTGGGTTGCATCAAAAGGAGTGTGACCAGCAGGTCGAAGGAGGTGATCCTGCCCCTCTACTCTGCTCTCGTGAGACCTCACCTGGAGTATTATGTGCAGTTCTGGTGGCCTCAACATAAAAAGGACATGGAACTGTTGGAACACGTCCAGAGGAGGGCCACAAGGATGATCAGGGGACTGGAGCACCTCCCATATGAAGAAAGGCTGAGGAAGTTGGGGCTGTTCAGCCTGGAGAAGGTTGTGTGCAGACCTCATAGCAGCCTTCCAGTATCTGAAGGGGGCTACAGGGATGCTGGGGATGAACTCTTCATTAGGGACTGTAGTGACAGGACAAGGGTGATGGGTTCAAACTTAAACAGGGGAGGTTTAGATTGGATATAAGGAGGAAATTCTTTCCTGTTAGGGTGGTGAGGCACTGGAATGGGTTGCCCAGGGAGGTTGTGAATGCTCCATCCCTGGTGTTGTTCAAGGCCAGGTTGGACAGAGCCTTGGGTGACATCGTTTAGTGTGAGGTGTCCCTGCCCATGGCAGGGGGGTGGGAACTAGATGATCTTAAGGTCCTTTTCAACCCTAACAATTCTATGATTCTATCTGCTTAGCATGTAAAGGTATGGTTAAATACATCAGAGCAGCAAAATAGGTGGTAGCAACACAATCTTTTGACTCCTATGGGTACTCGCTTGTACCAGCACATCAGCCACCTAAGCCCAATTATTTTGCAGGGTATCTGCTGTGCTGGGAAAGAGGAAAGAGGGCTTCAGGGTGAAAGACTGACATAAGGAAGGGCCAGCAGACTGCCAGCTGGTATTTGGAATTCTTCCTGACACAAAACCCAAGGTGGGGTCTTCACTAAAGGTTTCATTAAGGAGGAAAATTAATGATAAAAGTGATAAAGCAGGCATTGTGGGTGAAGCAGCTTGTGCTCAGGCTGCAATGGGAACCAGAAAATAGCCCTAGAACCATGCAGAGGGAGTTGGCCTTTGCTGTTTAAAGACAGATGAGGTCAAAGAGCAGAGAAACAGCAGCTCCTCGAGCACTGCGAAACAAGGGATCTTGCTGAGAAAATTGAGGTTGTTCTGTTTATTCACATGTACATATGAGGGTATTTAACATGAATTATTGGCACCCTACACAGAAAAGCAGATACCAAAAGTAACATTCAGCATCACTGGTTTCAGTCCATTGAAACCTCAAAGTAACCACCTTTAGTTAAGCAACTTGGAGCCATATTAAAATCAAAGAGGTCATTTGCCCTGTCTGAATCCCACAGTACAACTCTCCTTGAGCCTTTCTCCAGGATGGCTGGGAAGTCTGCTAAATTTCATCTATGTTCAGTTAACATCCATGTATCCTCACACCAACACTGTCCTTTAGCAGTTCTTCCTGTTGATGAACCCTGTATCTTTATAGACAAAAGGTAGCCTTAAATTTTATTTTCCTAGACTGAGCAAGCCCAGCTCTTCTAACATCCTCCTGTGAGTTAAACTCCCTATTTTCCTAATTGTCTAAACAGCCTGTCTCTGCTACAGCCTGAGCTAAACTTTTCCAGTGAAGATGACCAGAACTGGACATCCTCCTAAATGGGAGCCTAGTAGACTAATATTCTCCTTCTCTTTCTCTTGGCTGAAAACTAAGTGTCAGATGTATCTGTGCTTTTTGCCCTTTTTTTTACCTCTGGCCACAACGCTTCAGAGGTTCACTGACATTCTGTGATTGACTAATAGGCCAGTTTTGTCTTTCTCCTTCTCTGTCATTTACAATTGATGGATTCCCATTTTAAGATAAATTCTTATTAGCCCCTAAGTGATTGCCCATACCATTACATTCAATCATTCAGCTCCTCAACAATCTCTTCTTGTGTTGCTGAAGGATATTCCATTAATCCCTTGCATTAAGGATGCATCCTAAATTTATCATTGATAAAGGAAGAGTACTCTTCCAAGTTATGAGGTTATTATACACCCTGGTGAGTGGCTTTAAAAAACACAAGAGCAAAGGGGAAGTCACAAGAAAGGTGAAACAGGTCATTTGACTATCCATTTGAAGCCCTGCAAGGTAAGGCTTCCTGCACCGGCTCTCTTTTTTTAGAGTGTTTGGTGACGCTACTTCCCTGTGAAGAAACTAAGTCCCTTTACCACACCCAGTAAAACATTCTCACATCAGTTCTGTGAGATCATCCTTCCCATCTCCCTCATATGTGGAGGAAAGAAAGGCAGAGACACGTTAACATTTTGGCCAAGCTTTCCTGAACAGCTCTAGGCAAAGGGATGCTAATGTCTGAAGACTTTCCTTTTTCTGGAGAGACCCTTATTCGAAATCTGGCCCGCTGAGAGCTGACCCTCTCCCCCCTCTTGCTTCACCCAACCTCTATTCAGTTTTGACTCTCAATTAATCTTGAGAGATACCTGGGCTTGAAAGAGTTGATGGGAAACAAATCGCCAAGTGTCCTTCAGCATGCTGGGGGAGAAGGACGTGAATATTGTGGCAGATTCAAAGGAACAGCTTGAAAGCAGCTGGAGAGCTTTGAAAAAAAACCCCACACACCACACACACAGAGCAGCTGCATAGAGGGTGCCATGCACAATATTAATTATAGGCATGTTATGGAAGACAATATTCAACATTTCCAGTGCAAAGTGTTCAGGATAGGAGCAGCCAGCGACACCATTTCACACTCCCCTACGCACCTCCACTAGGACTTGATTTAACATTATAAGGTTCCAAGTCTGTCAAGCTGTGACAATTTGTCTGAGTGAGATTTTGGATGTCTTGCTGAAATACACATTGCAAAAAAAAAACCAAACTAAAAACCAACCTTCACTGAAGCCACAGAGATTTCAAAGGCTGCCTTGAAAGATGAATAATAATATAAGTAAGGGAGTGTCCTTAAACCAAATCAAACTTGGCAGGGCTAAGTTTCCTTGTGAAATTAATTTTTAGCATCTTCTCTCCAGCGGCCTGCCTCAGCTGTCTCCCTCTGTGCACAGTTAATGATCTTGTTGAGCAGATAACCAATCTCTGGTTGATTTACAAGGGCTTTTATTGTCTGAACGGTCTATAATTTTTTTAATAGCGTTTCAGTTGATATTGCAGTAAAACAAGGTTCATTTTACATATTTAATGAAAAAGTGAAAACAAGCCAATAAAGACACCAAAGGACCAATTTGCCAAACTGTTCCACGCAGGCTGAAATGTCTTACATGCCAAATATCTGCAAAGCAAATGCATAGGCTCTCTACACTGAGTCTTTGGCTTAACAAAATCTTAATAACATGTTTTACACCTCTTTCATGTCATGAGTTGCTGATACGCTTTCCCCCTTACTATTCCAAACTACATTAGGAGGATTTGGTCCATCTCTGTTTCTAAGCAAACAGCAATATATGCATATCTTAGCAAGGCAGCATGAAGATTTTAATTGTGCTGTGCTCCAGGAGCCCTACCTGACAGGAGCACAGTGTCGATATTTGAGCAAGTCCTCTAACTCAACACAATATGCACCACACCAGGGAAGCAGGCATTGGGAACTAGATATTTTAAGGTGATTGATTATGCACTGTGCAACCACAAATGAAGCTAGTGCATAGGGAGTGCACGTATTCTTGCTCATGGCTAAGTCAGGTTTTTTGCTAGTATGAAGTAAAACCTACAGGAGAAAATGCTTAGTTGTTTGTTACAAACCCCAGCGTAACACACCCAAAAAGTGTGTTATGAGGAAAATAAGAGGTATGTCAGTTCCTGATTCTTCATCACCCTCCTCTTGGATGGAAGCAGTGCCAGAGGTGAAGCCAATGTGAAGCACTGCCCCAAACCTCCATACGCCCACACCACCAGAGCTGGCACTGACCCTCCTCAGCAGCGACGTGCACCCACAGGGGTGCCAGGGCTCAATGCCTGAGTCCCACCTGGGCTTTATGGCATATCTTTAATATGAGCTACACACCAAACATACCAGACCCTGGACAAGCATCTAGGACAAGTTTCTCATCCTAAGCGCACAGCTGGACACCAAGGTGCTGAAAGCAAGCTGGTAAGGCTTTCTAGACAGGGTACAGACAGTTTTTTCTTCCTGTCACCTCTGCATTTTTCAAGCTGCAGCACACTGTTGTTGCCTTATGGTGATTATTTTCACTGCCAGCAGAGTCTTTTGCATATTAGCAGCCATTAATCCCATTGCATCAGCCAGCATAATTGGGGTAGGCTGTTCTGATTCCCAACCTCTGTCCTCTGCTCCTTCCCCCCTCTCCCACCCCATGATGTTTAAGGGATGTACCAAATCTATAGTGTTTCTACATCTGAATGGAGCGTATAAAAGCTACTTGGTCAGATCTGGTTAATTGGGGGGACTTGTGGTTTAGTGGTTAAGAACAGGCCTAATCAGGGATAGAGAGGGAAGGAGAGGAGGAAGGAGGGGAGGTAGGGGGGGTTCTTTTTTTATGAAAATGCAGACCTCCCTACAGTAATTCCCCTTCAGCTGCTGCCTCACAGATGGACCTTTTAATTGAATTTTCTTACAGGCCTGAGGGAGGGAGTTCATTTCAGGTCAGGTGAGGCAATTGAAGTGAATCTAATAGCTCTAGTTTCTTTTCATTGTGAGCAGAGGGAAATGTGTTGTTTTGTTTTTCTCCTCTCCCCCTTCCCCTTTCAGCTCAGCTAAAAAGTTTCAATTAAAAATTGAAACACACACATGGTGATTTCCAAGGATTTGTTGTCTTCCTTTTGCCACAAGTGGCAGCAAGGTCAGCAATAGGAGAAATCTGAAGCAGTTTGCATCCTGTTCCGGTTTTGTTCCCCGCACAAGAAGGAACGCAGTGTGTGCAACATTCAAAAAAAAAAAGCACAAAAGCATCCTCTTATCTTTTGTTGGCAAATGTAAGAAACATCTTCCAGGTCTAGAAACCCGTTGTGGGTGAGTTACCAAATAACTCATCCCTGTAGCATTTCTTTTTAATACTATGATACTTTTCAGGTGCAGGAGTTCTTGCCTTAACAGGTTGGTTTCTAAACTGGTAAGAAATAAAAGGGAGCCATCCCAAGCGAAGAACTCTGGAGCAGTTTGCTGTGTCTGCATTAGGTAAGAAATGTTAGGCTTAAAACTCCAGTGGTATGTATGTAGTTTATACCACAAAAAGAGTCCTTCCCATGTGAATTTCCCATCTTGCAAAGATATCCAGAGCCAAAAAAGCCATGCCAGCAAAAGGACATTTATTCCAGCATAACATGTCTACATTTGGGGTTTTCCATAGAACAATGCCACAGAATTTTCTGCCATGCCTTTAGCAAATCCAACCATCAATTGTATGGTCTTTCTTATCTCAGGGCAGGTACAGCTCCGAATGGAGGCACTCAGAGGAGGACCGTGGTACAGGTCGACTTGTCCTCTGGGAACAGCACCACCAGCAGCAGTGGAGTCAGGGTAGCTCCCTGGGAGCTTTGCCAGCAAAGCAGGCAGGATTTTCTCAAGAGGCCAGCTGGTCATCTATGGCTGGAGCACAGAAAGCAGGATGCCACTCCAGGTCATTCACATGAAGGGAGAAGGAAACCAAGATTCTCTGCAGCTGCCAGGGCAGAGCCTGGGAGGTCCTGAGTGGCTTGCAAGGAGGGGAGGATGATCATATTGTGGTCAGAGCAGTCTGCTCAAGGAGAATTGTTTTCGCTTGGCTGAAAGCCTCTCAGCACACCAGCAGCACTGACCTCATATATGTTTCATTGGCCAGTATACAAGGCTCTCAGATCTTCATTCCTTCTTAGTCACAGCTGTGTCAGATGGGGGCTGGAAGGGCTACTGGCCTTTTGAGGTGAAAAGCAGCTTCTCACTGCTGCTCAGACAAACGCAAATTGTGCCAAGCGCGGAGCGTGGGACTGAATAGCTGTCCTGTACCAGGCACCAGCCCAGAAAGTAAGTACAGTTGCTCCTTAGAGGAGACCACACCGCCTGCAGCTGTGTGACTGTTAGGACCATTTCTCCATCCTTCAGTTCAAATTCAGACCTCTGAGAAGTGACAAACCACCTGCGAAGCTCTGGGGCTCCACACAGAGCCTCTGAACAGACTTGTTACCACCAGCCTTAAATTCACTGTACAACAGTTTGCACCTTCAGTGAAAAACTGAGGGGCTCAACCCACTCAGAAAGTTTGAGGACCACCTCTTTAAAGGTTGTTCTGATAAAAAGAATACATCCATGTCTTGTTTTGTTGTTTTAAGCCAAATACAAACAGGAAATCCAGAAGTGCTGATTGTTTCTCATGTATGAGAGACTGAAACCAGGCAAGCATCATGACAAACCAAATCATTCCACGCAGAAAGGGACCCATTACTTTACATACATGAGGTGGCTAGCATAGCTTCTGTAAAACACCTCATCTGAAATCTACAAGATAACAGCACAACTATAAGAGAGGCAAGGAATGAGAGACCCTGCAGAATGGATTACCTAGAAGTTAGTGCAGTGGTTAGAAGTTACTACAGACTTGAATCATGTTGCAGATACCAAAAGAGCATGTGGAGATACTTATTCAGATTATTTAGAAGGCCACAACCAAACAAGCAGAAAGATTGACCACATCACTTCATGGCTTCATCTCCTTTCTGCTGAACTGCCTTGGCTACAATGTATAAGTAAAAATAAATTACATCTTGTGTTATTAATATGCTTTAATATTTCATATTGCAATGTGACTTCATTTCTAAAGGCAACTTTGTTTAATATAAAAATTTAAAATATTAAAGCTGCAGTGAAATAATTTTGAAACTTTTTTGAGGAGGAAAAGAAAAGGGAAGGTCTTACTTGGCATAGCTCTACTTAAAATAGCAAACACCAAATGTCTCTATCTGTATCAAGCAAATCACAAATGTCTGTATCTGTGTAAATCTAAGCTAAAGCACAGGCTAAAGAAGCTCCTTTTGTAGTTGGGTCCTTTGTCTTACACCATTCTGGGTGTTGCAAGACAAGTGCACCTAGCATTTGGCTTCCCTGCTGGAGTTCCCAGCATCATCTCATTCACAGGCTTCTTTATTTTATGTTTTTTTTCTAAAGACCCAGAAATGTACATACGAGCAGCTTGGCCAGTGGGGCCTAGGCACAGATTAAATTTGGGGAGAGGGCTCAACAGAAGCCCTGGGACTTCCTTATTACTATTCCCTTTATACAGACCCATTTAGAGGCCCTAAGTGGAAACAAAGGTAGCAAGCCATTGCACCCCTGCTGCCAGGAAAAAGGAGGGGTGGTTCAATCAACCATCCGTGCAGCACTGTAGCAGAAGGGGCAAAAAAAGCGCACATTTAGGACCAGATGCTTCTCCTTTAGATGAAAGGATGATTAAAGCACTTGTGCTGAAAACTGCAGCAATCCCTGTGTTATAAATACAGCAGTGCATGTCTGACCCTGCCCTTTCAAAAGCACAGAGCAGATTCTGTGGCTGCGGCAAGGGTATACAGACTTCAGAGGGGAGAAAAAAAGCGGCGGTGAGTAACGTTCAACTAAAAAACCCACACGGGAAAATGTAAATGCTTCATTTGCTCCTCTGAGGAAATCTACTTTAGTTTCAGATACCACAGGTGCCCTAAAACGTTTCTAACCAGAAACAGAAGGCACTGTCTAAATCCCTGTGTGGGACTGACTATGGGCAACATGTTTGTATTTGTCTTGAGACACCCACATTTCTGTGCGCAATCAGAAAGATTTCTTTCAAATGCAAGGAAGAATTCAGAAAAAACACTGCTTGTTACAAACAATCAGCTGCATGTTACAGGACAGCTGCCTCTGCAGTATAAAACACATGCAGGATGCACTGTTGGAGAGCTGTAATAGTTCTTGCTGTAAGAACCGTTTTATTTCTGTAGCACCCCTTCAGCACCTATGGCAGCATGCAGAAGGATTTAACATACTGCATTAGAAATGCCCAATGGACAAACATTACATATATTCATTCTTCAATAAAACATTATTTTGAGATATTATAATTTTTAACTTTATATATCAAAAGGATTTGTACTGCCTGGGCAGCTTTAAAAGGGGGTGGGGGGAATGACATATTGACAATTAAGATAGCATTTCAGTCTTACAAGGAAACAAAATACAAACTCAATTTTCCTTATTATTACCCCTATTATGAAGCATCCAGGCCCATAAAATTGTCTGGTACTGATAGAAAGGATTAAGCCTTTACGCGTGAGATGTTTCACATCTTGCTGAATTCAGAAAGCGGCTATGATATATAAGTTATCTCAAGCAAAGGGCATTTGCAATGGTTTCTCAAAACCAGAAAGAGTTCATAAAAGCAAAGCAGAAGGCAAAACTGTTTCCGGGCATTGCAATCCAGACATAAATGAGAGCACATGATATAATACACACCACACCGTTCAGAGACTAATATACCAGTCTGCTCAATCCAGAAACTCTAAATGCTTCTGTCAAATGAAATTCCCATATAATAATCTTCTAGAGATGTAAAGAACTAATTATAGGAAGCACCTCATAATGGAAAACACAAGCTTTAAAATCGCTAATAGATAAAAAACAGGGAACTAGGAGATTGAATCTTTTGCATTGGGCACTTCTTTTGAAATTTCAGTGTGCAGGGATGAGAAAAATGGGTACAGTTTCCCTTTACATGACAGGAACAGTAATTGAGTGGGATTATATGTCATCCATGAAAATACTATATTTATGCCTCATTGTAATCCATTCATTGGTTTATGGATCCGAAGTCCCACGGGTAGTGTCACAAATCCGCATAGTGTCCCTGAGTAGTGGATTTTGCATTTGGATCTGTGATGTAGCTGGCGGACACAGAAAATGACATGTAGCCAGACAGCTCCCAGGAGAGTGCACAGCCGGGTATGCTGAACACGGCGGCTGGTACACAGCTCAGGTGGGAAACACAACCTTTGGCTCCCCAGGCTGCCAGCGTCAGAGAGGTGCTCTGACCTACAGACCGTTTTCTCCCTGGTTGTCAGAGATTTTACACATCTACGACTTACAAGCGTCAAAGGTGGTTGTGCTGTATGTTGTATGTTGTATGAAGCCATTTCTTCTTTTGCCTAAAGATGGCAGAAGCCCAAGCCTTATTTTATCTGTTGGACTATCTAGAGCTATCACTATAGCCAAATCTCATAAACCTCAGACCCATCATTATTCCTCTCTTCATACATTAGGAGCAATCCTGAAATAGCACAGTAACTTGTGCTTCACCCTCCCTTCTAATAGGAGGGTTAGCAGCCCTAACCCTCCCATTAGAAGATTTCCTGTGTGGCTTCGTACAAGATCTATACTTCAACTTCCCCCTGGAAATGGAGGTTTTCTGTTTTTTCCTGGCAACGTTTTCTTTACCTAGCCTTTTAGGTTGTACATTTCCTGAGACAAAGACCATTTATTATTTCATGCCTGTACCAGACTCAGCTAGGCTCCAGTCTGTGGCAAAACTTTAAGGCAATATCATAACAATGAGTAAAAAAAAGTAGCTGACAAGACTTTATAGCCATAGCTTATATAGATTACATATGTCTGCTGGTACAGGGAGGTGCACTTTGGTAAAAAGCTTTCCTCATAAATCATTAATTAGGTATTTACAAAGATCTCAGCTGCCAAACCCTTGATGCTTCTCAGTCTTTAATGAAGACAGGAGGAGCAGTTAAATAGGTTGTCACATTTCCTTAGACATTCATCTCAAAGATACCAGGAGTCCGTCCATTATTGAAAGTTCAGTAATGTACTAAAATTCTCCATCCAGTGTCTGGCTTGACTGTCAATATAAACACAGTCCTATGCTGCAGTTCCAACTGACTTTGTGTAGCCTACAATTACAATATGAAATGCAGCAATAACTATTGCGCTACAACTGAACAGATTCAAATGCAGTTATCATTCCAAAGTGCTTATGCCCAAAACAAAACACACCTTCACATAAAAAATTCACCCCTAGCAAAAATTATATAGAAATCTTCATATCATACACAGCAGTATTTCTGCAAAACACCAGTGCTAGGGCAGAAGTACCAAGGATCTACCTACAGTTACCGCTGAAGCCAAACTAGCAAGAGGCAGCTGCACAGTTTGCAAGACGAAGTACTTTTATCTTAGACTTTAAGTTAAAAATCACACAGGTCATTTCATAGCAGAAGTCTTGAAGGTAATAAGATCTCAAAGTACGTTAAAACTCGGGCAACAATTATTCCAGCTACTTTGGTACCACTATCAAAAAGGCCCTAAGACCGAGCCAAAGTGTGGACTCAACCAGTGTCAGTAGTAAAGCAGGTAACTCTTTCCTGGCTGTTTTGGTTAACCCTTTCATATATGATCACTGCACACCATATTTGACACCTAACGTCTTATTGGTAGGACATGCGGAATAAAGCAGCACAGTCTCTTTTGAAAGAAGAGTCCACACTGAAAATGGTTCCCAAGTTATGAGTGGAAAGATTGATGGGCAAGAAAAAAGGAACCAGAAGTTGAATGGTGTCTTAACCTTCAATTTTCCAGTTTATTTGCTTTACCTTTTCTTAAAACAAGGTATTTTAAAAGATTTTACTATATAAGTGGATTGACAATCCTGGAACTTGTTCCTGGTATACATATGGCTCTTATTACACCCTTTCATTTCACTTGGGCCACCCAATAGTTAACACATGATCTGTTTCAGCTACTACAAAACTGGAAGAATAGAACCTTTCAAAGAAGGGGGTTTTTACCTCAGCGACAGCTAGTGCTTATGCAGCAACATCAGTGAAGCAAGGTTCTGGTCTCAGAACAGTACTTACTATTCTAAGTGGTATTCCTACTTACGAGGAATATCTCCACACCGCAAGATATCCAGCTTGTCTATTGTGCCTTGCATACAGAGCATCTCCATAAAGGATCAAGGAGAATGATGTGAAGCAAGACCATCTGAGGAGGAACACCTTTTTGGAAGACACAGAATTTCATTATTAGAATACTATTGGATGCTAAGCAGATTAATAAAGGATAGTGGTCTCTCCGGTACCAACCCACCTTTCATAATTACTAAATCTACTTAGGAAAGCAAGTGGGAGAAATGTTGGTAATCTTACTCAGGCAAAATATATATGTCAGCTACAGCTGGGGGAATTTTCTGTATTGCTTTGACCTTACTGGCTCTCTTTGTTAAAACAAACAAGCAAGCAAACAAACAAACCCAAAGCAAAATACAACAAAAAAACCCACAACCAAACATGGCAGTACCATTTCCTAAAGGTTTTATGAAAATCCATAAGTGTGAATGCCTGTGCACCATACAGACTGAAAACAGTGGTCTTTCTGATGTTTCAGGGCCTTGAGAAGGTGTTTACACATGGGTATGATAGTATTTGTCTTAACTGATTTCTACACAGCTATCCTGAGCACTGGGAACAAAGGTATGAGTGGCTCAGGAGTGGGTCTCATCACAGCTTTGTCATCCCCACCCTGGACACCAAATCTTGTATGTCCTTCCCACATGGGCCTGGAGGCTTCATCCCCTGTGGTAGTGTGTGCGCGAGGCAAGGAGTCAGCACTGCAAGGGTTAAAAAGTGGACTTTCCACCCTGAAGGCTGAACTGACTCCTTTGAAGCCGTTAGTCTATTGTATAAATCCCTCCTAGTTTTGAGGATTACAGAATAAATACATTGTAATGGCTCCATAGGAACCTGGCCCATGGGGTCACCCTGACTTTAGTTTGTGCATTATGTCCCAAGTGACAAAAATCGAAGCACATTAAATGCTTCATGAATGTGAAATGTCCAGAGTTTTAATCTCGGGAGCTTTGCTGTCCTACAGTTTGTCTTGAATGCACCTAAATCCACAATGCAGATTGATCAGAGAGGAGCTGGCTTCAGCTGACACACTTGTGCCAGCCGAATTATGATAGTTTCAAACTTAGAGTAATATATGCTCACTGTGTGTTGGGGTAGGGTTTATCTGGCTTTATGGCATCAACATCCAATAAAGACATGCATAATTTATGCAGGGGGGAAAAAATCTGTTAAAAGAAAATCATGAAAAAATAGGTTGCTCTAAAAAGACACAGCCACCTCACAGCTGAATGACACCAAATAACTACAAAACCTCACTGCACTTGCCTCCAGGTGAGAAAGATATTAATGGAATTGACGAGCAAGGAGAACAAGTTAAGAACTTATCACAGTCCCTTCATGACTGTGCCCTGATGAATCATGTTAGAGCAACTCTGCCCTCTTGGTTAGAACAAAAAACCAGACAAGACATCCCTTCACGCTCTACTCATTAACTGAAGTGATGGAAGTAGAATTTTTGCAGCTTTCATCATCGCCAACTCTGCCTTACTCTGGTTTACCTTTTATTTTCATGAGCTTTTTTTCAACTTGGAAATGCCTGATTTCAATAAGCAAATTCCGTCTGGTTTTCTCCACTGCTCAGCATGTTCTGCAGTAGTTGCACTTCCCACCAAACATTCTGGTCAAGATTTTTTTACCGAGAGAATTCCTGTTCCTGGCAGAGACAGAGACCCCAGCAGCACTTACTGAAGGATGGAGGAGAAAAGGAAGACAACAGGACTGAAATGCTGCTATTTAATGTTTCGAAGAGTTAATAGCAGCTGGAAAATACTGATGCCTTCTCAGACACAGAAACATACACTATAGTATTTGACTGTTTGTTCTGGGGGGGGGGGCGTTGCATTCATTAATCTTTTTAATACAAATATTCCTAAAATGATTGTGATTTTCTAAAATTATTTTATTTGCATTTTGTTACTTATCTTTTAGGGAATAATATGCTGCACTTTCATATATAGAAGACTTTGACATTTTGGAAGAAATAAGCATATCTTCTGTTAAATTACATTTGAAGAAATACTTTACAACGTTAAATTTCACTATTCAGTGTGAGAAACCTGTTATAGTGAAAGGTGTCTCCCCACCATGGCAGGGGGGTTGGAACTAGATGATCTTTAAGGTGCCTTCCAACTCAAACCATTCTAAGATTCTGTGGTACCAGGGTTGCTCTTTCCTACTGCTGAACACACTTTCACATTAGATATTTTATCATTTTAAAGGAACTTCCTGATTTTTTTTCTTTATGGATTTACCAGAGAAAAACAACTATTGCTTCCCAAGACAAAGCTTTGCAAAACTGCACGGCAGTAGATATTTTCAGCCAATCTGACGTCTTACTACAGTAATATCATAACATAACCTTATCCCAGTGGGGATGGGAATGTGCTGAAGCCTCTCTCATCATCATCAGGACTCCCTCCTCTTGCCCTGATAATGAGTTTCAGTCCACCTAATCTCTTTATCTTAAGGATGCTACGAAATAGCAACCTTGTGCAAAAAAAGGAGAAAATGATGTCTTTATATTCTCATTTCTCACACACCCAGTGGCACCAGTGCAATACCAGTGGGGCTGGGCTGTACGGATACGTAATGGCAGCAGTCTCTTGCCAGGCAGCTGCTGCCCAGTGGCCGAAGCAGAGGGTTTGTAGGTTGTAACTGGGTCTCAGGGTATATATTCCCCATGAAATGATGGAGAAAAGCCCAGGCAAGTGCCCAGAACTGGAAGCAGTGAAGCCATGTTGGTGAGTAGCCCATCTCAGCACTTGGGCTTGGCTTTGCTGCTTTCCACACCTGTGCTACCACCTTCACATGGCATCACTGTACTGGTAGGATTTTCAAACTAAAAGCTGTGTGCTGCATTGCTGCAGCTGCTGTACAACACAGCTATGCTTTGTATTACCTTGAGCAATTCACTTTGGTTATTTCTAAAATGAGGATATGGACCTTGCTTAAGGACCTTTGTGAGTTTCCCATAAGCATAGGTAAGTGATGAGAACTGCTTCCTGTGCTGAAAAAGTACCACCACACAGCTGACCTATGGCTGCAGGACTAAGGAGTCAAGCAAAGAGCAAGATCACAAGCCTCTCACACTGCAATGATTTCATTATAATCCAGTGCTCTGTTTCTCCTCTCCTTACTACAGACAAGTCTATGGTTATTATAGGGCTCTATTAGTTCCCATTCCCCCCCCACCTTGCTGCAAAATGTTTTTTCCTCCAGGGCTATAGCAGCAGCTGGCACACTATTTCCTTCTGAGGTGTAGCCAAATAATGGCCTTTTGGAGAGGGATCTGTTTCATCTCTTTTCTCCATATGTTCCTTTCAATTGAGGGGTTTAATACACTCATTTTCACAGTAGCTATCTAAGTGTTTTTCCTTTTCTGTGTCTATTACTGAAATGGATAAATCTGCACAAGGCAATGAGACACAAGAGCCACATCAATATACCAGAGCTTTCTCTTGGAAGTGTTTTTCCAGGGGACCTGAGGAGGGTGGGGTTAGCTTGGCCAAAAGTTGATCCACTTGTCTGGGGCACATGGGGGTTAGTCATGCTTACATGAGACAAGAGAACAGTTTTCCTTCAACAACATACAAGCGCTTTTTCCAAATGGATGCAGCATCCCTGGTCCAGATGATAGCACTTGCTGCAGTAAAAAACTACTTCATTCAAGGCTATGACTTTTTATCAAGATGGCTATACAGCAAAGCAGAGGTAGGCAAACTTGACAAGCGCTAGATAATGCTGGAAATATCAGAGCAGGAGCAAGTAAGCAGGAGTGAAGCCTGCATAAGTGTACAGCTGTGCCATCAAAGCTCTCGTGTTGTAGCTTGGCCTAGGAGACCTATTAAAGCTGAAAGTGCTTCAGTATAACTGCATCCACACTAAGGGACTTAATTTGTTTAAAATATACATCACTGCATGCCAATTGCTATGTACCTGTACATAAAGCAGAATAACAAAGGAGCAAGCCGGGGAAGAAAGGAACCTGAAAGAAGGGGTGGAGAAGCTGGCATGTGGCAGCAAAATGTATGCTGCATCCTCTCCTCGCTTGCCACAAATGTTTTGTTTTCAGCAGCACCCCAGTAACAGTGAACAGTTCAGAGAGCCGTGGAGCAAATCAGCTCACGAAAGCCATCTTCTACTGAACAACGTGATGGAAGCGCATTGCTAGGTGCTTTGCATAGGAATTTGGGAAGGCAAGATGCAGGTGTCAAGGGAGACCTCAGAAAAAGAAAAAGCTAATGACCAAGCAGCAGAGCTGGGAAAGCCTGGGATTCAAGAGCTGCCACATGAGAGATCCTCTGGCGTTTAATTGATTCTCTTTTCCTTCCATGCTATCAGCAACATGGACTCTCTCCTTCACTTGGCCACCTATTTATACAAAACCTGTAGAAGCACCAGATCTTGGAGATAGATACCCATTGTTACATCAAATTTGACTGAAATCATTAACAGGGTTCAAAATTTAGACAGATGTATAGTGGCAGCATTATTTTCTAAGAAATAAAGGCAGATCAATGCAATGAATTAGGAAAGGTCAGTGAAATGAAGAACAAGTAGCAAGGACACCTGAACTTGACGAGATAAAGGACATAAACTATGAAGGGATTTGAGGAAGAGAAGAGCAATAGATTTCAGAACTCTGCAGTGGTATTTAGCATGGAGGGAATGTGAAAGCTGGGGAGGCCAAAGAGGAAAATGAAGGCATTGATATGAAGGACCCAGACTGTCATTCTCCACAGTGGTGTGATCAAAACCAGCAGAGTTAGCTTAGACTTCAGGGTAAAAGGAAGGAAGTGTTCACTCATCTGCCCAAACCTGCTGCAGCTTGCTCTGGTGAGACATTAAGGTGCTCACTGCCAAACACCAGGTGTCCTGTTTTTCCTCTGCAGAACCAGGAATCACAGATCTATCTTTTTGGGCCACATGAACAGACCATTCAGAATAGCCTAAGCAGGGGAAAAGCCCCAGTTCATACACCAGAGAACTTACAGCCTCAAGAGGGTACACATTAACACACTTGAAAATATCTGAGGCACACCACGATGCATTTCTTACACCATTCAGAACTGACTTCACTGCTCAATTTGCGCTCTATGCAGCATGGCTTGCAAAGAGAAAACAAATGGCATACCAGACCACACAGAGAAGCAATATGGTTACCAGCAAAATATTTATTAGCTTAGGAAAAGAAACACAAAGGCTTCTTTTCAGAATTTCTACCTCTCCTTACTATCTTCTCCTCACATACATCATTTACCTTGCCTGGGCTCTTATTTTACCGCTATCCACACGCAAAGTTGTAGTTTATTTAAAGCAGCATTTTATAGTGAAAACCCGCTCCCATTATTTAAATGTAACTATCCTAATTCTCAAAAGCAAGACACGAAATACACCTCCAGAACAGGCTCTAACAATACCACAGATCTTTCATTTATCCTCATTGGCTGAGGGCACCTCATCACTCAGAACCGTATACAAGTGAAGACAAGGGTATGGGAAATATAGCCACCCACACCGAGCAAGAATAAATTCAATTACTTCTGCAGTGCTATTACGTATTTCCCTCTCATAGCTCATACTTTTCATTTATATTCCCTTAGCTCCCACTGGCTGGGCTTTTCATATTTCTCACACAAAAGGTTCTCCAGACTCTTTTGCTTTCTACCCAAGTCTACTCATTCCCTCTGTATCTTGTGCTCTCTCATTTTGCCCGTCTCCTCACTCTCCCTCTCTCTTCCCCCTTCTCTTCAGCTGCAGCAGCTCTTTCTGTTTCTCTGGCACAGCATCACAGGGTGGAAGCTGAATAATAAACACACATAACACACTGAACCGCTACTCCATCAGTGTACATGCTGTCAGTACATACGCTGACTACCCATCTATTTCCAGAGATCCCGAAAGAGCTAAGGAGGTTTATGCTATTAATATACTGTGGAAAGAAGGAAAATTCCCATCAGAGGCCTTAAACAACTCCACAGTGCTGCAGCTGAGCATCAACCCCTTCCAGCCACTGCAGCACTTCTAGGGTTTGTGCAATTTTCCAGCTTGCCCAGGTTTTAGGTGCAAGCAAAAGGCTTCAATTCCCGCTTTCTTTGCATGAATTGAGCAGCCTGGAAAGAGCCTTCGCAAACAGCAAGCATAATGCCAAGGAGAGAGAAGAATAACCAAGGAGACAACTCACTGCATTGGCTCCTCCGTTTCTCTGGCAGGACTCCCTGGCTTTGCTCAGAATATGACTGACTTTGTTGCTTTCAACATTTTCTTCCATTTCGAAATATTTTACTCATTAGCAATCCTCCTTATGCTCAGAACAGGAGATAGCAATCAAGTTCTCCTCTTTCTAACTGCTAAAAGCCTTGATGCTGGTGCTTGAGAAGCTGCCCTTTCCTCTGGATTTTTCAAGATTTTTGATGTTCTTGCTTTACCCTCCCTTTCTAGCAAACCTCACCTGCCCTCAGACCTTTGGGTACTGTTTTCTAGGCTGATGATTCATATATACAGCTTCCTGACACTACAATAACTCTCCATCCTCCGTGCTGCCTCTATATCACACATCTTCCCACCAGTTTTCACTTACCTGCTTCATTCAGCCCTTCCCACTCCACCTTCCTCCAAATTAATTTTTAACTTATTCTTCTCCTACACAAAGTCTGCCCATACCCCAAATCCTGATTCTTCTTCATTCTCAATATTATCCAAAAGACAGGATTCATCTTGCATCTCTTGTTTGGCCTTCATTTATTCTACCTTGCTTCTAATTGAAGTATCTTTGAGGCTTTTTCACATGTACTATAATATTATAGTCCCCTTCAGAGACAACTGCCAGAGCTGTTTCACTTTCATCTCCATTTGAGCCTCTTAAAGTTCCTTCACCAAACCTCACTGCTCACTCCCCATCTGTAGTTCAACAAAACATACACGTCTAATTACTAAATTTAAGGCTTTCCAGTTCAAGTTTCTCCTTCTTCTCCTGCCTCCTGGCATCATTCTCCATCAGTTAATGGATAGGCAACCAGTGCAGTCCATTGTGCTTTGTAAGGTCCCCTAAAGTGAGAGGTCTCCATACTTAAGTTTTTCCAAAGGGCCTGCTTCTGTCATGCTCCAGTACATCAATAGATGTGGCCCATGTAAACTGCCCCTATTAGGCATTTCCTTAGCTCCCTGGTGGTGTCTCCCATCTCATTGTCTTTCTTGCTAGTTGCTGCATCTAGCGATATAATGAACATCTGACCCCATAAGCACGATAATACCACCAGAACTTCTTGGCAAACATCACAGTGCTGATGCACTGCCCACCAAAACGAAGCCTGCAGAATGTAGGGTTGCCTTCTCAAACCTACCACAAGCCATAGAGAAAAGCAACCTCTTACCACAGTGAAAACTGAGCCTCCAAGAAACACTACTCTATGGACCTGACTGAAGACAGCAGAATTCCTTTGGATGAGGACTAGCTGCCAGCCCAAGGGAGACAGTCACCATGCAGCAAGAACATCACACTGTGCTGACACACTAACAAGCCAACCTTATTTTTCCTCTTCCAAGCAGTTTGATAGAAGACACAGAAAAGATGTGGAAGAGGTGAGTGCTGGAGTATTCATGATGTTAACTGGATGTAACGGTGGCAACCAAACCACATGGCAGTCCAAGGACACGCAGCAAAAAGTGAGTCAAGATCTGCCAATCACTTACGGCCTTTTCAGATAAAAAAAGGCAAAGAAGCCCCCCACACCCCTGTCTCATGCGAGTGCTCTTGTAAAACAAACCACATAGTCAAACAGGATTTGTAGGATCAGGCTGGACTCCTTCCAAAGCACATACTCAGTGCAGAAAGCTGCAAGAAAAAGAATAGGTACTGAGAGGAACATGATAGCTTACTACCCTGAGAAATCAGCAACAGGACTATTTGAGAGGGAAAAAAAAAACCTGGCTGAGCTATTGAGGATAATTTATTAATATCATTTTCAGAGGATAATAAATAGACAAACCTATCCTACAGCAACTTAAATAAAACCAGAAACTGCAATACACATGAAGCTATCAATGAGAAACAATGCACCACAGTATAACCCACATACTGACATCTAATTTTAAATATCAGGAAAAGTCCTCATTATTGACTAATCACTTCTGAAATGCAGTTCAAAAAAGAAAACAGCATTTTTGCTTTACTAGAATACAAAACAAATCTGCTTGAACTTCTGAGATAATTTTATAATTAGGCAATGGAAAAAATAAGGAGCCTTCACATTTTATTAAACACTTTTTTTGTGTGCTTTTAGGCCGAGAGTTTTTTTTCTGCTTTTAAACAGCCAAGTTTCAACAGAGCAATGTTTTTTATAGACAATATCAAAGCCTCTGTAAACACAATGCTATCAAAGGGAGCAATAATAGACATTGTCTTACGGTTATGCAAACACTGTCATTTTGAGGGTGACACTAAAGCCCCCTGACACCCAGCAAAGACCTGAAAGGCATTTTAACCAGTGAACTGTTGTTGGATAAGCCCTCTCTTCTCCCCTGGCACAATAATCAGCATGCTGCCCTTCTCATCTCCCTTCTGAGTTTGACTCTTCATATGGGAACAGATTCATGTCCAAGCCCTCAGCCACAGCAGCGTTGCCGCTCCAAGACTTACCTCCCTACTGGCTCAGTGCACAGGGCAAATCCTCTCCCTACCCAGCTCCATGGCCCGGCTTTTTTCCAGTGCCCCACAGAGGCACCCCGTTCCCCACTGCTGCTCTGAGGACTCTCACAGACATGTGGACAAGTTGGCGATTTCAATACCCACCCTATCTCTGATGAGGAGAGGGCAATTAGATTAGTTTACTGCAGGCAAAATCAATAGCAAGCATCTGGGGGGCAGATTAGCCATTGTTAATTAGAGCTTTTAGACATTATTCAAATAAAATGTATGAGGTTAATCAACCAAGGTGGAAAAGATCCATAATATTCTAAGCCTGCCCTTGTTCATCAAACCTTCTCACTTTGGAATTAGAAATGGAACAAAATTCCTCAAGTAAAGGCAAGCTTTACTAGACTGGGATAGATACGGAGAAGGGTTGTATTGTTTATTTTCAGGGAGACAGGTATTTCTTTCTCAGATCAGAGGTACAACAACAGTTTCTAGACAGCTAACCCAATTTGTGAAGTATCTGGGAATCTATTTGAATAAACCTAACAAACCTAAAGCTGGATATTTTGAGTCTATTCTTAATGAGTTTAGTTACAGCTATTTATTTTTAAAAGACATATTTAAAAAATTGTAGAATTATGTCACGAACAAGCTATAATTCCACACCAACATGTTATCAAATTAGCCATTTATTTCTATTCATTTAAACAGTACCTTTAAGAACCTGCTTCTGTATTTTGATCACAATATTCAAAAATGCTTGAATACATACTTCACACATGAATTTCAGGCCATATAATGTATTAATTTAATGCCTTCAGATTAGATCGCAACTAGATCATATGTTCAAATATGAATAAGAGATTTTCAGGGTACCTTCAGCGAGTGCTCGTCTATAGAACATTTTATTTAATAGGAATTTCCTCTGTAGACTACTGGAATACTTATTTCTGGAAATGATTATTTTTTCCCAAAATCGTATTCTTAAGGAGCAATTTAAAGTACAGTAGGAAGATAAGCGTGTCTTCTTTAATATGAACATGAGATGAACATATCATCTATTGTACACTTGAAAAATATCTTCCTGATTCTCAACAATAATCACAAGCTTATAAAGACAGAAAAGCTGTCCAATTTAGGTATTTAAAAATAAATTTAATCTTCTAATAGAGTTATAGAAAGCACAAGTATGCACACACAGTTTAAAGAGGTTTTCTACTTCAGAGATAGAACAAGGATTTATCTGTTTAGTTGTGGTCAAGGGAAATACAAACCAATAAAACAAAACCCATAGTAGGACCCAGCTATCCAATTCTGAGATTGCACGATCGGCCCAAATTAGCAAAACAACTCAAAGTAATTTTTCCCAAATTACCTGGATTCAAGCACAACCTTACAATATTTGAACTAAAGCATAGCTCATTTTTAAGTACAACTCCAACTGCTTAAGTGAACCAGGGCTTTGTCAGGGAATAAGCAGAGGGAAAAGAGAGAGGCTGGAATCCCACTCAGGCTGGTGTGGCTAGTGGATATAGATCCAAGCCTAGGGGCTTACTTTCTGCCCTGTTCAGATTAGCAATACATATGTGAACGAACATACCTTAAATCTTGATATAAAACTGCAAACCCCAAACCCAGTTACCCTTGCGAATATTGGAAAAGGGAAGTGCTCCAGTAATATAAAGGAACCTTAAATGACCCCAAGCTAACACTGCTATGTATTCCCTAAGCGTGAAAAAGCGATCAGGCAGGCAACGAATTCCCTAATTCCCTACAATTCTTTGCAGTTTTGGGCAGGCAGAACCGGATGCCTGCCAGCATGTAGGGTGCCTGTCACTGTTAGCCTGAAAAATATACAGAAAACAGGTTTTGATTAAACTGAAGGTGTTTTTTCAGATCAGCCTCCAAGATCACACCGAGCCATGGAGCAGCCCCCTCTCTCACAGCTCTCTTCTGCATGGGTACAACGCTGTGCTGGATGGGAGGATGTCACACCTATGCACAAACCACAAAAACCATGGAGGTGGCTGGAAGTTAGGGTAAGAAACACAGTTTCCCTGTCACATACCACTACTGGTCCTCTAGCCCATCCTCTGCATCTAGGCACATGTAATTTTTACAATAGGATTTAATTTTTACACTATTTTTCCCAATCCCTTTACCTTTCATGCCATCTTTTTAGGGTTTTTTATTAGATTACAGCACATTTTTCAGCTATTTGTAACTATACTTTTTTTTTAAAATGCCTTTTCTTCTTTACAAAGCAGCAAATACTTTTGAACCCACAAATGCAAATACCAATTTCAGATAGTTGAGCTCCTCTTTGGCATCTCACATGCATCTCATCTCATAGGGATTTGGCACAGACTGGAGGAAATCTCATGCCAGAGCAGAGTAAGGCCATTAGCATTACATTAATATAAATGGCATCAGCAATGTAATTTTATTAAAAAATACATCTCCATGAAACAGTAATATCTCCAGTAACACACTTTCTGCATAATCCATTTTCGTTTCGTACCAGCCCCCTGCAATAGTGTAGTATAATATAGTAGCATAGTATGATTATTAATTATTATTACTATATTTATGTCCTTTTCTTTGGCTGCGTTATACCTAACAGCACAGCTCCTAGAGAATTTCATTTCAAAAAGCTGAAGTACTCAACTGTGTGACAATTCCCTAACCTCTCAAAGCTAAGCAGAACCAACATCTTTTTTGAACCCTCTTGCCCAAGATTAATAAAACTATTGCCTTCTTTAAACGCTGAATATGGATTCCATACCATTATGATGACACCTTGGGTAGAGCTCGTGGGCTAGTGACATGGGAAACCAATGTTTCTGACACAGTACTTTTAACATCTGTTTGCAGAGATTTTTCACATTGTCAAAATGTTCCCTGATCCAAATTAAGATAACATTAAAAATCTTGATAGGATATTCTGGATTGTGTTTGATTCAGACAAAAATGTAAATATGCCTAATTATGAAGAGTTGCAGTGGTACTTGCTGTACATTCAGTTGCAAAGCCATACTTGTCACATCAGTTTAACAACTGTAACTACACTTTCTCTTCTTCCTTTAAAAAAGAAAACAACAACCACGTCTCCATTACCTCTTTCATCCAAAAAGCTCCAGTTGACCAACAGGTACTTTCTGATGAAAATCATTATGCTAAATTGTATCAGTCATATTCTCTATAGGTTTAATATCCATCTTTCCTGAGAGTTTACAATTATACCAAGATAGTGCAGTAAAAATGAGACTGCTGAAAAATCCAACCCACATAGATTTACCATCCTCTCTTGTCTTTCCCTCTCACCTCTTGTGACCTTAGCTTCTTACTTTAGACAGAAGCATCCCATCAAAACCTTGTGTAAACTGGGCTGGGGAGATGGTCTGAAGGGGATTCTCTCAAGATGGCCCATATTTGACTGTAGTTGGTGAAAGCTCTACGGAAATACTGTGCAATAGATGAAGTATAACACTTTCAAACAAGGACCCTTCAATGTGGCTTATGTCTACCAAATGTTTAAAAGTTCAGATTCAATAGAAATACTGACTTTTATAGGATCATAATTTTTGTCATCCCACTAACCTGTGTCACAGGCTTTAAATTACTTCTTCCCTCTTCCCATTTGAAACAGCCACCTTACCACTGCTCTCTTAACTGGCAGCCCCTCTGCTCCACATGTGCCAACCATATTTTCTCTCAGGAAGTTTATCTGATTAACATTTCCAGTTAATCCCAGAGCAATTTTTCTCAACCTAGATTCCACTTTGATGTGCACTCCTTCTCTGCTTTAGACCTGATTAGACTTGCGTGTGCCAGAGAACTGCTGCTTCCAAGCTGTCCTGAGGAAAGGTCCCACCTCTTCAACAAATCCTGCCTTTCTCCCATGCTGAACATCCACCACCAACTGGAGAGGTATCTCAGGTGCAAAGGGTTAATGTGTCCCCTAAGACCAACCATGTGAAATGGCCTTCTGCAGGGTCTGAGGTAGCACAGAGGCTTTCCCAGAGCTTAACTGCTCATTGGCTGATTACAATTGCACGATGGCTGGCCACCACACCATTGCTAAACGGAGCTGAAAGAGCGTGTTTCTTGGCTTGACTTGGATCATGTAGTTCAGTGAGTTCCCATCATCCCTTTGTCCCTCATATGTCTGACATGTGGATGAAACCTTCCCTATTGTGCCTCCTCTTTTCTGGGAGAACAAAGAGGAGCTGACAATGAAGTGGCTGGCAGCCCATTGCCACAGTCCATATATCCACACAGCTGTCATTACGCAGTCAAAGCAGCCGTGCTAGCAAGAGAGAATAAGCAGCCTATGTGAGAGACAACTGGGCTTGGCTAAAAAAGTTGTATTATCAACTATAATACACATTAATATGCTATTAAAGGAAGGGAAAGAAAAAATCTCCACATGCAGCCCCATGACCTTGGGGAACTTTGGTAGCAAAGTGCACATAAAGAGTAGGTTTGGAGAGAGTCCAGTGCATGTCCTCTGCCTTCAACTATTCTGAGCAGGCACCTAGCCCCTATCCTAAAAATAAGTGAAGGCAATCGTGTCATTGCATGTTCCAACACCCAGGTTTTCCACTGAGGAATGCATCGTTTTGCTAAGGTAGTCAGTTCTCCTCCTGTTGAGCGCTGACATGTCACATCAGTGGATTTCTTGTTTACAGAAGTGGCAGATTGTTAATGTGAAGGCAATTTCCTGCATTACAACAAAATCCCATGATATATTTCAGTTGTTGAAAACCTGGAATGAAACAACAACTCTGTGATAAAGAAATGCCACTGGGAGCTAAGTGGTAACTGGAACTAAAGTTTATGAAGTAACTAAGCAAAAAAGAGAAGGAAAAGGAAAAAAAAAAAAAGAAAAAAAAAAAGAAAAGAAGGCAGCTCCCCCTATGAATTAAGGTTCCCTTCTGAACTATTCCTCACTCCCACTGCAGATGGTGAAGTGTATACAGGCCATGGGTTAAAGTAAAGAAGAATGGAAATCCAAGGGACAGCTGTTAGTGGTTTACCAGGATAGGGTGAAATCTCAGAGGAAGCTCTTCTTAAATGGTTCATACGGCTTTTCAACACACACTGGTTGTACACCATAATGAGAAGAGTGGGGGAGAAATGGAGATAATAAATGGGACTGAGGTCACCTGGCAAAAAAGAAAATTAAAAATTCCCCAAACCAAAAGCAGTGCTCAGGCTGATCCTGAAGATTTCTGTCTCTGGACAAGCTTTGGCACTGGCACAGCAAGAGGGGGCAGGATAATGGGACCTTTCCAGAGCTCTTACTCCCTGGTGTGGACCACCGAGTCTGATCTTGCATCATGCTTCCAGCAGAGAGTATAGGACCAAAAAAGGTTAACAATACACATAAACTAGACACCCAGCTGGTCCAGTACGTTGCTGTGTTCACACCCTGTCCTGTCCCCTACAAAGCAAGCTGTGTTCTCTGTGCCTTCAAGTGACTTCACAAAGAGGTCTCAAAATCTCTTCCCAGTCCTGCCCTATGGGGGTCCTAGCTCCTTGCTCCCTGCACAGTCCTCTCCATGGCAAAGTTAAGGTCCTGGCTTTATCACAGTACATGATTATTCAGCTGTAACTGCTTTTTGACATCATTTGCTTCCCTGTATACTTTCTTGCTCAAGGAAGTCCTTTCAGGACAGTGATCACATTGCCAGGCAACTCCATTGCCGCCTGCTGATCTCAGGAGCCTTCAGCTGCCATGACCTTCCCTGCCATTTCAAAGTAAATGTCCCACGAGCTCTTGGAGATGTTTGCTTCTGTTCTTCAAGTGTGATACCCTTCTTGTTGGTCACCTGAGGGAGGAGAGGGGGTGTCAAGCAGTGAGTGTGGACAGGAGTCAGGGAAGGCACGGGCTCTTAGGAGGCATCACAATCTCCTTCTAACTCCAGTGGGAAGCAAGAAAAACAGAAGGTAGAATTTGGCAGAGGGAAGGTGGCCCTCGCACCCTGCATCTGACAGAAGGAAGCTTTCATGACTCCCAGGGTAGCTCTTGGGGGTTACTGCTTGTCCTCTGTAGCATTAAGCACAGCCCTTTGTCAGGGTTCCCCTTTGGGCTCTGTTCTTGCCTGCTGCTCTTGCACCTCCAGGGCACCACTCACGTCCTGACGCTCTCTGGCTCCATTGCCCAGTGCATGCTTGGAGAGGGAGAGAGCTCTGCTCTTCCCTTGGATCCACTTCCCCAGGAGTTCTGGCTTGTGCTTAGAAGGTGTTGATGCTTGTGAGCATCAACTTTGCAACAGAGTAAAAAAGCAACCAACCCAAAGCAAAACCCCATAACATAACATATAAAATAAGATAAAACATAAGAAACCAAACCAAAACCAAATGGAATCATAAAATAAAATCATATTTCCACTTGTAAGCTATGTGATTTGTGTCCTTGAATGTGGCTTTTGGAGTTGAAAAGCCCTGGCATTGCAGGGGAATAACAATGCCATTGTTATTCAGCCCAGGGTGAGCGCAGGGAACGAAATGGAACAGAAGGGAGAGCCATAGAATGGAGCAGAACAGAATGGAAGGTGCTACACTAGACTAGACTAGAAATGGAACGGACTATGCTGTGTGGTGCCTACAAGTCTGCATAACAAGTGGTGCCCTAGGTCTAAGGGGTACACCCAGGAGAGCAGCTCCCTGCAGTGCAGGTCCCAGACCCACCCAGGACACAGGGAGAGGCTCAGCTACCACATGGCTCAGGCAGAGGCTGAATGCCCCAGGTTGAGCTGTGATGTGTCCCCTGGGCCCTTGGCAGGAGGCGGTGGGGTGGGGATCTCAGGGGAGGCACAGCCAGTGAGGCCTTTCAGCACCCCTAGTACCTTGGCAGAAGTAGACCTGCTCTGCTCATAGGCTCTCCTTTAGACACCAATGCTTGGCCTCTTTGGAGACCAAGTATTAGGCATATGGACCTTCTCTCTGATGCACGGGGTTGGAACTGGATGATCTCTAAGTTCCTGTCCAACACAAACCAGTCTGTGATTCTGTCCCCACTGCCTATATCTTCAAGTATAAGTCTACCTGCTGCCCTCACCTAACCGGAGTGAAAGAATTTCCTCCTTACATCTCCTACATTTCAAGCAGCTTTTCTACAACACAGCTGTCTTACCTCTCTGCCTCTGCCATAGCAAAAAGTGTGTTCTCCTCCTTGCTTCTAGCATCTCTTGCCATGATTTTGTTCTATTTCGGGGTTTTTTTCCTAATTATTCTCTACTGACAATATTTATACTTCATCCAAAAATTGTAAGTCAAAATACATCATGGAAAATAATATCTTCTTGTGATAATCAAGCTACTTCCTCTACAATGGAAAGCCCCCTTCTCTGTTTTCAGAAAGGGTTTTTCCAGGTTCTCAAAGCAGTTATAAAGTCACCCTCATACCCTCAAAAGGAGGATTCAGATTTGTCCTGAGGGGATTAGCATCTCAGCTCATGTTTCAAGCCTACTTACCAGGTTAAGTCCGTCTTTGGCTGTGAGCTTCATTTCCCACACTAAACCCTTTTCTTCCCCCTTTCTCCCCCAGGACCCTGCCACCCCATTATTTGTCCAGGGTGGTCCCCAGTTATATGACAGCTTTGTAGTTTCAGAAAATGCTTTTTTTATTTTTCTTATTCCAAGCTACTTAAGGTATACTGAAATAGAAAACACTTTGTGCAAGAATGTCACGCTGCCCTCCTCCAACCTCAGCAAAACACATGAGCACTGAGGTGATTTTCTCACCAGCTCTCATCTCTTCCTACAGAGATTTGCTTGCAAAGCAAAGGCTGCTTCAGCAGGCTGGAACAGGGACTTCATAGGTTTTGTTTGAAGTGTGGAAAACTGAAGTGTGAATTTTATTATTTTTTTTTTTCCTAACAGTTGTTCAGTGTGGATTGGGGGTACAAGTACCTATTTGAGGTTGGAGGAAAGGCAGAATGAGTCATTTAGCAGCTTGGATTTCCACTGGGGTCAATGTGATCAAGACAAAGGCTTGAAACACAGGCCAGTTTTCAAGAGCATTTCGTAGTCTACCAGACAAATGACACATTGTTTGGAGCCATGCCAATTTATACCAGCATCAACAATGATTCTCAGAAGTCTCTTTAGAAGACGGACAGAACTATTATAGTTTGCTGGCAATCACACCACTTGTGCAATAATGTCATAATGCACTGCCTGTCTGTGTTTCTGCATGCAGCTGAGCAAGGATAGTGGCTCGCCACCGAGAGACCTTGCTCCGCTTCTCCCCTTCCTCACTTCAGCTGCAGCATTCATCGGAGACCTCTGCCAGCAGGTTCAGCTCACCAGCCTCGCTGAGGACCATCTCATCCTGGAGGACCATGAACTGAGGCAGTTCACAGTGGTGCCTCAGGAGCACCAGAGCTGGTGCAAGGTCAGAGATGGGGGCATGCCACCAGGAGATGGAAGTGTAGTGGTGCTGGGAATTACCTATCCACATTATTCTGCCTCCTTACACCAAGCAGCACATCTGAGGGCTTTACTCTCTCTGTTAACCTGCAGGAAGGGCAAATTTTCAGCCACATACTGTGGCAGATACGATTCGACCTTACCTGTAGTTTTCCCCAGAAGTGGAGTGAAGGGAGAAGAGGAGAAGGGTTGCATTAATGAAGAAGAAAGCCTTTGATAGCCTCTTTCCATCTCTGACAACAGGCTTTGCTGCTACCTAGGTTTATTAGTTTTGAATTTGGTGTTGTTGCTGCTGTCATGTTTGGTTTTTATTTGTTAGAGCAACACATTAAAAGCACAGAGTTGTACAGATTCAGCAGAGGTCAAACAAACTGTTTGCATTTTTGCTATAAAAGGGTGAGGGAGAGGGAAACAGATGGTAAATTGGCTGCTAGGAAGCAGAGCTTGAACTTTTTCAATCATGTTTCCCTCTTAACTCACAGCTGGCGAAACTCTGTTCTGTAGCAGGTCTTTCACTGGGCAGATCAAATCCAGCAGCACGGAAAACAAAACTCACCAGGAGACACACAGGGTGAGAAATTATTTCCTAATAGAACTACAAAGCCCAGAACAATAACTGGGCAACACTGACATGTATTGTTGGCCTTTATCACAATCTCTTTATAAGCCTGGTTAAAGAACAGAGATGCAGTTGTCCTTCAATGTCTTCGTTCAAAAGACTTTACACCCACTTCTACCAGTGATAAGCCAGGGAAGAGGTAGACAAGAGGCTGAAACACAGCAGAAAAGGCTTGGCAAATAAATACCTTGTTATACTTCTGTATTTCTGGAGACACTACTGTAAAAGATACAGCCACAGAAATCACAAGTCAGATGCCACTCAAGCAAAGCAGCTTATGCTTGCAGCAGTCACTTCAGAGCTGAGAGCTTCTTGGAAACTGGCCGGCAGTTCACCAATGGGAGATGTAGAGGTGAACAGCCTTGCTTAGAGGCTCCCTGGCACTGAGGAGTGCTTGTGCTACACCAGCACACAGCTGGGGCTTCCCAAATCCTCTGTGGTGGTTCCTCAGCTGCCATTGCCCAGCTGTTTTGCAGTGAGCTGTGGGAGAGGTTTCCTGTCCAGGAACACAGCACCATCACAACACTAAACACTCTCCAGACATGGAGCAGGAGCAGCTTGAGGTCAATACCTGAGTTAACCTCTGTTTTTTGTTCCACAGTGACAGCACACTTCTGAACAAAAAGAACACAGCACTGTCCCCACCAGGTTCACAGTGGCACACTGCTCCTTGCTGTGCTTTCATTTTGCTCTGTGCCCCTCCTATGAGGCAGTAATTTTTGGCAGAGAGGCTGGAGGATATAATGTTTGAAACAGTAAAATCTACCGGAGATCCTCTACCAGAGCCCTAAATCCCATATTCAGAAGCAGTGTTAACACTTAGCAGTCAAGGACCAGATGATCTTGAAAATCCTGCTCCGCATTATGCACTGAAGAACACAGCAATCACAATACGACACACTGAAAATAATCCCCAATTTGGAGTTTGCTGCTACTGCTGCAGAATCAAAAGAAATTCCAGCTTGGCTCCTGCTCTTGTTCACACAACACTAGATCTACACAAGAGGGCATTGAGTTAGGTTGAAATCATGGGGACTTTTTTAGGTAAAAATCAAATTAACTGCCACAATCTGAAGAGTCCAATCATCGGTCTGATCGCAGGTATTACCATTTTATTCCAGACACAAAGAGAACATACAATTTAGCAAAGGTCAGATGTGAAGTGTGTGTCAGACCTAAAAATTGAGCCCACATGTCCCAAGTCCTAACCTTTCAGAGTTAGCCCACTCTTCCTCAGGGAGGATGTTGGCCATGAAGACATGGTCACAGTGTGTGAAGATGCTTCACATTTATTAACACATCATGGTTGAAATCACATCTGATTTTGAAAACTGTTCACAAATAAGGTCAGGTTTCCCAACAACGTAGTCCAACCAAACAGATGTCACAGTTGCTTAAGTGTTTTCAGCACGTCTAGACACCACATGGTGATTAACACCAGTGGACCATGCTTCAGTACGTGCTAGGAAAAGCAGAGCCCAAGATGTGGTAGATGTAGAGTGGAAGGATTTTGGAGAATGCACATGAAGTCAGAGAAAGAAACAACTGCTTTCTCACGTCCTGCAGTAAGTGTCTGAGACTCAGCAGCACCCATTAAGAAAACACTTAAGACTCAGATACACAATAACCACAACTCCTTTGTCAGGATCATTGTAAGGTGCTGCCAAAATATTATACTCCCTTGATTTCAAACATAACCCAGCAAACGGCAGAAAGACAATGCCCAAGAGTAGCTGCAGTGAGCACTCCAGCTTCTGCAGGCTTTGGAACACAATAGTTTGGTAATTGTGTTAAAGCCAAGAAAAAGGGTTGTGAGCTAAAGCAGTAAAAGCATCCTAGTTCCAAAACCACACGCAGCAAGAGGAAGCAGTGGATCCTGGAGGAACTGAGAGAGGCAAACAACAAGCTATCTAGTACTTCTGCTTCAGCAAGCCCTGCTGGGACCCTGCCAGGAACACTATGGCTCCCCCTCACCCCTCAAAAGCCAGGTGCTTCGTGCCAGCACTGACAGATATGGCACTGGTTCTGCTTATCCCACGCTTTCCTGCTCAAAGCAGCATCCTGCTCTTGAAAGTCAGTCTCCCTCTTCAGTCAGCTGCGAGTCTCACATGGTCAGACATGCACTGCAGATAGCGTTAGCTTTATGATTAGAGCTGTCTGCTGCGAGACACATTTTAAAATTCATGACCTTTCCCATCAGGGTTCAAAACCGGACTGGCCTGAAGATGAAAGACTGGCTTAGACTACTGCCATAAGCTGCTTCCCTTCCTTCCTCCCCCCAGTATTTCTCCTTCAGCATTTACTTCCAATTATTTTACAGGCTCTCTTCCCATTAACTGTGGTTTTAAAAATTGCTAATGAATTGAGGTAAATTAAAGTTCATCGGTATCTGAACCAAGCATGTGTTTCAGCTTTACAGTCATGCCTGACTATCAAAGGTATCTTCTTTTGTCAGGTAGAAGATGCTCTAGGAAGGCTGCAGCTGGCCAAAAGAGATAGAGATGAGTTTTGAAGGGAGAAAAACAAGAGGGAGAGTGCTTATGTTGGCTGTGAAAGAGGTGTTTGCAGAGGGATTGGACATAATACCAGTAAGATGAAGAAGGGAGTGGAGGAGGGGAAGAGGAGAGAAGGAAATGCAAAACCAGCCGCTGCACATGCATTGGCACTTGCACAGTCCTGGAGACCTTGCCAATGAAAATTAAGGAGGAATGTGTTTGCTCCTTACCACAATTAGAAGCAATCAAACTAAAAAAAAAAATAAATAAATAAAATCTTCTCAGTGGGATTGTTGTCATGAATTGTATTTTACCACTCTAACACACTCCCACTGCTGGCTTTTTCTCAAGGAAAATCCATGAGAATACAAATGCATTTTCCTAATTTACACTCTGCAGACCAGGATGCTTCTGCCAGTTCCCAGCAACTGCATGAGCTGCGTTTCCTAGTCGGGCTGGCCGGAAGACAACAATTCATTTTGCGAGGCACTTCGGGACTGAAAACAAGACCTTCCGAATGCAAAAAAAGGGATTCTCTCTAAATCTAAACCACATGGGACCACTCATCGCCAACCACCCAGCAGGGAGGTGGCTGCACGCGACTGCCAGCCTTTGCAGAGCTAGCCAGGGGGCACGGATCAGCAACAAGGGTGCCCTGAGTCGTCGGGTAGCTGAGCATCACCCCAGATGCACTGCTGCTTGCATGCTGCTCCTCTCCTCTGCTGTCACCCTAGCTCTAGGAAAAGCCTCAGCCACTGCTGGGATGCCATTTGCCAGCTATCAGCACATGCCTTCGCAGTGTTGCCTTCCCCACACACCATTTGCAGGCGGTGCCACACAATAGCCTGGACCTACCCCAGGCACCGTGTCTCCAGCTGACCCCTTCTTGGCTGAAGTGAGCGTCTGTGCCTGTCGCCGCTTTCCGAGGCCACGGCCACTGCAGCAGGATGGGAGAGAACTCGAGGGTGGGCAGGGGCATATGGTGGTGACCTCAGGGTCCTTAAAATAGCCACCATTGAGATGATGCAGTGCAGAGCCATGCTCAGCCCATACTACCTGCTAGTGAGGGATGAAGCAGTAGTAAACATCACTTTCATGGGATTACCCATTGTGTAATGCATTACACATGCACTATAACCAGCTTCATCCCAGTTTTTGCTGGTGACATAGCACATCTTTAGGGACAACTTCTGTTACCCTTCTTGAATCTAGCAGTGGTAAAACACCTATGGAGATCTCTAGAAGGCCTACCAAGATGAATGGTCATCCAAGCTCTCCATCAGTGTTGAATAGGGAAGAGCAGAGAAATGTCTCACGCTGGCACTGGACCCATGGAGATTAGCAAAGCCATAGTGCTGCTAAGTAACCTGGAAAGAAACCTCAGACAGTCACCCTCATGAGAACCCAGGCAGCCAAAAAGTGCCTAGTGCCTGACCCTTGCATGCCGCTTAATTGCTTTGAGTGCAACAAAGCTTCACATATGTGTGTCTTGGCCTTGGTTGCTGGTATTTGCAGATCCTGACAGACTTGGCAGGGTAACCAGCATTTTCTCAGCTCTGCGACTAATAGTCCTTCTGCCCTCTCATCCTTCAAAGCCCAGACTTCACTATTTTCAGCCCTCCAGAGTTGCCAATAAGATATGCCTAGAGGATCAGATGTGTATGGCTTTCACAAGCAGAGCAAGCTATTTAAAGTGAGCAGCCATAAAAGCCTACCTATGATATCAGAAACTTAGGGGAATGATGGAACGTAGGCCTCCAGGAGCACTTAGTCTTTCATGACTGGCTTTCCTTCCCTGTCTCAAGCCGCAGGCCACAGCAGTTCATGAGAGGGAACACTCAGCAGTGTTGAAAGTGGAGTGGCTCATCCCAGAGGGTGCCTGAGGAGTGTGAGGAGAGAAGGCGGCATCCAAGGGGAAACTGTGCAGCTAAGCTCTTCATCTGTAGGCGTTTTTGCCTTTTCGTCCTCTGAAACAGCATACCTGCTCATATGATCACATAGATCATGTGAGGACTCCAGTCCTGCTCTGCACAAGCAGGTGCTCACCTGGCATCACCTTTGCTCCTCTTTTCAGCTCAACTCCCTTCAGCAAGTTCTGGGATCCTTCCTGCAGCAGTACATACTGATGGCCATGGCTATTATACTTTGCCCAGAGAAAGCACCTTTGTTTTCAGGCAGAAAATGAAAGTGGTGAATTAACCCTCTACTTTAGAGGAGATAGAGCTCCTTCCTCCTTGCTGGGTATCACAGAGAGAGGCATTATCAGTCCTTCTCCCCGGTAAAGGCAAGTTCTGCCAGTTGTTGCCAGGGTGGCACTAACGACTCATAACCTCAGATAAGATAAGACTCAAAAAAGGCAGAGACAGTTTGCAAAGACCTGTCTCTACCCAGTTTGGCATGACAAGCAATTGCATATAATTGTGCTGATGCTACACAATGACAGATTGTTTCATGTCAAACCAGGCCAAGTGAAAGCACTTCTTCACCTCAGCTGAGCAAGAGTCCCCTTGCCATTACACTGTATAATGCAGACTGAACCTATGGACAGGGCAGTGGGTGATGCCACAAGACTCAAGAAACCTGCTCTACTAGGACACATAGCAGGTAAGGGGTGTGGATTCACTTTGCTGAGCGAAGTATAAATTTATCACCCCTGATGTTCTGTCAGAAGTTCACTGACTGATGAACACCCCCCAGGGGTGGGTTGAGGATGAGGGTTTCCCTTTGTATGCATGCTTTTTTCTGTTTAATAAACCATGACTGGAGATAATGACAGCGCTTGGTTTTGCTGTCTTGAGCTTTCTGCAGCATAGTTAGAGGTGGTTTGGCAAAGAAGATCCAAGCTTCCCAGGATGCTCCACAGCCCGTGGGAGCAGTGTGCTAAGCTGTGTATCAAGAGAAGGAAAGTGGGAGCTGCAATATAAGCCACTGCCAGCCTATTTCATCCTCAGATTCATGCATATGCAAAAGCCAGGCCAAGTTGAGGACATGGCAAATGACAGGGAGTAAGGGACACACCATGCCCGGTTGCTGGAGCTCCTGAGAACTGGCAATAAAGACTTACAATCCCCAAATAAGATGCAACTGAAATAGGCAGGGACAGCTTGTGCTGACGTGTGACCCTGATCCTTCAATGTGTGAAGGGTAGCAAAGAAACACCCATGAACAAGGCTCTTTCTGTTCCCAAGGCTTCTTTTCAAGTGCCTGTTACTTAAAAAGAGCCTGGCTTTTGCGAACAGTGGGAATTCTCCTCTGTTCCTCAGAACCTCTTGCAGTCCTTGAAGGTAAAGGGAAAAAAAATGAAATTCAGTCCTTAGATGAAGGGAATATTCAATTTCTGTCCTGTAAAACACCTATTCTATAACAGCACAATGTTCTCATTTTGGGATGTACCCAGTTTCTGGCACTGCTGTGGCTCAGAATTGTCTTCTATTATTTTTGGCATTCTTATATGTCCACCACAGGGTATGTATTTTGACTAGAGACACTTACTTGGTCCATACTGCACTGTCTTTGGGAGGACAACCTGCCTGATTTTCCAGATTCTGCTGCTTTCAAAATGCTCTCCACCAAAGACCTGAATAAGCCCAGGGCCAATTCAAATGGTGCTGTTGCAAAGCATACACAGCAAACCTCTTGTAATTTTCAGACAATGGCTTTGGATCGAAGTTTTACATTGATACTGTGACTCAACAGAGATAGGATTTTTCTTAGGGGTCCAGCTAGAGAAAACCTAACTACAGGGAGAAACTAGCCCAAACTCCTGGTAGCAAGCCTACAAAAATCCAAGGCCAGCAGGCATCCAAGAGGAAAGCAAACGCCATCATTCCACATCTACTCATGGAAAAGTATGCAAGCATCTGACATCCATGAACTCGCAGCACAAATCCCAGGAAAAGAACAAGAAAAGATCAAAGATACAAGTGCTGTGCTATGCAAGGTCCAGCTAGGAATACCAAAGGCCTGATACAGAATATGATACCAAATCTCTATCAGGACTAATTCTGATATTCAGTTACCCTTGGAACACTCTCTAAACAAATTTTACCCAACATCATTGAGATACTTGTCTCATATTGCTGAGGTGTTTTCAATCTGATCCTAGATATAGTGGGGGTTGAAACAGGGGTTTTATCTTAGCTGTAAATGTACGTGTTATTCTACTGGTTAGGGCTGTGGCTTTTGATATTGGAAACTCAGGTTCACAATCCTAATGCCATACCCTGATTCAGCAGTGATTTGAAATTGAAACACTGCAAACATGCTAGTCAAAGAAAAAAAAAAAAGAAAAAGCAGCTTAAATGTTAAAAACAGTTCAAACACTAACTTGGGCAGGCAAAATGACTGACTTGTCTTAGTAGACACAGGCAGGTTCCACCAACCTCACTGTTTGCATCCACTTCTACCTGAGCTGAGCATGGTTCTAAGAATCTGAGGAGTTTTGCAGTGCAAGTAAAAACAGAGAAGCCACCTGATATCATACCTCCTGTAATCCACCTTGCTTTCATGCTGCTACAGTAGCAGTAATTATCTTTTAAAAGACACAAAAAAAAAAAAAAGCCACAGCAACACTAAATGGCGAACAAAGATAAGGCTATAGAGAATCTCTCTGCAAGAGAACTCTATTAAACTTTGCGTGGTGGTTTGAAAGGTCAACAAAGATCATGTCATTCTCTCCCTTACAGTTTTTAAAGCTATTTGCATCCCCACTATTTCTTCCTCATTACATTTAATAAATATTTTTCAGATGGGATACCACCATTTCATTGTTCTTTGATAAAATAGCAAGTTGACTGCAATTACACCTGTTTTCCCCGTTATTGTTTCAAATCAAATATGGATATATGATTTACTAGCACTCACAGTACAACACACCATCACTGAGGAAACTATTGAATTTGGTCTGGAGGACACTAAGTGCGACACAAGACAGTGTAGTTCCTAGAACAAAAAGTGTTTACACCTCAGTGTGTGCCAAAGCATACTGACCTGACTGCCACAGGGTAAATTTCTTCCTTTTCTGTGCAGATGGGATGCACCAGATGCCTTGTGTATGCCTTGTTCCCTATCACACAAAACTACTGCAGGAGCAGAAGCAGCCAAAGCTTCCTGATGCCATTTGGCTGGAAGCCTTTGATCTACACCCAAAAAGACCACTCCTACAGTCCAAAGACCGCCCCACTATCCTTGGCTCTTCAGCAGGTAGCTTCTATGCTCTGAAGCCAACTGGAGTGCCAGTCAACACTAACAGGGGGGGTTGGTGCACACATCCACTGTGAAGCAAATGAAGGCGAGCATTTACACCTAAGAGCAAAAGACTGATTCACCCACTGCTTGTACAGAGCAAGGGCTTGAAAATAAATTGACTATAGAAGGGAGGAAGGAATACAGAGCTTTCTTGGCATCAGATGCATGTTACGCACCTTGACATGTGTGCATTTTTCAGGTCTATGTTTCTTCTTTTAATGGAAACCTTTAAATTTTGTTTATAGACACACTTCATCTGTGTCCGCACTAAAGACTGAATCTGGGGAAATCTCAAACACCGTTAGCAATCTCTTTCCAGAGAAAATATAATTGGTGGGTTTTCATGTGCTTGGAAGAGATTTCTCCCAGCTTATGCACTGATCACTGATGCAGGATCATTTCAGTTCCTCCGTAACGAACAGCCAAGTGTACCTTGTGCTGAGCAAGAAAAAATGAGTGGCAGACAAGAGATTGTCTACAGTGTAACCTGCTTCATTTACCACCACCCGAGCTTGCCAGGTTTTTTCCCACTCTGCCCTTGTCTCCTCTTCCACCTTTGAGTCTATTAACACCCTTAAGAGGAAGAAAAATGTCCAACTGTTCTCTCTTAAATTGGAACACACTTGGTAAAATGCATTGTATGTGCAATATTAGACCATTTCCGTGACCCTCTCAGAAACAAAATGTGTCAAATTCTCCTTGCTTTAAAAATTCTGTCCTCTCCTAATTTTATTAGCTACGTGTTAGCTTCCAAAGGACTTAATGAAGACCAGGGTTCCAGACAGTGGCAAACAGCAACAGGGCACTTGGTCTTAAAAAGTGTACAACCTCCAGCCTTGTGTAAAAGGGTGCTCCAGCTGCAGCCAGTTTCCTGCCTGGGGTAAACTACTGCACCTCGATGAGAGCCTTACCAGTACAACTCTTTCCATTTTAGAGCCTTTCACATCTATCATGAGGCAAGGATGTTACTCTCTGCTCTGCATTGCTCCCCAGTAAGTGGCTGGGAGCATATGATGAATGTGGAGCAAGTCCAAGGCAGGCAGAAGGAACTGGGACAGGCAGGAACATGGTGGTGCCCAGTGCCAAGGAGCTAGTCTGCAAAAGCCAGAGAGAGCAGAGCCCAGATCTCCTGAGCATCAGTTCAGAGGCATAGTTGGGAAACTCTTGCTCTCAGGACCAGATGGAGGGCCCGTGCTTCGGCAATGGGACTGCAATGAGAAAGGACTGAAAAAACAAGAATGGAAAAAAATCCCATCTCTCAAGGCACATGGCCAGAGTATGCATGGTGCCCTGCCTGCACAAGGGCACAGTTACTGCATGGCTCTGGGCAATTCATGGCTGGTATATGTGTATGAGGTGTTTCGCACCCAGCTGTGCTCGTGAGGAAGCCTGGGCAACGTGGCAGCTTAGCACAAGTGCTGCCCAAACCGCACTGTGCAAGTTACTTCTGTACACAACTGTTCTGCCCAAGCTGCATATTTCTGCTCCGTTTCCTAAGTTTTAGCTTATGTCTGGCAGATAAAACAACATCCATCAATCAAGCTCAGCAAGGCTGTTATCTGCATCTCTCCATACTCTCTCCTCCAGCTGCCTTCTCAGCCAAACCATCTAAGCCAAACCATCCTGGAGCTCTTAGGACAGGACCATATGCCCAGCATCTGGAGAAAGCACACAGAGAGCACAGCCTGTGCCTTGCCAGGGCCATGGTAACTGTTGGAGGTTTTCTTCTCCAGCACAGCCCAATCAGGACCCTTATTCAACCCATCAAAACTGGCAGACAGCAGACACCTCTGGGCCACTGCAGGAGCTCCCAGAAGCCCTAGGACAACGTGATAAATGCTGCTTGGAAGAGGATCTCTTCTCACCCTTTCCCATAGAAAGAATCCCCAAGTGATGCATATTCTGAGATGACAGATAACATTGATTGTTGGAACCTCTCCTGAATGTTACACTACTGGGATCTTAATAATATCCATAGTGTCTTGTATAATATACTTAACTGCATCCAAGAAAAAAAAGGAATACTTAGTGGATCTGGCTACTAAAACATGTCAGAAAAATCATTAAGAGCAGTAAATTATGATGATGAGAGCTAATTTTACAAATGAAGGCCTGAAAATGTCTGCAATTTCATGTTATGTTTGAAAAAGTAGCAGAAAATGGAAAATAAAATGCTCATAAACTTAAGACACAGAAATGAAAGGCTACATGGAGAACAGATAAGAATAGTATATAGGAGAAAAGCTATATATGCACAACAGTTTTAGGAGTCACACCCCCTATGAACAGGGCTAGCAAGAAGCTTAGGCAAAGCAAGCAACTGCCTATGGCAATTTTCAAGCCAGAAAAATGACTAGTAGCTTCACCCATCCTTTGCCTGTGCTAGCACCCCAGAGCCAGGGAGGCTGACGATCGGCTGGGGGTGGAGAGACAGCAGTGAGACCAAGGAGCCCCTCAGCAGGTTCCATCCCTGTCCCAGCTATGCCCACCTTCCGCTGCCTGCCCCGGGAGCTCCCCATCCAGGCTCTGTGCCAGCTCCGATCCCTCACCCTTTACATGGAAACATTCAGTGTTGCCTGCACAGCTGAGGAGTTTGAGCAATTAACCATCACTATTTCAGAAATAACATTTGTGGTGTCAGGAAGCCAAAATAAACCATACCTTCCAAACTGATTTACTGTCTTCCGTTTTTTCTAGAGGAAAAAGGCAGAGCTGTGCCAATACTACATTACTCAGCACTAAAACTGCTAGTCTGGTCACCATGAGACTTGTGCTTTTCCCATGGATTTGCTGCCTTCTAACTTTGACTTGGGGCAGAGCATTTAACCTCTATGTTTTAACGAACTGTTTTAATGAACTCACCTTTAAAACAGAAATTGGACTATTCATGCAGAGGGCTTTGCGTTGTGGAGATGAAGGCAAGCACGGATTAAGTCAGTAGCTATATAAAATTAATTTTTCACTTCAAAATGGAAGAGACGTCAACCTAGAAAGCCTTTCACAAATGACTATGAATAAATACACGCTCTAAAAACTCACTGTAAGAGGCAGTTCAGACTTGAGCTGGTGAGAAAATGACAGTAAGATGATCACCATAAAATGGATGAGGAGAAGTTTGAAGGAGAGGTTTGAAAAAGAAGTGTGATTGGCATGCAGAAGGTGGGCAGATTTTCCAGACACAGAAAGCAGCATGAGAAAGACTTCCAGCGCCAAAAGAAACAAAATAAACGACCTACCAAGCAAAGACAAGTAAAACTGGGAGCTGTGTTTCCAGCAAGATCGATGTCGTTGTTGCTCCCACAAAATATGTGCAAGCATTTTGCAACATCTGTTCTCAAAATGTCACATTTCAGCAAGAATGGGCATTGCCTGCATGTGGAAGGACCTAACGTGCACATACTTGTATTTTGCATGGGCTCATCATGTTGGTACAACTAAAAGCTGATGTTTGAAAATTTGGCCCCAAATATCTTCACTGGAAGCAGAATGCAGACAGATTTTTATGAATCTCAATGTGTTTTATTTTTGTGGCATTATCTTTGCTGCATTCAGTAGAAATACCATTACTATGATAAGCTCTGTTGTGTCATGTGCAAAACAAACCCACACAAAAGAAGGGAACCTTAATTTTGCATTGCAATTAATTTATGTATTAGCAGACTATATGTCTCATAGTACCTATAGCGTTTAATATCAGTATTACAAACAAAGATGTAGCGGCACTACCAGTTCATGGATTCCCAATCAAATGGGAGTGCTTCCTGGTCAGAAGGCTGGGACAAAAAGCAGATCAGGAAAAGACAAGGAGCAGGTAAACAATGTGTTTGCACAAAGACCTCGTGGATCGTAGCTATAGAGAAACCTGATCAGTATCAGGAAAAAATGACTGAACTTGGACTTTGTTGGACAGATCAGGAGATCCCTAATTTCACAAACACCTACCTGAAATCCTCTCTGCAGGATTTCTGCCTCAGCCACCTTGGAGGCACCAAGCATGAGCCAAGATGGAGCAGAAAAGGCGACTGTTTCTGTTTTGCCTGTTGCAAAAGTGGGGACTGAGGTTGGAGACTCCAGTAGGAGAAAGGAGAACTTGTCAGAACCATTTACTGAGCAATGGCACCCAAGGTGGAAGTCAGGATGTGTATAAAATGCAGACATAAGAATAAGGTGATAAACAGAACATAGTCTGGGGAGAAAAAAAAAGGGGGAGGTATGTCTAAACTTGCATTCACTTTGTCCTTGATCCTGCACTCTTTGCTGGTGCTCCCACCAACAGTGTGAAAGCAATGCTATTCCATCTCATGGTTCTACTATGAAAATTAACCCATTAATATTTTTAAAGTATTCAGGATACTGTCATGCTGAATGACAGCAAAAACCCTCTGAGGAAATTAATAACTCTGTCTTCAGTGCAGGATCTGAATAGGATGTTGGAATTAAGGGATCAGCTCCTCCCTCCCCCATTACAAAATGATGAAGAAAAACTACTGAATAGGTGCTTAGTGAATGAGGACTATCAATCCCATGGACTGGATGAGGCACCATCCTGTGAAGCACATTTGTGGTTGTGTCCTTAAAGCCTGTACAGTAATGTACCTCTGCAAGGCAGCCAAGTTACACTGCGGCTCAGCTCCGGGTATGGTTTCAGAGGGGGCTGGCAGGGAGGGCTGTGAAGGTTCACATGCACTGGATGACCAGCTATGAAGAAATGCTCCCACCAGCATAGCAGGATTTCGTTCTCTAGGCTGACCTCTACTGAAAAGTGTATCATCCTTGCATACTTACAGCTTGCACAAGGCAAAACACCTACAACACAAAACACAAGGAGCTCTGGAAAGGACAAGATAAGGAGATAGAAGGGGTTGAGTAACAACAGACAGCTCACCTGGCCAGAGGGGAATCCCCTGGAAGAAAAGCCAAAGGGAATGACCTTGAGGCACAAGCAGGGAAGCTCAGCATGGAGGGAAGAGGCGCTAAAGCAAAGACAAGGGCTGTGCAGACCAGTGCTAGGGGAAGGACATGGCAGAAGGGGCAGCCAAGAGCAGCCTTAGGAAACTGTGCCCTGTGGGAAACAAGGTATGCAATTAAATCAGGCCTGAAAAGAACTCTTAAAACCCTAAAACTATGACAGAGCAAGACCCTTCCTGTACAGCTTCTTAAAATTGCTTTCAGTAATGCCTCAGCCGTAAAACTCTACCAGCTGATGTTAAAATCCTGTGCAGGAAGGCTGCAAGCAGAGCTCATCCAGGCGGACACTGAAATTCAGGTGAGACATAGCTAGCAATCTGGCAGAGGCTATCACAAAGCCAAATCCTTCCCTGGCATTTCTGGGATCGTTGAGCTCTCCTCCAAAGCAATATGGCTTTCCAGCCTTGTCCTGCAGGCAATAGTGCAGGGAGCCCTACCTTGCACTTGGGGCGGGATGCCCAGCCAGTACTCTCCACAAAAGAATTCAAACATCAGAAGTTAGCACCCGTCATAAATAAACCACCACGAGCTGAATCAAAAGAAGCTGCAACCCCAAGCCCAAATGTAGAAAGTAACTGTTGTTTCAAGGGCTGGGTTCTTTCACTATTGTGAGCATGGTAAATTTTTATATACAAATCTCCCTTTCAAAAATGCCAGCCCTTTCCTAGGCCTGCACTTTGAGGTGATTGTTGCTATTTGTGAATGACTTGGGAATTAATTAATGTAAAGGCAACTGGCTTATAAATGGTTGGCATTGTGAACAGCCCCAGAATCATGGGGAGAGCAGTTTATGTGGTCAGAGCCACATTCAGTGCTGTATGTCAAGGGAGAAGATTTATTATCACAGTAGCTCCATTTTCCAGAAGTTTGCAAGGGCTGCTTCATAATGAAGGGGCACTGTTCACAGCACAGTCAGCACCTATTTTTTTTTCTGGGGTGTATTATAAATCCCAACAGGAAAAAGAAGGTGGGGGAGGGTTATTTAGCACTTAAGGAATGAAATCCCAGAGTGGGAACCACGTAAATAATATCTTTACCACAGAAAGAAAGAAAAGAGGAAAGAAAAACGGAAACAACGCACTTTTCAAAAATTAAAGAAAAAAAAACCAACACCAAAAAACCCCAAAGTTGTAAACTTATTTCTATCATTATGACAACAGTTGAACTCCCACATTACAGCTAATTAAATTAAAGAAGCCTACCAAGCTGGATTATATCCTATAAGTATTTTTGGTTGCTTGCCTCCCTCAGAAACCATCTTTGATTTAAAAATATCACAGAATAATAACAAATAGCTCATAAGATGGTTTAGGCACTTAATAATTAGAAGAGGGAGGAAGGAAAGGCATGTGTAGTTTCATATAAAAATAGTCATCTGGGTATTTTTAACTAAAAAACAACCACGAATAGACAGAGGTAAAATGGGAGAGCAGCACTGGCCACCAAAAACCTCCCCACTGATCTTCAAGCACAAGAGTGAGGTCATGCCTCAGCCCATGTCCTTGTTGACAAGCAAGGGGCTGGAAGGGCTGTGGCCTGGCACAGGGCTGAACGGTGTCTGCTCTGGTGGCAAGGAACATCAACAGGGCGAGCTGCACTCTGAGAAGTTGCTAGGGCCCATGTGTACATGTCACAGTGCTAATTAAAGACCCAGTGGGCACAGATGAAAGAGGCATGTTAGTAGGGCATAGCTTTCTATGCCTGTCTTTGCCACTGATGGCTACACAGCCTCAGGCAAATTCCCCAGCCTTTGTGGCAGGGCAATATGCTTCCTCCATCCTTTCCTGACCTGTCTCTATTTTCTCCAGCTCACTCTCTGATTTCTCTTGCAGTCTGCTGCCTGCAATAATTTGGCTCTGGGTCAGGGACAGCACAAGGAGCCTCTGTAGCTGTGATCAGGGTTATCCTCTCTGTTCTCCCCCAGTAAGGCTGGTGGGGAAGGGGATGGAATTGCTGGGCTTGCCTGAAGCTGACTGACAAAGAGCTCTCCTGCACGCAAAATACTCACTGAAGCAAACACAGATGATACCCATGTTACCCCATTTCCCAGCCAGCACAATCTCCTCTCCCACCAGTCTTGCATCCTCCCTGCAACTGGGATGCTGTAACGCTCCCAGGCATTTGTCATGGGGTTTTACCCTGAGATTACAGCCTTGCAATGATACATGGAACAAACAGCTCTTGACAGCTGTGTACACATAAAGGTATTTTTAAGAAGTACTCTCTGATTTGCCTGACAAATAATACACCATGAAAAATACCTATATTTAATTGTCCCAGCTAAACTGCATGTGTGTTAACGATCTTCCCCAGAAAGCTTTGCTACTGTTGTGCTTTCTTGAAAAGAGAAAAAGAAACTGTGATGCTAGCAATAAAAATTATGGTGCTGCGTGTTCTCTTACCTCTTACAACAAAATTTCTGAAGCCGTTGACTAATCATCCTGTATTTCTACATAGCAGGGAAGAAAACGAAAGGTAAAGTGAAAGAAGCCAAAGAAGTCCCATGAGGAAAACTAGAAAATTCATGCTTTTACCAAACCACAAGTGAGGAACCAGATAGTGTAATGTATATAAATGAGAGCAGCAGCTCTATTTCATGCTAGTTAGACCATCAGATGTAGAGACCATCATTGCCAAGAACTCCCATGTAGTTAGTTTTAAAAAGAAATCTCATATACGATGAAGTAATTTTCTGAAAAGATGTTTTTAGAATCATTTGTCTAGTGGGTTTCCATAGAAGCCATCCTGTTCTCAGAGCAGCCTGAGAGTTGTGTTAAGATCCTGACACCGCTCACTAGAGCTAGGAAATTCAGAAATTAAAGACACTGCTTGTTCTCAGGGTCACACCATGCACCCAGACTTGGTTACATTCAAATAGCATCTCTTTCTTTAAAGGAGAACTCTGACAAAACCTCTCTACCCCTCTCTGATAATGATAAGAAAATAGAGGGGAAAGAAAAGGCATAAACACTGTAAAACTGAACAGCATGAAGGGCTTATCTCCTTCTTCAGACGCTCTGAATTTTGTGGAATTTCCCTCATATTTATAAAGGGATTAAATGCAGCACTTAAAAAACAGAACAAGAAAGTCCTTGCCATGCTGTATTTGTTTTCTTTGAGCTTTGTGACCGAGAAGAAAACCACACGCTGCTGTCAGGAACCAAAATCCTTGTCACAGCAGTGCCTGACCTCTTCCCTGTCTCTCCTGGAGACCTGTGTCAACATTTTACAACACAGGTGCACGAATACAGCTTGCACATGGTCATACAGGAGCTGTGGTATGACAGGGAATTTAAACCAGGCATCTGAATCCCAAGTGATCTCCGAGTGACCTGTCCCTGTCAATGCAGAAGAGGAGGAAAAGGGGAGTAGAGTGACAGCCTTCAAAGAACATTGGCTCCTCTGCTGCAAAGTCATCTCATGCTGGAGAATGGAGTAGGAAATGTAGCTTCAGTCTCCTGCTAAGGAGAAAGTTCAACCAGTCATTCTTATTTAAAGCAAATAAATAATTAAAGAGAAAAAAGGAAAAAGAAAAGAGCGAGGAAGAGAGGTTTAACTGGAGTATTATCAGAGATTTTGAAGTATTAAGAGCCTGTTCAGCTGTGCCCTTGCTAACAGATGTCCCCAGCAGTGAAATGCAACTAATATGGAGAGGATTTCTGCGAACATAGGGACGGATAGGTCAGCAAAACAATCCCACGTCAAAACTAGTGGGCTGTTCATAGCCAGTAACCCAACACAATTCTGATCAAAAATACAAACACATTCAGATGGCCCTGGGACTGCTGAAAGGTTTTGTAACAAAATGACTAAGCTTTTCACAGCATAGTGGCTCTGACACGTCTGTAAAATCCTGGCAAAGTGCCAGCAAAGGCAAAAATTCCCTGCACAACCACATTACATGCTAAGAACCACTCTTCTCCTGCCTTATCCCTGCTCTCCATTGCCTTCACGAGCATCCTGGTCCTTACCCTCTCTCATTTTCTTTGATCTCGTTCTCAAGAGAAGAACATCTGATCCCAGTAATCTCAAAAGAGCAACAACAGTGGGAGGCCCATTAAATCTCATTTTCAGCTTGTTCCGAGAAATTGAGAGGAGGGAGAGGGGAACAAGAGAATCCTAAGCATGGCAGTTGCTGTAAATAAGAGAAAACAGAGGGCGCATCAAAAACCAAAGAGGTTGTTGAAGGATCAATGGTCCCAAGCTAGACATCATTATGGGGGAAAGAGAGAGACACTCCAGCTGGCTTTCCACAAGAAGAAAATGTTTGTGGTGAAAGAAGCATGAAATAAAACACTGGAAAAAGCCTGTACTGATACAACAGCAAGGTTGCAAGTGTGAATGCAAAGAGGCCTCTGAGGGCCATCATTACACATCCTGTGTAATCACTGTAAAACACTGAAGCTGGACTAAAATTGGAAACCTGAACCTTCTCAATCATATTCAGCTCTGGAAGCTCAGAGACACACCTCCACATCCTGGGCTTGGATGCCTTTAGTTCTGGATGACCCTCAGAAGCAGCACAGAAAACACATTTCCACTCTGTATTCAAATGTGGGCAGATACAAGGGAGTCCTTTAGGTAGCTTAGATTTATCTGACAAAGTTTTTTCAGAAAATAACTTCTTTGGGCTAACTACTAGTATGGGAGAAAAATATAAGAATCCTGGGGGTGGAGAACAAGCTGAAGTAAATTAATCCCTATATAATGCAGTATTCACTACGCCTATTTACTACATGTCAGGAAACCAAGACACTGCTATGAATTCAGTAAACTCTGCTCTTAAAGTAATATTCAGAGAAAGGGTTTTACAGATTGTAAGAGACCACACAGGTTTCTTCTGATCTTCAACCTAAGTTTGGAGCTCAAGATGACCTACGCATTTGTGGAGGGGTGATCCTGGGAGGAACCCAACTCTGCGCACAGTCTTGGCACAAGTCTGAAAAGCCACATGGCTGGGACCCCATCAGCACTTCCTCTCCTCCCAGGGCTGCTCAGGCAGCTGATGAGGCTCAGCAGCTTCTAGTAATTAAAGAAACAGGTGGGACAACATCACACTATCACCCAGGAACTTAGCATGCTGCTTTTTCTGCTGCCCTCACACTCAGATGCTTTCCTTTTCCTCTTCTCCTCTGCTCTGCATCCATCATGAAAAATTAATTTCCCTTTGCTGGAGTTCACAGGCAGGAGGTGAAGTTAAAAATAAACAACTTACATGTATTCATTTGTACCAGGGAAAAAATCCAATAATTTCAGGCTTTAGTGCATCTAAAATTATGTAATCTTGTCCACTAACAGGGTGGAAATATTTCGCTGGCAAACAGGGGTGCAGGGCAGACATACCACTGGAAGCTTGAAATAGCAAGTGGCAGACACTCAAATAAAATAACCATAGTGAAATGCAGAAGATTAGAAGGGAAAAGGACACAAACCAGCTATGACTTGACCTTGGTTTCAGTTTACTCCAGTTGAAACAACTGAGATACTTACAGCCCTAAGCCTCATCATTTAGTGAAGAATTGCCTGTGATGAAAGCAGTTGGACGGGACACATTTTTACACACATTTGTCTGCTCTCATTTTCCTCCAGCTGCTGCCTTTCCAAATTTGATCTTCAGACAAACAGCATTGAGACAGGTGATTTAATAGACCAAGCTAAATTAAAGTGACTCTGGCAACCAGTGCACAGAAATTATATCCAGATACCTCAGGTGAGGAGACTGCTTCATGCTGGAGAACAGGGAAGGGAGTCGAGTTTTGGCTCAGGAGCCACCTCGGCCACTCCATCGCAGTCAGGGACACCATGAGGACAAGCTATAGCTAGGGCTGCCCTGCCCTGCCTGCTGCTTGCCATCCCCTCTGTCCCAATCCACCTTCCACAGCTGGAGCCTCTGAAAACGGCTGTATTGCTTAAAAGCAGCTTGGGATGCAGTGTCACAATCTGCATATGTCCATCTCGGGTGAAGCTGCTGCAGAACAAGGGGTGGTACTTCACCCCTCCTCCTTGTCCTCTCTGTCTGGTTCTCTTCTCTCCCCATTCACCTCCTCCTCACCATGGCACCTCAGCACCAGGGCTCATTTGACTTTACAGAGGTTGTGTCAAGGAGCCCAAAGCACAGAAAACTGACCCTACAAGGAGAGGAAAAGTGTCTTGGCCAGCACAGGCCCCTGAACAAAGGACACAGCAGGAAAGCTGCAAAGCAATGGATATAAATAGGCACTAAAACTGAGTAAGAAAACAGGCAAATCCCTAACCTGCTAGCAAAACCTATTCCCACTGAAAGTTGCCAGCCTCCTGGTTCCCAGTCAAATGAGCTAACACTGCTACATACACGCGCTATGCCACAAAAAACCACTGAGTCACTGGGCAGGAGGCAAGGGTCATCTTCCATCACTTCCATAAGCCCACAGCTCATATTTCTCTCCTCATTCCTCCCATCCTTCCAAAGCATCCCCTAGTCTCCAGCAAAACCATCTCCCCACCTCAAAGGCATTTGGGTATAACCAAAGCCATGCTTGCTGGCAAGCAAACAATTCCCTGGGAGAGTTCCCCAGTGTCAGCAACAGCACATTTCTGTTTTCCTGGAAGGTACAAGCCGTGCTGTTTATCCCGTGCTTGTGTGGGAGCGTGTTTGCATTCTTAAGAGCAGTGGTGCAAGTCACTTTCCCTGGGTATTATCATAAAAAGCTAGGTTTCCCCCAATTGATTTTCTGTGCTTCACAAGATTGCCACTTTGGGTTTTGTGCTGGGGCAGCAGGGGTGAGATTAGCTTCCTAAAGAGAATTAAATCCATAAAAGAGGTAGAGGAGGGCTTGCTGGTGCTATTCAGGGGCAGTGGAAAGATACAGTCTTCTGCAGACAGAGCTTCAGAGCACAGCCCCCCTAACCTTTACTATTATTCTTTCACTGCCAGGGAATTTAATTGATCAAAGCAACCAAATTCTTGGCACAAGTGCTTGAAACTGCAAATCTGTTTAGACCCTGAGCTTACAGCCAGAAACCCCCCAAAGTTGCTACCAGGTTTTGCACTCTGCTTCCACAGGGATCATGTCCCAGCACTGCTGTAAAGAGGCAATGACAGAAAATGCTGAGAAAGAGGGAGGGGAAGGGGCCGATTAGACAAGCTCCTATGGATTTGATCTCAAGTGGGCCTGCTTGGCTCAGAAAGTTTGGACAATTGGGATTATCTCAGCCAGTAAGGGGGGAAGACAGAGATGGCAATGGAGCGCTGCTTCTTACTCAAGGCTATTGGACCTCAGCAGTACCCCTGGCCTAGCAGCATCATGTTGTCAGATTTGTCCTAGCATGTGACGGGGCAAGTCCCCGTCAGGCGTCCGAGGTCAGCCAGAGAGGACAGCCACTTCAGCTTCTCACCTGCTTTGAAGATGCTGCTCACACGCTGTAAGCAACCACCTCAAAACCAGGGGAAGAGGCACAAAACAAATGAATTGAGAACAGACCCCACTGTGGGGAGGGCACTGAGGAAACAGGTCTGTACTGCACCACTGCCAGGCAGACAGGCAGCACATTCACTGTGAGGGTTTGATGGGGAGTGCTGGCTACCAAGCAGAGCTTGTTGCCGGTGAGGGCAGATAGCAGCAGCAGCCACTGGTGGCTGGGGTGCTGCCACCAGCCCTCACCTCTTCCTGTTGGTCCCAAGCACCCACAGCTCTGCCGAGACATCCTGACTGGGCCGCTTTGATTGCTGCTTGGCTGTTGCTGGTATCTATAAAAACCATCCAAATTACAACTCCCCTTAAAGCCCCAAATTAGTTACTAAAACAGCCCAAGATCAAAAGCATGGACCTGGCACAGTCCTAGAAGCAATTGGCAGGGGCAGGCTTTTAAAATTATCTACCTAAATATGGCTTTCTAAGAGGGAAACCAGAAGTTAGAATAGTGTAAACTGTTGTCATAAATATTTGAGTGAGATACAGACTAGAACAAGAGTCTTTTGGTCTGTTGGCTGTAAAGATGCCTTTTACACTTCCAAAATACCCTCTGTCACTCTTTCCCCACCCATTCTCTGCTCCTGTGGCTTTTTCCAGGCTGACTTTATATAGAGTCAATGACATCTGAAAGGAAAGCTGCCTGTGTTTTATGCTCATACTAATCTGCAAGAAAAACAAATGTAAATCACACCTCACATTTGCAGTACTGTGAAAGAAAACGTTAGATTTAAGACTCTGATACATACAACATCTGAATCAAAACGTGTAGTCAGAGTGGTTGGATACCAGACAAATGATTCTTTTTTTGTTTTAAAGGTCTGCTTGGGGAAAAAGAAAGGCTCAAATATGAAATACCATTTCACCCTGACTCAGTATTGTTTTGCATTGAAAAGGAAAAAAGCCACATTGTACAAAGCATGCAGCAAACTGTGCGAGTAGAGTGCGTATGTTAGGGCAACATACTGAGCATCACTGTTTATTTATTAGAATTTTGATATGAGGTAAAACTCAATTTAGTTGATGTCAGCAAGCTTCCTAATGAGGCCTCTATTTTTTTTTTAATTTTTTATTATGAAAGGGCAGCTTTGTGCCTCCTCTAATCAGTTTGACAAAGGACATATAAAAATGCAAAGAGACAAATATTACTGTAATTACCGATGAGAAACACTACAGACAAATGCAGGAAGTAGCTGCAGATGTAATGGCTAAATATTGCTGGTTACTTGTTCTGCTCTGGAAAGGAAGGGCATTTTGTAAACCGTAAACTACTTTGATCAAAATCTAAACCCAACCCCAAATTTGCAGCTTTTTCCCCAGGCTCAGACACATTCAGAAAGTACCTCTGACTAAGCATGATCTATTTTCCTGTTCGCTGGTTCTGCAAACATTGATGTGTCCCAGTTTAGGAGCTTTGTGCTAGGCCTGCACAGGGGCTTTCTCCTGATCTAGTGGATGGGTAAAACCACCCTTCAGACTCAAGCCCAGAGCACAGATTGCCACAGATTGTCTACAAAAAGCCTTAGAGGTGGCAGCAACAACATCAAAAGTAGGTGCAAGGGAGGTATCACTCCTAGCCCGGTAGTTGCTATGCAAATTAAATGATGCAATGTAAGGGTATGTTAATGCCTGTGTTAAGCCTCTGAACATGCCCAGTGTGAACCATTTCCAGAAGCCTAAGCAGATTCATTCTCAGCTGGAGGCTTGTATAATTAATAAAGGCACTGTGCCTTCTCTCCTGACCTAAGTGGCTAGGTACCAAACCATTTATAATTTTATAGGTTAACACCAACATCCAAAAACGTATTGGCAGCCTATGCAGATCCCGGCACATTAGTGTGATGTGTTCCTAGCACAAAACAGTAAGTGGCTCACTGCATTCTGCACTAGCTTCAGTTTCTGAGTGGGCTCAACATAGAGTCCCATGTGGAGGATATTATGGCAATGGCATCTCAAAGGAACAAAGGCATGGATAACTGAAGCAAAGTCCATTTGAAAAAAGAGAAAAGGTAACTGTTCTCTCAGATGATAAAGGCATTTTGAAAAGGGCACTGCCACTGTTCAGGCATCCTGAAGCATCCTTCAATGTAGCACACTGAAGCAGTTCACATGTGTTAGAGAGAAAGGTGGTTGCTCCTTCCTGTGACACAGACCATATGGATTCAGCCCACTCCTCCTGTGGCCCCACCAACAACAGTCCTCAATTCACCCACAGGAACAAGCAGCCCAGCTCATTCTCAACTCTAGCCCTAAACTCAGCTAGCTCATGGATCACAGCTTCTTCACTGTAAGAGAGGGTTTGTAAGAGTAATGATTTAAGAACCTACTGTCAATTCTTCCAAGCAGAAGTTGCTGCTTGACAACCAAGACTTTTTCTCCATAGTTGAGTGCAGAGTCAGCCCAGTTTTTGGTGAAGATGTTCCAGTTGATTTTGCACTGTGATGCATCAGAAAACTGAAATAATTAATCAGCCAATTCTATACAAAAAACACTGTGGGATATGCACAATGCCAAATGCTCGTATTCGTGCAGTAGTGCATTGGAAAATGGAAATGGTACCTACCTACCAGCACAGACCAGTGTACTCAAGTTCCCCAGGCTAGACAGTCATAAAGTAAAGGGATGATCTATCACATATGTAGTGCATTAGAGCTCTTCATTAACAGAAGGACTAATCAATTTATGGAACTCATGAATCAGGAAAGGTATTACTTATAATGATTATTGGTAAATCATCATATCACAGTGTACTGACCCCTATTCATCTCTACATACACCTACCATTACACAGCCAGTGAAGGACCCAGCCCTGTTTGCTGCATTTCCACTTTGCTTAACTAGACTGGGTACACCTAACAGCAGGGATGAAAAGGCACTGCCCAGTCAGCCTCCAAAGTTTCCACTTTGTTAATCATACATATGTATAGACTGTACAGAAGACAGTAATGGAAAAAAAATGGTTAAATGCATGGAAGATCATAAACCTTGGCCTCCAGGCATAAGTTTTAAATCCACTAAGGGTTACATGCAAGCAGACCCAATTCTGGGTTCAACCCACGAGAAAGAAAGAGATACCTTGACAAATTCTAATGCTGATCCAGTTGGCCACTTAATGCTTGCTCCCATTTTGAAGGTAACGTAATCCAGCACATGAATTTGAACGTGGCTTTAGCCCAGGAAGGATCCTAGTGAGGAAGATGATCTATTCACACACTAAAAACCCAGGGCCAGGCTATTTGCACCCCAATAGGCTAAATCAACCACAGTGGGACACACACAAACACCTCCATGCAAAATTAAAAAAAAAAAAAAAAAGGATAAAAATAAAGGAAAAAAAGGAAAAAAAAGGTATTATCCAAACAACACTCAGCCGCAGAGCACAGTGGGCCACATTTATAAAATGATTCTTTATTAGCAATCCTGTGGCTTTAAACCAGAGGAGACATGGGCTTTGAAATCCTATGGACAGACGATCATTCCCTATTTAATTCTACTAGGCTTTTGCGCAGAGGCTTTTTACGGTCTAAACTGACATTCTTCTCTCTATTCATTGCTGCATTCCTGGCCTAAAAACTGTATGACAAGGGAAAGGAAGTGGAAAATTAGGTTACAGTGCAAACAAACATACTGAAAACACTGCACATTTGAAAATAGATTAAGTTTAACTATACTTTGTAAAGGTTAACTTCATAGGTTTTATTATTAGAAAATATCAAAACACTGTTCATTTACTGCAGGGCTCTCCTGCCTGCTGCTTTGTTTCTGGGTCATGCAAGTGTCACAAAGGGTCAGCTCCACATTACTTACAAGCCACGCTTGCTTAACAAAGTAATCCACAATCTTTCCAACATTCATCCACTATTAAACACTCTCACATAGGGTATCGTTGACATCAACGAGGCACTTGTAGGTTCACTGATACAAGGAAGCTCCTACCAGCTGAATCCTTGGCCCTCTGAACACATGCATAAAGGGCAGGAGACTCTGACCTGCCTTAAGTCCACATTTACCCACTGAAATCAGAGGCATGCTGCTCTAGACCAGGGGAAAGCCCATCCTTGACATTGGTCATATTGCTGTTTAGAGAAATGAGGTTTAATCAGAGGTTATCACAGGCTTTGTTCATTTGCTATAGCTTTTGTCCTACAAAACAACAGCCCCACCAACATAAAGAGTGGCCAAAATCTCAGAATATTAGCGTAGAGCTCTATTAACTTATTTGATCTAAAAATATGTGCATTTCAGATGTTGGCTATACCCAAATCCACCCTCCAGCTCCACATTGACAACACAGCACCTCACAATCCTAGCCCTTCTCTCCCTTCCTCTGCTCCAGTTTTTGTGAGGAGGGAGTATGGCATGTTCCAGCCAGGTGCCCATTCAGGAAGGTCAGGAGATGACAAATAGCACAACCCACTATGTCATGCCCCTGCAGGTCAGTTCAAAACTCTTTGTGTCTCCATTTCCTACATGTTAAAATTGGACACACATATTAGAGGTTGTGCGTGCCAAAGAACAAGACATTGTTGTGATGCGGAGGGAAAGCCCTCATGAAATCAGCAGTCTGGTTTAAGGCGATGCATTAGACAACATGACATAACCAGAAAAAAGCCTCAGTGTTTAGAGCTACACAGGGTCTTAATGGGTTTCATCTTTGTGTGCAAGTTGTCAGTCCTCTGTCTCGATGCTATCACTCCACAGCTCCCACTTGCTAAAAGCTGCCCACTTTTAACAAGAGCTACAAACACACACATCTTGATCATCACCATCTTAAATGTACTCTACAGGGTAAGCCACAGAAGCCCAGCTGTAATATTTACTTTTCTACAATGAAAGTCCCACAAGGAAAAAAAAAAAAAAAAAAAGGAAGTGGGAATGGAGATAGGGAAGGGACTGTTTCTTGCTTCTGAGCACTCAGTGTAATTACATTCCTAATGCTGAATTTATGATACCTTACCTTGTGCACAATGAATACTCTACGTGGGTCACCAGATTTGATATGACACTAAAGAGTGGCTCATAGTTAAGCAAGGCTGAAAAACTGGATGGCCAAGTTTTTGTTCTGTCAAGCACCAAAGTTTCAGCACCTTGAAGGCATTATTAAACTTGCCAACCCTTTTGCTCCTCTTATTGGTAAGACATTTCCTGAAGAACAGGAAAGGAGGAGAAGAAGAGGCACTAAAACATACTCTCTAAAGACTTGAAGACATTTGTCCATTTTATGACTCTTATTTGTTCTTGCTTTCTCTGTTCTTCCCAATTGTGCTTCTCCCCCATTCGGATTGTGTTGACATCACTCCTTTGTTATCTTCCTAAATTAGCTGTAATGAAGTCCTTTGAGCTACATGTGCATGCCTTACTTTTTCGGTTTTCGCTTCTCTGAACCATCCCTATTCACTTCCCCTCACACTAGAGCCTCCCTTCCCCCAGCCCACAACACGTTTTCTAATCTGCTTTTCATTTGCTCCTTTTCACCTTTGCTTACCAGTGGCCAATAGCCAGTGCACTTTACAAAATAAATTCTATTATAACTGACTCTCATTGAGAAGTGATAGGCACATGCATGGATAAAGCTGGGCATCTAGAGCAGGAACCACCTGAAATTTCAGTGGCCCAGAACACAAGGACAAAGAGGGGAATCAAAAGGAGATAGCATGAAAAAAACCTGAAAGAGCACTTGTAATTTCCAACACGTGCAAACAAGTCTAAGGGACGTTTGTAGCCATAAAACCACTGGACTGCAGATCATGTAGCTGTACTACTGCAGCCTGTCTGGCCACCTGACCGTCACTTGACTATACTGGAAGGTGGTTTTATGTAGCTCTTTTGTAATCACAGTATTTCACAGCGCTTTACAGAATAATGAGTTAGCATACTACAGCTATTATGCACTTAGCAATAGGGCACAGACAATCTTGCAGGTCTAGAATCAATTTTATTGAGAAGCTGATGGGCAAGGCAGACAGGTTATTCTCTGCCTTTTTGTTTTGAGAAGTGTCATGGATCTTTAGCTTGCCTCTTGCAAGGCAGCGTAAAAGCTGGGCTATGCCTTCAAAGAAAAAGAAGGTGTGTTTTTATTGAGTGATAGCTTGCTTAAAGTGGGTGACAAGGACTCTATATCCCAAGAACTGCCACATATTCCCTATTGGGATGATGTGAATATTTTGATGATTAGGTATGTCAAATAACGTGATTTTCATCATCCTGGATCTAATTGAGAAATTGCCTCTAAATATACCTAAAGTGGAATGATTCAAGTACAAGATGGAGAGGGCACCATGCTTGAATGGCAGGTCACAGGCACAGCAGCACTCTCCTACATCAGCTATGATTTGCTGCATTCTGTAAGCCACCCTAATGGTTATTTACCTATTATTCTCTTAGGCATGCATGCATTAAGGTCTGTGTGTAGTTAAAGTTTACATTCCACTGTGTGGCATACCCTATGAGCTTGCAGCACTGGACCCATCCATTCTTCTCTACTGTGTGCTTACTGTAAGAGCAAAACATACCACTCTTTGGGATCCCTTTGGGAAGGCTGGTTGGTGGGAACCCCTTCTTTGACTGCTTCTCTTTCTCAGCAAAGCATCTGACATGCTGTCTTTGGGGACCAGCCCAAATTGTTCTCCGGGGATTGGTCTCAGCTTCACATGTCTCCACTGACTGACAAATGAGATGGGCCCACCAGTAACTACACATTCTGTGCCATGTCCTGTCCCGGTAAAGCTGACATCAAAGGCCTGAATCACCAAATCCTTTTTTTGGTTGAAAGTTAACTCACAACCGTTAACTCAAAGCAGAGCCCACAGCTTCCAGCACAGGGTCATAGTAGCAGACAGAACTTTATTTTTTACCAAAGTTCTTCAATCTGTTTTTTCTTGCTTAAATGAAAGGCAAAATCAGCACCAGCAGTGTGCTGCTTTTGAGTTTGCATTATTTTTTAAGCTTTCTGAATGCAGGCTGCGTTCAGAACTTTTCTTATCACTCCATTCCACAGTGGCTTTGTAATTCTCCTCGGTGTTTCCCAGGAGAGCCATAAATACCCTTCAAGACCCCAGCAACGTTTGTAACGGTGATTATTGGGAGGAGACTGCAACTGCTAAGATTAGATATCCTTTAATTTAGAAACAATAGGCTCAAGAAAGACAACATGGTCCAACAAAATGGAGTTTGAGGGACTTACTCCCTGTTTGCCCCCCCTTCTTCTTGCAGTTTGTCTAGCTCGTCCTTTTAAATGTTAAGCTCAGCAGAGATGTCCTGCCTCTCCACAGAGGACATAGCACATGAGGACCCTGCTATAGAACATCAGGAGCCTTTTGCGTAATACAGTTATAGAGCCATACTTTTGGTGTGACAATTTCCCAGCCACACTGATAGCTCACTTTCAAATGATACATAATTCTTCTTATCCACCCTGGATTTCATGCAAGAAAAGTAATTCTCCAGCCTATATGGTTAACAGTGAAACTTTCAAAACAAATACAATGCAGAAAGATGTTGTGACAAGTTACCTGCAAACCTGGAAGGTAATAGCTCTCAGAGGTCAAACTACTCCATTTACCCAAAAGAAGTGTTAACTCTTACATCTGATAAGAATATCAATGTCACTATTCAATACATGACACATTTTCTTTGCAGAAATACAAAGACAATCCATTTATCCATTAGTGCAGGGTGTCACATCAATTACTGGGATAGATGCATCAGGGAAATTCAATTGCTCTCATAGATTTTTTTCCCCCAGAGTTAAAGTTGCCTTTGCTCCAACCCCAAAGGAAGAAAGAGCATCTCTTCCCCATTATTTAAAATCTCAAAAATCCCAGCCAACTTTCCCATCTTCATGGGTGTAAAACCCTTCAGCAGTGTCCCAGCAGGATTTCTGTTCCCCTGCAATTACAGGGCAAACACTTGCCTTCAGTTCATAGCTGTGGTGCAATTGAAAAATGAAGACTAGAGCATCAAACACCAGTGATACCTAGCCCTTCTTTGTCCCCTCCCATGCATGTGTCAGGCATTATCGTCACCATTTTAGACACAAGAAAGACTTAATGGCCATGGATGCCTTTGTGCAGTAGAAGAGCAGAGATAGTTATCTGTCAGACAAGATTTGTAAACAGGGTGTGGAATAGCATACAGAAGAAGCAGAAAAGTGACACCAAAGTACACCCTAATATGGCATTTTCAGGTTCCCTTCACACCCCCACCCTGAATTTATGTGCAGTAAGGCATGCAATGCATCTCTTTTGATGGATGATTGTGTGGGGAGTGTTGAGCTTAAGGGATCTGCAATCCTTGATGCCTGGTTTCACCACTGCAGGTGTAAACTCCTTCCCCCACCCACCGTGGTCAGAGATTTTCACCCAGGTGGCAAAGCAGCACCCTCAAAAACTGTGCTGTTCCCACATGTCCAGTCATTGCAAAAACTGCTCCAGACAGGTCAGGTAGCTTCCCAGTTCTCACATGGTACTAGCCTGAGTAAGAATTGAATACAGAGCAAAGTAAAATGACTTTCAGGGGCACTGGAGCTGTATTAGATGTTTCTAATCTTGTTAGCCTGGCTTTATGGTTTGGGAAAAATACTGAAACACCCCTGAGGACCAAGGCCTTCGACCAAACCTGCATGTCCCTTATGTCTCTTATGCAGTATCCTGGATCCATTTAAAGCCATTATTTATTAGCTTCTGGAATCACAGCTGAGAGAATACCACAATCAAGGCTAACACTAGCTTTCCCACGACAGGCAGATATCATGAACACTTGAAATCCAGTGAGAAATTTCCATCTCACGAGATTTCTTCAAGACGAGGAGCTCTACATAACTCACTCAACTGCTTCAGGCACAGCTTAGCTTTCAGGTCCTGACCTTATCTGGAAAAAGGTACCACAAAAGCAAATATGAGATGTAGTGCTTGAAAAGCAGCCAAAACTTTTAAGACTACAGAAATTCGTTGTTCACTCTGAGTCTGCAGCCCAGGCTTGTTTTACTCTAAGCAGTTCACTAAAGGGAGTTCATATTCTACAGAAATTATTTAAAAGGGCAAAAGCCAAGCTGTACGTGTGGATCTTTTCCATCCTACATTCTTGTAGGACCACCACTCTCTGGAGAGTTTATCCATATTTCAAAGGACAAGTTGTGAATCCTGAGCTGATTTCAGTCTGTATCATTTCAGTCCCAAGCATGTTGGTACAGTTAATGAAAACACACCCAACAGCAAAGCAGCTCTGTTGCTAATATTTTACCATGTGTATGCAAAGTATGCACATTACTCACACTGCTATACTGTAACCTAGGCACTTGTGTGCCTTACTAGTACCAGAGCATTTCTTCATGTTTTGGAAGTTAGGAAAATGACTCAAAAGGTGCCGTTTCAGCTCACTTAAGAGCTCCCCTGCTTGAGGAACTGCTCCTGCTGAATTCCTCAGCCCAGCCATCTCTGCAGACACCCCAGCTATCTCTGCAGACACCCCAGCTTTCTTTATGAGGATGAACAGGAATGGAAAACACATCTGAGAAACTGGAATGATGCCATGCCTCTCATCCCACAGCCCAGAGAGTCAAGCAATCTCGCAAAAGTCAGGAACCTGTCTTCACTTCCCCCCTCTGCCTCAGAGCCTGAACATCCACTCCCACCTTAGATGATCCCCACAGCACCCAGTAAGATGGTGGGTATTCAAGGATTCACATTTGCCATGAACTACCCAAAACAGTCCCCCTGTTTCAGCAGGGCAGTTCAACAGGGACAACCGAACAAGGTTTTGCAGAGCCCTGTTACTTATAATCTTACCTTGTCAAATATTTTCTTAACTCTGAACTTAATTTTACCACCCATTTATGAATTATTGACTTCCTAACCAAGTGCTAGCAAAAACATATTAAATAAACTGAGCAGCAGTACCAAGGCATTTGATAAACTAGAAAGAATACATCAAAGGCTACAATCTCATGGTAATACAAGTTCTAGTTAAAGGCCTCCCTGTGCATTTGTGCCTTGATCTGTTGAGGTTATTAAAACGCCAAGCACAGCTGTATTTCTAATAAAATAATTAGCTCCTTCAGTCTGTTTTGAGTGATGTGCCTCATTTTAGATTCAATTTAAGCTCCATCCCATCCAAAGCAGCATATGATTGCAAATTATCTCTATCACAAGTGAAAGTTACAGTGGTATTTAAAAACTAATTATTAACTCAATATTGTAATGGCTTGAGCCTGTAAGGCTCAGAGTCCTTGAAGGCCATTGTAATTCACAGGCATCAAGGTGTCATACAGCCTCCTACAGAAAGCTGTGAGCTACAACTCCACATCCCAGTGCAGAAAAGTCCCCAGAAAGCATTTGACAGTTCCTATAGACAGCAGGCAGCCACCACATAGCACAAGTTTGTGAACTTCTCTACAGCAGGGTTAGCTTAAGTAATAATAATATTTATATTCTAAAGAACATTGTTTAAATACACCTCCCACACAATGAGATTTCCTATTTTTAGAAGGAAGATGCCTTCAGATGCACATCAGAAAGAGCAAGTAGCCAAGATGAGAGCAGAGGGTTTGAAGTCAAAACTCTATTTGTGTGATTTTACTGGAGCTGGAGAAGGGAATTCTGATGATTTTTATTTTTATTTTTTTTTTAAGCCACCTCCAGTTTCCAAGCATCTTTCACACAGAAGTCTGCAGAAATAGTGAAATCCCAACTGAACTGTGTGAGGTCTGCCACGAGCACTCACTACTGATGGGTATGGACTAAATGACCTAAATGCCTCATACTGAAAGTTAGTGCATCTGCAATATGCACGTAACTTTTTCTGACAGAATGGGATCAAATTTAAGATACTCCCCATCAGGGAGCATCTGATGAGCTTCCTGCATGCTGCTCCATCACTGTGGGTGTGGTACTACCCTCATTCATTGGCCAGCCCATGCAGAGCAGACAGAGCCTAGGGCATGGAGGCAGCCCCTGGACTTCTATGGCTCCAATATCCCACCTTTGGTGCAGGCATGCCCCATTTCCTCAGGTCAGTATTGAAGCAATGGCTTTGCACGGTGATAGGGGACTGCAGTGCTTCTGGTAAAAGCAAGGACTAGAGGCACGTTCCGGGTTGGGTAACCACGCTATTCCCCATCCTCCCTGTAATGGGAAAAGCTATTTCTCACTACATCTTGCTTTGGGGTTGTCTCCCAGACCACAGAGACTGGGCTTTGTGCTGAGAAGAAGAAAATGAGCACTTTGGAAATCCTACTAAACCCACTTTCTGAATGTGGGACAAGTCCTTAATTATTTTACAATAAAAATGCCTGAGAGTCAAAGATGACTGAGCAGACTACTGAAATTAGAGGGTTTTACCACAGTGGTAAAATGGAGGGATATTTAGGATGTAACTGAAGTTTGGTATTATTTGCTGTTGTTCTTCTTGACAGCGTTTCTTCCTGGCTTGTAGGGGATCAACCTTCCTTTGTTCCTTGCAGGAATGCGTGGCCATCGCTCTTATGTCTGTAATAAAACCCTGAACCCAGGGCATTAAACAAAACCACACTTTTCACCTTGCCCAGAACAAGTAAATCGGTACTGTTTGAGCACTTTTCACAATTGGCAACTTTTGCGTTTTGGCAATTTTATGCTCCAAGTGTAGCATTAAGTAGTATCTCACCCTGGATGATACATTGAGAAAGGTAAGGTGGTAATTCAAATTGCTGAAACAGAAAAGGTGGCAGGTAACAGCATCAACACAAAGGCACAAATGCCCTGCAGTCGGGATAGAACTAAAGAAAGGAAAATAGGCTTTGCAATGGATATAAGCAGTGAGAGAGATAAAGGCACAAGAAAAGTAATTGTACTGGACTTTCAGAATTTATTAAGATACTGTTTATATATACATACTCCTCTAAATTCACCTCAAAAGTGCTCTATATCGTAAGCAGCCTGCCAAGAATAAAAAGAATATATGTCTATTTCTCTGTATTTACTCTTTTCTGCCAGTGTTTCCCATAAATAGATCAGAGGAAGGAGGGGGGAAACACACACACGCAAATAAAATGGTTGAACACTGTGCAATCCTTTAAGGGTTTTGGCTTCGAGATTCTTGGTAGCTGCCAAAAGAAAAAAAAAACCAGGCAAAATGTTTTCACTCAAGCAATCAAACAGCACTCACATTCTATTTAAACTCCAGTGATGGACTGCCAGTAATGCTCTGTGCTAATACCAAAGGACAGAAGATACACATAGACCTAAAACCCCACTGGTTAGAGTTTTCTCTTATCTGCCTATTTCTCCCAGGATCCTATGCACCAACAGAGGTTATAGTGCCCCTTCTCTTGCTGGATGTACTAAAGTTTTACAGCTTCCTGCACAGATGAAAATGTGCACTAGCACTCAACCACTTCTCCGTTAGTTATCCCCAGTAAACTTGCACTGGAACCAATTTATTCCAACCCCTTTTATGCTGTTTCCCTCCAGACAGGCTGCACGCAGCTGTGCTGAGAGCTCCCATTTTTCTTTGCACAACAGGTCATCAAACAGCTTCTCAGTTTGTCAGCAGGTACTGTGCATGTATCATAACCAATGGACTGGACCTGTCACATAAGGGAAAATCCTGAAAAGATCAATTTTTCTACTATAACACAGCTCTGTCATATAAAACTATTGCACTGATTATCCAAGAGGCTTGGACCATGACACGTGCTCCTCCCAGTATTTTACCGCTTGTATCTTCTTGTGGTTATTTTTCTGTATCTCAACAAATGTAAATACTAAGGAATAAAAAACACTTTGGGATTCGTCCCTTCTGAGTTCATACATGCTTCAAAAATAAGACTACAACCCCACACACCACTTCGTCAGAAAAAAACATTCTTTCCTTTTCAAGGTTTCTGCAGAGAACATGTTACCAGAGATACATTGAGGTAGGCAGGAAACCTCGCTTCTGTGATGTGAGACTTCAAAACACAGAAACATATTCTATTTCCTGAAGCCCTGCTTTTTTGTTGTTGTTTTGTTTTGGGGTGGGTTGTGTTTTGGGGGAGGGTTTTGTTCTTTTCCCACTCCCCCTGCAAAGCTGCTGCAGCTCAGAGCTGTCAGCTTTGTTTCATTCATGGGCCCTGGCCCATCTCCAGAGGACAGGGCTCTCTGTGATAATGCTGGATACTTTTTTTAGGAGACATTTAAAAGCTCCATCAGGAACACAGTGGTCTGAAAGTCTGCCAAAAATCTGACTGACTTTATAGGCTCTATTAGTGGTCAGCCTCACCAGCAGATTCTGTAAGCACTGCCAAGCTGCTCTGGCTACAGTTAGACATGCTGTTCTGGCTGCAGCTGATGCAGGCTAATAGGTCTGGACCCCCTCCCCCAGCTTTCCTCTAGCTTGTCACCACCTTCCTGCCAAAGTTTACCACCCCATTATATCTGACAGTGCAGCTTCACATGCAGTCACCCTCTTGGCCAGCTGCGTTCATACAAGCTGGATTGAAAAATACCATGATTACAAATGCTTTAGCTAACCGAGGTCACATGGCCAGGCACGGGACAGGGGCAACTGTGAGGCAGGCAAGCTGAGGAGCCTGTGAGCTGCAGTGAGCTGCAGGACCACGCAAGGTCTGAGGACATCAAGGAGCTTGGTGGTGAGTCCCATTTCAGAAAGATCCGAGAAGAGAGGGCTCTTCCCTTGGGAGGTTTCCAGCAGCTCCATCCAACAGAGCATGTCTTTGACCACCACAAAAGGGCATTCCTCTGCACAATGCCCAACACAGTGCCCAAGGACAAAATCTCTTATCTCCAAGCAATTTTGGTCACTGGGAAGCTTGCATATGTTGCTATTAATAGCAGTAGCAGATTATCAAAAAGGAATGAAAGGCAGCTAATACTAAACTTGGTGCATGGGTTAGCCTGTAGACAAAACATGTTGCCTACTTTGTTGTACCTTCTAAGCACAAACATGAGATGTTTAAAGAACAAATCTTAACTGGCAGTGCATTTGAGTGGGGTTTTCTTCTTCTTCCCCTCCATGCATGTAGAACTTCTCCACTTTCAGTCCTGCTCTTTCCTAAGAACCATATATTGGGGGCAGGAGGAAAGGAAGAGAGGACAGGGGCTGTGCAACACTCCATCAGCATAGCCCCAGGCAGCATATGTGCCCTTAGGCAAACAGTGCAGTCCCTAGACATGTGTTTCATCTACACACTAGGGTGACTGAAGCTATCCAAAGGTCCCCAAGGATGTATATCTACCTCCAAATGACTTCTTCCCTCCCCCCTCTCTCTGTACAGACACTTTCACAGAATTGGCTCTCAGTCTTTATTGTGACACTCTATTTTAATTAAAACTCACAAAGCAGACAAACGATTCATAACAAAACTTTCCTAACAATAACAAACATCCAACAGACATTGCTTGGACTGGCCATTTATCTCAACTATTAAATCCTTAAAAGAAAAAACCCACCATGCTAGAGAACCGAGAGCCAGGCAGCCCTCAAGAGCACCTTTATAATTCATCTCCTCCCACAGCCTACCACAAGACTACTGTGGGTTTGCTATACTTAAACTAGTGCTTGTATTCCTCTTTCTTTTTCTACACCCAGTGGAAGTTTTCCTCAGGACACCTCCCACTGCCTTCCTCAATGCTGAAAAACAGAAACCCAATTATCTCTTGCCACTGTGGCTACTGAGGTAATTCTGAGTGAGGACCTAGGCTCATGAGAGAAGACCCTTGCTCCCCAGAAGTAGGAATGATGTCTGCCATCATTGGAAAAGGACAAGGGTATTAAACAGCAAACAAAGATGACTGCTGCATGGAGAAGTTCTTCCATTACAAGACCCCCATGGGACCCCACCTTGCAGTGAGGTGCAACCTGTTTCCATGGAACTTCATCTCACAGTAGAGGAGCAACAGGAGGTGCCACTAGGCCAGATGTCCCCCAAGGGTAGAGCACCCTACCAGTCAACTCATTCCCTCCTTCACTTCCAGGGTCAGTAGACTCTCCTGACAGCCTTCCATCCTACAAGACAGCTCAGCTTTGAAAGGACCACCTCTCCCCAATAGGCAGTTCAGCCAGCCATTAGCCCTTCCACCTCTTCACCAGCAGAAGCAGCACAACACCTTCCTCACACACAGGACAAAAGAGGGAGATATGTGATTTAAGGAGGTGAAACCATGGCAGTACCAAGCACTGTGTGTACCAGAAATCCCACAGATTTTGTGGTTCTAGTAGTAGCGATGGTATGGCATGTATCAGCACATCCAGCTGCGTTATTGACGCACTCAGGAACCAAACCTCTGAGCTATGAACTGCTGCGCTCATCTCAAGATGATTCACTCAGATACTAAAACTTTAAATGTCACTATTGTTAACTCACAGCTCAGCAAAACATGCAAGAAAGACTAGGAAGGGATGGATTAGGGAAGCGTGCATGATTAGTGTGAGTCACAGCTCATTTTGGCACCACCAATGAATAGGCTATGCACCCACCACTTTTTCCTTGCCTTCAAGAAGCTGAACCCCAAGGCCATCTGAGCCCATCTACAAAGGGCCTAGGCTTCAAAGTGAAGCCAAACCAAAGGAGCCAAGCAGAGCTCATGGGTGTATTCCAAGCCCACAGAAGAGCTCAAAGGGTCTGAAAACATTTGCACAAGACAATTTATAAGAGAAACATATGATTTTCCAGCTGCAGCCATCCTCATGCAGGCTTAAGAAACTTTTGTTCACAAAGCCTACAGTACCAAAGGCTGAATTTCTGCTCCCCTCCGAGTCAGATACTTATTACAGCCCTGTCTTTGCTGAGCAGATTTCTAACTGGGACTTTCCCAGTGCAGTCACCGAATTATATGCCCAGCTCCAGTCTTCCTTTACCCAGCTTTGTATCCTGGACTAGGAAAGAAGGTACAGGCTCACAATCCTGGATAAAAGATGAGTCTGCCAAGTTAACAGTGTGCCAAGAATGCATGATTTTGCTGAGGATGCAACACTGCACCTGATGCATTCTGTGGAGCGTGGGTGAAAAAGGAGAGCGAAATCCCTATCAAATACAATGGGAATAGAGACTGTATGGCAACAGACAGGGATGTTATTGTTGCAGGGCAGAGAATAAGAATTCATACTAGCCAATGGATGAAGGCCAGCGCAAAGTGCATGGTTTAGAGAATATGAACAGAAGACAGTAGGCAAGCTGCAGGATGTGCAGAAGGGAGCACATGGACAGGAAAACTCCTTTATTCTTTTTCAATTCTAAGACTACTGTGAGCACAATACAATTTTATTTAACACCATAGCCATAATACCAAAGGGACTGAGAACTTGGAAAGCTTTGAAACATTACAGCACTGCCATTCTCACATCTTGAAAGTCTTGCCATCACTACAGGGAAATTGCCAATAAATAAAATGGATATGGTATCACTAGGCATGTCAAAGGATGTAAGAAAATGGGACAGGAGAGAAACAAATGCATTACCATGCAAAGCTACAGTAATACCAATTTTGAATATAGGTTATCAAGGCTTCCAAGCAAAAAAGAGAGGAGCTTTACAACATTCTTACTATCTCTCCATTAGGTGAATGCTACAGCACTGCTGTTAGAAGTGCTGTGCTAATGAAGGCATTGTATTTAAAGATTGTATCGTCGTAAGTGCAGAGGGAAATTCAGTCTCAACATCATTCCTGATGCTTCATTATAATTCAATTTGGTTGCCTTTTGCTCCAACTCATGCTTTATGAGTAGAAGAGCTAATCTACTCCTGTCATACAATGTTCCTAGACAGCTGCACAACGGTGGGACTGAGCCTGCAGGTCCACAGAGACCTGAATCAGTCTAAACCAGACTTGTGGCATGCCAGCCTTCCTGCTGTTTCTGCATTCCCCCTTTCTCTTTCACCAGTGCTGGGGTGCAAACACTGCTCCCTGAAGCAGCTCACTCTACAATTACAGGAGCAACAGTTGGGGTCTTAACTCAGAAGTTTGCTGATCAATACTTCAGTTGTGGTTCCAGAAGGAGGTATTAGGGTGGATTCAACAGGTCTCCGAGGTCACCCTACAGCCTTCTGTCCCTGGTCTTTGTAGAAAAATCCAAAGAGATGTCTTCTTTGCCCTTTATTTTATTTTCCCCACCCCTAAAGCACTCCTTGCTTTTCCTCAGGACCACATTGCCAGTGATTCCCTATTTTCCCTACACTTCACTCCTCAATCACACACTCAAAAAACACAAGCATACATCCATCCCACTGGGCTGAAGACCCTTGGACTTCTGTCCACCTACTTCAAACCTTCTATCCTGTGCACTGGGCAGTGTCATCTGTCAGATTAATTTGGCCTAGATTAATTACTACTTACTTTTCTCTTCAGTGAGCACTGCTGTCTACACTGCCAAGCAGACTTCACCCAGCCCACATTGGAGTATCAAAGATAATGGGCAGGCCTTTTCTTTTTGAAGGATTTAAACCAAACCCTCTTATACATTACCATGATGTTTTTGATGCTCAATATGGATTTATTTAGTTGGGGTTTCTGGATATAACTCCAAGAAAACACCAATGAAAATACCTCTTTTTTTAATGAATACATAAATCAAAATGTCCATTCAGAAATAGATTTCCCCCAAAGCATGTCACTGAAGTATGATGTTCAATATTGCCCTTTCATTTTTGATATGCTGGGAAGAAAACATACCAAGAACATTTCAAACTTATTTCCTGCACAGAGTCATGTAAGCATTGCTGATATCTATTGCAGATGTGCAAGTTATGTTTGGATACAGGCTCCAGTGCCTCACAGCTTTCAGCCATACACAGACTGACAAAGCCAGAGTCAAAATAGCTCTTTTCAATTTCCCACAGCATCAGTGTCATTCACCCTAGCACAGATGATCAGCATTCCCCAAGCATCAAAATTTCTGTTGCAGAGTTAAGCAATCCTTGTGACAAGACAGCTTGAGAGAAGATTTCCCAAAATCCAGCATGAATTTTGGGGGCTGCTCAGTTTCTGTGTGTACCTGTCATCATTTTTCTCTCCAGGACAGCATAAAGCATCAAAGTGACAGAAAGCTGCAGTTATCACTATGCAAAGGGCTGGCTTGTTTTCTGCTGTGAAGAGCACCAACATGAGAAAGCCCTTGAGCAGGTGCAGACCAACGTCTCTTGTAAAGAAGTTGCTACCACTGCCCAGCATCTCTAAAGTAAATGCACACAAGAAAGAGCTGCTATGCATTGGTAGGGGGTGGGGGAAAAAAGAACATTGTTTCCATGTTGTTAAGTCTTATAAAGGCAGTGGTTAGTTTCATCAGGCATGGATGAATTTGAGGTTTGGATCACCAGGACAGGAGGATTTAAGGGGTCCCTTATTTCCAGTGTCCTTCCCCAATTTATGGTGCCCTTTTTTTTTTTTCCACAAGTAAATTAAAATTGTTGCTGCAGTATTGCTGACCTCTTTCACACAGAGCATCAAATCTCCAAAGAGTCCCTTAAAGCCTGGTCCTTTCCCAGTGCTGTATCCTATTAGTGCACTGACCCTTTGTGCATCCAACAGAGCTACTAACCAAAAATGCCTTTGGAATCTGAAAGCTGCAGCACAAAGGCAGCCCTTGGGTTTGAATAGGGCAGAGCAAAAAGTTTATTCCTTCTTGGAGCAATCTCTTCTCTATGGCATGGGGGTTACAGCAGAGCAGGCAAGGGGAGAGTTTGGGCCCTTCAGCAGATAGAATTCACTTATTAAAAAGGAAACAAATTGAAGTCTATACCAAGGGCTTCCCAAAACAGAGTTCCCACCAGCTGACTTTGGTTGCATAAGCAGCCTCAAACATAGCCAATTCCCCAAGCCTAACTCACTGTGGAGGAAAAACTTTGAGGGGAAAAAAAACAAACAAACAAACAAAAAACCCTAAACCAACCCTCTGGATTGAATCTGGATCAGAAAAACAGCAATCTCGCTGTGTAACACAGAAGGGCATCCCATTCAGAATGTAACAAAGAAAGTACTTCAGAAATAAAATATCTTTCACCTATTAGAACTGCAAAAGCTTTCTTGAAACATTCCTTAAACTTAAAAGATGGGAGCAGAGTGCCCAGAAGCTCTGTCAAGGTAACTTTTAAACAAGCTGGTGTGAGTTGATTCAGAAAGCAGCTTCTTCCTACATGTCTCCAAAAGTTTTGAGAAAGAGTGGGATATATTGACATGCAGAGAACAAATAGGTGACCTAGATTATCTGAGACAACTTCAGACTACAGTGACTGTTCCGATGAGCACATCTGGTCTCCAGGAAGAAAAATCCAAGATGAAATGGTATCCTAATGAATTATCTCTCACACCCCATCACAAGTCAAGGCCCCCGAACTAACTTACTTACAGCATCATAATCGGAGACTGATAAGGCAGAGGCACTGAGCCACATGGGATACTCCCACATCCCAAATGCTTGCTTTTAGAATCACAGAATCATTAGGGTTGGAAAGCACCTCAAGATCACCTAGTTCCAACCCCCCTGCCATGGGCAGGGACACCTCACACTAAACCATGTCATCCAAGGCCTCGTCCAACCTGGCCTTGAACACCGCCAGGGATGGAGCATTCACAACCTCCCTGGGCAACCTATTCCAGTGCCTCACCACCCACACAGGAAAGAATTTCCTCCTTATATCCAATCTAAACTTCCCCTGTTTAAGTTTGAACCCATTACCCTTTGTCCTATCACTGCAGTCCCTAATGAAGAGTCCCTCCCCAGCATCCCTATAGGCCCCCTTCAGATACTGGAAGGCTGCTATGAGGTCTCCACGCAGCCTTCTCTTCTCCAGGCTGAACAGCCCCAACTTTTTCAGCCTTAAAAAAAAAAAGAATATTTTGAACAGCAGCTCTGTTATTCAGACGGTTGCATGGTTTAAATACATTACATACATTTCTGCAGTGCATTAGAACAACACATTTTGGGTCAGTCAGAGATGCAGCTGAGCCCAGCCAGGAAGCTGGGGTCTTGCTGCTGCCCACCCTGTGCTTGCACAGCTAGTGCTCAGCCCCCTCCCAGGCTCAAACAGCAGTTCCTCAACCTGCCTCCATTCCCCCCCAACTCCCAAAGATAAGCTAACAGGACACTGAGCCCCAGCCCCAGCTTCCCCTGGCAGCAGGAGAAGCTGCAGCTCAAGGCAAGCCGATGCAGGCAGCAGCCCTAGTACTGCTCATACAACACTAGCTCAGCAGCTTCTGGGGAGTGAGTGGCTTGGGGCCTCACCCCCACAGCAGGCCTGTGGGATTGTCAGCACCAGGACAACCAGGAGCCCACACTGTCCCGTCCCGTCCGCCCCCCCCCCATGCTCCCATCACACCTCCCTCCCATGCAGCAGAAAAGCCACACTGCCTGCTCCCCGGAAGTCCCCTACCCCTCAAGGGGTCACAGACAAGGCAGGCAGCATGCTGGCTGCACAGCAGCCAGGGGGCTTGCTGGGAGCAGGGGCAAAAGCCAAGCAAGAACAGCTGTGGAGACCTGGCAGGAGGGGTGGACCAGGGCAGCAGAGGGGGAGAAAGTGCTTGCACCCACCCTCAGCCCTCTCCAGCTGTGGAGGGTGGCCCCAAACTACAGCAGGGCCACATGTTCCTCACAAGGACAAGCCAACACCTCTTCCCCCATAGTTCCCCAAGCCAGCCCTGTGATTTGTCCCTCATCTGTGCCCTCCTCAAGCCCCCAGGCAGAGACCAGTCAGCCATTCATTGTGGTTCCCACCACACCAGTGGGCAGCAGGAACTCCTCCTGAGGAAGTTTCTTTCCTTTCACCCAGTTCCACCAATGAATACTTCATGCAAGACATTTTCTTTCTCAGTAAGAAACTGGGGGGGGGGGGGGGGAAGGTCAAAGAAAGAACTTCTGAAGATTACTATCCTATCACAAATGAGATCACATGAACACAGATGTGTTTAACATTTAACTTGAAAGGTTTTGTGGCTAGCTTCATCTGCAATTAATGTTTCCTCTTTCAGTCCTCACTGACCACACTTTGTTCACAGGTCATTTAAGACTTCTGGTTTCTCTTATTCTTAAAATTGGGTGCTTAAGAGAGGAAACAAACACTTAAGGATAGGTGCAGACATCCAATTACAATACTTTCCATGATCTGTCTTTCACATTTTGACAACCACTTTCCTTCAACAGGTAAGTTAGGAAGCCCTGCCAAGTCTTCAGACAAGTTGACAGGAGGCTTACAATGGTATGTTTGTCACTATTACTGGAATCAAAACAGAAGTCTGGTTTTCTTCCTTTCTCCACCTCAACACTTATTTATGTATTTAACTAACTTACCTATTTAACTGACTGTGCCTTCCTGCAGAAAACAGAGATTTCGGTGTCTGGTCCCTTCCCTTGATGTAGCTCAGAGGAATCCTGGCTCACCCACATCCCTGAATCACCTTGGCTGCAAGGGAAACATGGGATAAATCCCCCAAAGCTAATACTAAAAGCACAGCACTTAGAAGGGCACTTCAGGTCCTTCAGGCTTTGAATTTTCTGTAAAAGACTTAAAAAATACTGCAAAAAGTATATGATCCTTTAATATTTAATCAAGTTTGGTATCAGTACCTCATCTTCAAAATAAAAATTAAACGTTAATGTTTTGTGGATATTTGTAGCTATTGTTTGCTCCCATAGTCACAGAGAAAATGAAGCAAAGCTATATACTATGTCCCCAGTGTGGTCTATAAAATACACTTCTTATTGGGAGCTTAACTCCTTTAAGTGGAGCCAGGAAAGGTACAGATAAAATAAGAATATTGAGAAAAAGAGAGTGAAAATAATTGACTTTTTCCCCTCTTTCCAAATATTTCTATTATCACCAAAGAGAGTAAACTTATGAACAGAGAGAGGGAGAGCTAGATACGCCACTGAGCCAGATATACCACTACTATCCCTAGCTTATTATCTGCACAGATCAACACACAAAAATCTTTCCATACTGATCACTTGTTTCTCCTAGCAGCAGACCTTTTGCCCTTGCAGGAAAGGCCTGTCTTTTTCACAGCTGTGCCCTCACATAAACCTTCTCTTACAAACAAGGGCTCTGCTCCCTCAACTACTCTCTAGTGCTTCAGCTCTCAAAGAGAAAGGGTTTGGACAGTAAGAGGAAGTGACAGATTTTCAGCCTCCCTTTCTGATTTTTAGTGCTGACATTAGTCAGCTATGCCCATGCAGCATCTAACATTCATATCATTAATAAAATAGTCTGCTTGGAGGCAGAAAAACAAACCCAAAGTACTGATTTCAAGTTGCAGCTGGAACAGGCACCCAACTTAAACTGTGTAAAATGAAAGATGAAAGCCAAGGCCTTTGGCAACATCCCCATACCAGTGTCACTAGAGAGGCTGCCCACCTGGTTACATTTGTTACCCAGAATCACAGGATGTCACACATCTTCACTGTGCTGGGTTCACAGTGCTAGTTCAATGAAACCTGTACCATTTCCATAGATTACTTTGCTTACAGGCCACCAGTGCTGGTCCAGCCTTTCCCTACCAGCCTCCACTACTGCAAATCACACCTTCAACAAATACCACAAACTCCACCGCACTGAGGGACCTGAAAGGCAGTGAAGAAATCCAACTTTGGAGCGTAAAGTTAAGAACTACAGCTAACAAAATCCAAATGCTTCCCGCAGGACTAATATGAGCAGAATATAGCTCTTCGGAGTATTTTTTTCTCTCCCATCTGTCTTCCTACTGGGTACTTAACTAATAGATTACCTGAGCAAAGCAGAGAGCAAACCCACCTCAAATTCACCTGGCTCCTGAACTCTCTATCTAGCAAATCTCCTGCTGCAGTTCACCCTATTTTCAATTAGGTATTTCCTTCATTGCTAGAAAACAGGAGAACAAATTTCTGTTATCTCAGGGTAAATAACAGGCATGTGTTACCCTGATTTGAACATACAAAGCAGAAAGGTAAACAGAGGCCTTTGTCAACAGGCCACATGCCATTGACTCTATCAGAGTGTTTCACTGATTACAGTTGTTACCCCAGAACCACAGGACTCATTTTGCATCATTTTCAGATCAGTCAGTTCATTGAGGTCAGCTGCAGACAGGCAGCACTGACCTCAGTGTAAAACTAGAGAGCTGTGTTGCCCCCATGTCACAAGACAGATCATATGCACCAGCTACTTTTAAAAAGTTACATCTTTGTCTTGGCTAAAAGCAAAGAGCCTGCCTCAGCTCAGTTTCTCCTTTCTAGGCTATGGCAAACGAGGAAGAAAGGACAGGCAGAAGCCCTGACAGAAGAGCACCTCAGTGTTGAATACAACTGAAAAGGCTGAGGCAGTTTTCATCACTATCACAGAGCTGGCTGTAGCAATCAGAAGTGTGCTGTTCAGTCCATCACTCTGCAAGAGGCCTCATCTTTGACCCTCTTCTTGGTAATTATCCCCTCATACAGCTCACATCAAATGAGGCTTATCAGGAGCTCCAGCTGCACTCAGTCACCATCTTGGTGTACATATCTTATGACTCCTTCTGAGGACAAGCAGGCAAAACCTAAAAATATCTTCCTCGTCTTATTTACACAACAATCATGAGCACTGTAATAAACAAATAAGCTCTGATGAAGCTGCTTTATAAAATTACTTCAGATTTAAATATTTTATCTTCCTCTGAGAAAGATAAACAGAAGTGCTAGCACTATCTTTGAAACAACAGCCAAAAATGATAACTGCTCAATTGTTCCTTTCTAATGTGTGTGAATATTGACAATAATCAGAAGCAAGGAAAGAGAATTATTTTCCAGCTTTTTTTTTTCCCTTCAGTTGTTACTAAAAAGTCCCAATAAAACATGTTAAATTCTTGCCCTAGTTGTCACAACCCATATGAAGTTCCAGTAACCTTAATGAAACTTAGGCAAGCACTTGATTTATCTTTTGACTGAAGTGTTCCCCCAAATCAGAGTGCATAACCAAAGGCAAAATTCAAGCACAAAGGTGGTAAACTGCAACAGAAGGGTGATCCCGAGAGTGAAGGAGTTCAGGTCTTGGGGGATTTGCTGTCTGCTTTGTCAAGGCAGTCAGATCAATGAGTTAAAGGTCTACAAGAGAGACACTCGTCATACTCCCATTGGATGCTGGAAAGCTTCAATTCCTTTTTTTTGTTTGTTTCATTTAACTTTTATTAAGCTTCTATTTCAAGCAACTAAGACCAGTTTGGTCTTAGTTTTCAAGACCAAGATTTTGGTCTATTCTCACAGATACCTTGGATCCAGGCGAGTGAGCTTACCTTATCGGCTAAATCTCTTGTGATGCTGTTCTGTATGGTCAGATCTGCAGGACTGCAGTGAGCAAGTTGCTGTAAAAGACATGGTCACCCCTGCAGCTGGAGAAACCCCACACTGCACAGACCCAGTGGAAATATCACACCACCCTGGAGGGAGTATCAACATCTGATTGTTTCCCAAAAGGTGAGCAACTGTTAGAGCCATATGACCTCTCAAAGTAGCAGAGGAACTTGCCAAAAGATCCTTGTTTTAATCTTGGTGGTACTATGAATGTCCTGATAAGCCCCTATTAAAAAACATACCCCAAAAAGATCAACTCAAAACCCAAACACTACAGTTTCACCTGCATGACAAACTCTAAAATGAAGTGGACTAGCAGGAGTTTGTGGAGACTGCATTTGCAGCAGCTTTGAGCTTCATGCCAAAGAGCAGTTGTGGAGGACTCCTTTTGGTGGAGCTTGCATGGATATCTGCTATAAGGAACAGGCCGTAACAGAGGAATCAGGACCCCAAGTCTCAGAATCATTCATTTCCACCTACAGTACTTCCTAGAATCTGAAAGACTCAGAAACTGAGCATTGCATTTGCACATTTATGTGCCAGCATAACATATGCTTGACACGTCTAGAAACATTATGGTGCTGTTTCCATTTCCTGCCAACCACTACAACTCTTTGTTTTCCTTCCTCATTTTAGGTTTTGTGAATTGTTTCCGTGCAGGAAGAGGAGGAACAGAAGAACACTTTGGTACCTGGGAAAAGAAAGTGTTTAGAGAAAAGAGGCAAAGCATGTGTTCTCAGGATCAGTTGGCAGAGGAGGCAGAAAATACCACAGAGCGTGACACAAACTGAGAAAAGATTTTGTACTTGCTTTTCATTTGTTCCCACAACAGATGCATGCTGGCCTGACTCAAATACTCCATGAAGTAGCAGTCATTGTATATGCTTCCAGATCCATGTCAGCCTAGCTGAAGGTAAATGCGGTCCTAGCTGAATGCAAGTTGAAGGATCAGCATAATAGCTACAGCCAGGATGGGTACACATCCTCAAAATCCCATCATAGCCTGTAAAGTATAGGGGTCCTCTCCCACTCCCTTTCATGCTAAAATTGCTTTCAGTTGTCTCTGCTATGAGCAGCAAGGTACATAGCAGCATTGATAAACTTGGTATGCAATTTTAGGAAAAGCTCAAATGGAGTATCTACCCTTCAAGCAGGTTTGTATTTGGGAGACAATCAAACATCTGAAAGATTTGATCTTTATCTAAATTATTCAAACCATCAAAGCACCATACAAATCTGCACAAATGGTCTGAACTCTCTAGAGAGAGCCCTTTCTCATGAAATTTCGAGTATTTCCAACCCTGGCTTGGCAAGAAGTAACATGAGAGCAGACTCCCTTGTGGTATTTTGGTATTTCTGATTCCAAATACAGCCAAAGAAACAGAGCAAGAAGATGGATTTCAATACATTATCTGAATTTATTAGGCATATAAATTATTTCAACTTTCTTTTCGTCTGATGGCAAACCCTCCTATATTTTTGAGCAAAGACCCAGTAATCTTGATCTATATGACAGCTCAACCTTGCTACGTGCTTTAAAGCATGGCTTCTAGGCATTGAGTTTTTGCTTGTTTCAAAAATAAATGCATCACCTGGCAAAACAATCTCTTCACTCCTTCCAAAGAGTTAGCCCAGTCCAACGGCAGACCACTGCTCAATATAAAGGTAATAGTAAGACTCTGATGATGTTTCTGCAACAAGAAGTCTTCTGCCTGTTACACTATCAGCAAGGCAGCTCTACTAAAGGTTGGTGAGAACCCGTGTAGTCTCAAAGGGCAAAGACAGACTGGCATCTATAAATCTCAGGGCCAGTTTAAACAAAGTAATAAGGGGCGTAGTCTAGCCTACCATGGAAGTCAAAACAGCAATGGTATTTCCTCCCAAAATCCAACAAAGGTGCAACCAAAACCAGAGATTAACACATTCCTCTTGACTGACTATAAGGGGAAAGACACATTTTGGAGAAGAGTGAGAGAGGGTGCATGTTTATATCCAGCAGCTACAGGAACAAAAAGTAATAATAAAATAGTGTTTTATCCAGATTCTAACTCCTGAAGAGGCCAACAGTGTCATAAATAGGATAATTGTAAAATAATAGCTCATGGTATTCTCACACTTTTTTCCATGCTGCTAAAAGCAACTCACTCGATCAGCAGTTGGCTATCACCAGAATTCCCTCCTTCATCTCTGTATTCCACTTAGGGAGTAGCAAATATAGGGCACTAGGCTCATAACTTTTGTTTTCTTCAAGCAAGAAATTTCTTATAAAAATGAAATAAGCCTCTGGCTTAATGGCCATCAACTGAGCACAATAGCTATGCTGGGAGCGAGAGATCTTTAAAAAACTCCCTCCATGACTATAGGGCTGATTCTCTTATATTAAATGATCGTGGCGTGATTCCAGATGCAGAAAGCCAACTCCTTCAGGATGGTTTGCTCTTGATTTTAGCTAATCCTCCAAGACTATTCTGTAATAAACCAATCAGTGAGAGGGCTCCCAGGGTGCAACACCCCACTTCTCAAAACTTGGATCCACACCCAGTCACGCAAATCAGTCTCGTCCTACACGGAAGTACACATTTGTGCACCCACTGCTAATTTCCAGAAAGCCTTTACCACGGATGTTCTGGGAAAGCAGTTATCTTCCATCTGCAGTTCCTTTTTTCAGCTGGTCTTCATAATCAGTTGGCTTCCCTGTACCCCTGTTGATCACAGTCAATACTTCTATAGCATGATCTGTAAGACTGCTATAACCTGGCATGAGTCTGAACATTTTCTACTTTTTCCACAGCCTCTTCAATAAAAGGTCATTCTTCCCAGGATATACCACGGTGACCCAGCCTCAAAATAATTCAGGACCCAACCATCTCATTAAAAGCAAACAAGACTAGTTAAAAATAGAAAGAAAAATGAATTATATCTTGCATTTATTTTGTTTTAAACACATCCAGCACACATATCTGCTAAATTGAGGATGAACAGGTTCAGTTTGGGTTTATACAGCAAAAGAAATCATTGTGCGGTTTCAAAGACAAGGTTCTGTACAGCAGTCATCTCCTGTGCCTTTCTCCTCAGGCACCCTGCCTGTAGAGCAGTTTCTCCTTTATGGAGCATTACTTACACTCTTTGAAATAACTATAATTACACTACACCCTCTTGTAGTTTCCATGCACCAGCTATTTCTTCCCTCCTCTCAAACCATTCTATGACATTATTATGCAAAATCAGGGTGTTGTGCTCCATCCCATAGTCACATCAGAGACCTGAGGCCTCTTGAGGGTTAAGAAAGGGTGCAAGGTAAATGTTAGATAAGTTATTATTACAATAATTAGGTATCCATCTACTAACAGCTCTTCACCAAAAGCATGCATTTAAAATGGAGTTCTACCAGCTTCCTGCTCCAAAGCTGCCCATTGCTGGCCAGAGACATCAAGAAATTAACTGGAGTCTGGGGAAGTGAGAGACAGGGGAGGGCCCTCTGACCACATGGCAAGCTAAAGCAGAGACAAAAGGGCCCATTTCAGAACCACCATCCTGGTTTTGAGGATCCCAAGTGTTGCACCTCTCAATCTACTGATTTATTCTTTAGAAGCCCCAACATCTGAAATGTGTCTAAAACAAGGGGTGGATGGAGTCAAGTCATTATTTCACCAACAGCTCCATATGCTGCCAGCACAACATGCCAATGCTGTCAGCATTTTACCTTTCAGTCCCCACTCCCCCCCATGGCAGCCCACCAAAATCAGAAGTATTTCTGGAAAGCCACTGAGAAAGACCAGGCCAATGGAGCAAAAGCCCCAAGTAGAGCACCAGCAAATAGTCCCAGATTACCACCTGACCAAGCTGACATGAATTTCACTTGAGCTAGCTGAATTTACCCATAATTTGCAAACATTCTCAATTCATAAATCAGCAATGATTCAGAAGTGGTTATTGCTACATTACATCATTTTCTAAGAATAGTATCACAAAGCAGCTGCTGGCTACATCTGTATGTTATGGATACTATCCACAACTAAAGGAAAAATCTTTTCTGCCAGGACCCACCAATTATTAACATGCTGAGAGAGAAAAGGTAAGCTAAAATGAGGACTGATGTACCATTCACCTCTTATGAGTTACTCTTCTATCTCCTTAAATCGACAAGTAAAAGGAGCATTGAGCACTCTTTGAAGCAGTTAATTTCTATTTCCAGCCCCAAGCCCATCCTTTCCAATTTGGCATACTAGAAAGATTCTCCATAGAGGTGCAATGCGAGTCACTGCAAATCAGGACTCAGGTGCTTGGAAGGTATCTGCATCCAAAGTTCAGATAACACCTGGCTGTATTGTCCGTCCTGTAGCTACAATTATGATTATTTATCTACTGTAAGTTCAAGGGAAGCAAAAACTGCAGACACCTGAATAACAAGCATACAGCAGATTTACAGAAGCCACTGCAACCAGCTTCTGTAGGAAGCACTGAAGCCCCTGAGTCTTATGATACAGCAAGGAGGCAACCAACTAACTTAGCTTGCCTATCTCCCTTCTCTTACTCTTGGATAATGTGGTTTTCCTATCAACAATTTTAATAGCATTTGCTGAATAAAACATTCCAGTTTTTCAGGATTTTGCTTTTAACAGTCATGTGTTTTGTGTGTCTTTTGAGGTTTAGCTATGTAATCCCCTTTGGCAACTTCTCTATCAGAGGTTCTGGAGACAGTATCAAAATTATGCATATATTTATCATTACGTACAAAGCTGGCATTATTCAACTGCAAATCTGTAGCCAAGAGAAGAACGGAAACTCCCTAAACCAAACATGATTAAAAAAAAGCAATTCCTTTCAATCATACAAGGTCTGCTGCATCTCAGGTTGCCCTTTTCCACCTGGTCCTTCTGCTCTGTGTCTCTTCCCTGTGGACTGACACACACAGGCCACTGCTTAATCCTTGCACTCCTGCCCATATGTTTAGGCTGCCATTAACATCACGTAAGAGACTAGCTGGAAGAGACACGCTCCAAGGAAAGCAGAGCCAGAACATCCCCCTTCTCCACAGCCAAGTGCGCCGTGCTGCCAGCACATCTGCTCCCCAACCACGCCAGCGAGCCTCAAGGTTATTTTGGGACCTGCATTTACTCTAAATGGTGGCACAAAGCACCAGCAGTATGAAGCACAGTAAGAACCATATAGCCAAAACCTGCAATTCAGGGACCAGCCTGTACGAGGTTAACTAACACCCTCCCCCAAAAAAGAAACCCAGAAGGCAGACAAGTTTTGAAGGACATGAGAGCCCACAGGGAACTAGATCCTGATGCACTGGGTAAAACAAGTGGGCACAAAGACTCCAATGAGGAGGATTTGGGGGTGATACCCTGACGCTCTCCCTCCAATTTTGGCTGTGCCTTTACTGAGGCAAAGCTTCCAGAAAGAAAGCATGGTCTCCAGCAACTTCAGGCTGTCGACCAGCCATGGAGCGGGCCTTGGCCACTGGCCTTTGTCCCTCTCCTCAGCAGAAAGGCAATGGGGCAACTCACAAGCTGCCTTTTCCTTGGCTGAACAAACAAGGCCTGCCTCTCACAGCTTGGCCAACCCACCATATGGGGCTTGGAAAGGGGAGAGCACCTTGGGATCAGCCAAAGGGCATCTCGTGAGAACAGCAGCCCTCCCTCTGGCTTTGGGGGAGCACCCAGGCTTGGCAGCAGCAAGCTATCCCCTTCTTGCAGCCAGAAGATCTGCGCTTTTTTTACTGCTTCTTCTATCAGTTATTTGCCATGGGGGTAGGTAAACCGTGATCAGGTGCAGTTTCCAGGGAGGACCCCATCCCTGGTGGGCACTTAGCCTCTTAACTGCACAGGAAACCATTTATGCCCCGTTGCAAGGAGGAGCTGCCTGCGTCGGTACCTATGGCCCATGGGGCAGCAAGCATCACTTGGCCTCAGGGTTCCAGATGCTTTCCCAACATTCCTAATGCACCCACCTGAGCACAGTGGTATTTAGAGGCAGTAAATGCCAACGTGGTCTCAAGTGCCACAAACTAGCCCCCAGCTTCTCTGTACCCAGCAGGTGCAGTCCAAGCCATGCGTGCCTGCAGGGTCAGCACCTGGTAACAAAGAGTGAAACACAGCTTCAGAGGTGGGGAAGGAAATGCAGGGAGACATGTCAGAAAGCCATTGCTGACAAACAACATTTAACAACCTCTCCTACTTGGAAAATGAGAACTGTGATAGCCAAAGCTATGAGGCTTCTCGCCTCCTCCTTGAGAACACTGCAGCAGTGCCTGAAGTTTGCTCTCTTGCATGCCTAGAGAAGTACCCACAGGCTCTAGAACACGCCCAGTCATCTGCAAAGCTACCTGGCTTGCTCCTGCAAGAACATACCTCTCCCTCCATACAAACCTTGCTCATTTGTGGTCTTCAATCCATCCCAGCAACAACGCTGCTGCTACTACTAGTAATATTATTTACCCAATTGTGAAATCAGTAAAGACTGCATTTAGGAAAACCAAGTAATGAAAATCCTGAAACATGAGTACCTTAAACTCTAGGAAAGTTCAACTCTCATTCCCTTCTGCAGACCTTCACTAGCACGTCATGTCACACTACCACCAAGAAAAGTAAATAGAGGAGAAGATACTCAAGGAGAAAAAAAGTCTATTCAGGATCCATCAGCAACAGCCTTTCACATCCCCCAAATTTCCCTGAGGGCTGCATACCCCTGCCAAGATCCTCTCTGCTGTGGGCGGCCAGAGTGCACAGCAAAGGCGTTGCCTGGCCAGGACCCAGCCTCTGGATGAGAGCAAGGGCGCACAGGGCTCCAGCCACAGCTGTCCCTACAGCCCTGCTTCCCCAGGGAAAGCTGGTTTTCAAGGCAGGTGATATTTTGACAGCATCGCTGTATGCAGAAAGCAAGTGTTTTGCACTGTTACTTATGCAGATACTGGAAACATAGGATTTTTCCCACACACATACTAAAAATATTTCAACAACAAAATTGCTGTAACCCTCCCGTGAAGCCCAGAGAACTAGTACACTGCACAAAGCCATGAATTGGGTTGAAACCTGTATAGAACTTCAGTTTACGTACATACATTATACTGTTGGAGCCATTCTGTACATCAAGATCTGATCAGGCCGCAGTAACAATCTGCTGCTGAATAGTCTGCGATTTACACTTACTGATCATGGGCACATGAAAATAGTCTTAAGGCTTTACTCAAATGATCTTTGGCTTCTAGATATCTAAATTTAGATGCCAGTGTAAATAAAATGTTAATCTGGCATGAATTTATATCCAGTCTGTTGTCTGAATGGCTTTTCTGTTCATCACCTCAAGAGAATCGTAGAATCACAGAATTGTTAGAGTTGAAAAGGACCCTAAGATCGTCTAGTTGCAGTCCCGGAAATATGCCTTTTGTTTATTTTGAGTCATACTCCAAAAACATGCAGGTTCCGCCATTGCAACTTGGACCATAACAGTATATGTTACAATAGCTTCCATTTGTTTTCAGTGAAGAAAATATCCTTTTTTGCCAGTCTTCACACTCGCATATCAAATGGCTTATAAAAGCATTAACTGCTGCTGATTGACTAAGAACTATGTGCAACAACTAGTTTCCTAAAACATCCTGTGTTTTTGACACTTCTCATTTCCATTCAGTTGTCAGGTGCACTTTTGGGGCAAAGAACACTTTTTAATACCCTTACAGAACCAATACAAACAGAGGCTGAAGGCGGGTGGATTCACTAGGCTCTGCTGCAACACTAGCACCTAACAGCATAAGCCTCTACCAGTTTTCAATTACAAAAAGTAGGTATGTCACACTAAGAAGTATCAGTCGGGGTCCTCACCCAGGGAAGCATGGCCAGATTTTCACTTATTTATCAAAAACCCAGCTATTTTATCAAAGAAGTAACTGAAAGAGAAACTTTGAGGAGTGGTATTAAATAATTCTTACAGAACAAGCAGCCTGTAACAGAAAACCACTTAAACCCCGGAAGGTCTCCTAGTAAGGACTAGTACAGCACAACCACTATGCTTGACACGACAGGAAAACAAGCAGACAAAACTACTAAGATGTATCCTGCATCCAGCTCTGATCAACTGTCACAGGGGAGGTCAGGTCATCCTGTAGCCGACAGCATGCCAATAATTTCTATTAAATTCTGGTAGAAAAACTCAACATCCAGGCAGGGGGAGTAGGAAAGGGAGGCAAGGAAGTTTCCTTTAGCTATTGTTTCCTCTCCAAAGATCACTTCTTCAGCTAAAAGGACAGGGAAGAAGACAGAAAGAAAGGGACTGGATGAATAATGCTCCATGACTAATAGCCATGGTCTGACCAGTCTGAAACAGCTTCAAGTACCCATGACCTTTAGAAGAGCCACAAGTTAGACGCTAACAAAAACGCCTAACACAAACTCTCACACCCCCTTCCTTTTATCAAATGGGCGTTAGAATGAACAAGCTGACAAAAACAACATGAAAGTAATTGCTGAGTAATTCCTCTAATATTCCATTGTGGGTTGGCTCAGAGTTTGAGGAACACAGCTACGAAGGCGCAGCGCTGACTGTATTCCAGATGACAAATTCCCATTAATCACACAAAAATACTACATGTTGTTCCACAGATAACACAAATGTTCTCCTGAAGCAGCACTCATGTCATTAGCAAATCGCTGAGCCCTCCCATATATCTCATTACACAATTTCTCCAAGAGGATGTGAAAGCTCTCACCCAGCTACTCCACACATCCCACTCCCTGTTATCATCCTATGGCATTCCACTCAGTGCATGCCATTTAAAGGTCTTTGGTACAAATTCTGGCTTTTTTGGGGGCGGTACACCAGTTAACTGCTAGGGGGTTGTTTCTCTTCTGTTGATGAACTCAGATCCATCCCAAGCTGCAGCATCATTAGATCAGGTTTGGCTAAAAGCAGATAATAGTGATGATAATAACAACATCCAACTCTAATACAATATTTTAGTACTTTCCATCAGCAGATCTTAAAAAAAGTCACCTACACTTTATAGAGAGGTGCAGTATTTTTCTGTGGCTGCTCCCTTCAGACCTTCAGCTGCAAAGAAAGTGCTTAGCACCATTCATATTGCTGGACCACGGAGACATATTACACTAAAGTAATGCATGCCACTCCTGTTTAAAAGGAGATGTAGTGATTCCTGTGAATATAATTTTTAAGTCACCAATAGGCAAAAATCCATCATGTAATTACTGTTGAAATGAAGGAAATAATTTACAGGACACAGCTTACTTGAGTCTTTTTCAAATCACAGAATATATAGCAGTTTTAGTCATTATTCACAGGTTTAGTTTAGCATTTAAAGTTCCATATGTTTTGGTTTCAAAATCACTGTTAACACACTGATCTTGACCTATTAATATCTAGGTTAAGTGATCAGAATTACATAGAATGCTGTTTTCTTTCTTAAGCAAACAAGTACACAATTTTGTTTCAAATACTGAAATCCAAAAACATTTCTTGAAACAACAAATGTCAAAGCAATACGACCTATTCTAAAGAGATTAAAAATACTACACTGGTTACTTGCTGGCATGTTCTCAAATGGTTGCACGATCAGAAAAAAACTGCACACCATAAACTATAACTAGCTAGCAAAGATAACTCATTCAGTAAAGCTTAATGGAAAATGCTCAAAACTCCCAACTAAATCATCTTCTAGCTGCAAAAATCAAATCATACTTACTTAGATGCCTATGTATTATTTCGCTAACACTCAAGTTGAGAACTTTATCCTACCTTGGGGGAAAAGCAACTTAGGCTAAAGCGAGAACTGCAATATGATTGCCACCCAGACCTGTGGGGAAAGTACGGTAGTGCATCCAAAGTCCACCATAACCACATGCTTATGTAAGGGAGAATCCTAAAACCTGGATGTAACAACTGAAACATAAGGGAAATTCAAATTTGAGACCGTACCTCTCTAGAGGGAAACGTGTTTAAAACCGTGCACAAAACTCCTGATCCTAAAGAAGTGAAAAGGCACTATGCGAACTTCATGCAGAACAACAAAGCAGAACTTTGAAGGACAGCCTGACTGGAGAGTACCAGAAGCCAGGACTACTCCTGACTCGGGGAAAACTTAAGCAACAGATATAACTAAAACAGCATGGTGGCAGAACAGCAAACTGTGGGGAACTTCTCAATTGCATTCATGAACAGGAACAAGAAGCCATGGATGAGAACAAAAGAGGGAAGTGGAAATGAAGAAAGGCTCTGACAATTTCAAAGATGAGAGGTGACAGGACAGATTTTGAAAAGAGGAGTAAACAGAGTGGAAGTCACAAACAGGAGAGCTGACAGCCAGAAACTGTTTGGATTTTAAATGAGTTCAGTGGACAGAGAAGGGGAAAGATCATTGAACTGTTACCCATGAATGACAAGGATGGAAGTGGAGCACTGTGAGAAAGAAGACATCCAGCATATTTGGCAGCAATAGCTTCAGGAGGGTCTTGAAAAGGGACACAGTGGCAACTGATCCTGCTTAGTCTCTGACACGTATCAAAGAAGAGGGAGACGAGGGTAACTGGAAAAGCGTCCAGTCTAGGAGTAGAGATGAAGAAGAAAGAAGCACCAGAAAATTCAGCAAAGACAAGAGTGGAAAAACCCTTGGGCATGTGCAGAATTGCTGATGGAGTGTTTACTGATGCGTGGTGAAAGAATCTCATCATGTCAGCTCAATGAGCTGGGAAAAGCACCTCCAGACTGAGAAAGGGGCAGAAGCAGTCCCTAGAACAAAGACAGCAAAAACGCAAAGGGAGCTCAACGCATTCTTATGAGAGCATTTTTAGTACAGTATGGGGAAGCTGAGCAGGAATGCTACAGCGCAATCCATGGGGGATACGGAATCTGTTCCTTTTTTATGATCTGCAAGAGATACATTTCTTCTCTCACCCACCCCAAAGAGCAAGGTCATCTTCCAAATTTAAAATAAAGCTTCTACATATTTGGGGTGGACCTCAGGTATATAAGGGATTAGAGGACTTAAACACATGTACTATGGATAAAAAAAAAACCTTCCTAACTCTACAGAAGAGGTCTCAGCAAGCATCAGCTAACAAAGGAGTAGGGAGGGCTAGCAATAGCCATAAGCCTATGCAGTGCTCCAGGGGACCCACCATGCAGTGTTTGCTGAAATAACATACATTTCTCTGATAACACTTGCTAACAGTTTCATACTCACTGTTTGCCCCCTCAGAGTAACTAACTTCAAGGTGACCCTCAGAAGATGGGTCTCAAGTAGATGGGCTGAGATCACCAGTCCCAGTTTTCCCCTCAGGTACCGTAACACACTTTGCAGAGGAAGAGCCAGCAGGAGCCCTTCAGCTGCCATCAGGCCATTAGCTCCAGTGTCACAATGCCAACATTTGGTTTTTTTGAAGTTCTTAGACTCCCCTGCTCTGTAGCAGTGGTGCTGTGGGGCCTGAGCCTATTCAATAGGGGATACTACTGCTACTGGGATTAAGTAATTCTGAGCCTTGTTTACCCAGGGCATGAGGCTTAAAGCACAGTCAGTGAGCCAGGAAGGACAGGGCAAAAGGAAGAAAAGAGCTCTGATAGCTCTGACAGGAGTGCCTAAGTGTTAGCTGCTACATCTGAAAACTTGGCTACTCCAGCAAGGTGCATGTGTATCAAACAAGGTGAGACATCTGCAAACACAAACATACTAAAATGCCCAGGCTGATGCACCTGAACGTGCCGCACAAGCTGCACCGAGCTGTTGCAGTTAAAAACATCTTCTCTCCTACTGAGTCTGCTGACCTCTCACAGCACCCCATGCTCACCACTGGGCAGGAGTCACCTCCATTTTGATCCAGCACACCCCATTCCTGAGCAGCCTAGAGGGCTTGCTAGACACCTTGACACAAGGTACTCTGTCCTCCTCTTCACCACACTGAGCAGGGAGAGCAGACACCTTTTTCCCCGTATAGTGGAGCCTCTCAGCCTCATACAGATAAAGCACCTTGTGAGAGGAGCACTGGAAAATGCAAGGTGGTATTATATTGTATTAATGTCACTTAATGGTAACTGTCAATGATCGTGATGGAATAAATATGGAAAACGAAATTACTGTAATTGATTGACAGTCTGGAAGCTTCCACATACGATCTAATGAGAGAGACCTGTGAGAAGCTGCTGCAGTAGAGGCTATTAATGCAAATCATATGCACCATGCCTGCTCTCTGAATTATGCAATGCCATGTGAAAGTCTAATCCGTTCCACCAGGCTTGTCTCTATCCAGAAAGAATATTCCACTGACATGCTGATTAGTATATTAGGATAGTTTTAGAAGTTCAGTGCTTGGGAGGATGCCATCACAGTGTTATTAATTTAGTTGAGAATAAAACAAACAGGTCTGTACAGCCATCAAAATCACTACATAAGTCTACAAGATAAATTTGTCACGGCTGATGGGAATTTGCAGGAATGCCTTTTGATACATGGTAGGAGTTAACAAATAGATAAGGAGGGTATCACTTTTCTAGGAAACTACTGTTGAGAATTCCGGAATTGAAGACAAGACAAAAGGTATGATATAGTTCCATTATATTTTGTATGGATTTCCAGAAACAGTACTGTGATAACAGAAACAGACGGGAAATTTAGAGGCAGTAGTTGGCATATTTATATCGCAGCAGTGCTACAGACACACCAGGTAGCATACAAACGCATTGGAAAACGGTGTCTGCCCCAAGATCTCTGGGCTAATGCCCTTGTATTTTGCCTCTAAAAACATATTTAGATCAAATGCCATTTAGATCAATGATTGAAATTATTTTGATAGTGTAATTATGGTCTCTGGGGACATCTTGTCCTTTGCGCAAAGCCATAGCACAATTAGCACTACAGTGTCTGTTAAAGGAAAGCACACGTCTGGATCACAGGAGACCTCACACAGTTTCAGATTAAGTTTGGGAAGAAAGCTTGCATAAAGCTGCCTGTGCCTGTGCTGGCTGTTTCTCCCTCATTTCCACCAGAGTAAAAGTCACTCAACTTTAAGAAGAAATTGAGAGAAGGCACCACAACGTGTACAGGATTCCTCACTGCTTTCTAAAAACAGCCATTTTACAAGTCTGAAACCTAAATAATGAAGCTGAACATTAGCCCTGTGTCATTCACCTTAGCTAAAATGAACAAGTAAAGAAATCATTCTGCCTCAATACGATTTGCACCAGAGGATCACAGCCTAGCTATGTCTGAAAATAGGCAGAAAGCCCATGAACCCAGTCATTAAAGTGGAAAAAATAGGTCAGAGAACAGCTTTGTCTCAAGATAGCTGTTGCTCTCCTCTTACACCAACAAAGTCCCAGCACTGTGAGACACCTTGTCCTTTTATACCTGCCTAGCCCCGGCCAAGAGACAGGAAAGCTTCATACAGGGCAACTGCATGGACACAGAGACCCCCAGGGCAAAGCCAGGCTTTCCAGGTGAACCAGTGTTGATGGCACTTGCCTTGCCTCATTTAGGGTAAAGAAAAGCCTGTTTCCCACTCCTCCTGGTCATGAGAGTCCCCTCCACTCATGTGGACAATGGGAAAGACACCATGCAGTAGATCCTCAGATCCGCTCTGGTGATCCACACTGGATCACTGTTTTCCACCAGTTCGTCTGCAAAACACACTAACAACAAACCTTCACTTTTGTGCAGCTGCTAAAATTTCATAGAGTTATTACTTGTGCAGTGACAATACAAAACAGCCCTGTTACAGTCTAGGCTTTATGGCACCTGGATATGCCTAGGGACAGATGCTGACAGCAGAGCCAAAGGGATCTTGAAAACAAGTACAAGAAACAAGGTAGGGTTTCATATTTTGCAAGTCAGCACAGGGGAAGCAGAGATCCACATGTCATTGTGACATTACATACTCTTGTAAGGAAAAGAAGCTGAAAGCCACGCTGGATTCAAGCACTGTTACTTTGTGCTACTTGCAGTGCCATATCACCCATACAAATACTGCACAGGGAAAAGAAAAAGAAGCCCTCTCCCCAAAAGACTTGCAAGTATCAACAGCTGCTCAACAGAGGACATTCATTTTCTGAGCTGGATGCAATGACCAGCTCTGATGAATTACATTTGAACATCACTTGTGGAAGCAGGTGACAGGCTGCCTTCACCCACACAGGTTGCCCATCGACCAGGAGTCAGGTCTGAGGTGGGCACTGGGCACTCCAGATCAGCAGAGCCCTGAGTGCAGGGACGCCTGCTTGGGACCTCAGCCTCCACAGCACAATGGGTGGCTTCACACCCAGCCCTAAAGGACAGCAAGCTAACATCTTTGCAGGGAAACCTCAAATCGCTTCCCTTGGGATAAGCATGTACTTGGAAACCAGTGGTATAAAATCCCTTCTCAGTGATTTCAGAGAAGAGATACGTGTATAGCTGAAGCTCTCAAGAATTCAGTACAACTTCCTGGCAGCTACACAGCTCCCAAGGAAACTGCAGGCACCCTGGGACCAAGAGACCCCCAGCTGGGGACAGGAGCACCAACACATTTTCCTGTTTATTCCCCTTTCCTGAACTGCCCTGCCTCAGAGATTGCTTTGGGAAGGAAAGGATTAGAGATGTTTTGATCAGACTTGCCTTGTTAACAGAAAGGATAAACTCTCCATGACATTTGATGTTTCGAATTCACACAACAGAAATTTATTAATATTTCTTGGGGGGGGGGGGGGAAGAGGGGATGGAATTTGTCTGGAAGGGATGCACAGTGCCTGGGCAGGGATGAGGAGGGGGTTTGCAAGAAACAGAAGGCTTCCCTAGCCTTGGAGAAGCTATTCACCACTCAGGGGCCAACACTTTCAGATTTTTGCAGAGATTGATGTTTTCAACATGTAGAAACACTCTGAGGGAAAAATATTTTGCATGTGTTCAACATCCAAGATTTCTCCATTTTACTTGCAGAACAGACTGATTCTCTGTGCTCATTCACTGCTTTTGGGCAGGATGGGCCAGAAAGGCAAAATTTGGGTCCAGATTTCAATTGCTCCCACCGGCACATGAGGACTCAGACTGCTGTGCAGCTAGTAGCCAGCTGTGAATTAACACTCCTCTGACATTGGGGCAGACTAAGCTTCAACAAGAAAAATGATCCTATGCCTTAAACCACGTGGCATGCCACTCCAGAGAGCCCGGTAATGAAGGACGACGGTATTAACATTCCAATCAAAACATCCAAGAGGAGGAAAAGGAGAACTGGTACTTCCAGTGTCAACTCCAATTAGGAGGAAATAGAAGCCACAGATGAGAAATGGGAAGCATCTGTATGTGAAAGCATATTTAGCTTTGAAGCTGGTGTGGGAATATTGGCTTAGTCCTTATTTTCCCCAAGTGTTATGTCATCTCATGTGTAATGTTGACACTTACAAGGATTACTTATTAAATAATTCCTTTACAAACAACAGGGAATAATTCTGGCCTTTGATATAGACAGATTATGATCTCAGATGCTACTATAAAGATCTTATATTCCTCTTAACAGGCTGCGCACATTAAGAATCAGGGAAGAAAACACATGAGTGCAGAAGATGGAAACTAAACCAAAGAACAGGAAAATCAGAAAAAACACGCTGAGCCACAGATTTGAAGTACCTGAGAAAGGGAAATTATGAAGAGATTAAATCAGTCTGCACCAGCCTTCAATTAAGTAGAAATTGTGTTCCATGCCAATCTGGGCAAAAGGCCTTCATTCTCTATTCCACACACACAGATTGTTTTGGGTTTTTTTTTTCTTTCTCTCCCCCCCCCCCCCTTTTTTTTTAATATATTTCCCCAAAACAGTTTCACATTTTGGGACTGCAAAGGGAAAAGAAGGGGGTTAAGAATAGCCTGCAGACGTCTAATTAACCTGACACTGCCCTCCGGTCAGGCACAGGCAGCTCCCAATTACCTGCAGGAGCATTACCCAGGTTGTGGATGAAGCCTAGCATGATGCAGAGGCTCCAAGGCCAGCTCTGTATGGGTGCAATACTGCACGTACACTGCTATCCTGCTCCTCCTAGTCCTGGAGCAGTTCAGCCTGTTTCAAACAGCACAGAGCCTTAGTTAATAAGCTCTGCCAAGCCTGAAGCAGCTCTCTGAGGAGCTGGCCTGGATATCGCTGCATGCTGCAGAACCATGAGCACAGCACATCGGCACCCATCATCACCTCAGGCTCCAAAATGCTGCAAGGAGACTGAGGGACCAGAGCAGTGACCTCCCTGAGGCTGTTTGTCCCGGGAGGGCTCATCATTCAGGCACAAGGATGGAGAAGCACAAGACCACCAAGCTTGGACCCTCTCACCCCACCCAGGGTGCTGCATCCATATTAGTGTTGCAGAGTACCCAGCAACTTCCCCACCATCTGGGATGTCCACAACAAAAAGAAACAGCTACAGATGCTAAGCTGGCCGTTATCTGTGCCCCAAGGGCTTTGTGCCACAGTCTGTGTTATAACAGAGTGCCAGAAATATCTGTGCTGATTTAGAGTCTGAATTCAATACTCATATCAGGCCTGAAGCAGAGCTGCACTGCTGTGTCTGGTGAACCTGGACCCAGTATCACAGTCCAGGCAGGCTCTACTTTGTGGAGAGGCAGCAAAACTCTATCATATTTTACAGCAAACTTTGATATCTTTCTGCCTGAAGTCCTGAATGGGTAGATGCAAGGGGTCAAGTGATTTCCCCCTTATGGTTTCCCTGAACGCAAGGTTCACTGTACTCAGGGTCACTTTGGCACCAAGATTTTTTCAAATGAATCCTTTCACTAGGACACTCAGTCAAACTGTCCTCATCTGAGCATCTGCTATAGCATGGATGTGGGGGAATGACTCCTTTAGAAATAAGTTGAATCAAAAAAAAAGAAAGCGCATTAATTTAATTTGTTTTCTCAAACTGCAAATCCTTGTACATGCTTGAAGGAAATGAGGCATTAAAGCTGAGAAAATGCATTGAGACCCTTCAGTAGCACTTCCTTCGGAGGAATGAGAATGGGAAAGGCCCTTTTCATACTGTCCCATTGTCCCAGCCAGCCACTAGGTGTTCGGCCCTGGAGCTCCAACTAGCAGCACAGTATGGGGTTAGCCAGGGCAATGAGTGACAAACAATTTAAAACTTTTCCATAAATCTGAAAAACAAAGAGGCTTTTTATCACAGCACTGAAAAGAGTAAAGGAGCAGAGCCTTCATCCCCAGAGCCCACTGCACCAGGGTGATCACAGCAATCAAGCTGATGGTCTGACAGCAGACCTGCAGCAGGCAGCCCTCTTCTTACAGCAAAGAGAAATCGCTCAAATCCTTCCCAGTTGCCTGCTACAAAAGGGGAGGGTCTTCCCGCTGAGCCCCGGGATCCTTCCTGCTGGAAGAGGCATGGTTCCACTTCTCCTGATACTCATACCATCAAGAGGAATAGCTCTGTCAAACCCTAAGGGTCACAGCAATATGACAGAGGCACAATAAGGTCCACTATTAGCCTCTTCCTGAGAATCTCATGCTCTTTAATAAATCAAGCTAGAAACACCTTATTTTTCAAAGCAGCAAGTGGAAAAGCAAAGCGAGAAGAACTTTTTTCCAACCTAGAGAGTGGCACAGGGAAGAGAATAAAGACTGAAATGACCGAAAGCCTGCAGAACATTTTATAAAACAGTTATTTTTCCCCCCAACAATGGTACTCTGTCCCTGACATGAATCAAAAATGTCACAAGGCAGTTTGGTGAGGCCACATGTGAATGCTGGGTATTGAGCTGCAGCAGCTGCAGGCAGACTTTGTGGTTAACCCTGTGAGACTTTCACTGCTACAGCTGGCTTCGATTCTGTCGCCACGTCCAAGCAGCTCCTTCCCACTGTGCTGCAGCTAAATATAATTACAGCCTTATCAGTGTCTGTGTTTCATTCCACCGCAAGCATCACAGGACCAGTTCAATGGTAAAGATGTCAAATTAAGACATATATATATTACATACTAGCCTTCTTTCAACGTCTTAAGTTTACACTTCATATGCTTTAAAAACTAACAGCCTGAAGTGACCTGAACTTAGACCTGTGCTTATTCAGGAAGCATCAGTTTACTTTGCAAAATCTTGAAGAGGAGAATTATTTATCTTTGCCTAAGAAACATCTCTTCCTACGTCACTTTGAAGCCTTCTCTCCAATACCAAGAGGTCTGTTGCCATTCCTTTACAATCCACAGCAGTCAGACAAGCTACCCACTTGCATTTTTACATCTATGGTATCCAGCTCCACAATAGGACACTTTCCCTAAACCTTTCAAGCATAAATGCTGCTCTCTGCTTCTGCAGTACCAACAGCAGAGTCCAACAAGGCAGTAAAGTTAGATTAGTGAAAAGCAAATATTTTAAGTCTCAAGCATCATGAAAACGTCTGCAGTTTCTCAAGCTGTTGTTGGAAGCCTACAACGTTTCCAGCTTCCTTGCTTTTCCAAGCCTCTTCCTTGCAATATGCATTCCCTGCACAAAAAGAGGTGAGGAAGGCAGAGCTGGAAGAAGAGGTGCGCAGTTTAAGTAACACAAGCCTGTGTTTGCCTGAAAAGTTTCAGTTTAAAAATAATCTTTTAAAATTTACTTTTTAGCAATATGTAACCAGCTTCAGCCACCATATCTTTCCCACGGCAACATTTTAAACAGAGGTCTTGATAGTGTCCTTAAACAGCTTCAGAATTGCTCTACTGACTCCAAAGTAAACTCCTCATGGAAAAATATGGAATTGGTTTTAAAGTCTAATCAAAGCAATTTAGCTTAGTTCAGTAAGTTGTATGTACTTCTATGCACCAGTGCAAGCCCTTGCATACTGATTCGTTTAATTACAGAGGTACAGGCTACCACAAAGGTACTAGGTTCGGGGGAGACTGGGAGAAAAAGGAAACCTAAAAATCTTACCTTTCATCAGTGATTTATACACACGTACTGGGTCAAGCTTTATGCACTTGCATCAGCATAAGCCCACAGCCAGGTTAGCTAAGTGGAAGATCTGTTCACTACTACAGAAGTGGTTTCAAACAAGGACCCTATCATCCTCCACCTGTGGTATTTGCAGGAATTCTTCCTGAGGTCCCACTTTTTGACTGTGTACTTTTTTCCTTACAGGACAGGCTTGGCCTTCCATAGAAGGAAAGCTGCAGTCCTTTCCGCCACTGCATCATCCCCTCCCAGCTGTATCACCCTCTGACACCTTCCCCTCCATCAGATCCCCTGAAGTACAGCCCACTTCCCTGCAAACCAGCCCTTCAGCCAGTATTGTCTTTCCAGCTCAGATATATGATAGATATTTTAAAGAGCAAGGCACTGGAAGACACATATCAACTAAAACCTGAGACCCTTCAGATGTAGCCTCTCAAAACACATGTGAGCATGCATTAGCAAATTCCAAAGCAATAAAATTGCTTGTGAGCACACATTACATGTACAGGATAGCAGGGAAGCAAGGAAAGCTCCTACTTCTCTCCATCATTCCAGCCTTCTCCACCTGACAGTGCTTTAGCCTGGAGCATACCTAAGGGCTACAGCACAAACTGCCCACAAGGAGAAGAGCAACATGAAAAGCTTCACTGCATCATTAGGCCACAATTTGTGCTAATCCCCCAAATTCTGTGGGCGAATGTAAGCACCTAGGAAATAGCCTGCCTTTGAAGAGGAGAACTCATGGCTGGATTTATACCAACTGTCATCCTTTTCCTTTACTTAATCCCTACTCCATCCCTGAGCCCCATTTTCTTTACACTAGGGGGAAAAAAAAAAATTCAATTCCTCCTTCTCCAATTCTAATACAAGCCTCTGACATCAAGCAGCACTGTTTTATGGCAAAGCATGCCCATTTTTAATCACACAATTAGAAAAATTCATTAGAATATTAGAACCAGAAAGAGGAAGAACAAGTGGGAAAGGGATTCTGGGCTGCATACAAGTGATGAAAGTGGAACATGATGCCAATGCAAAATGCGGGGATCTGCTCACACCCAAGCGAGCCCATGGTACCCACCACAAGGCTCCTGCATGGGGTCTCCAAATAAAATCAAGGAGACAGGGTATAGGCAAGAGGAAGAAACCCTTGTTTCAGTGACAGGGTGAAGCTCAAGGAGAGAGCTCCCCAGCAGGCACCCTGTCTCCCCCAAACCCTCACCTCTCCATCACATGCCAGGGCATGAAGCCATGCAAAGCTTGGATCTCAAGCACTGAGGGCTACCAGAAGATCTGTGGTGGATGTAGGTGGTCCCTTCTCTTTCTTACATTCTCTTCCCCTTCCTGATTTTGGCTTGGTGAACCGTGCTTCGCCATCCAAGAGCAGGATTTTGTGCTGCAGGGGCTCCTGCCTTTCACATGGGCAGCAGAGCAGAGAGTCTGACTTTCTGCAGTCTGCAAGCCTCCAGCACCATGTGCTGATGAAGAGGAAGGGTGTTTACCTTTTACCCTGGCCAGAATTATTACACTTCTAATTGTATCCAGCTGCCTAAGCACTCCTGCCTCCCCTGCTGCAGGCAGGCCTTTACTCACTGCCTTTATCAGTAGGTGCCACCCACCACCCTGCCTGGCCCAGGGGGCAGAGGTGGGTACCACCAGCATCACCCTCAGCACCTCAGGTGCAGCAAAGAAAACATCTGTAATTGCCCAACAGCTTTGACCCTATTCTTGAAATCATCAGTGCACCTGAAAATGATCAGCCAAGCAAGGGAAGGATCCTAGGAGTGCAAAGCAAACAGGTGACAGCTGAACACTACTGTCCCATACAGGGACATGCATCAACTCGCACTACCTCCCAAGGCAGAGTCTGTCATAGTAGTTACTAAGCCTCCTTACGTGGAAGTATACCATACTTATACTGATATCCAGTCAGCATAATTTACATCTGGACTTGCACCAAAAAACTGTTGAAATAAATTATCAGCATTTCCCTAGGTCTCCTCTTTCCTTAGGCCCTCGCTCAGGGACTTTTGCCTATGTGTAACTGTTCAACATTGATTTGCCATGTGAAATCAATGGGGCAGCTCACACAGGTCAAGGCAAAGCACTCGCAGTCCTGAAACTTCAGCTATGCAACATTGGCAGATGAACTTGAAACAAGCACTATCATTTTGAAAGTGTGCTTTAAACTCACACTCTCCACGAGGACAGGAGATGCGTATCGCATTATACAAGCAAATTACCTTAGTAGCAGTAGATGCAGAGAGACTTAAATGTTCTGTACAAAATTCTACAGCTTGGTTGTAACAGGTGTGCATTATGCGGATTTTTAAAAGTCTGTGAAATTGATGTTTCCAAATTTTAAATGTTTGGATGATTATTGACCAGATTGCACAGACAGGTGTGCCTGATTTTAAAATCACTTTTCTACTGTAACAACACTTTAAGAGAGCTCAAGTCTCATCACACAAGCCCCTCATAAAAAATTACCTTAGTCAACTGTACACTGCCCATCACAAAGCTACATTTCTCTGTAGCTTTACGTAAAACAAGAGCAGTGAAGAGAGGGTTAGCATATGATAGAGCTGTGTCAAACCTCTGACAATTTCTACATCTCAGATTTTGCTTCATTATTTTTATACAAGATTTTAGTCACCACAACATTTTAACCCTGTTTGACACTGGAGCTGAGGAACAACACAGCTTTATTCTAAACTCTTGTGAGATTTCCCACATTGTGCATGCTCTGACTAAAACCAAGTTCTGGGCCTCCGAGACAGTCTAAACAAATCATGCTGCAAAAGTTCCTGCTACAAGTTATGGGGATAATATATTGGTTAATCACATGCAAGGACTATGGCTGAGAAGCAAGTCCATCAACAGTTATTGAAGAAGTTGTGCAAACTCACAAATCCACCAGTGCAGCTCAGCAGTACCTGCAGAGATACTGACACCAGTAAAGATGTACCCTTGCATTTACTTGTTTCAGTTCTTTCCACACACTTTTAGAGAAGCAGCAGCATGACCCACACTCAGATCTCAGCTGCTACAGAGCAATCCTGCTTGGCTAGTAGCAGACAAACACCAAACAGGGAAATCCTAATGTGAAGAGCCATAACTGTAGGCTTCTGGGGGGGAAACTCATGATTTGTTCTGTAGCTGCCAAGTGCCTGGCAAAATTGTGATTGGTCACCAAGCCTCCTAGACATCACTGCAAGATAGATAAGTAGCCATTAAGAAAGGCAGAATCCCACTGAAATCAAGTTCTGTTACTGAAACAAAACAACAGAAGAAAAAAAATAAATCAACAAATCTCCATTTCAGTGGTTTTGGGGTTTCACAGGAAGTATTTTCCCCAAGAGTTGCTGTATTATTTCTCTTTCATTTAAACTTACCAAATTCTAGGACAGTATAGCCAAGAAAAATACCTGCATGTAATGACAGTCAACAAAGAAAAGTTTCTTGTTTAAATGAAGCCTGGAAAGGCAGGAGAGGGCAAGAAAACTCTGTTTTTTGCTACTCCAGATCAAAGCATACATTTGCTTTCTGCCAGCAGTCACACCTTTTTGGATCACCTTACCCCAGCCTCTGCTCTGTTTCCCAAAGCATCGCTCACTTCAGTGGCTTGGAAAAAAACAAGGGAGAGAATGGAATTTGCAGGGAAAGACTTATTTCATTGCAGGGCTCCCACCCCACCACCCCAGTTGCATGGAACCCTGGTACAAGCTCTGCCAGTTGAGCCTCAGTCCTGCCCTATAGCTGGTACCTCACCTACCACTCAGCTTCTTGCAGAAGAGGGACCTCAATAGTTAAGGGGCTCCTGAAGAGACATAGCTAGCCCTGCAGCTCCAGCACACCTCCCAGTTTGGAGATCTACACTTAAATCATTTTTGTTGCAGTTAACTGATAACTGAATGAACAACAAAGCCAGCGTGAGAGCTCAGATATGTTGTCACATCTCTCCTACCTCCTGGTCACCATTGAGAGATTTTGTTTCTCATTAGGACAAGCACAGCCTGCCATCCATCCTCTGCCCTGCACAGGGCTCATTTAAAGGAAAAGACAAGCAATGTCCAGCCTGAAATCCTAGTGGTACTCAGCTCCAGGCTGTTTGGCCACAGTCTTTTCAAGCCCCTGCCCCAAAGGCCGTCACATTTATGGTGGTGGCCTGACTGCCCAGTGTGCCCCTCTGACAGCTGCCACACATTTCCCACTCATTGTCCCACTGCCATTGTCCAGTTTCTCCCTCTGCAGCACTGCCACAACAGCACTTTTCATCCCTGAAATACACTGCACAAATGGGGAGCACAAATCAAACAAAAGCTACAGCCACTCTGTTTACTGTGGAGAAAGATCAATGAGCTTCAGTGAAAGGCCAGGAAGCTGATGTTCTCACTGTAACTTGTTGGTAAAACAGTGAATAGTGCTATCGAGGCTGACAAAGGCTCATTTTTTCCCCTCCTGGTTTTCTTTTTTAATGAAGAATCCAATGGAGAGTGTTATCATGTAGTTATCAGCAGGCCATGAAATGGGGAACATCAGAAGTTCATTCAACTCTTTCTTTTGCTCCAAGTTAAACAGAATCATCAAAGGGCACAAAAGAAAAACCACACACAAAGACAAACTGTTAGGATTTAGGGACAAAAAAACCCCACAAACAAAAAGCCAGGAGCAAAAATCCAAGACCACATTTATTCAGCACCTTTCCCTTGTCAGGGTGCATAATAGAGCACCCCAATGGATTAGCAAAGGAAGAGCATGGCCAAACCTACAGAAACAGCTAACCTCTCTTTGCATCCCAGCAAGGCCACTGCTGCAACAAGCCAGGCCTTCAGTCCCTATTTGAAGCACCACACCTGGTGTTTACATGAGTAGGCCCTTCTTCAGGTACATTTGGAACACACTGGGATGCCCTAGTCTAGGCATAATCTACATCTTGGCATTTACTACTGGGCACCACAAAAAGGGAGCTGTGCTGTGGTGGAAATATCACTGGATTCAAGCCTACTCATAAATAAGGAGTGTGTTGTCCTTCCAAAGACATACCCTCCCCTTCTATTACCAAGCGGTGTTCCACAAGGTGAAGCAAGATAGAATCATAGAATAGTTAGGGTTGGAAAGCACCTCAAGATCATTAAGTTACAACTCCCCTGGCATGGGCAGGGACACCTCACACTAAACCATGTCACTCAAGGCTTCGCCCAACCTGGCCTTGAACACTGTCAGGGATGGAGCATTCACAACCTCCCTAGGCAACCCATTCCAGTGCCTCACCACCCTAACAGGAAAGAACTTCTTCCTTATATCCAATCTAAACTTCCCCTCTTTAACTTTGAACCCATTACCCCTTGTCCTGTCACTACAGTCCCTAATGAAGAGTCCATCACCAGCATCCCTATAGGCTCCCCCTTCAGATACTGGAAGGCTGCTATGAGGTCTCCATGCAGCCTTCTCTTCTCCAGGCTGAACAGCCCCAACTTTCTCTGCCTGTCTTCATATGGGAGGTGCTCCAGTCCCCTGATCACTCTTGTGGCCCTCCTCTGGACTTGTTCCAACAGTTCCATGTCTTTCTTACGTTGAGGACACCAGAACTGCACACAATACTCCAAGTGAGGTCTCACAAGAGCTGAGTAGAAGGGCAAGATTTTGCAGCTATTCATAGAAGTGTTCTTAAACCTCTGGATACATTAAAAATGTGACAATATGACAGAAAGGCTGCTGCTGGAAAAGGGTCAATACATGTATAAACATCATGTTCTCCACCACCTTCAAATTATGTGAATCTGTCATACAGCCTACCTGCATGCATTTGGCTTGTGCATTAAAAATACACCTGAATATTTAAGTATACCCCATACACTGTGCACACAATATGCACCACATGCATGCTTAGATCTGCAATACCGGTAAAGAATTATAATGCTGTCATACAACTAATGCCAAGTGTTTCAAAAACATGAGAGGTGAAAATCTTTTTGCTCTCCCAGGACTCCTTTGCAATGTCTTACATATAGAATTTCAGGCTCCAAATTCAAAGGGAAGCTTAGCACAGGGGAAATTGCAATTTTTCTTGAAGGCTCAAAGGAAAATTCAGGATTATATGAAAGACATGAGGTTAGTTATTAGCAATGCTGTTCTTCAAAGGAGTATCGAAACTGAGAAGACTGATGTCATGGGAAAGCCAAGCAATTGGTGAAAATGTTTTTAAAGGTTAACCCTTCTACTGGTTCTGAAGAACTGTAGAGACTTGGTAAGATTTCCTTCCTGCTTGCTCTGTGCCAGAAGTACGATTCCTTAGGCTTATCGCTTCCAGTGAGCCTGTTTTCCTACTTAAAGTTTCTCATCCTCATTTTACTCATTGATATAAAGCTGGTACCTGCAGCAACATCAACAAGAGCAGTCCTTCCCAGTTAGCACATATTGGCTACTGCAAAGCCACCAAGAGCCTTGCAGTCCACACTGACCTCCTAGGGGTCCCAAATACTGAGAATAGCAGACGTGCATGGGTACAGTCACTATTGTTTGTTCTGTGTGAGCACCATTTGCTCAAGCTACTGGCATGAAGCTAACTTAAACCAGAAGCATGAGAGTATTGCACTGTTTGCACCTAACATCAGCATGATTGGAAAGCAGATGGGACTGCCCTCTGTCTCTGATGTTGCCTGCAGGGCACTGGTCTTGCATAAGATGCACACAGATGGATGGATGCAAAGGCAGGTTTGAAGCAACCTTGCCCACATTCAGGTTTGCCCACCTCTGCCTCCTGTGTCAGACCTCAACTGAGCCAAAACAAAGGTAAAAGCATGCTGCTTCGCCAGGATCTGTGGCATAACTCCACGCACACAGGCAGCCAGAATATGGTCCTCTTTCTGTTCCTTCTTTTAATGAAAATTGACAGGCCAGTGCTTCTATTAAGGTGGCTTGCAGCAGAAATAGAGAGCATGTAACAGTGACTCACTCCAAATAAAACACACAGTCCTTTTACTTAATAAAAACATTGCTTCTGCTAGTCATTACTTTAAATTTCTGTAAATTCCTTGGCATGGTCCTGGCTATACATCACTTCAGGCTTTTTACTGATCATGCAAGTCAAAATCATCATCTTCCAGGAATCACTGAGATGCATTCTGTGTCTATATACAGATAGTATCAAAAATAGACATCCCTTAGCATCTCTGAATGTGTGTGCTCCTTCCAGAATAATGGTTTACATGATAAGGTATTCAGCAACAGTAACTACACTTTAAGTGTATATCCTGCCTTAATCCAACAGAACTTTCAGCTTTCTTTTGGAGGCATAACAGTTGAATTGATCTTTTATACAGAGGGACAAATTTAATTTTCCAGCTCCAATTTGGAAAAGAATGCCTATTCAATACAGCACTTCAGCTTCACAGAAGTCAATGGGACCTAAACACATGTTTACAATTAACCATGTGCTTAAGTGGTGGTCTGAACTGGGGTGAATAAATGTGAAGTCAGTAGGTCTGCTTGCATAAGAAAGAATTACCAGTCTGGGAGAGAATTACAGAATTTGGCTATAAGAGGAGGAGGATTAGTAACAAATGTGTCATTCCTGAAAGTAATTTACTTAAAGAAAGCCATGGCAGAGCTGTTTAAAGTATGCACTCAGATTAATTAGAAGGAAACACTCAGAACATAACTATCAACCAAGGACAACTGTAAATTTGTAATAATATGTCAGAATCATCAACTGACTTTCAAATGAGATCTACAGAACCAAACATCCTGCTCAGATTTAATGAGTTCCAGCTTGTTCCAGGGCTAGGTTGGGACTTCACACAGAAAACCGAGTAAGTAGTAGCGCAGGCCAGAGAAGTAATTGTGGCTTCAAAAACTGAAACCAAAGAGCACATGTAGGAGCTCCAAACCCTCCAAACTTTTTTTTTGCCATAGCAGTGTATGATAAAGTATTAGAACCCATCAACGGTTTAAGAGGTTTAAGCTCCCAAATACCATTGACTACAAGGGCCCTGTAGATTGTCAGACATTTCTCTTGGTACTCTTAACATAAACGTGAGAATAAATCCCTGTATTTGCCATATTTAAAGAAACACATTATGAATTCCAGGCCAGTTTATCATGTACATCACCAATCCTCCTTCTTCAAAGGGCTTGCTCAGTATTACTGACACGAGTAGCTGGTACATCTACATTTGATGAAGCTTGCACACTCCTCTGTTACACAGAAGAGGAAAATGAATCATATCCAGGTGTCACCCCAGCTCTGTGAGATCAATGAGAAGTTTAACAACTAAGAACATTTGGAACAAAAGACTTAGGTTTGGGTGGCTTTTTTAAAAAAAATCAGTGTTCCTACTGCACTTTTAATGCATTATAATCATGGTTGGCTAAGGAAAGTGACCCTCCAAGCAGGATTGACAGCACTTTTTTCAGTGCTAGAAGCTAAAAAAACAAATCAACAACAATTTGAAGAACATAGAAGCAACTGCAGCCCTTGGAAGCAATGAAGGGCTTCAGCAGCTCCAATTGAGCTCACCCCAAGGCAGCCACATCTCACTGCAACCACATCAGAAGGCTGCAAGTCCCTGCAGGACCCTGAGGCAGCAGTGGGAGCCATTGCCTCCACACATCTCCCTCCCCTTTACCAGCTCCAAGAGCAGCAAAAACAGCAACCTGGGCATCTGTGCAAGCTTTTTCCTTTGCAACAGACAATGCTGGTGTCTTTGCACCCACAGGGCATGCAACTACTCTAAGGCTTTACAGATAATAACCCAGCTCCAGAGGCTGCAACAGCTTTGAAAGTTACTAATTAATACACCACAGCTGCTCTACCTTCTTCCACAGTACCTAAATCTGGTAAACGTGTGGGTTGTCAGGCTAAGGAGTGCAGGGCTCTGAGATATGAGGAGACATATGCCATTTCCTCAAACTTTCTTCTCCTAAACTCCAGGCACTCAACACATTAAACAAAGCAATCCTTCAGATGTATGCCAAGTGCCTATGTACATAAGGCATAGCATGCACATGATCAGGGATAATAGCATAACTGCTACTGAAGTAATTTCCATACTTCAGAGCCCTGGTAGGGCTGCTGCTACATTTAGACACATCCATGTGCCTCCGAGTTCCCAGGAGAAGCTACAGCATGGTGTACTTCCTAGAACCCTCTCAAGCACACACAGGAGGCAGGCTCTCTGCCTGAAGACCTTTCCACAGGAAGGGCTGTATCCCAGCTTCCAGGACAAGCACCAACCCCCCAGTTGCTTTAACAGGCTGAACTTAGACCTTACACACAGGATTACAGATGACCTCAGAGACACCAGAAAAATCAATTCAAGCAATGCTTTTGGCTTCTAGCAGAAATACTTGTCTAAATAGCCACAAAATACCAACATCTACTTACCTGCTGCCATTCCTTCAAGACCCTGAGACATTTCTGAAAATAATAACAATCTTCCACAGGTTGTAAACCTTTTCCTCCACTACACATACCCAAGCCCCATGCTAAAACACCCAATATAACCCCAACTCCAAACCCCACCCCCCTTCCTGAAAGGGGCCCTTGACGGGTCTACTTTTAAAATATCACAGCCTCTGTTTTGGCTGACCCACCTGATTAGCATTAATAGGTGATCAAAATCCCAGTCACATCACCTGTTGCTTAATTACCACCAGCTCAGGCTGGGAAAACGAGTTAGGAGGCCACTCCTTTGCCCAAGCCTGCTCTGCCCCAGCATATGATCATCCAAATGTCATTACCATTACTGTGGACTCTGGGCCAGGTGTAGGAATTTCTTTTGTTGCTTGCTATGGAGTTTACATTAGCACAGAGGCAAAAGGCAGAGAGAGAAGGCATAGAAGGCCGATGCTTAACCTGAAATTTGTAATATGACATGGATACACCCAGTTCATGCTTCCTAGAGCAACTCCCCAATTGGCCACACCATGTTCAGGACAGAGCAGAATCATAGAATCATAGAATAGTTAGGGTTGGAAAGGACCTTAAGATCATCAAGTTCCAACTCCCCTGCCATGGGCAGGGACACCTCACACTAAACCATATTACCCAAGGCCTCGACCAACCTGGCCTTGAACACTGCCAGGGATGGAGCATTCACAACCTCCCTGGGCAACCCATTCCAGTGCCTCACCACCCTTACAGGAAAGAACTTCTTCCTTATATCCAATCTAAACTTCCCCTCTTTAACTTTGAACCCATTACCCCTTGTCCTGTCACTACAGTCCCTAATGAAAAGTCCATCCCCAGCATCCCTATAGGCCACCTTCAGATACTGGAAGGCTGCTATGAGGTCTCCACACAGCCTTCTCTTCTCCAGGCTGAACAGCCCCAACTTTCTCAGCCGATCTTCATCTGGGAGGTGCTCCAGTCCCCTGATCATTCTCGTGGTCCTCCTCTGGACTTGTTCCAACAGTTCCATGTCCCTTTTATGTTGAGGACACCAGAACTGCACACAATACTCCAACTGAGGTCTCACAAGAGCAGAGTAAAGGGGCAGGATCACCTCCTTCGACCTGCTGGTCACACTCCTTTTGATGCAGCCCAGGATACGGTTGGTTTCTGGGCTGCAAGCGCACACTGAAGCCAGCTCATGTTCATTTTCTCATTTCCCAGCACCCCCAAGTCCTTCTCCGCAGGGCTGCTCTGAATCTCTTCTCTGCCCAGCCTGTAGCTGTGTCTGGGATTGCTCTGACCCAGGTGCAGGACCTTGCACTTGGCATGGTTAAACTTCATGAGGTTGGCATCAGCCCACCTCACAGGCATGTCCAGGTCCCTCTGGATGGCATCCCTTCCCTCCAGTGTATCAACCGAACCACACAGCTTGGTGTCATCGGCAAACTTGCTGAGGGCGCACTCAATTCCACTGTCCTGTTAAGGAGGGTCTAGATACACGCTTCCATTTTAGAAAGTCTCTTCTGTGCTGCAGATGGACAGAGAGCAGCATAAGCCCCTCAGTTTCAGAGCTGATCCCCACATCAGTGTCAGGGGCTTGCAGCTTGCTCACTGAGCACAGAACTGGATGTGGGATATGGGTGACAGAGCTGGTCTCTGCCTGATCCCTGCGTCACCAGCCTGACCCATGTTCTGTGATCAGCACCAGGCAGCCATCACAGAGGAGCATACGCTCCACAGCTTCTGTCTGGCTTTGGATGCACCAGATGCAGCTGGTCAGCAGGCTGATCAGCGGTATTTGGCACATGGGCTCCTAAAGCCAGAGAGAAACCACAGTGCAATGCTGGGAATATATGAGTTGTCAGCACCGCAGCGGGAGAGCAAGAGACAGGGATGAATGGAGGCCATTGAGCCGCTTAAATCTGTGCCTGCACTTACAATGCCTGCCAGAGGACAGACTGATATGGACAGGGAGGCTGGGGCATGAGGGCTTGGGCAGCTTGGCCAAGGACATGAGGTGGCACGGTCAGGTACCTGAAGAAGGGCCCAGGATTAGCATGATGGAAGGGACATAAGCTTCCTGTGTTTAAGTCCTCTCTCCCTGTCCCATGCCCTCAGTCACCTGCTGCCTTGCAGAACCCTCTGTGCCAGAATGCCACACTCAGCATGTCCCGCTGCCGCAGAAGCTGCTGCTGTTAGTGCTATCTGTCACCCAGCACAAGCAGCAAGTGGCAGTGGGCTCACAGCAAGCACAAAGGGAAACAAAACAGGGCTGGAGTGGCTGAGCAAGCACCTCTGGGAAGCAGATCCCTTCTTTCACTGGGATGCGCAGCCTGGCTACATCATGGTTTGGAAGCAGCAAAAGATATGCCAGCATCAAAGGGGTACTCAGCAGCCCAGGACAGCTTCTTGCAAACATTATTCTCATTATTCTTTCCTTTTTTTTCCCCTTTATTTCCTTTTCTTTGGGAAACAGACTTTATGACACATTTCACCAAGTATTTTGCTCATCTCATTCACCTCCCAGCCAACAAACTTGAGGTGTTCTGCTGGCACTAACAAACTGCCTCCCATGAGCCCACATGCATGGCATGTGGCTCCCCGCACCCTCTGCAATTCATCAGACCAAAACATTGCTCCTCCTTCACCTCAAACACATATGCACACACACACACATATATAGGCAGGGCAACAAGATATGCTCCTTCTGGCTGTTGGATGCCCTGAGGAGGTGCTGCAGATACATTCAGGGGACCAACAGTCCAGCAGGCCAGGCAGGAGCCAAGTCACTCCTTGTATGATTTGATGTCTCTCAGATTTCCCCTGGCTAAGACACCTTCACATCTTCTTAATAGAAATGCATCCCACAAACTGGCCCGCTTTCTGTTATTTCACTGTTACACACAATAGTCTCATTTTAATTGTGTTACAGAGCTTTTCTGTACCCAAAACCTAGCTGCATGTTCTCCTGTAGGTGCACAATAGCAACCTGTTTTATGTGGCAACAGCTAAGGAGGGAGAGCCTTGGGAGGGAGGCTGCTGTCTCTTCTGTAGCAATATTTTGGATACTGGGGTCCTTCTCTGCAGAGGATGGATGTGGCCCTATTGCACTCTGGACTATATAGGGAATGCGGATCATCCAGAGGGTGGGAGCAGGGAACTCCTTGTCATGGGACACTGTGGGCAGTGGGGGTTTCATGGGTTCAAAAGGCAACCAGGGAAATTCATAGCAAAGACATGCATGGAGGACTAATGGGTATGATGACTTTGATCCTTTGATACTCGGGCACTCCCTGAGACAAATTGCTGGGACTGGATGAAAGCCATGCACAAGTGACATTATCTGCTTGCCAAGTCCTCCTGCTGCATCCATGCTGTCCATGCAGAGACTGGACACTGAGCTAGGTGGACCACTGCTCCCAGTGAGGAAGAAGGGAGTGGACTCAGCATTTTCCTAGTTTCTTCTTGTTCTAGACAGGTGTCTTATCTCCTGGGGTCCCAGGAAGCAGGGGAGATTCACAATCCTGCCAGAGGACCAGTCCTGCCAGCATCAGACAGGGAGAGCATGTCCCTGCACATGTGCTGCTGCTGCACCATGCCACTGGCTCCCCTGGGGCAGGCAGGGATGTGGCACTGGGACCCTGCTGCCTGATGGCAGGAGGATAATGTGGATGTGTAACACTAATGACTGGCCAGGGCAATTTACCAATGCCCTTTTGTGGCAGCTCATGCCCTGTAAAGACAAAAGAGACTCAAGGTATTAGATCATGAAATTTAGGGCCTGACCCAAACTTTGAAATAAAGCTTCATCTGAGAGAGAAAAGGGAATGACAGAATCATGTGTGTGCCCATGTGTATGATCCAGGCAACCTCCCTTTGTTTCGGTGCACTGCTCTCACAGGGCATCTCACTGCCCAGCAGGATTAGGCACATTTAGGGGCTTCAGGATTTCCACCAGCCATTGGGATGTTTCATGAAGCAGAGTCAGCCAAATGCAAGACACAGCCCAGGGCTGCTGGCACAGTCCCTCCCCTGTTGACACAGGGGCTGGCAAGCAGAGAGTCTGGAGATGGAAAGGGCCATGGAGAACAGACCTGTGAGATAGCTTTCTCTTGAGTCACTGCTGAGCACATTTTACACTACAGCATCTGGAAAGAGCTCATGTGGCGCATTCAGGCTATGCCAGAGATGCATAGCACAGTTTTCTGGCCTGCCAGTAGGCACAGTGCCAGCGTTTCGCCATATTTATATATATAAATTTGGCTGGTTATTGAGCTGCCTGTCCCACTTCTGACCAGGATCCTCCAACAAGTCCTTTGCAGTAACCCTGGAAGGCAGGAAATGGCATGTTCCCACACTGGAGCTTGGCCATGGCATCACACCAACAACTGATAGGAAACACTCCCCACACCTGCACCAGCAGCTCCACCCTGCCAGCACACACAGACCAGCCCACTCAGTGCTCATCGGGACAACAAGGAGCCTCCCTGTCACACACTCACCACAGCCAGACCAAAGGGATCTGGCTGCATTTCATATGGATGTGCAATTCCTACACTGTGGAGGAAAGCAAATTGTGGGCTGCATGGCCCAAGAACATCAGTAGCATCAGCAAAAGCTCCCATGTCCCCAGGGGAGAAGGCACAGAGGTAGCAAGTGCCATTTATCATTCAACTTGTGCTGAAAGACCCTGTATCCTCCCTGAGGACCAGAAGCAGAGGCAGCACAGGCGAATTAGGGAAGGGGTGATGGAAATAGCCTGAAGAACTTTTAATTGTGAGGTTATTGTTCTGAATCTGGCCCAGTCGTGACTTACACAACACCTATTTCATGGCCATGAGTTGATCATTAGGCTTCTTAGGTAGCAGCTGTTCACATCATTAAAAATACCTCTGGCAACCCTGGCCATCTTATCAGAGACACTGAGGATTTAGTTGGAAAGGACACCATAAATATTCTCCTTCTGTCAGTCTAGATGATCCACCTCAACCAGGCCTAAGGCATATTGATGGAAAAGCTGCTGCTATGCTGCTCCAGATCCAGTGAATTTAGTCACCAAGGTGATGAGAGCAATGCATCAGTGATCAGTTTCTGGGAAATATTTGTTTAAATGGTAAAGAATCCCTAGAAAGCGATGAGCAAACATCTGCTGAACTGCGAGCAGCTTGATTTATCTATTTAGAAAACAGTGTATTTAAGAAAAAAAACAGCAGATTAGAGCTGGTACGTGTACACATTGGGAGTGAGGGCTTCCAGCAGCAAATTCTTGCTACAGAGGAGGACACAGCTAGTGCTTTCTATTATAATTACGCAGGACAGTTTTTCTGCCGCCGCTTTCCTAGCAATACTGGAAAGCTACTCCTCAAAGGAGATTTGCTCTGGTAACAGTGGGAGTTGATTGTTTTTTCACTAGAGATGCACATGAAGTAAGGTTCAGACTATATCACCTTATCTTCAGTGGTGTCTTTCATTTCTATCTGATGTTTCAGCTCTGGGGCAAGCCTTCGCTTTTGGAAGAGAAACTGAAAATAAACATTTGGTGAGGTAGTTGTGAAGTATCTAGGGTTCATCTCTCCTCTCCCCCATCTACCAGACAGAAATTATCACATTAATCCCTGTGATAATGAAATGGCAAATCACCTCTGAGTCCTGGGAAAGTGCCTAGTAAGGAAGTATCTAGGATTTACTTCAGAGAATGAACCTATAGATTAATGAAATTTACATGCTTTATAGCCATAAGTGAGCCTGGACCTAATAGGCACTCAGTGCTTGCAACTCTAGGAGTTCTGATTCGGAGAAAACTCCAGGAACAAACTCACCAACAGAGTTTCAAGTTGACAAGCAGGTATTCTTTATTGCTGCGCCGGGAGACACAGGGGATAGCTCCTGCTCCTAACGTGTGTCACCGTATTGCCATGCAGGCCATCCTCGTGTGGTCACTGGGCATATTACATCATTTTCCAGAAAGTTTCCCACATGCATACAAAAAATGTGATGGTGGTCTTTAAGGGTTGTTTACTTTTCCCAACAATCTTCATAAGCAGCTTAATTAACATTACAGACATAGCAATCATCCTGTCCTTCTACTTATCAGGTAGTTTAACTGCTCCCATCCTGGACATCAGCTAGTCCAGGATACTCCCCATCCCCAGGTCCTGTTTTTCTATTCTGCTTTTCTTACACCTTTTGTACTAAGGACCTGGAACTATATCAACTACCTTCAAGCACCTCAGTATTTTCTATTACAAAGCCATTAAACTTAACATTACTTAGAACCGATTATGTTTTGTGCTTTTGTGCCTCCTTGTCTCAGTTCACCTGTCAGAATCTGACCATAAATACCACAGCTATACCAGAAATTTTGTTCATCTTTACCAAAAATTCCAGGAAAAGTCATCTTGCAGGTCTGTCCTACTTCCATCCCATTTCATTATTTTTTTCCTATATAGGTACATTTCAATTATATATATTATAATGAAGGATATGTATATAGTCTCTCTATATTACACCATATATATATATTTAGTATCCATATTCATATACTATATGTAAATGTTGGTTTGTTAGGAAGTGTATCATATAAACATACTACATTACTTTGCTGCTTCAGTTGTGAGTACACTGAACTGCAGCTGTAGAAATAAGGGGAACAAAAGTCCATTTTATGATGTGTCATCACTTATTTTTCCCATTTACCCACTAACTCAGTGTCAAAAGGCTCTAAAGCATTCTCAGCTGTTAGTGTTCATTCACAAAGTTCCTGCTGTATACATAGACTTCACTTACGCTTCTTCTTGCCTTGAAAGATCAGATATGTAGTGGTCAATAATGTGAACAAGAGGGTGGGAGTTTTCACTCTACAAAAGTAGCCCATAGTGCCTAGGACAATGTCTGAGGCTAGAGCATGCCTCAGAAATCAGAAGAAACAATGCAGGGCCAAGACATCCATCCTTACTTAGGATGCTCCATCTGCTTGCACAGCTTCTCCAGCCAGCTCGGCCCCCGCACTTGGTCACCCACCTCCTTCACCAGCATCCATCATCTCATGACACCTCCCTGCTCCCAGCTTGTGCTGGGCTGCAAAGTATCTCCTGGGGCACCAGCACTACCAAAATCCCTCCCCTGCAAGCCCGGAGGTTGGGCAGGGACTGGGCAGCAGTGCTTCTATCACACAGCATGGGCAAAGGGCCACGCTGGGTGTCACATACAGACCAGGGCCATGACGGAAAGCCTCCCTCTCTGCTAAATTTGCACCTGCAGCCTAAGGCACAACCCGCATCACATGTGTTTATGGTTGTTCTGCACAGCAACGGTGGAAAAGGATGTCTCTGGATATTGCTTCTGACTTAGACAAATCACTTTAGCTACAGAGGCTGTCTTAAGGCTGCATTTGCCTACGTGTGATGCGTACATGGAAACAAGCTGAGCCTAGGTATATGCTTTGAATATGTTCCCATGCCACAGGGACAAGCTCCAAAGGCTTCTTCAGAGAGCATTTGTCCCCGACACTGAATTGAGGCTAGTTATTAACCTTCGGGCCCAATCTTATAAGTATGTTCTACCTCAGGGCAATTAATGGACATGATGCAACCTAAGGCAAGAAAACAGCAAAGAAAAGGCTTTAGTCTTACTAAGATAAGCCAGGCAAGGCCAATACCATTCCCGTGAAGGAGGAACACACAGCCTTGTGGTTGATATAAACTGTTGAGACAAGCACTCTTAGGAAAATGACAACTTTGTGCCAATTCCTAGTTTTCTGGGTTCTTAAGCTTTATTTTTCTTTCAGTCATATCTTGCCTTTCCATATGAAGACTTACTGAGCTGAGCAGAGCCCAGCAGTAATTAACACACAGCATTGTGCTCTGCTTTTGAGAAGAAGGTGAGGAAACATGCTGGCTCTTATGCAGAGACCACAGAGATGAACCAAGAGTCACACTAATGAAGACAGGAAGGATGATGAGCTCAGGCTCAGGAAAGTGAATGAAAGCATCAGGCTGAAACACAGCAGCAATTTTATTCTAGCAGCTACCTTCTGAAACTAAAATTGGGATTAAAAACATGTTTATAATGAATGACATCCCCCCTGCAGCCCAGCAGCACTCATGTGGAGAACAGATAGCAGGGCAGGATTAGGATTGAGGTAAGCAGGTGCAATGGGTGGTGAAGCCCCACAGACCTTGCTCAGGGCAAACCCCCTCAAGAAAGCGCAGAGGCATCCTGTCCCAGGAGGAGAGCTCTCCCCAAGGCAGCTTATCATCCATAAAACATAAAAAAGAGTAAAAACAAGGGCAGTGATTTGTGCATTCAGCTGTTCATTCTGGCCAGCAATATCTTAGGGCAGTAACCAGCAACCTCTGCCATAAAATATGAGCAGACCTAGAAAGGAACTTTTCCTTTTCTGCTTTTTTCTCAGCTGAGCCACCTACTCAGAGAAATCACTTATATCCCCCCCCAGCTCCCCTGCTTCCAGCAAGTGACAGAGCTGGCAGCTCTGCAGGCATTAAGGTCCTGATCTTGCTCTCAGCAAAGTCAAAGGCAAAATTCCCATTGTATAAAAGATCACAACTAATTTCCTGCAAGCTCAGTGAAGTTGTTCGAGCCAGCTTCCCAAAACAAGCCAATGCATTTTTAAAACCACAGCTGGGGCTTTACTGCATTATAACATGACCCCTGAGAGGGCAGAAATTGCTGCAAGGTGAGTCCTCCTAGCTATTGTTTTAGGCTGCTGACTCAGGAAGACAGGGCTGCCTTGTTTCACATCTGAAAGGACTTTTTTATTTATTTCAGGACCACACAGGCTAGAAATGGCTCAGGGTTGTTGGTTTGTGGGTGGAATGGGGGCCTGGGAGCTTTCCTTCATCAACACAAACTGTGAGGAAACTCAGGGTTTAAGAGAAGCTGCTTTCCGGTGCTCCAGGACATTGGGAGAACAGCAGGGCTCTTGCCAGGGCTCTCTGTGAATGCCAGTGCTGGAAAGTGGGGTACCAGGGCTGCGAGTGCAGCTGGCAGAGCACCCCCAGGGCAGCTGGGTGGTGGAAGGGATCTTCTGGAGAAGGTGGGAGCAAGGTCAGAGGATGCTGTGCTGGAAAATGCTGGGGATAGCCAAGCTCAAAGAGGAAGCCAGGGCTGCAGTAGGTGTAATGTGGATCCCGTGAGCCACTAGTAAATGCCAAAGAGGAAGGGAGTTGAGCTGGGATGCTGATTAAGGACTCCCCTGCTCCACAGAGGGTGAAGGAAGGCTTCTGATGATACACCCCTGGTCGGCACAGGGATAGAAGTCCAGCTGCTGCTGTGGTCAAAACCATGGTGTGCCACTGGCACAGCCTGCTCCATCCTCTCTCCAGCACACAGCTCCTATTGAAGCTGTGACCGGTCAGCCTATCCCAGTCATGACTGTGAATGTTGCTGAGGAAGCTGTTGTCTGGGTCTGTTTGACCAGTCTGAATTAGTCCTCACTTAAACACATGCAGAAATAAAATGAGCCTATCGCTTTCCTATCAGCAATTTATGGAACATTAGAGTCTGAATTGGCAAAAGTCCCACTTTGCTGAGAGCAAGATCAGGCGCTCGCACAGCACTTCACGTACAATTACTTTTAATTCGGCTGACTTACCAGTGAACTATAATATCTGTGAGAATTTTTAAATGGATCATTTTGTCAGGTTTCCTCCTTACACTTTGCTCTGCCTTAGACACTTGTCACCAATTTTATTTAATTAGCACCACAATTGTATTAACACCACATTTTTTTAAATTTAATTATGCTTCCGCAGTACCCCAGCTTGTTTCGTGCAATTAGCGCTCTACTTTCATACAAATTAATCTCCCTGGAGAACCGCATCGAAAATAGAGAAAAATAAGAGACCTCATTTAATGGAAATAACAACATCGGCTGACTATATACGTATATAGCCCTCTCCTGTTGCCAAACATGCAATCTGAGGTTTGTGCCTCCCAAATGCGTGAAATGATCAATCAGTTTTCTCAGGAGAGAATTCACTGATTTTATTTTGTCATGGGCTTTCTGTCCTCCACGTAGCACAAAGAGTTAACTCTGTCTTCTGCTCTATCAGGAAATTTAATCTAAAAAGGACAGGAGGAGGACTGGTTCCTGTGTCTGGTAAACATTTGCTTTATCAGGGAATGTAAGAGTGCCTCTAACAGCCCTTTCTCACTCCAACTGCAGCCACAGAGACTTTGAGTCTGATTTAGGGTATTTAAAGCCACTGACTACTCAGTTTCTGTGATCCTTTTTCAGTGCTGAGGTTTGTTTAGTGTTTTGACTGCCCTCCACATAAACAGTGATGAACCTGAACCACTAACTCGTCAGCTTGCTTATATGGCAAACAACAAAACACAGCTAATTCCCGTGGAGGAAGAAGCCAAGCAGACTGACTTTTCCTTCTTTGTGCCATGGCATCAGAAGCAAGCAAGAAGCATGGCCCAGGAAGGACTGTTTTTCCCAGTTACTTACTTCAGGTTTTTTTGTACTGTCTTTTATATTAATTTGCCATCACCTGCAGAAATGTCTGTGGAAAGTTCATGGGAGAGCACAGGGTGAAGAGGCACACAGTCAAGTGGCTGGTTGGTATAACTCGTCTGGTATCACACTAAGGGACACAGCAAGAGTACACAGGGGAAGTCTGCAGTGCCAATGTAATGAAATGAAAAGACAGTGACTGTGATGGCATGGTGACCAGCTGGTAGGTCCCATTCAGCACAATCCAAAAGCTACTTCTGTATTTTATGAAAAAAATCAGAGAAACCAGACTGAGGGTGGACACTCGAAGACCATCACCAAAACCACCACCAAAACCAGGACTTGGTGCATTTTTGCATGTTTCCTGTAGCTGGGTTCGCAGGAGCTGACACCCTTGCTACTGCCCTCAGAGACTATTGATCACAGCAGCAAACCTCTCCAGCCACCCCAAATGTGGCAGGGTGGCAGAGTCACGTCATCTTCAGGCATTCCTCTCAGAGATACCCACTCCTGGGGCAACTGCAGCTGCACAGTTTATTGCACCATGAATTGAGTGACTCCAAGCAGGCTTGGCTAAAAGCCAGGTGGTGAAAAAGAGATGGAGGAATTTGTGCCTGAAGTATGCTCACTCATCTCAGCCCTAAAGCCACAGTGCTTTGCTGCCAGCCTTCAGACAGATGGGTTTGAGGAATCCCATATTGGGTAACTATAAGAGGCTTATCCTGCAGAATGTTGTCTGTGTCACAGAGGAAATAACTTCAGAGAATTTGGGCAGTTCAGATACTATCCCAATCCCTTTTTGTCCTTCGGAATGGTACTAGAAAACTTGCACAAAGATACATTTACCGCTTGATCAGAAATACTACAAGAATAACGCTTACTGTGATGGCTTCTCCAGCTTGCTCAAACTGTGATGGAGAACAGATACACTGAGGAAAAAGGCACAAATGGAAAGCTGGCAAAAAAGCGAGGAAGAGTCAATCAGCCACACAGAACTGAAAACAGATCAAAGACAATATCAATGATTAACAGGAGTGCATCAGGGGGTTTTGGTTTTCTAAAGCTTATTCTCAACCAGCTGAAAGTGAAATGTGATGTGCTGCAACCTTCTGGTGTGTTTCAGAGCAAAAGAAAGTCCTGCTTAATATATATCAGCAAAATACAGGCTCAGTATTTCTTTTCATACCTGACTTCTTGGAACTTTACCCTTTAGCCAGTCAAACAGGCCATTTTGAGCATCTGACAACCTTATCCTAGCCAAGTCAAATTAACTATCAAAGAAATAAAAGCCCAGGACTTGCCTGATGTTTTCATGTTCTGGGATAGTTGAACATGAGAACAATGTGAGAATGACTCTTGGCTTCGCCCCGTTACCACCAACCTGTATTTTGTTGGTTTGGCATCTTTCAGTTTGAGGTATGTAAGACAGAAGGAAATTCAGCATCTCCTAGTTTACATAGTGACAGAGGAACTTAATAAGGTTGAAAAATTCAGATTGTTGTGAAAAAGCAACAAAAAGTTCAGAAAACGTCTTCCCCACCATCCCTAGATATTCTCTGAAAGACGCAGGAGCTGCAAACAGCTTGGAAAGAGCAAGCTGCGAGCTGCATAAGCACAGTCCTTGTGTGGATGAGTCGTAAACCCTCTGGCACAGACCTTGCATGGGAGTTGCTTTGAGCTTAAGGTGGAGCCAGAGGGGCTGTTTGCTGCTCACCTTGGGTGGACAAGCTGTATTTCTGAGCTGGTCCAGTGGGCTGCAGAAGCAGGACACATCCTCATGTGGGAAATCAAGCTTTACAGCCACTTTTTGCCTTTGCAATCCTCACAGGCTATGCTAGGGTTGACCTCAAATCAGTCTGCAGCCCTGTCTCTGATCAACATGATATCTAACACAGGCAGCTTACCCCTCTTCTTCAGTCCTCTCCCATCCTGCATCAGGGTTGATGCATGTGTGTGTTAAAATGGGCTGTGCAGGGTTTTCCTGATCCAGGCAAAGTGTAGATGAAAGACCACATTTTCCATAGCCACTATGAAATGTCTGTCACTGCAATAATGCTATCATAGAATCACAGAATGGTTAGAGTTGGAAAGGACCTTAAGATCATCTAGTTCCAACCCCCCTGCCATGGGCACCTCGCTCTAAACCATATCACCCAAGGCCTCGTCCAACCTGGCCTTGAACACTGTCAGGGATGGAGCATTCACAACCTCCCTGCGCAACCTATTCCAGTGCCTCACCACCCTAACAGGAAAGAATTTCCTCCTTATATCCAATCTAAACTTCCCCTCTTTAACTTTGAACCCATTACCCCTTGTCGTATCACTACAGTCCCTCATGAAAAGTCCATCACCAGCATCCCTATAGGCTCCCTTCAGATACTGGAAGGCTGCTATGAGGCCTCCACACAGCCTTCTCTTCTCCAGGCTGAACAGCCCCAACTTTCTCAGCCAATCTTCATACGGGAACTGCTCCAGTCCCCTGATCATCCTTGTGGCCCTCCTCTGGACTTGTTCTACAGTTCCATGTCCTTTTTATGTTGAGGACACCAGAACTGCACACATTACTCCAAGTGAGGTCTCACAAGAGCAGAGTAAAAGAACAGGATCACCTCCTTCGACCTGCTGGTCACACTCCTTTTCATGCAGCCCAGGATACGGTTGGCCTCCTGGGATGCAAGCACACACTGCCGGCTCATGTTCACTCTAAAGGTTGCTATCTTGTATGTTTGAGTTCACTAGTGTGGTCCAGTGAAGGGCAAAATACCCACGTGATACCTCAGGCAGGCAAGAGCCAGCACTTTCAGGCAGCCTCAGAGGTTCCCTGGGCAGTGACTCTCCGTCTTCCCCTATTTCCACCCTGAGGGTCAGCACTGGGAAGAATGACTTGTGGCCACCACTGCCCTCCCTTAAGGTGCCAGGCAGAGGGGAGGCAACATTTCATCCCTCTTCTCCCCTTGCCAAGCCAAGGACATATTACCCCTGCATTTGGGGCAGCTGTACCTCCCAGGCATTCCCATGGGCACCATGAGCACAAAAGGCTGCAGCTAAGTGTCACGGCTTAGCTGTAATTATTCCTGGGAGACAATCCATAAGGGCCTTGTCTATCCTGGCATCTGCCTTGGTCACAGCCAGCAATGATCTCACCAGTGGCAGAGGTCTTCCAGTGCAGACAGACACAGCCATGTCAAAACACCATTCACACCTCCATGGTTCACCCGGTGGGGACAAGCTGCTGGGTGAAAGTTGCATTCGGCAATCCCTTCTCTGGGGCCCGGTGTTACGTGGGTGAACCTGTCAGCATTGTCAGCATCACTGCCTGCGTATCACAGCCCTTCTTCCCCACTGGCAGTTGTTTGCTCTTCTGATTGCTAAGATGCAAAGCACATAGGGGCTTCTGCCAGCCTCACAGGACTGGCATTTCAAGGCTCAGCCGCACGCCTGGGTGATACCTCCAGCTAAAGGGTTTCTCGTTAGCACATTAAAGCACCGCCAGCAAAAAAAACCCTTGTTAGCCCTTGCTGCACAGAGCAGTTGATCACTTCAGCAGCAGACCAAGTTACTTTGGAGATTAATGACACAGTCGTTCAGCTTTGTCCTTTCTATTTGTTAACTAGTTCGTTCTGCAAATAATAAATACGGAGGGGAAAGAAAAACAACGATCCTATTCTCCAGAACACCACTGTGAGGAGACAGGATTAGAATGACATCAAGTGGCTTTCAGCGCGACTTTGTGCAGTGTCAGGGTAGACATTCATACTGCAATACAATTATTCAGTCAATCCCACTCCCTGTGAAGTCAATGGATACTGTGCCAGGGACTTCAAAGGAAGAAGGATCATGCCCTCCTGTGCATTTTAGGGCTCTAACAGAGATTGCTAAAAGCAGTTTTTAAACAAAGTAATCCCATTTATTTTTCAGAGAAGCATGCAGAAACACTAGACTTGCTAGCTGCTAAGGGAATTCTTTCTTCTTTTTTTTTTTTTCCCACTTGTGTTCCTAAGCACAACAAGAATGAAAACTAAAATCTTTTTTTTAATCTCCTGAAAAATTAAAATTCCTAAAACTGCAAAGCTCAGTTTGAATCAATGAAAACCTTGTTTTCCAGTAACATCAAAACATGGGGTTTGGTTTGGATATCTGCTTCATAAGAGATTATGTTTTGTCATAGAGCATGAAAAATAAGTGTTTGAGTGATGTTGTAGTTAAATGAAACACCAGAACAGCCCAGTTTGCCATGGTCCGTAAGGAATATCTGGATCACACTGCAAACTTTTCAGTGTTTTTTGAAGTTTGTTTTGTAAACGAAATCCAGAATGCATTAATTTTTTTTTATCTGATTGATGGAGAAAAACTGAAGGTTTTGAGTAATTTTAACCATCATCTACTAACTCACAACTTGCATTAAGGGAACATTTATAAAGAGTTAATAAATGACCAACAGATACTACAAACTTGCTACAAACATAGATATTATATATTATAAATACCCATAAGCATACAAATGTTACAGAAATTGAGAGAAGCTCATTGACCTCCTGTCCTCTAAAGTAACTGATTAATCATACACTAAATAATCTATTTCTCCTGTATTAACCATGAGTCCAGGTTAGTCTATTGTAAAGCCTACCCCGCATGTAAAGGTTGACCATTTATGCAAAAGCTACTTTGCAGCAGCACCCAGGGTGATATTTCAGCTGTGGAGGTCAGCCTCCACGAAGGCTTTGCCTCCATCCAGGGCAAAGTGCCCCAGGTGAGACACAGAATGCAGTACAGGAGGCATTTATACCCCTGCTCACTTCAGGGTGGGCTTAATGAACTGCTTAAAAGCTCGAGCAGGGAAAGCAAGTAATCTGTTAAAATGAATTATATATTTTATCATTTGTAAAGTCCTGTCAGCAAAACTGTCCCCTATCAGCAGTGCCCTGAGTTTACCCCAGCCCATGTGGGTTTCCATTTTCAAAGCACGGATGCTCTTGATGCACATCAGGTGACGAAGCAGCACTGCCCAGCAGTGCACAGGGTGGCTGTCAGCAATCCCACCCTCTGCTACAGCGACTGCTGCTCTAGATTCATCTGTGAGATGCAAAGCTCTGATGACAACCTTGGAAGCAGTACTTTATGTACTCCTAATACAAAGAGCCAGCTCCTCTCAATTCCCCTTTCAGATACTCCTCTCACAAAAATGGAAACAAAAGATGATCGCAAAGCCCAGGAGAGGCCGTTGGGGCTCGGCTGCTCAGAACAGCCATTTCTTACCCAGCTAGAAAATGAGAGCCAGAGAGGGAGGGAGACAGAGATAACCCACAGCACAATTTACTGCCCCAAAACAGCCTCCTCAACTAAAGGCACAACTGTAATCATCGGTGAGGAAAAGCACTCCCCACTAACATGTGAGAGTGATTTACAGCACTGCTCCTTTCCCAGCACAAGGGCTCTCAGCAGTCAGAAGCGCCAGGCACGTCAGCTCAGGGCTGCAGCACATGGGACCGCATGCAGGTTGGAGGGGGGTCTCACTAGCCTGACGCTGTGCAGCCACAACATTTCGAAGTGCATCCCTTTAAAACACAACTGCAGGTATGATAATGGCAACAAACAGTGCACGGGAATAGCTGTAGCAGCTGAGATATCTCAGTTAATGTTACTGATTTACAGAAATCTGAAGAAGCTTATTAGAATAGCTCCATTTCCTTGGTTAAGCAAAATCAGCTTTAAATCATTCTTCTTTAGGAGAGGTAAATGGAAAGTATAGGTGGTATATATAACAGAAGCTCAGATTTTACCAAAATCAGTTTAAATTAACACTAACATTTTCACCACAAATATTTGCTCTCTCTTTTAAAATGGCGCATATATCAGTTTAAATTGAACTCTCCTAGAGCTTTTCTTCAGCTATTACAGAATAAGCTAGTTAAATAGACTGCCACCTGTTCTGACGACCGTTAACATTCTTATTACTTCTAAACTGAACAAGACACTCCAGGCTCAGGGTTCGATCTGCTGCTGAAGATGTGAGATGTCTAAAGTCATCTTTCAAATTTAAATACCGAAGGCATAAAGGTGGGTAACTCAAGAAGGGATTACAACACATGTAAAGCTTGAAAAAGAGCCCAGGAAGAAAGATCTTTGCTGTGAAGAAACACTCCTACAGTTTTAAAAGTTGGTGGGTAAATTTGGCATCAATGCTCTTGTGTGCAAGGCTATACATTTCAGCAGAGCTGTGACAGCTCATAACAGTGTCTGAATTTTGATCTACAAAATGGCCCAGTGCCATCACAGTTATTGTATAAAATAGTCTCCTCTTCCCATAGCGTACCTGTTGGCATCCTAGGAGAAGCTACCTTGTATATCGCTGTGTCCCTGCATGTCTTTTCTGGGCCCTAGTGCTACCACTGGACCTATACAAGCAAACCTGTAAGTGCTGGGTCTGCAGCTGCATAGGTGTTTCCCTGTGCCTCTCTAGCTGCAGTATCCAGACAGCAAGTTCCTTGGGCCAGTTCCTGTGTCTCTAAAGCACAAGATAATTCCCAGGAACTAAAAAACTGTATGCCCTCACCCAAAGGTCATGACTGTATGGATTTGTACATTACAAATCCAAATAAATCTATTATCCCTGAAATACCTCTTTTGCTTGCAAGTGTTTGAAAGCAGCATGTGCATGGTATAAATAATGTCTATATAGGACTTTAACGATAAAACTAATCACCCAATATGCTTCTCATAGGGCACTACCATGAACTGCCAGATATTTCCATGACACTTCACAGGCAGGTATTGTTACTTTTTGCAAAGTCAACATGGCTCAAGTCAGTAAAAACAAGGTCACTACTCATAGGACTGCAAGCTTCATTTAGCAGGATCACTAACAGAGTGAGGAAAAACTTGCACAGAACTAAACAGGAAATAAAAGGCAAGGTGGAGCTCCATTTCCTAATTCTCAGTAGTCCATGTGTAAGTCCCCATACATTCGCCCCCAAAAGGCCTGTCATATGCCAACTAACCCACACTCTGGCTAATTCTCTTTTATTTTGCTTCAAAATTATTCCCATTTTATTACAGAAAGGGAAACCAAGGTTTGGAAAGACAAAGAAATGGAAAAAGAGCCTTGTCCAAGCTCCAATATTGCACTGCAAAGAGCAGATGGCACATTTCCAGTCCTAGCAGACACAAGTCTTAGAAAACTTACCTACACGAACTATTTCAGAACTTCAGCAACCAGCCATTATTGTTATTATTAGTATGGAAACTATTTTACTACCATACATAAGTAACAGCACTGACCCTGAGTGCAATATCAAGAGGCAGCACGATGAATTTGCTAAGAGTGTGCAAACAGTAGAGCCACATCTCCATATCAGACCAGAGATTCTGGCCCAGTATTTCCCATTCAGCTTGCTAGATATTTCCTGCACAAATACAGTCATGTGTCCTTCACCCTAAAAGTATTTTTCTTCTATTGACTATCATTTGCCTTTCTTCAGGCAAACATCAGGTGGTTGGGTAATTTGCAGTTCCTTTTAGAAACAGGTAATCATCGCTGTCAATAGAGCAGAGGTGGCTCAATAAAGATGCAACAAAAGGCATTAATTGGGTCCTGAATGAATGAATGGTTCGCTAGATCCTAATAAATCATCTGCTACTTCCTCAAGCATATCATGGGAAAAGCTTCAAAGATGCCTAGAGGGTCAGATTCCCTCATCAGTGACAAAGACCACAGAGAAAACTACTTGGAGTTGAAGGTCTGCAAAGTAAAGGAGGAAATGGCAAGCTATGGTCACTTGTATTCAAAACTTGGAAGAGCTCAGGTGCCTGCCTGCTGTGTGGGAGCTCCAGGCTGCTTGGGAGGTAAAGGAGGAGGAAGACAACTATATGGGGTGACAAGTCTCCATGAAGATCCTGATGCCCTCCTGCATCATGGGGAAACACCACAAGAATGGAGGAGCCAAATGCCAAAGTGAGTGTGCAGTGGCTAGAGGTTAATTGCAGCCATCAGAGTTAAGTGGTTACATGGACATGTTCGTTTAAAATTAACGAGGCAGTTATTAGCTTCTATAGCACTTCAGAGAAGAGGTTGTATAAAAGGACAGAAGATCCTCAAAAGCAAAAGAAACAAATCAAAACATTATGCCTTCTGAATGAGATCAGGTAAAGCAGGAAGGCACAGATGTCTGACCAGGAACAAGAAACTTCACTGAAGGTCTCAATGGACTCAAGAAAAAAGTGCTGACCAGAGCCCACTGACATATAAAATGTGTGCAAGTCAAGACACCCAGACTGTTCTTTTACAGAACATTTAGTGCTTCTTAGAACCCTCCAAAGAGGAAATTAGAAAAAACAGACAAAAACCTGCTGTCACAGCTCCTTAAAAATTATCCCTTGCAGAATGTAAGCTGACTACGTATGGCACCAGATGGACATCATCGTAAGCACACTGATCTCCCATGTAGCCAGGGTAACTAAGACTTCTTGGTGTTACTCATTGAAGAAACAGTAGTTTCTCTTTTCCTCCTCACCAGTAAATTGAAGCCTGCTGTTGGCAAGGCAATGGGTGACTTGCTAGGGGGTTAACCAGTGGGTATGCTTCATCCCGCTGTGCTGTGAAGGAGAGTGATGCTCGCATGTTTATACAAATGAAAGCTTCACTGCCTTGGACTGCTGCCGAAAATGAGAACGCTATTTCCGTGCAACCTTTTATACTAGCTGTCCTTTAATGTTTTTATTCTGTTCAATTACTTAAATCTAGTCTGTGATTTCATGTTCCTGTAGGTACTGTAAAATTATAAAATATTAAGACAGGCCCTATCTCAAGGAGTTTACAGTCTAAACACAAGTCAAAAAGAGAACAGATGAACAGGCAAAGTAGGGAGCACAGCTGAGATTAAACAGGGATAATATACAGAGGAGGAAGAGGTGGGGATAAAAGACTCAGCCCAAAGAAACCCATACAAAAGTTGGAGGAAGATAAGAAGGTTCTCCAAAGGACGTGCTGAAGGAGATTAAAGAGGTAGGAGGAAAGGCAGGAAATGATAGCACCATGGAAGCCAAAGCAGAAGAAGGTTTCCAGAGGAGCAGCCCCAACTGCCTCAGTGGGGGCACATTTTTCGGTGAAAATTCAGGAGTATCCATTGCTTCAAATCATTGGGGGGAAACGGGTTATTGGTTTGGGGGTTTGGTTTAGTTTCCCTTTAATAGGGATAGGGTTTGAGAGATTCCCTAGAGCACGCTGGCTTTATAATCCTTTTGGGATTAAATAACTCCAGACATGTTTCCCTGAGGGCTGGATCCCCTTTCAGTTTGGCAGGGTGGATAGGCAGCTGCAACATCTCCCTGCAGAGGGGGAGGATGTTAACTATCTCCGTGCCACAGATTGCATGGCATGCCTGACATCTGGGATCGGCCTGGCTTTTACCCTCTATGATACAGAATGGCAGAGGGGTGCGCTGCCATCCTTTGAGGAGGACAAGGCTCCAGAGGACTTTGGCACATCCAGGCATTCGGCAGGAGAGTGAATGGCTGACCCTGCCTGGTTTCCAGATGCCAAGCTGAACACTGCAGCCATGCTGCACAACAGAGGGTCGAGAAAGGGAGAGTGGTACTGGCTAAAAGAGCAAACTAAAACCTTTGTGTAGGCAAACACTTCCTTCTGTAGTACACATATTCATACATTCAGAACATCTACTATATTTAACCACTGGAAAATGAAGCTTGTTTTCCTAGTATGTGTAAGAGAAAAGAGGAATCTCCTCTCCTGCCCCAATAAGACAAAGCACTCATGAGAACATAAAGCCGTATCATCTCATCAGATATGGAAGCTTACTAATTTACCTCAAATTGCAAGTGTCCTGTTCGGGATGCTCTGCTGCATAGCACAAGTGAAGTCCATTCCCATGGATTTCACAATGTAACTTGTGATGGGTCAATCTGTAGGGAGTGACTTGAAACCTGAACTTCCCTGCTTCAGAGATCATCAGATTTATCTCCTGATTAAAAAAAAAACCAACCTGCTACTTGACTCAGTGAGAAGAAGACCAGAAACCAATCTAACCCAAGTAAAACACCCCTCTGCATTATTTTAGTCTTTCTACTAGCAGCTTTGGTTTACCCCTCCTTTCAAGAAGCTCCATGTTACATCATGCCCATCTACTTGGTTTCAGTATTTCAGTATTAGGTCTGTAGCTGACAATGAACCTGTCCAATATTTGCTAGGAGAAGGCAAACATGACAAACCTGCAGTGATGCATCTCATTTTGCAAGGATGTGATGTGCAGCAGAGCAAGAAATTGCCTATGGAGACAGCAAGGAAGAACTGAAAAGTGGTCCTTGTGCTCCCTCAAAGTGATAACATGAGGGGAGTAGTTGGTATAATAATTTACACAAGTCACTAAACTTCATTAGCGAAAGATCAAGTAAACATCATTAGAACCTGACCAGCCCCTGCTCTTGCTGACATCATTTGGGAAGCTCACAGCACTGAGTAGAAGGCACTTTTTTCTGACCTGAACTGGAATGTCCCTACCACATGCGGGGACATATCTTTCTTCTTGCTTAAGCCAAGCTCCCATGCAGTGCATATGGGAACGCAGCTATCACTGCTTCCCCTTTACTGCTGAGATGGAGGGAAGTATCTGCAAGTTTATAAAAAGATTTAATTAGGGAAATAAGGGTTTCAGTGACACCAGTCATGCTGCGTGAGCTGTCATGTGCACATGGCCCAGCAGATAAGTCATTTGCCTGGTGTTCCCCTCAGCATGGAAAATCAGCATGAGCCCCATGCATCTGCAGCTGTGGGACTGTATCTTCGTCCTGGTCCAGCTGTACTGGCCAAAAGGGCCATGGCTCCTTCCCAGGGGGAAGTTTTTACCAGAACAGATGATTTTGTTTGATGTGCATTTAGGGAGCAGGCACACTGAGCCAAGAAGAGAAGGAAGGATGGGTAGCACAGGGTCATATGGGTGGGTAGCACAGGGTCATATGGGTGGGCAACACAGCCTCTACAGCACCCAGAGAGGACAGATGCTCACAGCTCAAACAATCTGGTTTGATGCTTCAGGATGGGAGTCCTTGAAGACGGCGAGTGCTCAAGGGCACAAAGCTGGTGTGCTGCCTTTCTGCAACAGGGTCCACTTCAGTTCCTTGTGTTGCAGATTCCCTGAAAATAACATGACCTTTATGAAAATGGCAGGTATATCTGTTTATTCTCTGTGGGCACAGAGTAAATCTAATTAAATCAGAAGGCTTCCAAAGTGCCATTAAGGCAAATTGGTGAAACATATTAAATTACACTCCCACCATTTTCCTGTGGTTTTGGCCTCTCTGTCTGAGGAACAGGAGTTTAGAGCAGATAAACTGATGGAAAGTTCCTCAGTCTCCAAGGAAAGATGGGAGAATGACTGGTCTGTTCACATTTTCCCATAAGTATCACAGTAGCAGTCTGTGAGGGAAGGGTTTATTTTAGGAAGAGCTATTTTGAAAGCTAAAGTGTCACATCCTGGCTGGCTCTTTTCATGGTGTTACTATAATCATCCAGTTATGACAAGCTTAATGCAGAAAAAGCAACCTTTTTTATCCCCTTTCTTTTTTTAGGAAGAAAACAATGTAACTGGCATATTTTTGGACAAAGGCTGTCATTTTCTTTCTTTTTTTGGTGTTCTTTTTACTTTTCCCTGTCATCTAACCCTATTTATAAAGCACTAGACATTAGATCTAGGAACTGCCTGTCCTTTTTGTAGAAGTCCATGCTGGCAGCTCTTCCTAGTCTTGAACACTTGGGAGAGTTTTCTGAGTCTAGCACAGCAAGCAGTTTGCTGACTTGCACAGGCTCTCCTGAGGTCCCCTGCTCTCACCCTTCTGTGGACAAAGGTACGAAACCATGGATAATGAGAATTCATCATCTTCTCTACCTGAGTTAGAGCTCTTTGACATTAAACCAGTGCATCCAAAGATTGAAACCATCCCGCAGGCACCTGTTGCCACATTAGGAGCAAGCCTACTCTTCTCAGAGTGATGCAACTTAGGTGGGCAGCTGTCTTGCTGCCGAGTCTGAATTAAGGAGTCAAGCCTCAGCTTAACAGGCATGGGAGCTGGGGGACGACCAGGCTGGCTGGTCCTGATGGCACCACACTCAGGAGCAGTCAGGTCTTAGACCTCCCTCCTCTGCTTCACTCTGCAGGCTGGACTCCAGCTGAAGGCCAGGGTAGTTCAGAGCAGGACTGAAAGACTGGGTGCTTTCATAAGACAGAATTATTTTCACAGCTGGAGTTGCAGCACAGTAGCTCATTCTGACTTAAACTGCATTTTCTGTAGGCCAGGCAAACAAGACAAACACAGACTGCATCTTCCTTTGCACTTAAGTAGCTCCTGCTTTGAATTCAAAAGGCATAAGTAGGAAATTTATATACTTTCTAATTTATTTGAGGGAAGATAACTCTCAGAAAACCAAGGAGACTGCTCTCAATTTATGAGAACCGGACACTTTTAAGCAGTGAATGACTGAATGTTGAAAGAGTCCTGCCTGTAGAGCTACATGCATTTAATATTCAGAAGACTCACAGGAGATGCTAAAGTGCCCTCAGCTCAGAAAATTAATAAAATATTATCTCATGAGTGAACTTCAAAGCATTGGCAGTTCCATTAATTTTACTTCAGATAAGCAGCCAAAATATTGCAATATCCTGCTAACCTGATGTGAAACATCCAGCTTTCCTTGGCCAGTAACATTAAGCTGGAAATGTGTGAACAATCTTTATTATTAAATATTTGGCCATTTCATCTGATCTGTTGTGCCTCCCTATGCCCGGATCCAGTAATTCCTGCTTCTAAAAGTGGATCTAGACCGAGATACTCAGCAGGGCTTCAATGCAACATCAAGTGTCTGAAAACGCAGGATTTAAAAGTTGTATTTGGCAACCCTTGCAGCTCTGTATTTAAGGGCTGACCTCTCCAGAGATCTCTTTTTCTGCGGCAGGAAGACCCTATTTGGCTGGTGGGTACAGTGATCAAATCTGCAAGACATGACAAGAGGACGCTGTATGAAGAGAGGGCATTTTACAGAAATCCTAGACTTCGATGGCTTTGGGCTCACCTCAACTCTCAGCAAACCATCTGCTCCTGGCTACTTTGGATCTGGGCTCTCAGTTATTTCTCACTCCCTTCACAGTTCTGGGGGTTTTAATTCTGTTTTCCTCAGGCTCCTCCTGCCATAACAAATTACTGGTTATGCTAGAATGTAAGCTATTGACACAGACTGAACCTTTTAATTTTGAGCCATCAGGTGGCCCTGCCTTTCCTCCAAAGGAAGAGAAAGGAGGCCTCAGGTCAACACATGCCAACATGTAGGGTTCTACGGTTCACACTTTACAGCGCTGATGCAGGAAGGGGGCCGAACACTGAGATCCCAAATTAACCTGATGCCTGTGGGAGTCAACGTGTACTCAACCTTCCCTGTTACATCTCCCCTGCTGCAACAGCAACTCACCCAGCCAGAAATGGGACAGGCCATCTGAACAGCACGCCTATGTGAGGGATCACCAGTGAATGACATTTTGGCATCATGGCAGCATAGCCCAAGCCTGAGAGATCCTGTGGTCCTCACCTCCTCTTCATCGCTTCCCAGGTGCCACTTCTCCAGGAACCTCCAGCAAATATAAGGCACAGCTACGTCTCTTCACTTTCTGCTAGAAGAAAAGACAATCTTAAGTAGTGGTTAACAGATAAATTCCCCAGTCCATGACTGGATGTTGCTGGGAAATAGGACAGAGATACATTTCTCGGCCACCGGTTCCATAAGAGGGAATAACAGCCAAGAGACAGCATCATCTCAGGGCCGTCTGGTTATCCACATGGCATCAGTTGTCTCTGTTAGCCCAGATATTCACTTCACCCCGGCCCAAACTGACACTTCTGTCAGTGTAGTCTACAGACAGAACAAAATTAAATCCCTGCAGCATTTGATTCTAGTCTCATCCATGCTGCCAGTCCCTCCATGTGAGGAAGGGAGCCCAGGGGAAGCTTTATTAGTCTGTCGATGAACATAAAATGATAGTGCTTGCAGGACTGTCAATCCAGCACAAGTAATGAGTTAAATATATATATATATATTTGTATTTAATTGCCAATTCATCAGTAATTCCCGACAGATGGAATCCTTGCATTTCAGGTCAACTTGACATCGCCAGCGCTCAAAGGTCCAAGTGAGCATTGCCAAATTTAATGAGCTGCAGTAACAATGTCTCCACATTACTGGACTAATTACTGGCTTCTGAAAAGAAAAGAAAAAAGGAGAGGGGGAGGAAGAAAAAGAAAATCCTCTAAACAGATGAAACTTTAATTAACAGCATTTTGAGACATTACTTGTTATGGAGCAAATGCCACTTCAAAGTGAAAATAGCCTCTAGGTGGATAATAGATCTAATGAAAGGTACAGTAGTCAATTTAGGACTGACTTCCTTCATATATACAGCTTAAAACCTTCAGAATAACCAGACTTCATGGCAACAGCCAGCGCACACCGCTGCTCCTGGTGCAAAATCTCCATTTCCACAGGGCATAGACCGTTCAGAAGGGCTTGGCATGAGGGCAGCCTGGTGCGGGGGGATCTGGTCTATAGAAGCAAACTACAGCACGTGGTCACTTCAGCTGGTGGCCAGTGAACCAAAGGCCTGGCACTTGAGTGGCTTACACTGAATTTCCAATGCAAGATTTCTACATTAAAATAGAAACGTTTTCATTACAATTCGCGACTACAGTCTTGGACTTTCAGGTTGAAAATACACGTTTCTTTGAAGCCAGTGGAAATGTTGCACATTACACTTGTGGAACTAATAATAGAATGTATCCTCAAATGAATGAGGAAAATGCAAGGTTAATTTCTTCAAATTAACTTTCAGTAGCTCCTGTTTCTCTCTCTCTCATCCACACAAATGCACATTCATTCACTTATCTAAACAGGCAGGAAGAAAAAATAATTCTAGCCTTCAAACTAGTCAAAATATTTTTCCTGTGAACTGAGAAGGAAGAAAAGGAAGAGGTTTGTTGCTATTTCTATTTTCAAATACTAAACATTGCTTAGATCTGCCATGATGAGGGCCCATGTCAAATTGCCTAGTTCAGGCAACAGTAGGCTGCAAAACCATATCCTTATCCTGTAGAGACTGTAATGAATCTACTCATACCTTACTCACTTCACACACTGGTGTAACCACCTTTACAAACCCCACTGATGTGAACTGTGACCACACCAGCCCAGAGCAAGCTAGCAACTTCCTGCAATAAATTCCAGTGAGTTTGCACTGGGAGAGCTTGGCTCACGTAACAGTATTTGTGTGCATTTAGGTGCATTCCCCAGACGGGACCTAGAGAACAAAATTCAGCACTTACTGACATCCTGTGGGATCTTGCAGGATTCACCCAGCCAACACTGCCCCCCAGGCAGGAGGCTCGTATGATAAAACTTGGCATTGTCTGGCAGAATACACGCCTGTTGCACATAGAGCCTGAATGTTGCTTGGAGGGTAGGAGTAGGGGGAGACATCATATTTGTTTAGGCATAAGGACATATCTCAGTTTTCTCCTTAGTTTGCTTCTCACCCCTGTCCCAATAGGCCCATTATTTCCCATTTCAGAATTAGCATCTTTGCCAACAGAACATAAAGGCAACAGCTAAGGAAAGCTGCAGCCTCTGCGCTTGAAGCATTTTCTGCCCAAATGACAGGACCTTAATTGAAGCCTTTTGCTTTGGGAACAGAACAGTAAGTGCTCTGTGCCAGTATATGGAAACACAGGGGACTCCTTAAATCTGTGTTTCCCCAGGATGCTGCCAAGGCACAAGCCTGGCAGGGTGGGGAATAGTGAGTACCACATCCCCAGCCCCAGCACAGATCCAGATCCTGCTCTCCAGAGCCGTCCTGCACACATTCAGTGTTGCCTTAGGTGGTACTGCTTAATTTGCCTTAGGTAGCTCTAGCCATGCATCACAGCTTCTTACCTTGTTCTTCTGCTCGTGTAGGTCTCTACCCTTTCAAAGCAGCACAGAGCAGATCAGCAAAGATTCTGTGCTTTGGTAAAGACCCAAGACCACACCTACAGCTGGTCTGGTCATAAACCAGGAATTTAATAGTTTAACATGGAGAATTCACTTTATCATCACCTCTCCCACCTCCTTCCTCGAACTAAAACACTTTATAAAAAAAACAGAAGTAGTAGCTAAGAGGCTGATGGCTACATTTAGCTGGAACAGGATTTGAGATTTTGAGGGAAAACACCTGGCTGCAAAGCACCAGGCTGATGCAATTCAAGGAAGAAATATGTTTATCCCTATCAGAACAGGGATCCTGACATCGGTTTGTATGTGGCTGTTCAGTTACTGAGGACCACAGGACGCACAAAGAAAGGTGTACATCAGCAGAATATACTGTAGAGTGTGTGTCGCAGGGGTTGCCTTTTGATGGCTTTCGCACTGCTGAGTTGCACTCAAACTCATAGCCTTACAGTGGTCATCATGGACTTCTCCCTGCATGAGCCTCCAAAATAATTATGGGATAGGTTCTAGTACATTTCAGCTACGATTTTCCCCATAACAATCAAAAGATGGCAGCCATCGCTTAGCCACATGTGACTTGGCTCCTGCTGTGTTCCCAGCTCCAGCCCACTCTGCTCACCTAAGCCATTCCAACCTGGGTTTAACTATGAACTCAAGTTTTCCTTATCCATCTGCCTCAGTGGCTTTTGTGAGGAGTCATGCCAGTGCTCTCATGTACACGGGAGCTGGTTCAAGCCATTACAGTCTCTTCCAACACCCTCAACCTTACTTTTACCTGTAATTTTTAGGACAACCTGACCACAGGAGTGGAAGCCTATAAGGCGCCTGTGGGATCCAAGCAGCTGTCAGGTTTCCAGGCTTGTGGTTGCCCTCTTTTGTTACTGGAAATACCCTAATTAGTTTCTAATGCACTGCATTAACCTGACAGCCATCCACCTTATCCCACATCTGCTGGCTTCTTCAAGGCTTGCTTTTTTTAACGCCAACTGCAGACTGCAAACACATTTCCCACCACGGTGCTCCTTGGTCTGCTAACGGCTGAAGATAGTCTGTGAAGACATTGCACAGGTGGTGGGTTTGGCTGGAGAGCAGGACACGGGCTGGTATCTCCTATGGCTGCTCAACCAGGTATATCCGCACCAGCAATTCCCTTTCCCTGACCAAGAGGTGGGTGGAGACAGAAGGCCCTGGATGGGGAGAGCTGTGAGGTGTCCTGAGGTCCCTCAAAACACCAGCTCAGGACCTTCTCCTCTGAGTCTCCTCTGTAAGGAGAGGAGGTCAAAACTCACCTGGGAGGAGCACTCAGCCAAGAAGGCAGATGTGTCACTGCAGGCATAAGCACAGGCACTACTGAATAGCCAGGCAGAGTTTAAGCCCTAGGACAATTAAGAGTCCTGTACTATAGACACATCCTAACTTGCAACTTTCTCATACTCCCTTCTCCACTTGCTGCACACAGACACAAGCTTCCCACAGCACAGAACAAGTGACCAGCATCCTCCTATTCTCACTCTTGATGCTTAAAACCAAAGCAATTAGAAACTACTCTCTCTCACGAAAGGATGAGAGAGAGATATCCCCAGTGAAAGGTGTTTCTCCCAGCCCTCTGGTATCCACCAGGCACAGCCCTGCAACCTGAGTGTGAGCTTTAGCAGCTGTTTGCAGAATGCCCCCCCGGACCCAGGTTCATGTTTCAAGCATCTCTTAGAGGCCACAGATCTTAGATACATGTTTGATTCTTGCCTAGTTAGGTCTCACCCCTGACTTGCAATGAAGAAAGCTGGGGAAAAGGTGGCTCAAAAAAATGATGTTGACAAAGGAGGTGCCTGCACCTTGATTTACTTCAAGTCCTTGAAAGCCTGTTCTTGAATGTAAAAGAAGAATAAATAAATAAATAAATAAATAAAGCAAACCCCCACAGTAATAAAAAGCAGCTAATGTATCCAATTTTTATGGCCAAAAATAAAGGCACTGGAAGGCAGGCTTTTTAATGGCTATCATTCCTCCTGTGTTATTTGAAGATCCCTTGTAAACGGGAATCCTGGGTCTGTTTTGCCATCTGTTCCCTCTACTCCTTCCTGGGAATCCTGAAAGGGTATTTATTGTATATGCAGGTTCAGTGAGGCCCACTTACTATAAACAAATACTGCATGAAATATGGTGGGGCCAGCTTTTTCTACAGTGCCTGTATTTATGAGGAAACAGTATAAAAACAAATATGTAATCTGGAAATAAACCTGTTACATGAATAAAAAGTCCTATGGAGCAAAACATAATGATTAGCAGAGCCATTCAGTGAAAGACCCTGTTAAGGGAACACATCTGCTGTCATCCACTTTGCATTAGTGCTTTTCCCCCCTGATAAAAATCCATCTAAAAGCAGCCATCAGAAAATCATGGGGGAGGGGAGGAGGGAGAAGCAGGAGATGATACAACCTAAAAGCTGCAAGGCCAACCACAGCACTTGTGCTGGTTCTTGAAATGCCTCTTGAGTCCTGCACCCTGCTGTCCACCAAATATAATCTATGTTATTTACAGCATGTACTAGGTACAGATTACAGTCAGTCAGCTGAATGGAGAAAAAAAAGGGGGCAGAAGAAGTAATTATAAAAATAGAAAGAAAGATCAGCAAACCAGTTGAAGGCCAATAAAGGACTTGAAGTGCAACATGTTAATGTACACGTGCACAGAAAATCATATTTTGCTTTTGATCAATTGCACATAGCCTGAACAGGGATTATGTAGAAGAGCAGAACAAGATAAATCTGCTACTGAAACGCAACTCAATCATGGCCTCTGATTGCCAGCTTCATTTGTGTGCAGTATCACTATTCAGATGCAGGAAGTACTATTCTACCTACCTGTTCCTATTAACTCTGTATTTACAGACCTCAAGTAAAATCACAACCTGCTCCGCACCCACTCCACCCCACCCACACAGGCAGAGCCAGCTACACACGGGTGAATAATCACACTTGTTGTCACCCTCTCTTCCCACAATTTACATTTACTCCAAGATGTGCTGGGTATTTCCCATCTCAGTTTCTGCTTTCCACTGTGGGTTGCCTGACCTTCCCCATGGAGCCAGTTATTAACACTCCAGTCTCTACCAACAACACAAAGTAGGTACAAGCTGATGCAACCCTGGAAAGTGCCGTACCAAACACTGATGCAACCCCTCTGAGAGCTGCGATTACTCCCCCAGAGAATGTGGGACAAGTATGTCCCGCTTGCTTTCAGCTTGAGTCTTGCTTTTCACCTTTGCCTGCCAGCACAAAAACTGACAAAACTCATGTCTTTCCAGTCTGCAGCTTTGAAAAGCTCTGGTCTTACCCTCCCACTAACTATTCCCAGGTAAAAGCATTACACAATGTGCTTTTCCTTTGTCACGCATGTGACTTCACGGTCAAATTGAAGTGCATCGCCTTGGTCATGTTTTTAGCATCGTTTCTGCTTCTTACCAATCAATCAAAGTAAAGCAATAAAACCTTCCCCTTTGTAGCAAGGAAGACAATGCCTGAGCTTCAGCTGGAGAGCCGAGTAGTAGACGACAGGCCTATGTCTCCCCTTCCCCACCCAAAGCATGGAGTAAGGCATGATGTCGAATAATTTGAGTACTAATTGGCAAAACAGGCATAATAATTTGCTTGAACATACACTATGACGCTGGTATACTGTTTGCAAATTATTAACCAGCATAGACGTGATGCCCTTGGTGTATGTGAGATGTATATAAAAGCTGAATGGATTTATATCACTACAGTTACCACTACTGCTCACTGACACACTTTAGTATTTTTATTGCTTTTTCATAGTTGACAGGATTCTGATGGTATGTAATTAAATATTTTACAAAGATAGGGTCTGATCTGACAACCCTTATGCACATGAATAATCTCATTATGTTCAATGCATCTACTCATGCACCAAACCAGGAAAGACTGGGTTCCTATTGCTACAAAAGTCATTTTTTTTCCACTTCTTTATTCCCCTTTTGGGATTTTGATGGAATTCATAATACCAATAATTTAAAAAAAACCCAAACTTATTCACATTTGTTTTGTGCATTGAAACCTTCACCTAGGATTTAAAGAAACTACAAGAACACAGTTGTGGCAGTTATGCTTGGCCAGGGATGGAAAGAAGTAAGAGTTTGTGTTTTGTCAGAGGCTGAAACACATGCTGCTTTTCTGACAGTCTATATCTTAGTGTGGTTTCCTGAGACTGATTAAGGGCTTGAAGGGGAAATTTTTTCCAAGAATTCATGACTCACTTTAAAAAGTGGTGTGTTACGGGCATGAGGGGGATTGCCCAAATGCTTTTCTTTATATTACCTGCAAAATATGTCACAGTCATATGCTTCTTTCAAACCGATACACATGCAAAACGATCACGCATTACAGTCTTACAGGTTGTAGACATCCTGTTCCCTACTGATACAACAAATCTACACGGGCATCTCCAGGAGGAGGTGCCTGGCCCAAATCTAGACTGGGAGTTGATCACTGCAAAGCCTGGTTTGGGGTTGACCTGTTGTAAAACCAGCTTTTCAAGCTTTGATTCAGATCTGAGCCTACATGCAGATCTGTCCCAGTTCACTTCATTGCTACTCACCCAGAATATCCCAGAACAGCTGGGCAGAAGGGAAAAGGAACATGGGGATCTTCTGATATGAATTTTAGATTTGGATTCATGCAAGAGAGACATATTTAAACCACTGCAGCCATAACCAAAGCACAGGCAAAGACAGAGAGCATCTGGGCCACTGTGAATCCCAGGAAAACCACTAACCCTAAATAAAAACTTGTCACTTAGCAATGCCTCTGTAGCAGAATGAAAGTATTTTTCTGGTTTTCCTCCCACACGGAATGCAGAAAGATTCTGAAAACAGCCAGTGAGGCTTTCTGGTCATTTTACACACACTCCCTTATTATTTTACTACCTCTTGGAACTCTGAAAAAGCCTTTCTCTCGTCTTTGGGCAAAAAGGGAACTAAATATGGGTTTATGGAAACAAAAAGGCCCTTTAAATTAAAGCTTACTGAGTTATTAGCTTAGTATGAAAACCAAGATATTGTATAGTTGCACCTAATCGGCAACTGCGAAGCATAGCACTGCCCAAGCAGGAGGGGGACAGCCGTCTGGCTAGGGGAGCTCTGTCAGACTAATAACTTTGAGTGTCACTAAATCATAGGATCATAGAATGGTTAGGGTTGGAAAGGACCTTAAGATCATTTAGTTAATCATAAGCCATGACATGAGGTGAAGCCTTTTCAGCACACAAAGTGCAGTACCCGGGCAGGGATATAAAGCCTTCTGCCAGTCCCGTTTGCTCAGCAGGGGTCACACCACAGGCTAATCGCATTACCTTTCAGCTGCTGCACCCTCTGCAGCAATTTACTGTTGCACCACAGAGGGGTGTTTTGAAAACAAGTTCAACCTAAATCTAAACTGAGCTTGGGACAACGATCATAAATTTGTTTTGAGACCCAAAGTGAAAGGAAAAGGAACGAAAAAGTCACTGATAAACAATCTGACCCAACAATCCTTACCTGCTAGCTGTACAGTAAGGGAGCACTACCCTGCGCCAGCAGCTAAGGTCAGAAAGGGGATGCTCCTTTTGAAGATCTACCAGTGTAGCACAGCTCGGCTCTCATCCTCTGTCAACTGTTTTTCTAGGATCTGTGTAGAAAAAGCCAAGTCTGCCTTCTAGCTTGCCCATCCTTGTATTTTGGTCAGAATGGGCAAATAGGCTGTCAGATCTGTGCGTCCTCTCCCTTCCTCCCCTCTGGATAGAACACACATTTGGGCTTCAAGCCTGCTTCCCCTGGCCTGGCACACTGTTGAGGGACAAAATCAAGAACACTGAAATGGCAGAAGGAAGCCAATCTCACATGATGCACTGGGGAAAGACAACACGCACCAAGGCCTCTGGAAAACAGACTCTCTCCTGGCTTCCCAGCTGTGTGCAAATTTATGAGGTTTGAATGAAATTCAGCTAAAGCACCCAGCCAGCGACTGCTTATCCCAGATGAACTGAGGCAGGAGTCACCTGATCACGCTCCATGCTGCCTGGGGTTAGCCCTGTCAATATCTGAAATACCATCAAATAACATTAACCCTTCTGTTGGCACCCCAGTGCGGGAAGAACTTCACACAAAATTCTTCAAACCACAATGAAAACACACAATTCGAGACGCTGCAGTGACCCCCGCACATGGATGTGTTACAGGGCTTCGACAAGTCAAGGGCAGCACTTAAGAGAAGCGGAAGCAGGTAGTTAAGTGAGACACTAGGTTTACTTGCTCCTATGCACCTATGAACATATGGATTTCTTTACATCTTGACCCCAGAGAAGGGGCATAAAACTTGAAAATTGCCACCTGGTTTCTGCAGTTGTTTTTCCATTTAGGGATTAAACAACATCTAAACCCACATGTGCGTATTTTCCTGTTGCAAATAGACAGCACAGACAATTGCAAAGCAAGGAGATGGGTGTGAGAAAAAGGATTTCTACTGACCCAAGAGGGGGAAAATAAAGGGATGAGCTTCGGCCTGCCAAACAGCTGGTTAAACTTCAGAGCTCAGTTTGAGGCTGTTCAGAGGTTTGTCTACCAATAGCAGAAAAAACACCTTCTCCTCTGCCTGCTTCCCTTTTTGCACTGCTTCCCCAACACCAACAACCAGCCGGTGCTCCATGCTTGTCTCCTCACCTGAGCGAAAAAGCAGCGTGTTTTTAAACACTGTTTTCAGAGAGAAGTACAGGGGTCTGGTCAGATGAGTGCTCAAATGCTTTTCATGTGTTACCACTCCTTCCTTCAGCTGTTACTGGCTACTCCCATCCCCCTGGGCCCCTACACGCTGCTAACCCATTGCAGTGCAACCTGTGGTGGGGTTGTTGAGCCCATCTCGGCACAGCGCCAACCCACCACTGCCTTTGTCTTGGCCGGGGTCCCAACAAGAGACTGCAATGCCTATTAATCATAAACCCTGTTGATTAAATCCATCTAGCTATTTCACCCAGCTACAACCAGGGGCGAAGGCTGTCCCACAGACAGCTCCGTCCTGTGATCCAGCTGCCTGGCTGTGCACGCAAAGCCAAGGCAAGAACTAGGTCTTCATCTGTGTTGAATTTGCTGCTGGTGCTGGGTTTTCCACCTGCATGCCACCACAGTCTGACATTGCCAAGTGCGAGAATTGTCAGGATTACACGAGAAACTGAAAAATTCCACCAAGGCCTGAAGGAGACTGTTAAATCCTTCACTGGACATTTGCAAGGATGAGTAAGGAAGGATTGTCCCTATTCCCATGCCACAGACTCCATGCTTCATGCCCTGTGAAAAGGGTATGCTGGGATCTTGAGCACAAGTCCAGAGCTGTTTAGAAAATGAAACACAAAGATCCCTCGAACATTGCTTTGTTTCTATTCATAACCACAATTCCATTTGCATTGATGTTTCCTGACCAATTCTCTCCTCAAAATAATTGATGGGGAAAAGATCAAGAGATGTAATTAAATGAGAAACAAACAGAAAACAAAGGGGAGAGGGTAAATAGGCATGCGACTTCTGGTCAGAGAAGGAAGAGGAGCAGGTGGTGGAACTGATGAGGGAGATTTAATGAACTGCGATTGACTTCGAATAACAAAGAAGGAGGAACCTAATCCTACCATTGGATCTGTACACATAGGGACTTACAATAACAAATGGTAATCAATCCATCAGCCTTAAACTAAAGATAAGGTGGGCAGGAAGGAAAGGACAGAGTTTATTCCCTCCTTCCCCCTCTTCCCATCATCAAAGTAAATCTGTGTGTGCCCATGTCTCTGTTGTCAGAATGAGGGACTGACAACTCTCCCTTCTCAACCAAAATGGTCATCTTCCCATGCCTCACTATGCCACCACAGGCAGGTCTCTTTGTAGGCTGCCCAAGGAATTTAGGGTCTTGGTTACCCCGGTTCTGCAGTGTACTTCACTTGACAGCAATCAAGGCTCAGCAGCCTCAGAAATATGCTCGTAGGACTCTGCGTGCAAATGCTTCCTGAGCTTTAATCAAACACATATCACAGATAGTCCTGCATGACAGAAAGCAGAGCCACCAGTCCGCAGACCTGCCAAGAATAGCCTCATCTGCGAATCCAGCTTTTTGCTCTTTTGTATCACTTTGGCCCTCGCTTTCTCATTCTAGGACAAGCTGCAGAAACAGTCTGGGTTTTACTTGTTATCTCCTTGTTTCAAGCTGAAGGCAAGTTCACTAGATTTTCTAAATATATACCCAAGTTTTATGAATCCTCATTAAGTTTTCTATGATAAAGTTTCTATTTTAAAGCCCAGATGCTCCAAAGAGAGCTGCACCAGTTGGACACCTGTTTCCCATATCTTCAGCCAAGCATGGCTGCACACATGGTTTTCTGTGTGGGATTTGCCCTAGTGTTTAGGCCTGGCAGGCAGTTTCTCCCAGAGAAAATGCTTCTAACCCAGTGTCTCCAGGGCCAGTAACTAATACTTATTTCTGCTTGACCAGCAGGCAGAAAATGCATGAGCAATCCATAAAGATCACTGTTGACATACATTTAAAAGTGAAAACCTGTGACTTACGGGTAGTATCAGGAGGTGGTTAATATAATTTTCTGTTTCTGTGATAACCTTCTTATGTGATTTCCAAGCATGATCCATATTTCAGTATATTCCAGTTATTCTGTAAGAATACTGCCAGCCAGATTAGGAGGCGTCAGGGAGGAGGTGCTCAGATATGGGGTTGAAGCTACACAGGACTGCAGTTTGGGACAGGGGCTGAGCAAGATGGGGTCTGGCAGAGAGGGCATCAGGAGGGCTTCCCAACCAGAGGTGTTTCCAACACAGCTACAATTTGAACAAAGCATTTGTCCATTAAAACAATTCCACCAGATCTCCTGTATTCTGAGGAAAGGGCAGGGCAGGCACAGATGGACAATGACATGATGTCGAGCCCTGCCATATCAGATCAGGAAAGAGGGAAGAGCAGGGGAAACAGAAATTTGTGAGCCACCAAAGTTAAATTGCTCTCCTTATCTCTAACTCCGCAAGAGGAGCAGGAAGGACATCACCCAAGCACCCCTTAAATGTTGTTTCCCCTTTTCCTGCTTGCTCAGGTCCTCTTAACCTGTACATTGACGTCTGGGTGTTCCAGCTTCACAGCAGCTGAGGAGCCCTCACCAGGTTGCCAGAGAAGAGAGGAGCATGCCTCACCCCTGGCTCAGGGCATGCCAGCAAGCACTGTGCCCTGCCAGCATGGACCCCTAGCCTGAACAGGTGCCCCATTCTGAGCTGTTCCTACCTGGTCGTCAAAAGAGAGACTCAGCATGTTGGATGAGAACTGTGGGAATTTGGGATACTGTATGCATATGTCAAGGAAGTACAGTCAAAAGCATGGAAAGCACTAAACCACAACACTGTGGTATCTGGTCTCTGACTTTGCTCCTCCTGACTTCCACATTTGAAATAACATCATTCCTGGAGTGTGAATTCGCACTGCATGAGTGTTTTCACTGCATTTCAGATACCATGTGGGCTAACCAAAAAGTGAGATGGCACATCTTGTCACCTCCTTCAGTGGGGCAGGCTGATGGCTGCCTGCTCTCCCAGCAGACAAGCAGGGTCTAGCCCCACAGCCTGCTGTGACCACCATCTCATTATGCCGCCACCAAAGAGGGCAGTTACCCCAGCCCACTGAAACGTGACCACAAAGCATCCCAACAGGTATCATTTATCATGACCAGCTCTTGAGAAGAGAGACATTTCCCAGTGAGAGCACAGTACCACTCACCTGCTCCCACAGAAGCAAACACCAGGTTCTCTGGAGGAGCAGTCAGACACATATCCACACACACATTAGTAAGTCACCACCTCACAGCCCTCAGCTTCCTTCTGCTGGCAACTTCAATTTTACTCAGGCTTTTTGCTAAGGGGCTTCTTCTCTTACTTGTTGTTCAATGGGGGCCTGAAGCAAAGCACATCAATGGCGAATGAGCAGGGAGAAGGCTGAAGCAGACCTCAGCAGTGCCTGATCCCCCTCTCAGTCTTGCAGCTTTGGGACCTCTCCATCTTCTTTTTACCTTGGAAAACCTGGCTGCTCGCCACAGCATAATATAGCAATGGGGCAAAGGGAGGAAGCAAGTTTAAATTTTATTTATTTTAGTGCAATCATTAGGATTATGTCGGGGGAAAAAGCATTAATACATAATCTTTTCACTGTGCTATACAACACTGGCTGCTTTTAATTTAGAATTAAATTGAAACACTCACTCAGAGCGGCTTTGAACAGCAGCCAAGGCCTTCTCTTGCATTGTGTGACCAGCTGGGTAGCCTTTCCACCCTTTTTGTTTTGGTCCATGGTGCCTTTTTTGAGGCCAGCACTGAGGGTCGGTCAGTGAAGGTACTCATCACCCTTCCACAAGTGCTAAAGGTCCCATTGCCATGGAGCTGGCACACGGAGCACAGGTGAAGGGGGAAGCCTCCATCAGGTTAAACCTCAGCAAATAGAGCTCCACACCTACAAGTGGTTCACAGATTAAAGAGAGAAGGGACATATTAAAAAGTACATCAAAATGTACAGTTCTTAAAAATGCTAAATAGCAGTGATTTATTCTTTTCTCGATGGCACACATAATTTTGCACGCTTTGTTGCACATGATGAGGCAAGTTCACACAAGGAGAACGCTGTTTGGAGGTGTAAACAGGACAGACAAGGTTGGGTGGGGTAAAGCCAAATTTAGTTAAGTGAACTGGTCATCCTGTTTTGTTCATGCAACAAGCCTGCTCCAGAGAGTTCTCACCAAGCCGATGAGAAAAGTGCCTTGGTCACCCTGTTCATTTTAATCTATATAAATACTAGGTTTTGTCAGGCTAAAGAATCCACTGCAGACTCAAGTGTTTTCCTTAATTATTGGCATTCACTGAATGAAAGAGCAAGTTTAAGGGGGGGGGGGGGGAAGACTGCCACCCTTTCAGTGCTGCTGTGAAGGGAGCTCTGCTTATCACAACAGGTGCAAAGGCCACTCACAAAACCAGAAGCAGTTCAACACTGAAAGGCTAAGAAATTACTTATTCTCTTTGTCAGCTGCTCACACAAGCAGGGTAAAGGCTACTTGGAAGGACAGACGGGGTAAAAAGAAGGGTTAAAGTTTGTCACAGAAAAAAAAAAGTGAGCAAAAAAAGACAAAACACACACAAGCTCACTGGTTCACAAGAGACTCTGGGAGATATATTGACCTTAAAATATATATATACGTGTATTTTTTAAAAGGAAGAGAGAATAAAGAAAGCAGGAAAAAAATTACATCCCCACATACAGCAGGAACGAGCAGCACCAGCAGGCTGGGAATGGGGGGGGGGAATTTTAACAGTCTGCCACTCCAGCTGAATGGGGAGGGGAACAATGCTGGCTGAAAGCACAGCATTCCTGCCCCTGAGCACCCACAGAAAGGGGCTGTGCAGGTCTTTCTGATGGCTCCCTCTAATTACGCTTTCTTGTGTATGGCAATTCATGGCCAGCTCAGAGAACGTACCCGTTTCATGTCGGAAGGGTGATCTGTACACACTTATGGGGACAGCACATTGGGAAAATAATATAGTTTGAAAAAACAGAAACCTCCTCTGGTGAGGAGCCCACGGTTTTCAGGGTAATGTTTCTCCTTGGGTTCATAGCTGGGTTTTATTTCCTGCACCCTTCCCCTCTCCAGATAGAGGCATCAAAAGTAACTGAAACTAGAATTTTGTCTTATAACACCCTCCCATTAATCCCTAGATCTCTCTTAAGTGCTGCATAAATTTCACCTTCTCTTCACACAGCTCAAGGAGGTTTTACACCTGGTGCATCTTATTTTCTAAAGATGATGGTTCTGTTTATTTTAACCAGGCCTGGAATGATGTGCAAACCAGCCATGCCTGTTAGATGCTGATTGTTCCCAGTACCAGATGGTCAAACCTTCCTCTTTTAAGACAGTTAACTCAAAGCCATAAAAGAAAACATCAAAAAATGAAAATATTCATAATCAACAACATCAAAAAACACCCTGTGGTGGGGAAAAAAACAACGCTCAATGCTGGCACTGTGAGACAGAAAAAACTCAGGGAAAATAAAGTGGTTTGTTTCCAGACCCTAGAGGTCCAGCATGCAAAGGAGGGAATTCACTCATCAGGAAGTTTCCACCAGAGGCAAGCTAACAGAAGGAATTCCCTAGCTTAAATATGACAGATGTTCATACCTCTGCTACCCAGAAGCAGTAAAAGCCCCCTGTGGTTATTCTGACTGCCCTGCTAAATGAAAGCGAGTTAGAGTACTAATAAAACATAGTGATGCAAGTCACCACTGCCTGCACCTGCAGATTCTCCAATACCCACTCCTGGTTTCACAATTGACAGCCAAACCCAAAGTATTTCTACTTCATTTTAGCACCATGAACTATCTCTTGCCATCCTCATGGCTCTTCTCCTTCCCAGACATTTTCTATTCACAAACAGTCCTAGTCTAACTGGGCCGTGAAAGCCACTCTAGGTCAGTAAGGCACACACCTTTTACAAAACCAAATTTGCCTATGGTAGGTTGAACACAGCACAGGGTTAAACTGCTTGTAAAGCTACTCCAGCTTAATTAAGCCTGAGAAATCCTACTTTGAAGGTTAAATGAGTCCAACATCAGGTTGCAGGCAATCCTGTGTATGTACAGCCAGCTGGTTTGTCCTGGTTTAATAGACTCAGTTCCTCCCCACCTTCACAGAAAATCAACACAGACTTTCACACCACTAAACTGTAACTAAAGTGAAAAATATTTCCTTTAAAATCACAGCCAGGTTATGGGTAGAAACAAACAAGATACCACAAAGCAGCTTGTGAATTTTCCACACAAAGGTGTAAACGTAGAGCACAGCTGCTCTGCAGTAGTGGCTGGCATGCAGGCTCTCACCCCGGTAGACATAAGGTAGCTTTTCCTCTTCCACTGTCTTTCACCTCTCCAGGGGAAAACAGACACACAAGCTGCTTAAGGACTCTGAAGAACCAATTGTTTTCTCTTTAACCAACAAGAAATAGAAAGCCATGCAAACAGAAGAGATGCTTGTATGCCTTTCAGCAACAACTTTCCTTAACTTTCCCTAATGTTTTTTAAGATCCTGACATGAACAAATTTTGTGAGCGTTTCAAGAAAGACACAAAGCCCCTTCCAAACATTACAAGGAGAGGTGGGGCTCCAGACTTTTTCAGAGATTCTCATTCAGTTTTCTACAGTTCTAAAAAATGACCAAATCCCAGTTAAAGGGCATATACTCTGTGTCTGCACTACTGCAAACTTAACCTAAACATAGGACTAGATTTAGCAGAGAAGGTCACCTACAACGCTGTTTATACTTGAGCTAAAATAGGGTATCGAACTAAGTTAAATTGCAAAGATTAGATACACAGTCAAGGCCTCAGTGTAAGTATTTAATGAGAATCCTATGGTTGTAGGAGTCTTTCTATACCCATCAGAGTGTTAAGACTCAATCCTGCTCACAGTTACGGCACTACAGGTGGAAAACCTGAGTTCAGGATCTCCTTCTGCATATAAGCATTCATGAAATGGCAGTAGCAGAAATAATGGCATACCTTCATAAAGTATCTTAAAGTGTATTGTCATTTAAAAACAAGCCCCGTAATACACGCCAAGTAAATAACAACTACACAAAATATTTGGTAGATAATGCTGTTGAAAATATGCTGCTGTTGTAGGAACAACTGAAGACACCCCGGACCTCTCTGTTTTGATCTGGGGAGGTTCTCTATGCTTGCAAAGTCCTGCGGACAGCAGGACTCTAAAATTCTTGCTACCTCTAGACACTGGCACAACATAGATGTTTAATAACAAGGCCCACATGCCCAGTGCACACAGCACTCACTCGTCAATGTCCCATACACTGAAAAATATTTCCTGTACTAATTGGCAAGGACGGCTGTTAATCCGCCATAGAATAGCTCCCTTACAAACTCCAGCAAAATCCACTTAGCTTTCAGTCAGGCATACTTCAGAAAGTATTTGTCCTCTTTGCACTGAGATTGAGAGAGACAGAGAAAGGGTGAGATAGAAATGCTGGATGTGTAGTAGTGCTTTAGTAAAACTTCAGAAATCACGTAAGAACATGAAAGAAGCCACCAGCTCTGCACTAAGGAGAGCAAGTCGTAATTAAAACCTTGATACAGCAAGTCATTTGGGTTTATTTAAATACGTCCTTAAAGATAAATGCATTTTGTTCAAACATTTTGAGGAATATGATCCTTAAGAGAGATTAACAAGCTTTTAATAACACTTGTGTTATGAAATGTCATTATAATCAAGCAGTAAATCAATAGCATAGTAGCACATGCTGCAGAGCGCAAGGGCTGTATTTTGAGGAAAAAAAGAAAGGGCAACCTCCTCATCTTTTATGACAGTGACACATGTTATATATACCTTTGCCATCCACACATTGACATTTTTGGTACCTCTAGTCACCCTTGAGGCCATCTGTCTACATGGTAAGGGGTATATGAAAAGGGATAGTGATTTTTTTACTTCAATTTACACAACCTTCAAGACAGGTTAAAGGAAGGACCCATCACTGCTGAATGGCTGCCTACACTGGTGCACTGCCTTGTTTTATTCTACAGCTCCCTCCATCTACTCCCCTTGCAGCAGCAGTGGTCAGACCTGGCTTGAGGCTGCTCAGAGCACTCAGGGGGCAGATAAGCCAATGCAAGACCCACTGATGCCCTTCAAGCTTAGAGCTCCAAGGGGCCAGTTGTGTTCAATACCATGGTGCCGAAGCGGGGGGATGCCCAGCCAGGGGTTGGTGAATGGGGGTAAGGTCAGAAATACAGGAGGAGAGATTATCCTGAACTGAAGCTGTCAGAGTGGTGAGTGAGATAACCCATGCATTCCCCTGCCTGTCCCAGGCTGAATTAGCACATCTGGGGCCCACATTTACCACTGCTTTGGAGCACCTTTGCCATTAACACTAAAAACACATCCCGGAGGACATAAGGACTTGAGATGAAGGAGGTGAGAGGGGAAATAAGACACCTCGCCTCCCCCTCACCTTGTTCCTCCCTCCTCCCACACAGCTCCGAAACACTTTGCAACTTGAATGCTGTCAATCTCCTTATGGGTGAAATGTATTTATAGAAACCCCATCTCTGTGGCTGAACACTTTTATGGTACCAGATGTCGGAGGACATGAAGTTGATAAAATAAAGCATAGTCTGAGGAAAAGGGTCAAATTTATCTGCTGCCAGAAGTGAGAATTACAGCTTCTCTAACTTGCATGGAGCAGTGCCAGATTACGCCAGTAAACTTGCTGCTGCCAACTGGGTACAGAAATCAATGATTAGGCTGGGTATGTTGTTCAGACAAGAAGACATTTGTCCTTCACAGGAATGATTTTGCTAGAAAGGGTTAATGCTTTCTCCTTTGAAATACGGCACAGCAGCTGCAGATGACATCAGATTTTCTGCCATACTGTTTTATATCAATGAACACGAAGCATCCAGGCAAGACCAAGGACTGCTTGAGACTATAATGAGAGTCAGAGATATCAAAATAAATCATATCATTTAGAGACTTCTGGATCATATGGTTGTGTTTAAAAACAGGGATATCTCCATAATATTGGGTTATATGCAGATGGAGCAAAAGCACCAAGGGTTCAGACAATCAACCCATAAGAAACATATGGATCTTGGGTACACATGTGAAACTCGACTGCTTTCAACTAAAGCCAGCAGCCCAGGAAGATGCCAGGGTTCATAACTGAAGGATCCATATCGCTGTATTCTGGCACTATGCAGCAAAGCCAAGGAGAAATAGGTTAATTAAAATTCATATGTCATTTCCATTTCCTCTGCATGTCTACAAGACTGTTTATTCTCACCATCTGAAAGAGATTCTCACCATCTGAAAGAGATACTAATTGCTGCTTTTGGTTGGTGAGAATAAACACTACAAGAGATCAAGTTCCCTAGTGAAGCCTTCTCAGCTTTGCTTTTAAAGCCCAATGGAACAGCTTGAAAGGGCTGCTTTTATCTGCACAGCAATTGGCTTAGGATGCAAGCCTAGGGTGAAGTCCATTACCACTTGTCCACCAAAATTTTGCTGACGAACACTAGACCAATGTTTCTTACCTGTTTCTATCAGGCACAGCTCAATGCCATAAGAAGATTTCATCCGTAAATCAGGCTTAGATGCTTTGTTTCAAATACTCCCTTTTTCATCACTTGTGCCAGCACTGTGGCTGCTGAAATGATCAGCAGCAGATAGGATCCCGAAACAGGCCATTGCACACAACCTGGAGAGACACAATATGGAAACAGTGCATATATTTGCTCATCAGTATTTCAACACTGACACTGAATCAATACTGAGATGAGGTCTAACAGAGAATGCTCATGGTGTGTCTTGGAGATTGCTCATCTCCTGCAAGCTTAACACCTTGTACTAATACAGAGCACACAGTTTAGTGGTGATTTCTTCCTCCAAACCACAGATCACAGTGACAGGTGTGGGTGCTGCAGTCAGCGCCAGCCCAGAGCTGCATAGTACCCATGACTGGTTTGACTTCAGCATCACTTCATGATGGCTGTAGGTATATTTTAATTCCTAGCTGCTTAGACTTGTAGAGCCTGACAGAGACTGTAATGTGAATGCCTCCCCTGTGCCAACATTGCTGCTTTCTGGGCCATCAGAGCAACTAGAGCTAAAAACCAGTAACACATTTCAGCAGCTTCAGCAACGTAGGCTACTTCAACCCTGGGAACACGAGGCAAACAAAACTTGACAGAATCCAAAGCAAGGTGAAATCTGCCTCCTGTCAGACCCCAGCCCACCTCACAGTGATGCTGCTTCACATGCCATTCATCAAGGCCTGGGGGAATATGGTACACTTGTAGTGCAGAATAATATACCCACAGGTTTCACTGATGCCTGGTGGAGGGCTGGTACATAGCTCCGTGACCCACCGCAGCAAAAACGTACGACAGGAAAAAATCAATGTCCATGGCAAAGTGAGGTGTTACAGAGTGAAATACATTTCTAGGATGCTTTGACCAACCCAGGAAAGTAATATGTATGTGCTACTGAACCATCCAGCAGGCAACAGGAGAAAAGCTATATACAACAGTCAAGAAAAAGTTAGGTTATATGACTGCACATACTGCTGCCATTTCCCAGCTGAAAACTGTTCACAAGAACCTTTCAGGAGGATGCGGTATTCATAGATCATTGTATTTCATAAATATTTGAAAATGACCACCCATATTACTAAACACCAGTGATGAAAGGGATTGGCCAGCCCTTCAGCAACAGAAGAAAGGCTAGAGAGGCAAAAGAAATGGGACTATGCTATATATGCAGGAGGGCAAGGAAGCTCCAGACAGCATCCATCTTCAGCAGGTCTCAGATCCAGGAACGGTTTTGCCAGGACTGTACATCAGGCTCATAGTATTTTCAAAAATGGCTGAGCTATGTAGATCCAAAAATGGCATTACAGAAACATTGGAGGAAGTGCATTAAAAACAAACAAACAAACAAATCTGTTTTGAAAATTTGTCTGACACTTGTCTGTGTTTATAAAAATTCAGAAGTTGTTTGTGCAGTGTTTGTTAGCCGCTTTAGTTACACGTGTCATGGATGGAATGGATTTCAACTAAGTATAAAGGAGTTACTATTGGCGTACCTTCAGCCAAAACTTCTAGAAAGAGATTATAAGTAAGGAATTTCTAAGAAGAGACAGTCTGAGAATACAGTTAACAGTATTTCTTTTGTCTCTCAACCAGTTATTTACCCGAACACTTTAGATCTCAAGAGACCTGGAGTGATGCAAAAGCCCTACCTCTCTTGCAGCATCTGTTTACAAAAGCTGTACTTGCTGCAGAGCCACCACAACAAAACAAATTTGCCTTCAGTGCTAATGTGCTCACCAGAAGTGTCACTCAAGACAAAAGCCAGACCTGGAGTAACAGACAGCAATCTGCATAAACATATCCAAGCCAAATACTTCGGTAAAATGAAAGCATCATCTCTAGGGCATTTCTGGGCAAGTCGTAGTATATGCAGAACTTTTACCATTTTTGGGGGGTACCTACATGCCATTAATTCTGCATACAGCCCAAATGCTAGACTGGTGCTTTACAACTCATCCCTGTTTTCTTGCATATACCACCTTTCTACTACTACAAAAATATTAAACTGACTTGATGGGGTTGTGAAATAGTATTTTGAACCAACTTACGATCTACAACAAGTCAACAGGATTCTTGCCACCAACTTAAGGACAGCAGGAACATGCTTTTACTGAGAAATAAAGAGAGGCTGTTTGCTGTATTTGGGCACATGTACCTCTGTTACATTGCCATCATAATCTGTTGCAATTCTCTTGGGTCTATTTCTAATACAAACACATAAACCAGCTCTATCAAATGCAAGTAATGACAATTTAAAATAATTAAATATTTTAATATTAGGCTTTGAGGACATCAGTGATCTCTAATCAATGCATGAACCCCCTTGCAAAGTGCTAGAGTCTCTGTGAAAACACATCGTGCATACTTGAATTTTCCAAAAAAAAGTTTTGGCCATGAAATGATGAGCTGTGAATATGTAATATGGTTACCCCTGCATCTTCACAACAGTGCAACTACCATTACTGGCAGTGCAAGATTCAGATACTAAGTACTATCCATCACTTTGAAAATGTCATTCTAATACCAGCCTGACAGCTCCAAGGCACAGCTTCCCGGGAGATAATCTAGCCCTTGTACAGATATTTTGAATATCCACTTCTGAAACTTTCTTTTCACCTCAAGGGCAAACTTGTGCTTATTTATTATTACCTATAGAGAACCACAGGTATTCATGCCTTTTTTTTTTTTTTTAAAGCATAATGCCTTTGTCCCCCAGAAACAATCATATTCAGAGCTATCCCAGTCCACAGATAAGGCAGTGATCACCTGGAGGCCAAAGGAGAAGTGGCATTTCCAGAGTCCCTTCCCATAAAGTTCCTGATTGATGAGCACAGTTACATGACTGTAAGGCACACTGCAACAAAACATATTTCCCCCCTTGACCGGTGAAACATCTGGGGTTGCTCCCAGGTATCCGTAGACACTAGGCCTACACCCATCAGAGCAATATCGTATGCATGGCAAAACTCCAACAAAGAGCACCAGGAGCAAGGTTAAATATCAGTCAGGGAGGTGCAACACCAAATAAAAGGTGAGATCCAGTGGGAGGCAAAAGATTACAGGAGCGCAGGATCCTGGGGTGCTCCTGTTACACACGCATCCTGAGAGCTCTTCTGTGCTTTTGGTTTTAATTAACATTTGTTAACATATGGAGATATTTACCCAGAAGGAAGGTTGGTGGAGTGGTTAAGAAACAGTCTCTCTCTCCCTTTCCCCCATCCCCTTCCCACTGGGGCACTGGGTCCAGTTCTCCAGCTGGTATAAATCTGCGGTGCTCCACTGATTTACACCAGCTGAGCATCTGGCTTCAAGACATTTCCGATTGTATATAAAAAGAACAGCAATGTGGTGTGCTACTTATAAATCTCCCTCCTGAGCCAAGGCCATGGTCCTCACTGGTGCCCCACTTGGTCAATGTGCCCCATCCCATCTCACGTGGCATTAGATGGACACAGCCAGGCCCACTCCTGGCTTCTGTCATGTGGAGATAATGGGTGCAGCATCTTACTTCCCATTTCCTCTTACAAAATGGAGGTGTGAGAGAGGAGGGAAAATTCCTGCCTGCTCCTTCCCCTGGCTGCTTGGGGAGGATTAGTCAGCCAGTGTTTATAAATTGCTCTGAAGGGGTCAAGTACAGGAGCAATCGATGTCAGCTTCTCAGCATCATATTTAACAGCTGTCCAAGGGTTGCTTTTAATTTCTTTTAATAACAGAGCAAGTGACACCCACTGCCAAGCCTTCAGCTTGCAATGGCAAAGCCTGGCCCCGTGCTGCTGTCCCGTTTTGCAGGAGGCATCATCTGGTCCTTGCACAGGTCCTGGGAAGAGGCAGTGCAGCTCTGGCCATCACTCCTCACAGCTCTCAACAGAAAGCACCCACTTGCAGCTTACTCCTGCCCTGCTGCCCCCCACCTCTCGCCCTATCCAGGCACCCTGCTTACTCAGCTTTCCAACCACTTATATTAACGTAAGGGGAAAGATACCAGGACTTCTCCATGAGCAAGTGGCAGGAAGGTGGCCTGTCTCCTTTGCTTTCTGGCAGACCATGATTCTGCCATTCCACCAATGCTTTTCTCAATCTTTCCCTTGGTTTACTGAAGAAAATGTTACTCCCTTTATAGCAGTAAGCAAATTTTCTTCAAAATTGTTTGGCACTCAAATCCTCAAGCTAGTAATGCTTTCAAACTTACTTGAATTCCTTTTCCTGCCTGTCTTTTATGAGGAAAATCTTGAATTGATATATATATATACTTCATTTATATTTAAAGCTGCATTAGTTTCAAAGATAGGTTTAGTGAGAATTACAACAAAATTTTACATAGTAGAAATCTTTCTGCATTGTGGACATCATGTTTTGCTGATCCTTCTGCATTCCTGTCACAAACATGACAGCCACAATAACATACGATCACTCATATAGCAGTATATGCCACCTCTGAAGGGAGGCATAGAAGAAGAAGAGAAATCATCTCAGGTGAGAGCAACAGAAGAACAATTTGCTTGGCTGTGATGGAAATGTTCAGTCTGGCTGGTGCCATAGCCAGCTGTGGGGCCAGGAAATGTCCCCTGTTGCAGTGAGTGACAGATCTTGCTATGGGTAAAGCTAGGAAAGGACAAGAATCTGAACCAGCAGCCACCCCATCTTCTCCAAGGCCACCAGAACAACTTTGTACAGGTTTCCTGTGGCCAGAAAGTCAAGGTATTGCCTTTCCTCTGGATCCCACAACTCTGGGGCAGCTGTGTACTGCCAAAGGTGGTATTGCAGTGCTCACCACATCGTCGTATGATGCTCAGAGAGGTAACAAGATATTTGGCTTTAAAGAAGGCAAGGATGCAACCTCAGCCATGCACTTCCTCAGATCCCTGGGAGTTTTGCCACTGGCTTTAACAGCCGGGCAGTCGGGGTCACTGTGTGGTGCTTAAGCAGCCCCTCTGGAATCACAGCCCTAGACTGCAATTAATGCTGATTTATTCTGGGTGACTACAGTTCAACACAGACTAGTACTGGTCTGGCTGCCACAATTCATCCTTGAGATTTACCAGTAAAGGCAGCAATTCTTTTGATCTTCCTAATAAAGAAAATTGGAAAGCATACAATTAGCCTTCTTTTTTTTTTTTTCTCTCCACTGACATTTGGATATGATACGAGTAGTCTGAGGGGGAGCTCTGCTTGGAGCAAACTGCTCTTCCAGTCCTGCTGCCTATGAAACACTTAAGGATTTAAAGGCTCCCAACTCCACCCCCAAATATGTCAAACGTGTAGGGGAAAAGAGCTTCAAATAAGAGTGAAGGCATGTCCTGGGGTAGAAAGGATGGAGTGAGAGAGGAACTCACTGCATCATATGACTGCAAAGGAGCTTGCTTTACATAGCTCAGGCGGTTAGGTCTAGCAGGGATCAAAGGTGTGACCCAAATCAGTGGCTATGACCAAGCCCACAGCTGGGTGAGAAAAGAACTCAAATCTGTCTTTCGACATCCTTTGACTAGGAGCTGCTTGTTCACTGCTCCTCAGGTGCGGCTCAGAGGGGGCAATGACTCTGGACAAATAGAGCAGCAAGTAAGTGGTCAGCAGGATACAAAGAAGCAAAAAAGAACCTTTCTTTGGCTGCAAGAAGTGAGACACACACCCTCCTGTACAAAGGGCCCACTGAGGTGGTCATTTATTCATGCTCTGTGCATCCTCCTTGTCCTTGGAGACATTTTCTGTGTGCCGCTCATTGTTCATTCAATCTGCAGACAAGATGTGAGTACATGGCAATAGCTGGTCTAATGACAGCTGTCCTGGGCTGAGAGAACTCACAAGCCCTTTCTGAGAGTGGACAGATGGAAACAGAAGTCACCACCCTAAGCAGTAGGTTAGGCAGCAAGGCTTGAACAGAAGCTAAGCCACATGAGCAGGGTGGGGGATCCTGCAGCAAAATCCCAACAAATTAGTCCTGTCCTCCCACCCCTAAGTATGGTCGTGATTATTTAAAAGCAAGGGAATACCAACCATTACATCTGTACAAACACGCCACAGGAAACCAAACTGTAGAGACACCAGCAATCAAGACCAGACTCTTGGTTTGTTTGTTCCGATATCAACATCCAGCAAAGACAGCCCCCATCACAGCTGTAATTGGCACAGCAGTAAATGCTCCTGAGGCAATGTGGAAGGTGAATAGGGCAAGGTGGGCAGAGAGAAAACCTGGTCTCTCTGGGATCCCCTACTCTTACAAAAACAACTTATGAACTGCTGCAGAGCAAGGCATAACTAAATTAGTCTGGGGAAAAGAAGGGTCACATAAACATGTCCCAGTCAACATCATTCTCTCTGGCATTTTGCTTGACGCTCATCCTGAAGTTCAAGCCAGTAAGCTGCTAGAGAAACCATTCAGCTACAGATTCTTCTGTCTCCTCCTGAAAACATCGAATAACCAGAATATTACTCGCAACCAGAAATGTGCCTGCTGTTCCTTGTGAGTCTTGCAAAGTGTAGGGCATACTTACTTTTCCCACCAACAATGATAAAAGGTTGGTTGGTTGGTTTGTTTGTCTGTTTGCTTTAATATTAAACATTTATCCTATGGGGGATTTCTTCTTTGGAGGTTAAAATAATGAGGGAGACCAGAAATTTGTTAACAATTCACTTAATGTGGCCCAAATGTTCATGCATTATCTCTGTTCTTGAATCTTGGGTGCCAGTTAAATATCATACCTACTATAAAAGAGCCAGTTATAATGCAAGCATTAGCATCTAGCACACATCTACTCAGAAGAAACAAGCCCATGCAAACTATGAATATCTCAACTTCAAAAAATCTAGGAGAGTCTCTTTTAAAAACCTCCAGGAGGAGACTTCCTTTAATGCTGTGAGTGCCTTCAAGTCATTCACAAATTAACAAGTACAGAGAGTATTAGTAAACTGAGTAGCTTAAGATGAGCATGTGGTCTTACTCTCATGGGGGAGACAGGATGTAGAACCGTGCCTTTCTGCATTAGAAGACCATACCAAAGAAAACCAAAAACCATGAGGATGCAGAGAATTCAGCAGCACACTTTTCTCCAGTGGTCTTCGTGTGTCCCAGACATCAAAAAAATGAGGGGAAAATTCTTTTGTCTTTTGCCATCCGTATAGAGGAAAATCCATCTCTTGTGCATGCTGTATGTCTCTGTAGTGCATCAAGCATTAGCACGCACAGGCATGAAAAACAGTGATAAGATTAATAATAACAATATGTATTTGTTGCTACAAATGCATTCTTTTGCATCAAGACCTCAAGTAAGTTAATCGCTTGAGTAAATATTTAAGAACATGCTGAAGCCAATAGGATTTAGGTGTTTTCCCTCTCTGGGCCCTCAGTACATAAATATGAGCTTCTATTTGATCATCTCCCAAAATCAAGAGAACAGTAAGTGAATGCAGAACTCACCAGATATCACCAGATCCTGCAGCACTAGAAGCAGGGACACTCTTTGAAACTAGCAACAGTTTAAAACAGGTAACAAAAAATACTTTTTTTACACAGCAGGTAATGAATTTCTGGAGTCTGTCCCTGCCTTGTCTTCTTTCCTGCCCCTCATTGGATAAAAACGATGCTGCCTGCCCCATAACCTCTCCCAAAACTCAGCTATCATCATTCCCCAAACTAGGGAATCTCGCACAGCAGAGGGGTATCTGCGTTATCAGAGAGAAACAGAAATGAGAAATTAGAGAAATGTGAAAAGTTGAGTCACTTTAAGAACTACAAAAGATACCAAAAAATAGATATAATAATACTTCTCTCCTGTTTTGGAGGGGGGGGAAGGAATCTAAAAATAACAACAACAACAAACCCTAAAACCAGTTTGCTCCAGTTATGATAATCCAGGCATAACATTTATATGAGAACATAAAATACAGCACACAGCTGTAAGTAAAACAATATGTGTGTTCCTGAATAATGGTAAAATACTTGCCAATAAGGATATACTTTGAGCAAATGAAAGATGACCTGAAATTGACTCTAGAGTAACAATTTGATTACTTATAAAAATAGGAGGTAGGGAAAAAGAAAAAGGGAGAGGAAGCGGTGGTTGGGAAGAGCTTATGCTATGTGGTATTTCATGTATTTACTTTGAAAGTTTCCTTTTGATGAATAATACAAACAATGCCGTAACAGCCACCTTCATGCCAAAAAATAAGATTGGCTAGGGATTTTACAACTAATGTGGCTCTACTCACACAGATTCTCCATGTCAGAAGGCCACGTTTAAGCTCAGATGGTGAAACTGGAGCAAAAGAGGTTGAACAAAGAGCTCTGGAGGCAAAAGGAGAGAAGAGCATGTGGCACAGCTCCTTGCGAGAAAGCTTACTGGCTCTCTGGCCTGCAAATTGTTTCCATGCCGGTGTGCAGAGCAACATGCTAGTGTGCCTTGGAAGAGACCCAACACGCTTACCAGCTAATGCATTTCTGTTTTTTAATATCCAAGGTGAGCTCAGTGTTCATAAAAACACAAGATTACCAGGCTTGTTGGCTGAAGTAATCCCCCACCACAGGTTAGACATTTACCCCCTGGGCTCTTGGTCCTCCAGGTATAAGGCAGAGCTGCCAGGTATGAGGCAGGGGAATGAGGGGGGACAACACAACCCCATGCCAAGTTATTGCTGGGAAAGCTTGATCTCTATGTTTGCAAAATATTTGAGAGGAGGGTTATGATGCAGGGCCCTGGAAAAAGCCGCAGGTGAACGGCAGCACATTCCCAAGCAATTAATGCCCACACTACCTCTACCCTTCTTGAGCCTTTATCCCTCACAGTCATCGGCATGAAGGATGTCTCTGTGACTCCCTGGACTCTCATCTTTCTGTTGATGCTGCATGCAGTCATATTTTCTGGAACAGCAGTGGTATAAAGCAAGAAAAAGAAGGAGAATCAACTCATTTCACATCAGTTTCAAACTTCTCTACAGTTAAAAAAACCTTCTGTGGGCTTCTCTCAACCTGTATTTGAACCCTGATTTCACCCCTGTGAAATAAACACCACTCTCATCCCTGTCCCTCTTCTCCTTTCCTATATGTGTAATGAACCTTTTCTCTTTGTTGTTTCTCTTCACTTCTGGATTTTTGCCTACCTACTTCTCTCTTTCTGAGACGTTTCCTTATTTTTAAGTATCATCCTAAAAGCCTTTAATCACTGCAGAATGCAATACAGAGGTCAATCACAATGCATCTCTGCCTAGCTCAAAAGCTGAGGGGTTTCCTTGAAAAACACCTGTTGAAAAAGCCAATTCCTTTCAAAGCGATGAGGGAGCAAACTTCAGGCCTTCTCCTGACTTCCAGATAATGTCAACTTACGAGAAAGCTCCCCATGATACACAAATAAATATTTACTATATGAATTAAGCAATGTTTCCTGCTTTGCAAAAACAAAGTTAATGTTTGAGATAGGATTTTTGTCCAGTGGGTTTCTGACATACGGTGCTTGTTATGGCATCCTGACAGGTTTCTTCTTCACTTTCTCAGCAGGACCTGTTCACAGGAAATAGGAGGACCAAGATTTATGAACTTAGAGCATCATTTTGTTGCTTTACATGACTAATTCAAAAGAGGTCAAGCACTGAGAACTGAAGATGAAGGAGCAAGTATAGAGGCAACATGAAGAAGTGAACCCCATTAATTTTTCCCTTGGAAATAATACAGAGAGGATTGCTTTCCTTGGAGAGCATGAGTTTGTAACAGAAATGCTGCCACCATTACTGGGATGACTAAAATGCAGAGTGCAACTAATTCATCTTTTATACAGATCTGTGTCCACAGAGAGTAAAGTCTTTAGAAAGCAATAAGCCAGCAGAACATCACAGTTATTAATCTGGTGTATTTTTCTCTTCTCTCTGGATATATTTATTAGCCGTGCATGTAACTCTAAACAAAACCCTTTCCTATGTCCTTTTCTTACGTTCCCCTCCTTTGTTCTTTTATTGGTTTAAGCTGTAACATACGGGGTCAAGAAAATCATTCCATTTTTATTACAAGTCTCTATAAATAATAAGTCATACATATGTTAGGAGTAAGAATGAGAAGTAATTATTTGCCAAGGTCTGTCTTTCCTCGCAAACAAAAAGCAGACATAATTTGTGTAGGTTTTTTTAATAAAGTGGGTATCATCACGTGCACTGAGCACAGAAAGGCCTCATCTGGAAGGACAACAAATGAGAAGGAACCTGTTGGCACCTTGGCTTCAGTGAACCTGTATTTCAGAAGGCTTTTCACCAGTCATTACTGGGGTGGGGCGAGAGGGCCTCCAAGTCACATTAATACTCAAAACACAGATGATCCCCTATCACTCTCCTTGATGTTAGGCTTTTTCATTCTCTTTTATAGGAGGATATAGGATTTCTTTATAGTTTGTTCCAGAAGTCTACCTGCATTCCCCTTTTAAGAGGGTAGTTGATGAGAAAAATACCTTTTCATTGCAGACTGAAAAGAGTGATACAACTCAGATTAAGACCTGCATTTTCTTCCCCTGTCCCTGCATACACCAGTATGTCTCATAGGGGAGTCTTGGGTACTAACAAGCATTCAGATGATGACTGCCTCAAGGGGAAGCATGCACAGGTCATTGTCTCTCTTCACTATCATCTCCCTTGCTTTTTCCCCAGCAACGTAGAAAAGGAACCCTTCGGTTTTATGCACTACTTCAACCTTCAAGGCCTCACCAAGTACTTTTCCTTTCCTGAGTCACCACCTATATAAACCAGATACTTTAATGAGGCTTGCCATTTAGGCTGTGAGCCTTTCTCTTTATTCTGCCCATCAGCCACTTTGGAGAGATGGGAACCAATGGTAACTACAAAATTATGTCAAAGTATATCCTTGCCTTTCTCACAGCAAGTTTCTTTGCTCTTCTATCCACTGCCACGAATCACACTTCCTGCATTTCCAAGGACTGCACAGGTAAGCGAGTTTCTGTACAGAAACACCCAATGTGTTGCTTCAGTGTTGCTCCCTTGTCTTTTTATCTTTTATTTTTTGTTGAATTTTGCACCATTTTACAACACATACATTGTTGCTACATTGTGATAAGCTTTTAACTAGTAAGGAAGAAGCTTTTACAGTTGTGTTTCTGAAAAGGCTCCAATTTATTTCTCATAAAGATCCTTGGGATAAAAAGCAGACTGAAGTTCAGGAGTAAGTTAAATGAAAAATTGAGGCTGCTCAGAGGGAGATGTTAAAGGCTGACTGGCACAAAAGGGTACTTTCTGGCAAACTTCCCGAAGCACTAAAGAAAAGGGTCAAGAGTCATCTGCTTAAGTAATGATCTCCAAGGAAAAAATATTGGCTGGCCAATCCCATAACTACAATGCACTATTATATGTATGTTCTTATAGGCTGAATGCATCAATTATACTCATCATGTGGCTTCTTGTACATGCTTAACTTGCTATTTCCTTTTATTCAGTGTGATAGCACATAAATTAATGCAAAGGCATACATGAGAGTATTTTATACCTTCTCCCCTCTGTTTTGAATTTCGAGTATCAGTAGTTTCACTATGAATAATTTAGAGGGAAAAACTTTCAGAACTGAGGGGGGTAGTAGGTCATGTCTTTGTCTGCAAGAGAAGTACTGTCCACTAACCACATTTATGCAGGATGGGAAACAGCTTTGACAATCAATAGAGCATCATAATTTCTCTCCTAACAGGAAATGAGGACTCAGTGCACTACTGCAGTTTTAATTTAAATGCAATTTAAAAGAAAAAAAAACCCAGCACCAGATGCTCATCAGAAGACCATTAAATGTTATTACTATATGCTATTTCCCTTAGGAACTCTCATGGTTAAAAATCAACAATAAGCAGCAGCCTATATCCTTTTGTAGTGAATCTCTTCAGCTGTAGTTCAGTTAAGAGGTCTGACAGGTCACAAGACTCATCACAAGTTTGATTATTTCTCAACAGGCAAGCTGAGATGAGGATAATTGACATGTTTTTACAGACCTCCTCACCGCAAAGCTCCTCATGCTCTCCTTCTTTTAGCCTGATGAAACGTGGCTTAAGCACAGCTTTATGTCCTCTGCCTTTTTCACTGTCCTTTCCTAGATACATGTCCTGTTTAACTTCTCACGAAGGACTGAGCATTGGCCCATTCACATGTTTGTGGCTTCCTGCAGGAAAGCAACAGCACACCACAGCTGATAGGGGTACTCAACCTTCAAGCAGGGCTCCTATGTGCTGTTCAAAACAGTAATTCCAGAAAAGCTTTATATTAACTTTAAAATTACTAGAGTTTTTTAGCTCTACATACTCCAAAAAGGGCAATATGGTGTACCAACATCTCAACTCTGCATCTGAAGAGACCCTTAAATTCACAAATACAGATCTTCGCAGGGCTTTGAAAGGTTTGGGGGACTTAAGTGGCAATCACGCTTTACCTGTTCACATTTCTTTTCCTCATTATGCAAATAAATAAGAAACATACTGACCCAGGAGTCACTTGTAATTCTCCTCCCACAATCACAAGGAAATGGAAGGATAGTGTACTGCAGGAAACGGGAATGCTGAAACCTCTCTAGACTCAACAAAGAAGTAGCCAGGATTTTCAGCATCCCTCCTAAGCATAAAAGCACAGATGGACAAAGACTCCATTCTTAGGAACTGGCAACAACCCGGTGCATCCAACTCACAAACGAGATGGAAAGAAGTGGGTTTTGATGTTAAAGAAACATCTGACACTGCTTTCTACAAGGAGGCTGGTGTTCAGATAGTACCAGCTTCATTTTGACAGCAGACGTCTTTAAGCAGTCAGCTAAGTAACCCCAATGCTGCAATGAAAGTCCTGATAATCTCCCAGGAAATTAAACCAAATGGCTACAGCACCTCATAACTAAGGAGTAATTGAACACTTTGATACGATAATTGATTATCGTGCATCGGTTAAAGCTGACAAGAGAGCATACACTCTCCAGATGACGTTCAAATTACAAAGCCACAAACTTCAAAGCTTATTTGGATTCACACAACAAAATACATTTTGTTATTTACAATGTAAAAAAAAAAAAGTATCCTTCTAAATGAGGCAAGAATTTTAAACCAGTGAATGGTGAAATGGCACAACTTGAAATAAGAAATTAATCAATGCTATCAAATGGCTTCAATCTGTCCTGAGGACTCTATAATGATTTCCAGATGATAACACAAGAGTGATTGGATGTCTCTGGCAGCAATTCTTATCAAGGCCTGATTATAACAACTACAATAGGAAGATGAAAAATTGGTTGGTAGAGGGTGGTTAAGAAGGTCTGAAGAAATATGCAAACAGTTGCTCAGTTTGGTTTAAATCTATCTGAAATGGTGGTTGTACGTAAAGGCAAAAACTGCTGTTGGTCATTTTCAGCCATGTTGAGATGCTTTTCATAAATTCAGCCAAACGCACACTGAAGAATAATTTTACTTCATGGTTAAAGCAAACCAACGTGTAGCCACTTGCAGCTTCTGCAAACTAGGAAAACATCAGCAAAGCATCTTGACTTCCTTCCTGGTTTTAAAACCTATTCAAGCTTTCCTTAATTGAATATTATTTCAACTGCCATGATTCTACCTCTACAGCTGTAAGGGAACCATGTAGTTGTTACTATTTATTTGTATTATTACTCCAGACAGAAATCAGGACCATGCTTTCCTTGACATCATGAAAAACTTTACGAAGATAAGACCCTGCTCAAAGAGCTTTATATAAATCGCCATGACCAGAAGCAACAGGTGGCTACAAGAGAGCAACAGCAGCATAAAAAATTTACAGAGCTTAAAGGAAAGTAGTGGGCTCAGCACAAAGTTAGGTCTTCAGTCCTATTACTGCTGCAGAGCTAGATTTCTGGGCTGAAACCCAACATTGGAGCATACAGCTCACATTATCCAAAATTTGGAGATCACCCAGATTCCCTGAGGTTTCTTTAAGGCTAACCAAATTTCCTCAGGCAGGCCCTGCACTGCTCAGCTATTTCACCTTGTGTTGGAAGAAGCAGCCTCTGCAATACGGCTTTGACACAATCAAGTGAAATTAGGTGTCTAGAGCGAGGCTGGGGTTCATTTACATTGGAAAATCAAAACAAAGCTCAAGATATGCAAAGTCATTCAAAGCAAGTGCAACCAAGAACTTGGAGTTATGCCGGTGCCAAAATCACACTTTTAATTTTTGACGAAGAGCTACTTTCAGAATGAGCACAGACAGGACCAGTCACAAACCATGCAACACTTGTTGCTTAGCGAAGGTGCAAAATAACCACGTAAGAAGTGCTGCGGGCATAGGTGACTGGATCTGACTCACTAAGCTGTCCTACCAGAATGCAAGCCCTACTCTTTCCTCTAGGGAGAAAGTACAGATATTTTGCAATATGTTTACGCCAACTGTGTGAGCTTCAATTTCTTTACACAGTATGCTGCTTCTAAGCTAGGGGATAGGTTAAAAGCTTGTTTTGGAATAAGAGGTGAGACAAGAAGCATTTTGGAAAGGGAAGGAAAATCCTATTCATAACAAATGCTATCTTGTTTAATAGGAGCTTACTATTGGTCTGTTAGGAGCCCACTACTGCTGGTTACATCTTTGCCTCAGACATTTGGTCTGTGGAGTGCCACTCCTCAGACAAGGGCACAACAACCATTACAAAGTCCAATGAGCCAGAGAAGTCTGGCTGTGAGGAGCAGCTTGTTCAAGATTAAAGAGAAGGCTGAAACTCCTGAACACAGAAGATAATAACATTTTTAAATACTTCCTATCTTCGCCAAGTTCGACTACATGTGCAAGGAAAACACCAGAACTTTGTTTAAATTCACATTTCTGGCTTGATGGCTACATCTGCACAAACTTTTATAAAATTACTTTGAATAGTTGTCATTGCAGAGAAAGACACAGAGTCCATGTCACCACTATATCAGTATGGGGCAGTCCTGGTAGCTGAAATAGCATGACATGAAGCAGCCACGGAGTAACAGAAGCTAGCCACATCAGGTGGTATTCTCCACCAGGACCCAGTTACCCACTAGTGTGCAGTAATATGAGGGTGACAACTTGCCCTTCTCAACTATAGAATGAACATCACTTGTGATGAGAACCTACTTTTGTTTAATCCTTTCTCCCTTCATTCTTGTTCCAATCGTACCTCATGCAACCCAGACTGAAATACTAGGCCAGCAAAGATCTGCACATCAACAGAATACTTGTGAGGTAGTCAGTCCATTTATCAGTCAGTACCATTCCCCAGACTCAGGGAAAGCATTGGTCCCTTCTCTGATAAAAGAATAAGGATTTACTTTTCACAATTATTGTCAGATTTTGAATCAAAAGCTTCAGGCTTATTGCAGCAATTAAATGCATGAGTCATGTATTCACTCATTTGGAAAGGTTCCTACTTTGCCTTACTGCTCGCCAAGACTGTAAAAGGCACACTGCAATCTGTCCCAGGTGTCATGGGACAGATTTGTAACCCAGGCTGGTTACAAGTACAGCTGAGTTCCACTCATGGCATCACCCAGGCTCATACTCTGTCCTTCTCCTCCTCATCTAAAGTGACTGCCAGATTCCCATCAGAGGTGATGCTCCTGTGCACCCTCCTTTCTAGGAGTCCTTGCAGGACAGTGAAGGAGGCTTCTTGCCTCTCCCACCCTTGGTTTTACAACCCCATCCTACTGTGGGAGGACCTATGGAGAAATAAATGCATGGCACATTCATGCTGCAGGGCCTGGAGAACAGGTTTTGTTGCTGAAAGGAGAGGGGGAACTGCCTCTCCTGCCCCGTGTCTCCCTGTGCTGAAAACCCATTATGGTTATGAGGCTCTAAGTGTGTACTGCTATGCAGGCTGAAGAGAAATTAATGCAGCTGGATTTGGAAGGACAAAGAGAACTGGTGTTCTACTATGATCGATGGTCATTGATCTGATGCTAATTATTAGAAATATAATATTTTAAAATACTGGAATTACATATAATCACTTGATTATTCATTCTAGCTGAGTACTGCTTCCTTGATGCATTTGACTCAAACTTCAAACAAATATTTCTCATTGAATAGTAAGCAAATTTGTAATACAATGAAAGGTAAGCAACTGAATAAAATTGCCACCTCCTTCTACCTTTGTTCAGCTTAGCACTGCACTTTGCATGAGGAGATGCTTTGCATGAGCTTTGGGACTTGGATCCCTAATGTCATCTCAGCTAATGTAAACATCTAAAAACCTCTAATCTTTTCTTTAATAAAGCTTCTTACAGATTGTATCTTGTGAAAGTGAGTCAGCTTCCTGTGTGAAACAAAATTTTAACAGGTCACAATGCCCACTTTCTGTTCTCTGAAAGTTTCTGATGTTGGTTTCTGTGCAAATGGATCCTTAGAATGCCTCTGGCCTCTGGTGTCCTTTCATACAGCTCTATTGCCTCTTTCTTACCCATTTCCTTCGTAACCAGCCCCTACCTTCAGAGTTCTCCACTGAAAGACAGTGCATGGAAATGAACCATTTCAGGGCAGTGTGCACAGTGGTATTCACAACCCTCTCACGAGGCAAATTATTATAGTTGCATATAGTGGCTGTCTCAGACAAAACAGCTGGACCTAAATGATTATGATGTTCCTGTTGTCACAAAACCATTTTTCTTCCACCTCTCTTGGTTGTGTCCCTCTTTCCACTCAAAACCTCCAAACTTCAAAATGCAAGAATGCGATAGTAAAAGGCATGAAACCAGCAATTAAAGAGGCCCCAATAACCGGACTTGCCCCTATTTTCCATATCCAGCACAGCTAAAAGAGGCTCTGCAAGCTCTGCACTGTCTGCTCTGCCTAACAAGAATCTGTGGAAGGTGTTGAGCCCTTGCAGAAGAGAAGCTCATATGATACTTTATTTATCATACTCATATGATTCTTTACTGTGAGAGTGGTGAGGTACTGGAAGAGGCTGCCCACAGAAGTTGTGACTGCTCCATCCTTGGCAGCGTTCAAGGCCAGGTTGGACAGGGCAGGTTGGACAGGGCCTTGGGCAACATGATCTATTGGGAGGTGTCCCTGCCCATGGCAGTGGGGTTTTAACTATATGACCTTCAGGTCCTTTCCAACCCTAACCATTCTATGATTCTATGATGGACATCAACTGATTAGGTAGAGAGGTAGCAATGGTCAAAGTTGTAACAACCAGCTGAAGTAGACAAGGAGAATAGTGAAAATATCCTTGCAAGTGGTATGTTTTAAGTAGACCAAACTTCTCATAGAGCATAATGACATGCAGTTGGAAAGGGCAGCTCTGCGAAGTTGTAAATTCCAGAAATAAGTGAAAGACAAAAACTCAAACAATACCCCAAAACCTTTTCCTTAAGCTTGAACTGAACCAGCAACCTAAGAATTACTTTCTAGAGACAGCCACGCTACCAGCTAAGCTATCAAAGGAAGGTGAAGAAGGAGTGCCAAGAATGAGTCAAGATTATATCAACAATAGCCTTAGGCTCTAATGGGCTTCCATATGTATAGCTTTTCACAACAGCAAAACAGTATCCAAAAAAAAGGCACAAAGCTAACTCCCCTGCAAAATTGGATTTTGGTTACAGAACTGCCAGTTTTCTGCCAAATAGTTCACAGCTCTTGTAAGACTGTTGGTAGTGGTAGCATTAATGTTGGAGTTACTGTCATGACCCATATGAAATCTGTCTACGGCTTGACAAAAAAATTTGCCCACTCTTTGATGACCTTGCCACATTTCCTAAGCTGAGTTAGGAGAAGAGGGAGAACTCCCCTCCACACAGCTCCCCACAACAGTTCTCCAGCCAAATCCAATAACAAAATAGCAAACAAATCAGTTAACACTGCCCGACAGCTTCCATAGCAAATGCAGAGTAACAGAGGAAAAGGACAGAAAAGAATAACCACTGAGGTTTTAATTCAAATCCCACCAAGTCCCATGGTACATGTAAAACCCCTTGTACACAGATGAAGTTGCAGTGTCTGGCATTTCAACCGGTGGCCTCCCAAACCCCTGGGCCTGGGAGGCTGAACCCTTTGTGAATCATCTGAGCGAGTGCCGCAGCTCACAGCTGTGGTGATTGAAAGCAAGCTATACTCTTTTTGAATTACAGTGATTCATGAGCATCTCCAGACAGCAGGGTGGGGCGGAAAGCTGTGAGCAGACACCCTGTTTGCCGAAACCATGCCATCCTACTTGCAATAGGAGTGTGTGTAGCAGTGTTACCTCAGTGCCCTACAGCATATCCATCCTTAACCCATACTTACCTCCACCTACTCCTTGTGACTCAACCCCAAACAGCGGGCTGTTTCAGCAAGCATGTAGCCAGCAGGTTGAGGGAAGTGATTATTCCTCCATCTTCAGCACTCAGGAGCTTGCACTGGGAACACTGTGTCCTGCCTTGGCTCCCTGGTACAAAACTGATGAGGACATACTGGAGGGAGTCCATTGGAGGGCCTCCAAGATGACCAGGGGTCTGGAGCACACAATACAGCAGGGGAAGCTGTGGGAGCTGGGCTTGTTCAGACTTCAAAGGAGATGAATAAAGGGGGACCATAGTGCAGCATGCAAGTACTAAATGGGAGAGCATGGAGAAGGCAGGGACAGGCTCTGCTTGGAAGAGCACAGTGAAAGCATGGGAGGCACCAGGCAGAAGCTGCCACGAGAGAAATTTTGATGAGATATAAGGGGAGAAAAATACTAGGAAAAATAAAAAGCTCATCATTGCTAAGGTGCCTGGATGGTGGAACCTCCACCTGTGGAGATCCTCAGAGCTTGATGGACACAGTCCTGTGCAACCTGACCTAACTTTGAAGTCTACCCTGTCTGGAGCAAGAAATTGGACCAGACGATCTCCAACGGTTTTTTAGCAAACATAAAGTGAACCCCGTGTCAGGAAGGTGACTTCACAGAGCAGATGATCTGACAGTAAAACTATCACCAAGTACTTCTGTGTTTGGAAAATACATCTCTTCATCTCACAAACCCCTGCACACACGTTTTTGTTTTCATACTAACAGACATCTTAAGTCTCTTCTACTGCTAAAGGCAGCACAGATCTTGATAGAAACTCAGTAAGATGTCTCCTTGGTTTTGTTCATTGGACTATAGGAAGGTCAGGAAATACCTGACTTACCTGTAAGGTACTGTTGCAGCTTCTCAGAGGCCTAACCCTGAGACCTCTGATGTGTCATCACCTTCATGTACCCAACAACTATCAACTCAGCTGATGCTGTAAAGAAAAACATGGGATTATGGAGAGAAACAGAAGTGCTGTGTGCCTGTCAGGGCAATATCTGCACTGTCTGGGGTCAGATGGTCATGGTGGGCCTGAGATACCCATATGCAAGGAAGTGAGGTTAGTCTGGTGCTAGAGAAAGAATGATGTAACAGATAACACGGGCCCAAGGTCCTAAATCGGAGCATATAGTATAGCCCCAGGGCTCTCATCTTTTCCAGTGTGCAGACTCCACAGCATTTTTAAGGGGCACTTCAGGCTCCTTTCAAGCCAGGTTAAGCCTATTGTCATGAGCCTTATCTGAGTCACCTTTCACAGACAGACCCCTTACAAATAACTTACTTGTCCCACCCATGCATTCAAAGACTTCAAAACTGAAAATCGCTGCTCTATCCAGTTTAACTCAGCACTGTCATCCAATCCAGCAGTGAGGTACCAAATACAGACTTTAGGGGAAGTATCCACCATCTCCTTGCTGTCAGAAGTTGTTACTGGTGAAGATAACCCTAAACAACTTGTGCTTTCCTGTAACAAGTCAGTAGCAGTTAAGTCAAGATAAAAATTCAAATGGAATCAGATAAAAAGTAGATGCTGTTACTATCTATGCATGAACAAATGGGATACAGAGTCCACAGTGTTGCCTTGACAATAAAAAGCATTGGAGTTCTCTTTTTGCAGAACTTGCTAGCAGTGATGTATGGGTGATTCATGAGAGATATTCTCTTAAACTACAAATGTAGCCCCCAGGGCAGCTTTTCAAAGTAGATGTTCCTAGGAAAAAATTTTTTTTTTCTTGATTTTTGAACTTGGTACACTTTGAATGCTTAACAAAATTAATTTTTGGCATGGAGTTCATGAAATATCTCTGATTATTTTGATTCTTTCAACTGATTAAATGAAGATACCAAGCTTTGAGAGCCACGTGACTGGAGCCCTGAGCTATATAAAGGGAACAGCTCACCTGTTTCATGTGGTGTAGAATAAGATGAAAGGAAAGGATGTAGCTTGAAAGCATGATGGAGAACAGCCAGAGGTAAGGCTACTAATAGCTGGACAGTATAATTATACTTGGTAATGCTATGTGTTTTGTTAAGATCAGATTAGCATATGATGGTCTCCAGTGTTTTGTATACTTACAGGCTGACTTTCTAACATGGCTTTAAATGGGTTAAAGGTTTGTGGGTTTTTTTCCAGTGAAAAGCTTTAAAAAAATCTAGTTGCCTCTGAGGGACTTGGGGAGATTGTTTTCTTTTCTTTTGAGGTGGAAATATACACATGCTCTGAATATGAGCATTAGACTGGACTCGCAATAAATCTGGGAAATCTTTGTGCTCACTTTAATTCTACCCGATCTGTGTTACACGCCACTGGTTGGCTGCTGTGAATTCTGCACCAGCAGCTAGTAAGGAGCTCAGGATGTCTCAATTTAACAGTCTTGTGTGATACCTCTGCAACAAAGGAGGAGGTTTTCCTAAAGACTCACAGCAACTTGAATGAAGAGTCTGAAGCATCAGCAAAACAATCATCTCCCTGTGTCTACCTGTTAAAATTCAAGATAGAAATCTCTTTGGGACAGACTATCTTTGTACTTAAAGGCTGAATAGCAGCTAGCACAACAGCCCCCCAGCCCTGTCTGATGCCCCCAGGCTCTGTTGTGATGTAAATAACATGTACAACTCCTTAGGCCAGCTTCAGAGACAACTTTAATAACGTCAGTGTGAATGAATGCCAAGGGGCAGGAAGGTGGGAATGCAGGAGGAAAAGAATTAGGAGAGGACATTAAGGTTTCATATAAAGGAAGTCTGATTGCATTGCTACAGTGTGGGCTGCATTTCAGGGAACATGGAGTTTATAGGCCAGTTACCAGTTTTTGTCGTGCTCAGGGAATCTGTTTAATATTTCTGATGCTGCACGTTTATCAGTAATGGACATCCAGGGGAAAGCATCCTTTGGGTATTCAAAACCTAAGCTGTATATGCTTATCCACAGATATATATAGCTTTATTTTGCTACATAACAAACTTACATGTCTGGGGTGGCTTTTAATGCGAAAGTATTTTCTTTGCAAATAGATTACTTTAATGAGGATGTTTTCCTATGTATGGTCAGTCCCATAAAGAATTAAAGCACAAAACCTGAAGACCCATGGCAGTGCACAGACATCAGAACCTGAATAGCTCTCTTCAAGCAAATGGTTTAGCACCAGCAGCCAGATTATACAAGTGCCCCATCAGCAGGCATGGAAAAAAAGTAGCTTCCATGTAGCTGTCAAACTATTCTTCAACAAGTTAAATATTCAGCTTTATTAAGTCAAGATACAAACTGCAGTGAGTAGCATTCCCATCTTCCCTCCTACAAAGGGTTCCACATCTTGCCCTTCTCTGGGTGAAAGACAAGACTAATAACGTGTGAGATCTTCTGAGATGATGATCAGGCCAGAAAGTTTTGATAATTGGGTGGCAATTGGGACATGACATTGTTCAGATAAAATGGTCTAGCTCCTAGCTGCTGTAAATCGTAAGTTATCAGAGAGCCTGACCCCTATCTAGTTTATCTTAGTTTCCATCCAACAAGTACAACATTGGACATTTTTTTGTTTAAGCAAAAGCTCAGCTAATCACCCATAGACTCTCTATGCCCTGGTCTCATCCATATGGCAAGGCAAAAGACAGTATTTGACTGATACCTTCCACTTTCCAGCCCTGTTTCTTCCCCACGATGTGGACTTACTGCTTTGTGACAGCAGTTGGAAAGGCTGTGGTGTTACTGGAGGCTTTGGTGTCAGGAAAACCCTGCAGCATTTGGGGGAGGGCAGTGTGCAGAGGACAAAAGTGACACTATTTAGGACATGGGACAGCCCACTGGCTCCTGCAACTGCTTTTCTTCAGGAGCAACCCTTCCACCCAGCCACTTCTCTTCCCCTTATTCATCATAGCGCATCAATATAAGTGACATGGTTTAGTGTGAGGTGTCCCTGCCCATGGCAGGAGGGTTAGAACTAGATGATCTTAAGGTCCTTTCCAACCCTAAGTATTCTATGATTCTACCAGGCTGCTTGAACTATAGAAGCCCTAATGAAAATAAAACATGCATGTCATATATAACGAGGAAAGGCTCAACCGCTGGCAGAAAAAAAAAAGTGTGAAATTACAGTATCAGTGTGAGAGAGAGATATGAGCTCTCATTGCCCAGGAGAGAATTTGAAAGTGCATATTTTTTTCCATTCATAAGGGGAGCTTTTGGGAGCTGAGAGGAAGACACATAAGAAAACCAGCACTTACAAGAAGAGTATTTCTGCCCTAAATATTTGGGACCTTTTTCTAACACACCAGTTTGCTTTGCCATGGGGAGATGTACAAGCACAGCTCTGATGAATAGGTATGGTTCCTAATGTGTTCTGCCCACAGATAATGCTCTATTTAGCCTTTCTGAAGACAGAACAACAAAGCCTTTAAGAGTGACCAAAGGAAAAATGTAGGGTACAACTTTTTGCCTGGCTTTCCTCTTCATGGAAGAATTTAGCAGTCCTGGGTAAGGAGGAGATTTGCCTGGTCTGGCTGTGGTACAGGATACTAGTCTCTTGCACTCATGAGAATCTAATTTATTTTTAAAGAGGATTTTAATATAGCTTAACAATATTACCACACATCTCGCTCAAGCAAAGAATTTTTCCAATCTATATCCAGTGCCAGGTAGAGTAGTTATAAAATGAATTACTGTACCTTAAATTTCTGCCTTGGCTGTAGTGACAGGAAGCTAATTAGACAAACTGACCATGTCTTCTGGACCCAAATCCACATTACTTGGACACATAAGAATTACCAGCTGTGTGAGAGCTCATGCTTCTGGAGGGAGCTGGACTTAAAGGATGAAATAACAGGTAAAGGAGCAGAGAATGATGGCCACTGTGGGGCCCAAACCAAAAAAGCAGCAGTGTTTAAACTCTTTTCCAGCTAAATTTTAACACCTCACAATGTAGCCAAAATATGTTAGAAGCATGTCTAAGGCATGGATGCTGGGCTCAGACCACATATAAAACTAAGCTCTAAACACAGTTGACTTTTCCAGGGTATTCTTACATTCCAAAGACCAATGTATTGGAGCCAACTGCACATGGTAATCCTGACGGAGCAGACCACATATTTCATGGCTTACAAAGCTACTGATCTTTTTGGCTCTGGCAAGCTTTGCTGGGCAGTAATCAACCTGGACCTACCAGAGCTCAGCAGGCCAGGGAGCAACAGTTTCAAACCCATACTTCACTTCAGCCATCAGAAGCAAAAACCTTTGGTCAGGTATGAGTGCTTTCTGATGCCTCTTTTGCAAGTATCTGAGTTGCAGGAAAATTACTCTTGAGATCTACTGTTCTCAAAAAAATTTATCTATCCTGTTCTCACTCCCTCATCAGAATTTGGGCTTCAGACTATGCCCAGATAGTATATGGCCCTCTTTTCTGGTATTCCTATCTCCACGTAGTCAGATCCAAACATTTCAGATATCACTAATGGAATAGGGAGAGGGGCAGGGTTAAAATCAAAATTAGTCCCAGGCTGAAATATCCTTTCTGAACGGGATGAGCAAAGCTTCAAAAGATAAGAACAAACACCCAAAATAATGGCTGCATCCCCATGAGCTGCACAGCCCTTCCTTTTTTTTCAGCCAAAAAGGGGGGCACAAGACTCGTAAAGGAGCTGGGCCAAGGGATCTTACTGCTACTATTTTGTGTGTATTATTTGCATTGTCATAACACACAGATTTCAAACGGGGACTAGTGTCCACTGAACTAGACACTGTTAACAACAAACACCACAAATTTAATTCCCTGCCCTTGAGAGCTAATCTTTAGCCATTTCTCTGCAGCATCTGGCTAGAGCAGGGAATAAGGAAGTATACTAGGGTGTACTGCATGGATTGCATTTAATCTTATTTCTGTAACCCTTGTCCTTCCTTAACCTACTGCCCCACTTCTGTTAACCTAACTCATCACCTCAGTCTCAATTTAGTTTGACGGCTTCTTGAACAAAAGTCTTTGTGTCTTTTCACTTTTTTTTTTATTTTGCATGGTTTTGAGCCCCAAAAATTAATACATGAAATACATTGAAAACATGAAACAAAATAACTTCCTTTCTTCTCTAAGAAAAAATGGATATGATATATTAAAATGTGCATCAAAGTGTTATGATTTTGTAGTTCTATAGAGTGGATCAATGAGCAATACAACTGGTATGGCAATATAAATGAAGAAGTCTGGTCTGCATGTATAGACACACCAAGTACTTCTGCAGATGATATGCAGACAAAGGAGATATATCTGCAAAATAGTTCCTACTGGTTAAACACAAAAAAAAGCTGCTGATATACTGCATTGTGATTGATAAATTGAATTTGCAGGTCCCCATAAAGGAATTTGACAAATCAGGGGAATACAGTCTCAGCATGTCCAGGACCTGGAATGAAACGCGGGCATTATCCCATCTCTACAGTCATTCTTTCCAGGCCAGCCTGATGCCTGCAGCATCCTCTTCGCCTGCTTGCAGCCACAGCAACTTCAACTGCATCAAGGGACAATGTCTTGGTACAGGAGTGTATTTGAGCATTAGCAATTCCTAACCTTTCCTAGGGAAAACAGACTACCTGGACAGAAGAGTCTGTGAGCCAACAGCTGCAGTAGGGTCCAACAGCTCTGCCACCACCCATCCATCCCAAATCTTACATTCGTGCTCTACAAGAGGAAGAACAAAAAGGTATTTGTTTAAAAGCCTGTACTGAAGAACTATAAACAATAAATGACGTTAGTTTAAACAGACAGAATAGCAAGGGTAAAGACAGTGTAATAGTGCACTTCATTTCTGTTTCACCACCAGGCCATGTAGATCTGCCCTATTATCAGCTTTAAATATGATGTCCTCTTTCTGCAGGTCTGCAAACCCCAAACTGACTGCCCAAGACAGCAGAGTGTGTGTTAAAGAGTCTCCAAACAAACGAAAAACTCCCTCAAACATCACTCTGTTCCTTTTCACAAGCAGCAGAGAAAGAGGGGACTAATGCCTCTTCAAGCAAGCAAAAGCATGCAAACCACCTGAGTGTGTTGCCTTCCCCAGCCCTCAGCACCACATGCTTGGGGAGGCACAGGGCAAGGGAGCCCCTTCATAGCTACGCAGTCAAGGCTGAGAGTTATTTGGATTAGATGAGGAATTTCAAGTGGAAACCATCTGAATATGTGTGTGAGCCTGTGTGAAGCTGAACTGTGTTTAAAGAAAACAAATGGCTTCTTATAGTACCTCTGCAAGGCCCGGTTCTAAAGGGGGTATAAGTAAGCCTCCTTTTTCCTGCCATCGCAAATTTACATGGGATTGTGGGGAGTTTTTTCCTGTTCTGAAAGCAAAGAATGAAGAAAAAAACATGCCAGCAACGGTACGAATAAATTGGCAAGATATGCTGTAAATAGCTTTGATACTAAATAAAAACAAAACAAAATAATCACATTGCAGCCATTTTAAGATTTCAGCTTCCTTCTTCACCCCTGCCACTAAGCAGGCTTCCTCAAAATATGACAAGAATAATTCAGAGGGATGCTTGCCAACTATTTTCTGACCCAAATCCTAGAGGTATCCTCCATCTGCAGCAACAGACAGCTCATTGTGGTCTGTCATTATGTTCTGTTTGGTTTTCAACACCAACTACCCTAGTTAATGAAAGAAGATGCAACCACCAAAGACAATGAACAGACAAACATTAGCAGCATTTCTGGGAAGCTTTGAGGAAGACTTCTCTAACCTTGAATAGGCCAGAATACAGAACAATAATGACTTAGGCATGCACGTACAAGTGTATTGCTTTAGCAAACTAGGTAAGCTCAGCTATTAGGAAAACAGGCTGTATAAAGCCTGGACAGGATTTAAGGAGAAGAGATGAAGAGCAGAGCTAACCATTCAGTTTCTGTCACAGCACCACACCTACCTACTTACTTGGCCTCTACCTGCAGGCAGTAAATTTAATAGCTTGAAAGATCCAGGCAGTCAGAAATATTATTCCTATAGGACTGAGACCCAGCTCCACATTGAGACAAGGAGGCACAAAAGCACAAAACATAATCGGTTCTAAGTAATGTTAAGTTTGATGGCTTTGTAATGGAAAATAACTGCGGTGCTTGAAGGTAATTGACATAGTTTCAGGTCCTTAGGACCTTAGTACAAAAGGTGTAAGAAAAGCAGTATCTGAAGGGGGCCTATAGGGATGCTGGGGATGGACTCTTCATTAGGGACTGTAGTGATAGGACAAGGGGTAATGGGTTCAAACTTAAACAGGGGAAGTTTAGATTGGATATAAGGAGGAAATTCTTTCCTGTTAGGGTGGTGAGGCACTGGAATAGGTTGCCCAAGGAGGTTGTGAATGCTCCATCCCTGGCAGTGTTCAAGGCCAGGTTGGATGAGGCCTTGGGTGATATGGGTTAGAGCAAGGTGTCCCTGCCCATGGCAGGGGGGTTGGAACTTGATGATCTTAAGGTCCTTTCCAACCCTAACTATTCTATGATTCTATGACCTGGGGATGGGGAGTATCCTGGACTAGCTGATGTCCAGGATGGAAGCAGTTAAACCACCTGATAAGTAGAAGGACAGGATGATTGCTATGTCTGTAATGTTAATTAAGCTGGTTATGAAGATTGTTGGGAAAAGTAAACAACCCTTAAAGACCACCATCACATTTTTGTATGCATGCGGGAAACTTTCTGGAAAATGATGTAATATGCCCAGTGACCACACGAGGATGGCCTGCATGGCAATACGGTGACACACGTTAGGAGCAGGAGCTATCCCCTGTGTCTCCCGGCGCAGCAATAAAGAAAAACTGCTTGTCAACTTGAAACTCTGTTGGCGAGTTTGTTCCTGGAGTTTTCTCCGAATCAACATCCATATTGTTCTATGTAAATGTTTGCATGCAGCCCTTCGCATCTAAGGTTTGTAGAAATGTATGGTATTTACTCACATGCCATTCCACTAAAGAGCAGCATATTTTTGTTCTTATAATCCTGCACGGAAACTGAAATGGGTATATTTTAACAAGGGAAAAGTAAACAGGTTTCCCCATCAGCTAGATGCTGCAGCATCTCTCTACTGGTGATGACAGTGGCCTGAGATTTTTCTCTACTCATTTCTGACCAAGATTCAGAAACCACCAAAGAAGAAAATTCCCCTCAGAAAATTAGACCCCACAGTTTGACATAGACATTAGTCTGGGGATTGGACCTACTTATCCAGACAATATAGGCAGCACTGGCCTCAACAGCAAAGCTCTGACATTGTGTTCTTCATCAAACCTTCCTATTTTATGTAACAAACTACCATTTATCTGCCATGTAAACATGCTGTACTTAAAATGCTTGTCTCTGATAAACCATTCTCCCCTTTGAGGATCCATTAGGCCCAACATGAATCAAGCCTAAAAAGCTACTTAAAGCTTTTGGAGAATTCTTTGGATTTCCAGCCTCATATTTCAGTTACTGTGATGTTTGCATTAAGATGCTTGTCTGAATTTTGCCCTGCAGGACTCAGAAAAAGAAAAATGTTCCTTTTGTGTGGAACACAAGTGGTGGGTATTCAGCTATTTTTTGTGTATTATGACAGTACCATCTGGCATTCATCTGCCGGGTACCTCAGGAGAATGTCCCCTTCCTACTTGCCTGTATGATGCCGACCAAAATGATAGAGTACACCAAAGGTTAACTTCCTGTAATATGGTCTCTTGGTTTATCTGGAGTAAGACAATAGTTCCTTTATATTCCTAACTTTGCATTTCACGTGTTCTCCTGCCTGCCTGGAAAACAAGGTCATAAGAAATTCTTATGGGTCAGACACCTCCTAATGCAAAGCCAGAGATAATGCTAGCAAACTTAGTAAAAACAATCTATAAGGCCAGTTGGCAACGCACATACAGAAGGAAATATGAAATAGAAATTTGCACGGTTAGATTTGTTCCATTCCACTGAAACGCTTTGTACAGTGGAAGTATAAACAAACCACTACTCTTAGAAGTCATGGTTCACCTGCTGACTCAAAAACTCATGTCTGTAAAACAGCATGAGAGAGGCCAAAGGGACTATCTGTTTGGGTTTCTCTCTTGGTCTCAGCCTAATTTATCTTGTCAGTTCCAAGATCTCCATTCATTTCTTGGAAGAGTAATAAAGGAAGTTTGGATTAGCCATGCCCTCCAATTATTTGATAATCTTTATGCAAACAAACAAGAACCTAGCACGGACCAGTTCAGATTGACTAGTTCAGCTGCTGAGTAACATCTTAAAGCTATTTTCATCCTAGCCCATTCCTCAAACAGCAGCTCCTTCACCCCTTTCAGGATATATACTTTAATATTCCCAACCTACTTCTTGCAAACAGCCTTTTCAAGAGAAACAAGCCAGTCTTGAGCAATTAAGACCTTTAGATCTCCCTTCACTTCCTTCAAAGCCATTGTGGAGGTGCAGCTGAAAACCATTAAATTCAATTGAGCCCAAATGGCCTATAAGTCATAGGGAAACTTCCTCTGGGCTTTTAACAAAGAGGCTTGCTTTAAATTCCAAATTACAAACAAATTCAGCCTGTTCAGCTTTCACATAAAACATAAAAATTAAAGAAAACATACAGAGGAAAAGTTGCATCAAAACAAGGAACAGTATAAGAAAGTACAACCAGTTACTCTTGTTCTGAAGTTACATTCTTCAGTTTGAAATGTCATATTAAGTCATAGCAATCCTTTCTTTAGTTTGGGCTGGAAGCATGCTTTATTCAGTGTATCACGAAGTAAAACTGATGGTATTCACCACTCCTTCTTTTCCTCAGACTTTTTCCCACAACAGCTGAAAATAATACATATTTACATATATACACACTATACAATGTGTACGTATAATGTGTACGTATGTATGTGTAATTATATCACATATAGCTACAAAACTAATCTCAATTTCATATATAATAAGTAGATAATAAATATTTTTGTACTATATATACCTAACATTAAATATTGCTTTATTGTGGGTCAGGTTTTTATCAAGTTGACAAATTTATTAATGTGGCTTTACACTGCAACTCTCAATTTGTCAAAGATTAGGGATCAATATATGTACTGCAAGATCATAAGTCTGCTAAACACTCAAAAGATCCAGGCAGATACTGAACTTGAAAATTATACAGTAAAATTATTCCATAATATATCTTTATTCAGACCCCACATGGGACTAGCATGCTGTAAAAGCCTTTAAAAAAGCCTCTACTTGAGGGTTAATTTCACCCTAAGGGCTCTGAGAAGAAATGTAGGCCCAGATCTTTATGACTTTGTATCAATTAATGTTTTTTACATTCTTTTTAATAAGAACTTGACGAAAAATATCCTGCTCTACTTCTTTTATTTGGCACCCAAGTAACAAGTCATTAGAAGTATTTGAATAGTTTTTAAAAGTGCTGTGGATAAAGATAATGGGTCTGAGAGGCAGACACACACAGTCCTAAGGACGTGAAATTGAAACAAAAAAGTAGCAGGCATCCTCTGTGGCTAATCAGGACCATGCGGAGCACTGATCCAAGACATACAGGCTCGGCAGTTGACTCCCACACAGATCCAACACCTTTGCCATGGTGAGGCAATAGATGTGAGGGGAGCAGGGTACCACGGTCTTCTGGCAGGCTTTGCACCACCACCGTAGGTCCATCAGGGCACTGGGACACCAGGCTATCAAACCACAGTGACTGAGGCATGGACTTTGCCTCCTTCTTATGCCTCTGTGGCAAATGCAGCAAACCCTTTCAGTTGGCTTTGTACCAATGCATTGGCAAGGGCACAGTTTAGTTTATTGCAATGAAACAAATAGAGCTCTTTCCCCCATTCTTCTTCCTCCTCTCCCTCCCTCAGCCCTTTCTCCTAACTGCACTCTTGCTGTTCTCTCTGTACCAGCCAGAGCCACTTCAACTCACCAAACAGGCAGAACAGCAGCTCAGCAAAAGCAAACACTTTAGCAGAGCCTCATACAACAAGCAAGAAGGATGACAGTGCAAAGGAGACAGGACTGTGAAGCCAGGAGTAGAATGAAGAGAAGGTGGCCTCAATTATGGCACCAGGGAGCAATCTACTGGACCCCAACATGAAGTTTGTTAAATTAGCAAAATGAAAGGACAGCTGAAATTTGTTAGCCTGCATCTAAGAAAAAAAAAATGAAAAAGGATGAGGTCAGCATAGTGTATTAAGAGGTTAACTATGACCCCACTCCTTTCTCAACATCTCCAGAAATTTGTTGGTATTTAGACCACAGTCCTGAGACATTCTAACAGAAACTACAGAACTTCTAAGACTGTGATTGAGGTCTTGGAATATTAAACAGACAACTAATTTCACAACAACAAATGAAGTAACACCTATTGGGAAAGTCTGGGGATGACCAACCAAAAAACTAGAAAGGAAAAAACAGATGCTGAAATACCTGTTTGGAAGAAGTACGTTCTCTGTTGTGTTTGTTTGTTTCCTTAATTGTCCTGAATTGTAGCCACCACAGGAACATCATAACTCTGAAGAAGCATAGACAGGAAGTCTTGAAATTCAAGTAAGAGGGAGAAGGAGAGGGGAATCACTCTCTCTCTGCTGATTCCCCATTGCCAAGCAATAGCAAATTGAGACTGAGTCTCAATTTCAAGCATGCTGAAATCACCCCTTCTGGTGGATAACAGCTATCTGCAGACAAATTCATCTCCATAGCTATAATATGGTTACCCTAAGCTTTACAACTCTGAAAAAGACAAGAATTTAAGTAACAAGAAAATCCCCCTAAAAACAGATAGCTCTGCAGAAGGAAATCCAGTATAATTTGGTTGATGTAATTAAAGGGGAGAGATGAGGAATCTTGGGGTGAGTCTGCAGCACTGAACACACCAACAGCACCAAATGCAGTGACACCTACAGAGCCAGCACATCTCTGTCTCAAGCCTGGCTCTGACCTGATTTGTCTTGGGCCAACCCAAATGCAGAAAAACACTGGTACTGGTCATTGTCAGGATGCTTTTGTTTACAAGCTAACTCAGAGAGCTTTTCAAAACACTGTTGTTCTTTTTTTCCTGAGCAAAATCCATGACTTCTAACTTGAAAGGGGATTTCAAACTGGTTGTGATTCATGGGGATGTATGGATGTTTCCCAGGGAGTTTGGAAAGCCTGGACTTTTTTCCCACAACTCCCAGGAAATGCAGTTAAAAGTCTCCCACAGGTTGTTACTTCAGCATGTTGGGACGAGCAGTGCAGGACAGTCACACAGCAGCCTCCATCACAGCTCTTGCGAGGGGCAGGACTCCTATAGATGCCACCTAATCCCAAAGCCAGGGACTTGTGTGGAAACCATTCCATTTCCAGGACTTGTGTGGAAACCATTCCATTTCCAGGACTTGTGTGGAAACCATTTCCCAGTGTAGATGTGACCAGCATTAACTTGGACAACAGCACAGGTCATTTCCATTTCTGTATGTTGCTAATTTATGGAGAAATGGCATAGGACTGGAGGCTAGTGGAACAAAACGGAAGGGGCAGGTGTGTGGAGGAGATGCTCCCTTAAGGAAATGAACATTAGAAAAGTCTTAAGCCAAACGCACACTGAGGACACCACTATATTTAACCTAAGAATGATCCTGCATTAATCCTGATTTAGCCACTGAGATTTTCAGCTCTGACTGGTTACTGCAACTAATGCACTGGAAAGCCCTGGGTGAAGCTTTCTCCCTCACCTCCCTCACACAGGATTCACTTCCAAGAGCTCTTTAAATGTCAGTCCTTGAGCAATGGGTTTCACACAGCAGATCCAGTTGCCTTGCACAATTTGAAGGGAGACCTTCCATGTTTTGCTTTCCAGCTACTTTTACTTTTCTGTTCACCATGAACGTTGCCTTCAGTGATAAAGCTAAGAAACCCCACCTTTGCTTGTTATCCTGGCAATATTTAATTATGACAGCACATTCAGTATACTTCACGAAATATGCAACCCTGTGTGACTAATGAGGTATTTGCACGTAAGGGCCATATACAGAAAACTGCAGGGCAATAAAAGTAAAGAAAAACCATGAACTGATCAGCCAGCTGTTAAAATGATGCAAAGTGTGTCTTATTAAACGTGTTATGTTATATCCATATGATCACTAGAACTCAGCCCTGGCTCCCTCAGTAAAGCTTCATTTTCAAAAACCTATAGGTCTTCTTTTCTATTATTACATGTTAGCTCCCTATTTTTCAAATACTGAAGAAAACATCCACCTTTCTACTGCCTCCCTGCTTTCCACTCATCATATAAGGGCAGTACTGTTTTGATTTTATGTGTGTGATTGCATCTGCTCCAGTGCTAAGCATCCTATCAGCGTATGACCAAATAGCAAAGCTGACATTTTTGCCATGATTATCCACAAAATGTGTTTTCTACCCCTGATTTACAAGAGCTCTATTCATGAGAAATGATTAATAGCTCACTAGCGCTGCCAAAAGCACATAAATCTAGACATCCTCTATGCTCCTGACATGCTGCTCATCTAGTAGTTATGTTCAGATCTCTCTCTCCTTCTCTCCCGCTTATCTATGTCTGATCCCCAGTGGGCACATGCTTGTGCTGATTAGACAATACAGTTGCTGACTGGGACAATCTTAGGCTTATATTACTGATGGCACCCAATTAGAGGTTGCAGAAAGCAGTGTCCTTCCTGGCTTGTACTAGACAAGCATGATTAAGTGTTAAATGGCTTCTGAATTAACAGGCAGCATCACCCATGTGTCTCTTACAAGTTATCAGGGTAAGAAACCAGCTTCATTGCCAAGTTTTTGCTGTTCACAGTCTCCCAGGCTGTAGACTAATAGAGCTGAGAAGAGGGCAAGCTGCACAGAAGCATACACCTGACTCAGCTGATGCTTAACTTATTCAACAAGGTTTCATACACTTGGCATTAAACATGCCTTTAAGCGCCCCACTAAGATGTCAGACTGAAACAAGCACTATCTGAACCAGGGCCCCATTATATTCTCCATCCCCTCACCACGCCACCCCCCCAATAAAAGCCATTTCACACTTCTTGAGCATCCTTCTTCTGAAGATCCTAGAGTGTTTTGCAATTATTAAAGAACGGATCATACCATGTCTACCCATTTTTTGCATAATTTCAATGGGGTTGCTAGCACAGCAAGACACACAAAACCAAGTAGCTTGTCGTGCTTAGTACGTGAAAGAAATGTCAAGGGTGAAGTGCTTTCCCTACATGTATTCACTATGACACAAGCCTTTAATTGTAAAAGCATGTCCTACTTTACAAATAATACAGGGTACAACATGCCTTTTCCTTGCTGACTGATGCAGACCGGCTACAGCTTGCAACTGGTTCTCATTCCTGTATTCACAATGTTCACTGTTCATACAATATGGTGCATTTAAGATACTACCATCAGACCTCAGAATCATGCATAGCTCCCGCTGACTTCTCTGGAAACTACAACTATTACCCCCGCTGTAATAAAAAAAAAGTTATTATTATTAATAAAATAGTCATGAGAGCACTGTTTTCTCTAGGTGTGTTTTGGTAATTCTGTTCTGCTCATTTTTTTTCCTTCCCAACTTCCTCATGATTAATTACTGGTCCAAGCTTACGAGCAATATCAATCTTTGAGTGCACCCACCCAGAATTTTGCAAGACCATGCATTTTCAACAGATCCTCATTGCAGCTGAGTTACTGGGCTTTGTTACTGCATAAGCCACTTCTCAAGTAAATACCTGGAAAGAATTGCACCAATGTGAAGGGATTATCTTGCCTGCTTGGACAGTGTTTAGAAGGGTAAATAAAGTAACAGATAGGCTTCCTTTAAAGCAGTGCTCAACTGTTTCTGTAAAGAAACAGTTTCTGTGCCAAGTGTAAGAAAGTTATCAGCGTTACTTCTCTGGCCACTGTATCACAAATTCTTTTAGAAGCAGAACATTTCACTATGGTATCTTGACATAATCTGATGTCTACATATGTATCCTGCACAGCTGTATGCACAGCACAAGCCATGGGCTACATCCCTGAGAAAGCAGCTGATGACACAAACAGGTGTTCATTGCGGTTGTATTTTGTGCAATGCTGTTTGCAAAGTATATAATCACACAAAGTAAAAAATCAAATAACAGCCACTTTCATTGCTCAGCATGCCCAAGCCTCCCTGGCCGGTGAGTCATAAGCCCCAAAGGGCCTCAACTCCCCACTTACTCCTAAGCCATGCTTGCAGCTTCTTACCTGAGTTACTTTCACTGCATTTGGAACCAGTCCCTCAGACTGCACAGCCTAATTCTGCTCAGTCTTTGCTTTGCTTGATTACTGCCTTCCTACAAGCAGCTAAAAACATGCTTAAATATACCTATCATTTAGCCCAAAGGAAAGCTGTTGAGAACATTTAACATCTTTACCCAGACCGAAAACTTTCTACTAAGAACCATCTGATGGCAGCCACCAACACCTTCCTGTATGAAAAAATGTATTTCTAAAAGAACAACGACATGCAAAGTAAATAGAGAATTCTTCCATCCAAAAACCCCACAACATGCTGCCCCAAATGCAAAAGGAGACTTTTTTAAAAACAGTAAGTTACAAATAATGAAGGATATTTTTCACTCTCATATCTGTGGTGTATGCAAAACATAGCAGTTAGGATGAGGTGTTCATTTTATCATCTTCTAAATAGCAGAATCAAGGCAAATGGAAACTACACAATGAACCCCCTATCTACTGGGTATCTACCCACCTCTCCACCTTCCAGATAATACAAAACCTTTCTTTTCCTTCACAGCTGTGCTGAATACCCTAGAATTGGATAGATCACACACAAAAAGATCCACCCCAGAAAAACTTTCCATGTCTTTTCACCAGTCTGTGTCTTTTTTCAGCCATTTCACCGGGCGCAGAATACATCAGTTTCTCTGATGTAACACCCCTTAGTGGCGCACGTAGGAAACATTATCTATGGGGGTTGGCTACACTATCTAATCAGAGATCTCCCGACAGCTCTTCTTCACTGAATTTCACAATTACACAACTGCAAGCATCAGCAATCCTCATTCAGCAGTTCCATGGGAGCTTTCCTGGTAGACACTATTTACCATGTCTCTTTTACTTTCATTCTTATTTCCCCATCTGCAGTACCCTTTTTTCCACAAGAGATGTTCCTTGTTGCTTTGAAGTTTCATAATGAAAGAAGTGCAGACAAGAATAAATTATATTTGGGGTATTCATTACACCTATAACCTCGAAGGTAGGAGGAAAAGAGAGAGAAGTTTAAAATAACTTAAATTCCTCTCACCCACAAAAACATACTGTCAAATTACATAATTCTGTTCTGGAGATAGATTATTTATCTACAAGGGTTCTTCTGCCTGTCTCCTTTTGTATTATAAAATGCTCTTATTCAAGGTTCAAGCTATTTCAAGGATTGTTCAATGCTGGTTTATTTTATGGCTAACAAATGCACGATTTAACCAAGAAGTAGTAAGTGTAGGAATCAACACTTAACTTGACCTTATACCTCTTCAGCAGGTGCTCTACTTTCACAGACACAGATATGGCTAAAACCACTCTTAGGGGGAAAAAAAGGAAAAGAAAGAAAAAAAAACGAAGGAAATTCTTTTCATGGGTCATTTGCCCTAACTTTCCAAACTTGGTTCCTATTTATTTAAGAAAATAAGTACAAATCAGCATCTGAATTCCAATTAGTGACATAAAGAACCATAATACACTGAAGTTTCATATAGTACTCTGCACATTCTGGTTTAGTAATTCTTAAATCAAAAGAGCTGTCTATCAGTATTTCATGGCGCCATTTTGACAGTAAAAAAATGAATGGATACCACCAGCACCTACCAATATTTGAAATGCAGGCAGCAACTTTGTTTACCACTGCTCCTTTTTCAAGAGCATGTGTTTAAACCTCAAACACTTAATGGGATCACTGTATACTCCCATCTGCTTGGCATATCAAAATGATACCAAATAAATTGTGACATGCTTTGGGACAATTTTATCATTAAATGTTTTACACAGCTTGATGGGAAAAAAAATCAAAAATCTGAGTAACATAAAAGTTTTTTCCTAAGCTAAGGGAGCTTTACATGACCTAAGCTCCGTAAAACAAATAAATGAACAAATTGAAAACCCCAATCTTGAGTTTTCTAAATAAATGAATCCTAATTAAATAAGGAAAGTAAAAGTTGGGTGGTTCTGGCTTCAGCAGAATCAAAGCACATTCCATTACTCAGCTAATACAAGCAATTTTGTTAAACAAACTATACCTTTGTTCTGTAAATTTTGAAAGTTAGGCTTTGGACAGATGTTCCCTGCTGGATGCAGACATGCCAGGGGAAGGTTAGAGTCCCAGCTGTTGATCATCACTTCTTCACAGAGGTTACTGCTCCCTCACATTTGTTGGCAGAGCTTGCTTACAGAAATACTCCCAAAGCCACTTGAAGTTAAAGTGAGTGGCATTACTATTTAGACAGTTTAAGCTAACTAGCACATCTGCTGAAAAAGGTCATGCCTGTCTGTACTTTTAAACTTCCACTGTTCACAAGACTGTAAGTTTTCACAACTTCTTGTCAGGGCAGAAGCTTTTCTCACCTTTTTGTGTAACACTAAATCCCAAATGCCACACTTGAATATTTAGCCTTAAATGTCTCCTAATTAAACACTGACAACTGTGTTAAGTGTGCTAGTGAACTACAGTCTGTTTCAGCTCTAACTTCCTGATTAGCTTTCAAACCCCTTTACATCAAGCTTACGATCTTAGAAACAACAATCAAAATCTGTTATTTCACTGTGCAAGGGCATCCTGCAGACCTGTGTCACACATGTAAGGATACAACATACACAAAATGCAGCTCTAGTGTAGTGATGTTGGGAGGCATCAAGCTTCAGGCAGAACACAGTACTTCAGACATGCTGCAACACTCTAAACAAGCTCCTGACCTCTTTCTGCTCTTTTCCCATTTACAAAATAGCAAAATTTCTGCTGAGTTCTTTGTAATCTGAGTGAAAAGTGCTACCTGCTTGTGTATGATAATTGTTATCAAGAATATATAGATCCACTATTCCCTAGCAACCTAAAAAAACCCAAAACAAAACAAAACCCCACGTCATACAACTGTTTTATCAACAGATAATTAGTATATGAATGGTTATGACTTTAGAGTAATGCAAGGTTTATTTTCTCACTCTTTTATAAGTAACATGTATCTGAATTTCAATATATCTCCAATTAACGGATGCATTGAATTTACAACTGTTTTTTGAGGGAGTTTTTCTGTTTTTTTTTTTTTCTTCTGGCAGGATATTGATTAAGCTGCCTAAAATGTCATTCACAGCAGGCTATTTATGTGATGAAGTTTCTATCCATGTGAAATTGCTATGTCTAACACCTTTTTCCTCTCTATGGAAAAATATTATTTTACAGACAAAACAGGAAGTTATCCAAGGGTCTATGAAAAGAATTTGCTGTTTCTTGCCTTCAGAGTAGAATTACTTTATTTTCATGCCTTTGTCTACCTCTTCTACTGCTTCATCTACACAAAATGCCAAGTAGCAAATTATATGCCAAAAATCATATTAAAAGAACACTACAGATACAAAGTCAGTCACTCAAAACTTACAACCTTCCAAGATCTCCCAGACAACTGCATTTCAGGCTCCTTGGTGTACACAGTGCATGCAGGACTATGGATGCCATGACTATTTTTTCCTAAAGCCATTTCCTCATTCAGTGGACAGACCAAATGCTAATTATTACACACATGAACGTTCAACTTTTTTTTTATTTTTATTCTGACTGCTCACCAGATCTTATTTACTGACCTGAACTCAAGTCTTGTAACGAAGACAGGGTTATGAATGTCTGATGACTTTTCTGTCATGCCATCTTTGCACTACTTGCATGCTTCGTAAGCCAGAAATCACGGATGGGACTCCGTGAATGGGATGAGCTTCCCCTCATTTCCACAGGTAAAAAGATGATATAACAGTAACCTGGAAAATAGTAGTTATTAAATAGCTTCAATTAAATCTCCACAATTAATTTACTTTTCACCACGTCCTTTCTACGTTGTAACAGTACTTGAGTCCTTCTTGCGTGTACACTGGGACATTTGTAAAGCCTGGACTCTTGACATCATTGCGATACATGGCTTCTACTTTCCACTTATTGAATTCTTTCTCCAAATCATTGGAGCATCTCAAGAAAATGGACAGAAACATCTATTTTTAAGACAAGAGAAAAAGCAGCACATTTCTCTTAAACTTGTTCTCAGGAGGGAAAAAAAGAAGATGCAATTTTTTCTGAAGGTTCAGATATTCAGTCAGATGCAGTCTCCCAGTCTGTACATTTTTAGTCCAAATAACATGCATTTGACAAATTCATAAGCAATGGAAAACAGGGTCTTGTGATGAAAAGTGTCAGGCAAGCTTAACTACAGGTGGCATTCACAGCCTTGCCTATAATTAGTATCTCCTGTGAGGAGTCTGATGGTAATCCAGATGAGGCAGGCAGCGCAATGACTCTCTGCATACCTACACAAAAGAACAGGGCTGCATTAAGAGGTCTCATTCATTCCTCTGATGATCTGAAACAAACAGGCATCAAATGATTTATACCATGAAATCAGTGTTCACAACCTCAGCAGAGTACCTGAATACAGCACAGAAGCAAAAATGAGCAACTAAACCCCCTTCTTGACATTCTTAGATACAAAGCAGTAAGTCAGTGAATTATTACCTCATAAGGAAGCCAGAAAGGAAAACTTCACTTGCAAACTAACCACTTCTAGCTAGCTCAGAAGAAATATGGGACTTTAACATTGCCAGTTTTTACCCTGGTAAGTCATGGCTAGGTCTTTCCCAATATGGCCAACAGTAACTGCCAGACAAGTCTTCTCATAGTTGACACTATTCCATAATGGAAAAGGCCTTGTCCCTAATAAACTTGGCTCTATGTCATTGTAAATAGCACCTTAAAATGTGACTAACATCTGTATTCCCCTTTGTTTTACTTTGCTAATGTTTCTACAGCCAGCATTTCTCCAATGTGGTTTTTATGTGTGTCTATGGATTACATGAGTAAACCATTGCTCTATCACAGCTCATTTACTCAACATACTACAACATACTGTAGTCTCATAAAGGGCTAAGAAATCCTTGATGATTTGAAACTTCATAGTACACTACTGCACTTAGCAGAATCACTAAATAATAGTAAAATAAAATCTGTCATTAACTGAATAATTGTTTTATGTCCCCCCATGGAAGTGGAAGGAAACATATAAATAGTTCACGTCTTTTTATGGAAATGAAGACCAACACATTCAACTAGCTAGGGGGTGGTTTTCCCTTTCTTAAAATCAGAAAATGTTTTTAAGCACTTATTTATGCTTTCAAGACTGTCTTGACATCTGTTCTTAAAAAGCACAATGAAAGGCACACTTTTAACTACAAACACTGCTAAAATATGGTAACACTCTGTTTTTCCCTGCTGCAGAACTGCCAAGTAATAAGGATTTGCATGACTAAGCTTCTATTATGCTGACATATGCAAAACTGAGGAACAATCATTCTTTCTTGTTTGACAACACTTAGAAAGGAAACACTCCTTTTTCTGTCCTGTAGGACATGTTGGGCCTTGGGCATGATGAACAGTATCATTCAACCAAATCAATTTTTAAATGGATGTTTAAATGCTGAGTTCTCTTAAGCAGAGACGCTTGCATAGTGACCTTAATATGTGAGCTAGAGGTCACTAGGGATTTGACTAAGACTTGCAAACATACCGTATTTCACTTGACATGTCTCTACAAAGAAACCACCACACCATTTGGAATCCACATCTTGGAATGTTACACAAAGGTTTAAATAAGCTTCTTGCTTTGCAAGAACTCCCAAAACTGTGATCAATGTATTGGATTAAAACAATATCCAGCTGAAGGATAAAAATGTTTATAAAATATTTTCAAACTTAGGTGCTTAAGTTCATTTTCACACCAGTAGCTACCAGTGGCAAACTTTCCTCTGGGAACAGCATCTGCAGGTCCAATTGACTTGAAATGACTGGCAGGCATGCAGCTGCCCAGAAGAGTATGAACTATCAGCCTAATTTTAGGCACAAATTTTAAAATGCTGCCCTCTTTCAGAATGAAATTTCTTCTTATTTACTCAGTATCTTCCATCATACTGCACAGGATACCACAACTTAGATTTCAACATAGACCACAACAAAATGTACATAAAATGTAATTCTGGCTTAAGGTACTCGGGTGTAATGAGGCACCATTTCCTTTCTAGACACCTAATCCACAGCACAACTTACAACACACATCTATATGAATGGCCATAAACTCATATGTGTCTCAAATCTACCTAGAGCATCTAAATGCCACATACAAACTAAGACATATATTTATTTATAATTTCTACAAAAGTGTATTTTTAAAGATAAAACTGTCAGTTGCAAAATATTTGGAAACTGGCTCACAAAACATTACTTCATCTCTTATTAGAACCTTGTGTAATCTCCCAGATAGGGTGAACAGCCTGTGGAAGTCCATGAGAAAGAAGCATATGATGCCCACATTTGTAAAGATGCAGAAAGAGAGCTAGTATTCAACACACATCAATCACATTCTCTTGCAAGGAATTAAATGGACTTTCGCTGGTGAGCCCAGCTTGGTGGGCAATGTCCAATGTTGACAAAAGGATTCTGAAAATTACTGGGATTGTAATTAAAGCATAGTGGTGGAAGGGAGAGGCCACAGCTGCACAGCCTGAATGCATTGCTGGTGCCATTGCACATTTGACATCCCATTGCTGCGTTCTGGATCAACTTTCATTAATGGCAATCACTGGCAGCCGTTTTCAGCCTGGGTTTGTACGTAATGAGGCTTATCTGCCTCTTTCCATTTGGTTACCTCTTTCCACAACCTCCCTCTCCCCTAACCTCCCTCTCAGAAAACTTTCTGAGCTGTTGGCCAACCCAAATTAGTGATTACTCTGAGGGAAAGGCAGGCAGAGCTCAGCTGCCACTGTTGGCAGCACCAATTGCTCAGGTAGTTCTGAGCATGCACAGTGCTGATCTAGACAACCTGCACACTGCTCTTTTCAGAAGAGCATGCCATAAAAGAAATGGAGAAAGGTCAACCTAGTGCACTGTGAAGTGGAAGGGACAAAGGGCACCAAGCCAACATTAAACAGGTTTTATTAGTCCCGCTGCTCACAGATTGACTTCTTTCTGTGCTGATTCTCCTCTATATGGTCTGCTCACATTTAGCACATACCCACCAATAGTGTTAGTACAGTCAGAACAGCATAAGGGAAAATGCACTGATGAAAAGACAGATTTGCTTTCCTAGTGACCTACCAGAAGTCGCCTGGAACAACCAAAAGACAGAGATGACATGAGAAAAGACTACAGATTTAATAATTCCAGTGTACAGAAGTAAGCCTCACTGCAAATCTTTCCTAACCATGCACATACATACAAAATGAGGATAGTTTTCTGCTTACTGTTTTTACAGCTTTTCGGCAACTCACCAAGTATTATCTTAATGACAAAATTAATAATTCCTCTTAAAACTTATCAGTAGCTAGCAAGTGTCCTGAAGAAGATACACATTTCCTTCCTTTCCCTGTTCCCCTCCAGGATCACTTTCCTCAAGCAGGAAGCCCTTTGTACTAGGATTTAGGCTGAGAAACCTACACTCACAATCATAGGAAAATCAGATAAATAAGAATGGAATTAACCCATGAATTAATTATTTGATAACACTGTCTTCCAGATTAATGTCTCCTTTGGATTATCTGATGAATGCTACAGTTAACTAACTTTCTTTTGATCCTCCTACTGGAAAATACAGCAAAGATTAGATGGCGGGGGTGGAAAGATAATTATGCTCAAGAAGATGACAGTATCTTATACATACTATGAAGGTTAAACTCAAGTAGTTCCTTCTTAAGACTCCTACTACCAAGTAGAGATGCCAGTGTGAAGCTGTTTAGCCAGTTTCAAATTGGTACATGTTCTCATGCTCTTGCGACACCTGGCATATGGTGAATGCATTGAAACTTGTAAAAAAACAGTGATTCATTGTTAATCATTCAGAAAAGAGACAGAAATTCATGGTAACCCTGTACTTCTGGAAAAGTACATCTACACCCCAATTTTTACCTGTTTTATGAGACAGAAACTGCAGGTGAGGTTAAGATCAGGATCTGGATGTTGGTATAACAAAATTTTGGGGAGTGTCACTTAAATCCACAGTTAATCCGTGCAGTATTATGTATGGTGAGCTGTGGATGTTCAAGAAGTGTCCCCACAGTCAGGAAGATCTTCTGGCATGATCTGTGTGCCTTTATGATGGTGAGGCACTGGAATAGGTTGCCCAGGGAGGTTGTAAATGCTCCATCCCTGGCAGTGTTCAAGGCCAGGTTGGACAAGGCCTTGGGTGATACGGTTTAGTGCGAGGTGTCCCTGCTTATGGCAGGGGGGTTGGAACTTGATGATCTTAAGGTCCTTTCCAACCCTAACTATTCTATGATTCTATGACACTTTCAATGGTAGGGTCAGCCTTACACAAGTAGCTTCATCCATGGGCTGAAGTGGATTTTCTCTTTTGCATTGTAATGGCTGCATTCTGATCTCCTGGTTTGACTTAGTTACTTTTCATAAAGCACTCACATTTCATGTGTATGTATTCCAGCAAAGTATTGATTTGCATAAGGAACATTATAAGTAACTTTTTTTACCAAAAACTTGCCGTTTTACTCTCACACCTACGACCTTCCATAGTTAATTCTCAGGGTCTCAACTCCGCACTTTGATTTCTCCAACAGGTTATTCTACCATTAAAAAAAAAAAAGGCAAGTTAATTACTTGTCTTGTCTAAAATAACTTCAGTTCTGCTCCAGGCTGAGCAGGAGAGATCTTCAGGTTTAGCAGTCCCTGCCACTTTCTTCCTGTCTCATCAACTGTGCTTAGCACCGTAAGTCAGGAAATCAAGAAGTCAGCCAAAGTGAGGCTGACCCTATGGAAGAAGACACAAAAGGGGTAGGCACACACACACTGGACTGGTGGATTGAGAAGGAGCTTGATCCAGTCTTTGATGACTTAGAGGACAGTTGGGAGGGAGCATGTGGGTGGGCAGTATGGGGAGACAATTGAGGAAATGAAAGCATGCATAGCTGTGTAATGGGAGGGCAAAGTGAAAGGATGAGCTGAAATGCCAGTTCTTGGAGCACTGAAGCAGAGAACCTGCCCTGTGTTAACCCCTGAGTGACACAGACTGGGTCTCCAGGCTTCTGGCTATCCCTCTGTCCTGCATGAGCATAACATTTCTGCACCAAGTTATCAATGCATGGAAGGATCACAATAGAGTATCAAAGGCTTGCAATGGATCTGCTGCTGCGCTGAACTTGGGAGTGAGTGCAATAGCACCAGGGACTCTCCTCATCAGATACTACTTCTGCGTCAGGTTAAAAATAACTCCTGGGAGACTGCACATCCACGTACAGCAGGTACAAAATGCAGAGCTAATAATTATAAAGTCTTGGATCAAGATGGGTAAGCCCTCAGGAATTCTGGGGAAGCTGTGAATTTGAAACTGTACTTCACCTGGCCCAGGCTCAGTTCTGCTGTAAATCAGAACTGAGGAAACATCATCAACAGATAAACAACATCATAAATTCTGTTGCTTAGCTTCTCTTTTCATTGCAGCACATTTCATGTGGCACCAAACATACTGAAAAATGCACCCCCAAAAAATTAATAATCTTTAAAATTGTACTCCTCATCCCAGTTCATCAATTACATTAATAACACCATCAATATACCAGAAGACAGAGCTTTCTCTAAATAAATGAGATCTACGCTTGTTTCCAACAAAATAAAACATACATGATACCTGAGGTATCGTATATGGGAAAGCTATAAACTAAAAAAGGAGCAAAAGTGCTAGCTACCAGACTAAATTCACCTTCCACATGCAAAGCACTGCCTGTATTTTTTTTTGTATTTTGTTAATAATGCAAAAATACTGAGGTTATTGTTTAAACATATCTTCCAAAGAACACAGAACAGTTGGAAAATCAAGAGATAGATGATAAGGAAGACGTTCACATTTAGATCAGTTAGTCACCCTGCACCTCCTGGTTCTCTGGAAAATGTAAAAAAGCAGGCAAGAGTGTTACATGGGGCACGACAGCAAGGAACGCATAAGGCTGGGTTTGTTCAGAAGTGCCTCCACAAAAGAAACAGCCATAGAGCTATCCAACCCAACCTCACATCTGCTTCCAATTTTATAGTCTTCGTGTCTTTGATGAAAATCCAATTTTTCCCAAAAGGAATTGCAGCACAGTTGAGTAAAGAAAGGTCTATTGATAAATTTAATGCATCTTTTACAGAGTGTGATGCTTCAGGGGTTTGGTGGTGGGGGGAGAATGGGTTTGTCTCATAATATTGTGCTGCATCTCTAAAGCTCCCTTTACATATCACCCCTTCATAACCTAAGAAGTGGTCTGTTTAGAGCAGCAATGAACTAGAGGCTTCAAGCTAGGTCAGCTTGCTTTTGTCAGAGTCCCTAGGCATCTTAGACACTCACCTCTATCTAACCAGACAGTCTGACATATCTTTTTTTTTGCATGTTTTTAAGCAACATGAGGTAGCACACATCCAAGAACATTGACACCAGTGTGTCCTTTTGACACCCTCTCCAAAGACAGCAGTAAACAAAAACTTCAATAATAAACAGTGCTTATTTTACTGTGTTTCTTTCATAGTTGCCCAAGAAAATTCTTTATCCTACAATAAGCACTGTTCAGATAGTTCTTAGGGTAATGCTAGCCCTACCTATGGGCTAATTCTTGTTCCAGCTACTTATATTATACTCTGGCCCTTTCAAAGTTAAGTGAAATCAACAGGGACAAGACACACTGCTCTTGTTTCAAGGCACACAAAAACTTTGGGGTCTTGTCTGTCATCAGCCCACTATTTTCTGCTCTGCAGCCTTGTTGTCAGAAACAGTCCCCAGGCTACACAGGACACATAGCTTTTCAGGGGGACATGAAAGGTACTATAAATTGCCATCCGACACAATTGAGCCAGAAATCTGACTAGTATAAGGATGCAAAATTCCACTGAAGTCAGGGGGCCTGTGCTCATTAATGTCAAGGCTTCATTTCACCCATTAAAAAGTGAACTGTCAGCTAAGCTATGCTCTGTGAACTCTTGTGGGATTTCCTGCCTTCTTAAGTTACCCATTTCCAGTTTACCTACAAGCCCAGTCTAAATGCATGAATTTAAAATAAAATGCACTTCTAGAGACATAGAATAGACTGTCCATATTACATGCTGCTTCCATCATCAAAAACAAAACAGAAAACCAAAACAAACCTAAAAATATTGTGGCTTTAGTGTAAAAGCACACCTATCCTCCTAAGCAGCCTGGGTGGAGGAAAGACAGAGGACTCTGATGAGACAGGAAGGTCAGGTCAACTATAGGACAAAGGCCTTAGTGATGATCTTGCTTTCTTTGCAATGTAAATCTACAGGGACTGTACAAGTTAACCTGCTATTTACAAGGGATAAAAAAAAAAAAAAAAAATTAAATTAACCAAACAGCCCAATAACTTTTTCCTTTTCTGCAGCCAAGACAAAGCCACAGCAAGGTCATACTAGTGCTCATTTACTTTACATAATTTCTTATTTGAGCACCTGTCTGGGGGTCTGTGGAAGCATTGGGACTGGATAATCCACTGAATGATCTTTAATCAGACAGTGATATTAGGTGCTAATAGCTCTGATAAAGGGGCTGTTTAACCCAACTACTAACACAAAGGCATGTCTGCCACAACGACTATTTCAACAATGCATTTGCCCCTCATATTAATTAAAACTAATTCCTTGCAGGCCACAGAAAGCACAGAGTAAACCCGCATGGAAAATGTCTAGGTTCTACCACGACAAATCACATTAAAGAAAAAAAAATAAAATTATCCTTAGGCAATTAAATTTGTCTCAGAAAATATACTCTCTTGGAAATTCTCAAATTGTAAATTCACAGCTAAAAAGGCTGCTGATAGAGTCTTTTGAATGTGTAACTATATATCTGTAGCTCTGTTCTGTGACTTCATACTAGTCATTAAAAGCTTCTAGTAAGTCAAATAAAAAGCACTAAGCCTTGCTAAAGGTCCTGAGATGACAGTTATTTACACATCATTTAGATGATTGTCCCAGACTAGAGTGGTTTAAGTGAACCAGCACAGTTAAGTCTCCTAGATAGGTTATCAGGATTTCATCTTTTTCTCTATCTCTAGAGAGCTTAAATAAATTATGTATATATACATATTTATCAGGCTATAAAGGGGTATATTCTTAACAGCCTGCATACAGCTTTCAGGCATAAAACTTGTAACTGGAAAGCTGGAAAGTCTTAGTTAAGATCATACTCACAAATGATGGCTTACTCTTTAGATGTGTTTGGTTTTCAGAAAACTGTTTGGCTTTCCAAAGGTCCTAGCATACTAAAAGAAATACATGAAAAACACACAACTAAATTTGGCACTTTGGTACTTAAATTAATCCCCAAGGATATTATGGCTAAGAAGTAAAACACATCCAGGTTAACCCCCCGCTTAATTTCCTTCTGGAGTCTGTGAATGGAGAGACAATCAGCTAGAAAAATGTGAAATTGTTAACAATGTAAATGAAGGCCTGAAAGCTGTACTCAGATGTGACAGCATGGACCCTTTTCCCAAAACCTGTAAGAACCAAAACGTGGGAGAACAAAAGAGTGTTATGAAAGAGCATGCTCCAGAAATCTGTGCAATGCTCAGATAATCTTCTGATAAAATGAGAGCATAAGCTTCAAAGACTGATATGTTAAAGTTTTATAGCCAGAAGGTCAGTGCCAGTTATTTATATCTGTCTTCAGGCTAAAGAAGATTAAAACCCATCTGGAGACAGTCCTGGGCAACCTACTCTAGGTCACCCTGCTCCAACAGGTGATTTAGACAAAGATGACTATTACAGATCATGTCCAATCTCAATTTTCCAACTGTGAAAATAAAAAAGAACAAAAAAATCTACCATGTGATATTCCAACTATAACATCTACTCGTCTCACTGGGAAGTTAAGACAAGAAGTATGTATGTAACTTCTGTTGAAGGTAATGCAGCAATATTTCATGAGCTCCATCAACTTTCACCATGTTAAAAGTGATTCCAAGTAGTTAGGAATGTGAGAAATCTTTCCTATACAGGACTTTTTTCAAACCTGTAGCATTATCTTAATGCAGTTTTCCTAAGTGAATTATTTATTAACTTGTTAGTCTCATTGATCAGCACAGGAAACTACCACCAAAGCAGTCAACTGGACTTCTGAGTGCAAATAAATAGCAAGCATTTAAAGGGATATGCTTCCTTTGATGCACATAGGAAGCTCCAATTCAACAATAATGGGAAGTATACAAGGAATTATCTTGCAAAAAATCATGCAAAATAAAGACAACTTTTTACTACAGTTGTTCATGAGTTGGTTTTGGTTTCCATTTTTAACCTGATTTACATTAAAGCTAGCCTGAACTCTGGTTAAGCTTCCTCACAGGATATAATCTGCTCTCTAACTGCCATTACCAAGTTCTTCACTATACAGGCTTCTGTAGTTTCTTTGAAAATGCATTTACTCTGGAATCACTAATCAGTTCAAAAAAACTGAGTAATGTTATAGGACTTAAAAATAACTTTTATTCTCAAATAAAGCATCCATATAGGAGACTGTTTTGTAAAGTAGTTTGTCCCACAACAGCTGTGTCAGTTAGCCTTCTCATTTAGGTATGTCCCAAGCTTAGCCATGAAGAATTTTAAACTATCATTAGCACAATGCCAGGCTTTATTATTTTATGAAGACTTACAAGCCAATCACTTCCTGGTTCTTAGTAAATTCATAGCCCAACTGTCAGGGGACTGCAAATATAGGATTATGTTAGGCAGGCCATTGATTGAGCTATTTTATTCTTAAGGAGGCAAATTAATTTCATCCTGGATTGTTTTTTTTCTACCCCCAAGAAAAATGCATTGAAGGCACTGGCACTGAGAATTAACAGAATCTTTGTATTTGTCAATAAGGTCATGCAAGCGTTGATGCCTTCTGGAAGCAAACTTCTGTTAGAAATGCTGTTGTCATTCATTAAAAAGAAATAGTATCTTAGAAGCCTAAAAAGCATCCCAATTTTCCAAAGCATTTTTGTTCAAGACTAATCAAATCACCTTGCGCTTGATACCAACAGAATGCTGGTAAATCGTGACTATAACAATGTGACCATAATTATCTATTGTTAATCCAAACAAATATTTCAAATAGCAAAGCACAAACAACTGCTACTCACCATGGCAGAAAGTCTTAGACGGGGGGTATTTCATTCATGATTATTTGAATTATGGCATTTCAACTGGTGGCCATTTTCTTTGTCGCTTTATCCTTAGACTTGATCAACATTCCAGATCATGTCTGCATACTTTATGGATCCCACCAATAGCTAGATTTAAGATGTAAAATAAAAATCAACTTAATTTAATGTGACAAGAGTGGCTTTGTGTTTAGGCTTTGCTCCCAGTCATTTATTTACTCCCTGTGTATAAAACTTTTGTCTTTTAGAACAAGAAACTCTACTTGTCTGCATCTTTCTCTGGTATCTACCTCCTCATTTTCCAAAATGGTTATTATTGCATGTACTGCCATTGTCACATAGGCATTGGCATCCGCAAAACTTACCACAAATGAACTTTTTCCAGAAAAATACCCTTTCCACTAACCCCCTCAAAGAAGGGGTGCAATGTTGTTCAGGTCAGCGAAGATGCAGGCACGAAAAAGAAAGGAACTTGGCCTAAAAGAACACTGACATACTTGGGATCACCAACGAGCTGCCCTTCACTTTAGACTAACACAGGCCATTTTTCCTTTCTCTGTGGCACAGAGCTGTCTGCTGTATAAGACCATCTGGAGAATTTTACTGAACTTTGGATAGTGATGAAACTTAGGCCCCAACCTTCCCTGTTGCCTTCCTGTAACACATTATGATTATGCTATTGATTCTAAGCTTTCTACAGAGTTCTCTGAAATGTCTTTTGGCCATTGTATAGGAAGTCTCTACAGTGGAAATCTGCGTGGCAGATTTTCCCTGTACCCTCCTGGAATAAACATTGTATTTATGGCCAACAACAGCTTGCAGATCCTAAACTGAGGGACCCTGACTTTTTTTCAGTCATGTCACTTGTCTCTGTCAGTGTAAATATCTTCTGGGGATATCAACCACACCTCTTTGTTTTAATGGCATATTGCCACATTGTGATGGAGGTGGATGAACTCTTCTTGGGAAACTGGAAGTTACCTTGTTTTGAAAGAATCACATTTGCTTTCATATTACATAGAAATGCCAGTGTTTTATAGCAGTGAATCCTCATTTTGATCTTTCAGGGATTATTGACCTGTTAGAAATTCCTAGATGCATTGACAGTAAAGAAAGAAAGCAGAGACCATAATGTGGGAAGATGGGAACACACTGGAGAATTCCTGTAGTCTGTTTGAACTGGTTAGCAAAAAGGCCTGCTAACACTGCTCATCAAAAAGGAGATGCTTTGTAACATGAGCCTCTGCACCTTTCCCTGAAACCACGACTTGACTTTCCAAACATAAACTATTAAGGAAAAAAAAAGAAAAGCAGCTTATTTGTAAGCCTGATCAAAAGTGATAGGCATCACAAATAGATTAGAAGCAGGGAAAAAGGTATACATCTTTTCAGAAGCAGATATAATCATGAAAATAGGGAGAAGGAAAGTCTTCAGGAATATACTTGAATGTTATTTTATTTATTAAAAGTAGTTTGGTTAGAATTGCTGCATGACATGTTCGTTTACCATCCAACTCTCAACTTTTACTCATCAAAAACATACAGAGAGGTCTAGTGGATTAGCAATTCTTGTCCTACAAAGCAATCTTGACTGGTCAGCCTACAGTCTTGTTTCTGGATTCTGTAACCATAAGCACCGATATAAATTTTCTAACAGAATGATTTCCCACCAAAACGCTCAAGCCAAATACTAAGGTCTTTAGAGTAAGTGCCTTTACTTGAGAGGGTGGTGAGGCACTGGAAAAGGTTACTCAGTGCTGGAAGATGCTGCCCAAGGAAGTGAGAACATACTCTTTATTTCTTCGTGTTGTGAAAGGGAACATTTCCAGTCCTGCCAATTGAACTGTTTTGGGTTCCTGGGCTTTTATCCCTCTGGCTAAGGGAGTCCCAAAGGCTCAGCAGGAGACAGATTCAAGGTGCTCATGGCTCAGCACGCTGCCATTGAGTTAACAACTCTCAGGTGACAAATGAATGCTTTAAGTCATCCTTTCTTACGCCTCTTCTTTGAGAGGGTTGACCATACGGATGGGGATGTCTCCTTTTCCAGGAGGCCTCAATCGAGTTAAATCAACGTATTTGTAGAATTAACAATACAAAACCTAGAGCAACATAAAGTGTTCCCACACTTCAGTAGATGATTCTGCTTTCTGTAGTCAAAAAATCAGACTCCTACAGTACAAATGATAGAGGTGGTGGACTCATGATCTAAGCACACCCATGTGCCTGGGAACTACCAGTGAAATAGCAAAGAAAGACCAGTGAAATAGCAAAGAAAGAAAACCACTTAACATCTCAGAGGTAATTAAGCTGTAGTTTACAGTTTACTGCATGCTTTGGCTATGATTTTAGTAATTTTGATCCATCTGCCCCCTTTAATTTCTAAGATATGATTTTCATAGCTCCCTATATAAATATATGTGCAAATGTGTGCACCTGGTATTACAAACACACTGAAGTTGCATTGAAAACTGTCAGAGTGAGTGTTGTGAAAGAGGATATTATGAAAGCCATTGTTTTCTTTTTCACATCCTAGGAAAGAAAAATATACATACATAAATAGGTAAGCATTGTGACATCTTAGCACAATTCACCTGCTCTCTATCATTCTCTCATCAGTTGTTTCAATGAAAGGTAAATGAGCATATCCACAATAGATCTTGAAAAAAAGAAGTCTAATATAAATATTTAACATAAAAATTATATCTGTGGTAATTCAGGCTTTAGATTTTGATTCTGAAGGTCTTAGTCATTTCATGCTGCAGGATATTCCTTCCAAAGTGTGTATCCTAACTGTGGCAGTAATTCTGAAATTTTTACTAATTTGTTAAAGAAAAGAGTCTATTTCTATCCTAATTTTGTATCCCTACTGATGACAGTAGATATTGACTCAAAAATACACCAATAAAAATTACATCACGTATTTTGTCAGAATAAAAATACCAATCAAATGTGCAGATAGTTTACACATAAATGCAGTTATCCCCAAACCATGATGATTTTTATTTTAGCATTTTTCTATCTGAGATCATGGCTTTTTTTGTCGGACCCGGCAAGATCAGTGGTTTTGCCCTGCCTCTCCCTTTTCCTTTACTGTGTAACTGCCTTATACAAAGTGATACTTGTATGCCAGCAGGTAATATATTTATGGAGTAGTCACCCAGACCTGACAAGTACTGTAGTGTACTTCTTTTGAAAATCGCCCAAGGTGGGGTTATTTCATCTGCTTTGACAAATTGTATATGTATTATCCACATTATGCTGTCACATCTACCTTAGGTTCATCAGGATCTTACTGATGATGTTGTTTTCAAATCTAAACACAGTATGGGGAAAGCAAGCAAGCAAACACGCAAACCAACCTATCTTAGCAATAATGTTAAAAATAAAGCCTGAAACAGTGACACAGTGCAATAGCCTTCAGTGCTTTTTAATTATTTTTTTTTTAATAGCTGTGTTCTAATTCTTCAGAGAACAGAGAGGGGAGCTTTGAAAAGGTGCTAATAGACCATGAATTTGCAGCAGTGTAGTTCACAGCTAAACACACTCTCACTTCAAGCTCGGGCAGGAGAAAAAAATAAAAATGAGGACACCACAGAAGTGAATTAAAAATCATTCAAACAGTCCTATCAACAACCAGGGCACTAGCAGCTTATAAGATCAGCTTCATTTGGCAGGGTGCCCATCATGACATGACCAAAGAGGGCCAGGGCAGGAGGATACCTTCTGGCTTGCAAAAAGGATATGGGGCGGGCTGCCAGGGGGAGGGATGGCAGCAAAAGGAGCATCATGTAAGCCTATGTTGAATTCACTTGTTTTACAGAACACAGACAGGAAACTTTTAGGTCTTTTAAATGTGTTTGAAGAGTTCTTCTATATTTTAGATGGTAGACAAATATTCTCTGGGTCAGCTGCACTGCAGGGAGAGATTACTATCACAAAGCCCCTCCTCCCGCCTAGGGGTACTGTCCCCTCAAATCTCCCAGAGATGTTCATGTGCTATTCTCCAAATGAGACTGTGGTTCCATGACAGTCTAATCCGATCTAAGTTGGGGCTGTTGCAGTCCTTCCAACCCCAGATGCTGCCTTTTCCTGTGCCGGCAAGAATGCTTGTCTGGTCCCACACTGAACTGGTTCAGAAAAGACAGAACCAACTTGAAAAAATCTAACACTTCCCTGACAGTTCAGCTTCTTGTGGAGTCAAACAAGCACCAGCGCTGGTGCAAGAGATGGGGTGGGGATATACGTGATGCAAAGCCAGGCTGCAACAGCTCTGGTTTGGATCAGCTTAAACCATTTTGGAACCGCACTCAAGGCTGGGCTAGCCAACGCCTGCTATTTAAACTGCTTGTGCTGATCCCGCTCTTTTGACTGGCTCAGGTTTGGGAGTGGTCGTAAAAAGAGCTTCCTCACCGCATCAGAAGGGGTGAGTAGCTTCCCCTTGCTATCGGTAGCCCTTTCCTCAGGGACACATCAAAGTCTATCTGGACTAGAAACTGAAATAATCCCTCACCCTTTCTGAAGTTTACCAGGTTTTTAGTCAGCAGTGAGCCCAGTGGTTTGCTACTTGCTGACTTGTTTGCACACATCACCATATCATATGTATGCATACTAGCACAGAGATGGGGAGCAACACAAAATATCAAACAGCAAACATGTAGTTAAAACAGTTTTCCTACCTTCAAAGGTCATCTGCTTATTCCCAGTAGTAGCTGTGGAACAGTTTAGAGCCAAAACTCTGGAGGGCAAAATCAAGGATACCCAAATTAGCAACCAGAGAAGGAGATACACTTTGTATCTTTACTTGAAAGGCAGGTTTAATTGCCAGCTCTTCCAGTCTACCCTCATCACTTTCATTTAACAAGTATTTAGTTCTGCTGGACCCACATACATCTGTGAAGAGTACATTCTGCAAGGTATCATGATGACAGACACATTAGGAACTGGAAAAGGTCAGACATTAGAGCTGTGAGCACTATATAAAGCAAGCAAGAAAGAAAAAAAGTCACAGTTCAAGAAATGAGAGAGGAAAGGCTGGATTCACTGGGAAAAGCACCTGAACTTCTGAAGAAACAAAGGGAGAAACCAGTTAAGTTAGAAGAAAACCCTGAAGCCACCTTTTAGGTGCCAGACTTGGTACTAGGAGGTAAGTCTATACCTACAAGTTCCCAGCCTGTGACATTTCACAGCAGCACATCTGAATGGTTGAGTGAAATGGCATGGGAAAGGAGCAGGAGTAACATTGCCCAGATTTCAAATTGTGTGAGAAAGGGAAATATCTAAATACCCTGAAAATACTGTTGTGTTTGCTGGTGGCAGGAAGCAAATCCAAAACATTTATACTGGGAAGTGAAGAAGGAAGAAGAGAGAAAGATGTAGTCAGGGGTTAGTTCAGTAGAACAAAAAGTCTAACCCATATGCTTGCAGAATTTCTTACTGAAAACACTAGAACTAAAATTACATTTTTTTCTTTTTAAATAAGTAAAACTGTTAGGCTTATTGGCAAGCAGCCAGTTGTTTATTGGCAATTGCTTTATTTTCAGATGCCAATTTATTCCCTAAATGTCTTTGGGTTGAGACCACTGCCCTGTTCAGGGGGTAATCCACTGGCCAGCATAGAATTGCCCCTTAGGTGAACTTCATTTGTAACATAATGGAGATTTGCATGCTCTGTCCTAACAGGAATGCTCCAAACTGGCTTAACACTCAAGTCATGAATGTTATCTGTTGTCTATCTCCCCTCTCAAAAAAATGTGGATGAGTTCTGCTTTTTCAGATTCTCAGGAGAAATACAAAGATCTTCTCTGCCAGTTGCAGATGTGTTCTATTTTTTCCCCTACATCAGAGCTTCTGAATCATCCTTAATAATAAGCAAAGGCTATTCATACCAAATGGGGAAGTGCTCACACACTATGATGATAAAGCATTTCATCCATTAAAAAAAAGAAAAAAAAGAAAAAAAAAAGCACTACCCACAGAACTGCAACATCACATCATCTGCACTTTGCTGAATGTTCACAGAACAGCACTGGAAGTTACTGAAGTGTCAGATAGTGATTTCATCATGTGTCAGGCCTCCCACTAATAAATGATTCATCTCTCTCAGTACTGACACCTCAAAGAATTAAGGAAGAGAAGAAAGAAATTCATAAACTTTAAAGTGAGAAGTACTCTACTGATATTACACTTCCCAAGTAAACAGAAGCTTATGCACACACAAAGAATGTGTTTAGAAGTTAACCTTTCATTTATTTGAAGTGTACTTCTAAGTTTTAAAAGTGAATCTATTACAGAAAAAAAGGAATCATGAAATTCCATGTGTATCACCACAATACACAGAGGTAAATTAGTCAATTTACAAACACAAGATTTCACACACACCCTCTCCCCCAGCTTTGTGAAAACAGAAACTTGAACTGGGAGGAAATCTTCTCTGGCTTACATAGCAGTGATTAAGCATATGTTGGTGACAATAAGCCTGACCCAACTTCTGAGTACTTGATTACATCTGTAAAAACAAATCTAGCTCTTCTTGAAGGAGATGGGTGACTTACAATTGTCTCTAATGGAAATGGGACTGGAAGGAAATGTGCCATTTTAATCGGAATTTACATAATAATTCCTGGATGCTTTGTAAAGCCAGAACATCTTCCATTGATGACAATGGCTCTACTGAATGAACAGGACTAAATAGTAATCCAAACTTACTTCTCCCAGAAGGTATGAACTTAAAACACAAATCCAAACCAGGTAATGTACTTAGCCAGATACTACCACTTTTGCTTGGTTTGCTAGGACACTGAAGTTTGTGTAATAGCACACCAAGTTTCTAGTTAATTTTCTTCAACAAAATGAAGTAGAGATACAGATAGATACGTCAAATTCCCACATTCTTTGTAACGAATAAATAGCTGGAAGAAGAAAGAGATTCTGAAAGTGACACAACTAAAAAGCAAATCCTGTAACATAAAATTAAACCTATAAAACATTAAGGAATCCACATGGGTGAGAGACCTAACAAATGACCACACTGGAGGAAAAAAGAGACAACTGTAATTGACTGTGAAACCATGAGATACTGACCTGTGGAAAACCAGGCTTTGCTGGTTCTGCCACTGAAGGAGCTCCTTTGGCTGTAGGTGTGGTTTGGTGGTTTTTCTCATCAAAATAGCATCTATTATAAACAAAACAATCAGCAGACTCAAAGCAGGAGGAGCATATGGTTACAGAATTTATCCCACTTGATTCCTCTTCTGGAACAGGGAAAAGAATTAGATGAAGATGCTAAAGTTTGGACTTGGACTCAAGAGACCCTTTCTCAGTAGAATTAGACTGGCAGGAAAACTGTCAGGGACAGAAGAAAGCCAGAAGCCCCTGATGTCTCATGCCCTAAGCAGGTACTTCCTCTGTTCACTCTGAATATGTATACCAGACATGCCAACATGATGAACAGAATACTTAAAAACAGTAATATATGAAAGCAAATTATACTTTGCTGTTCCCCTACCTCTTGTTTTGGTAGAATTAATTAGGGCAACCTGGCTAACGATGATGTCCAGTTTCTCCATCAGTTTGATTTAGCATGACCTCTTCACTATCAGCTGGGGAATGTAAAAGACAGCAATGAACATCCGTATGTAGGAAAAATTACATGGCTGTGGGGCAGGATGCCTGAATGATCAAAAAAAAAATAGAATTAAATACTTAAAACACTTTACCATGAAATCGCCTTCTCCCCCTTCCCCCAACCCCCATGTTAAATCAGGTAGAAAAGTGTGATAATATTAAGGCTTAATCCAATTTAAATAAATTATTTTCTTGTAAATGTTAAAACAATCATTACATGCATCATTTACCTCCTCTTCTTCGCATAGTCTTAAATTATGCTCCATTATATCCAGATGGAAAAAAAATAAAAAAAGGCAGAAATGTTTCTTAAACATTTGAAATTTTGGGTTTGATTATATTCAGAGGTAAAAGTCACTAAAGAAATCTAGGGGAAAAAATATCTTAGAAAGCATTATGGGATTTTGTGTAGCAAACTTAATTAAGAATTTTTTTTGCTAGGTTACCAACAATGTTTTATTACAAGCTTAAGGTATGAGATTATTATAGCTCTCTGTCGTGCTTGGAAGCAAAGAAAGAACACTTGCAAAGAACAATCTTGTTATTACAATTAATTACAAATGTACAAATGAGTGATATATCAGACCCTGTCTACACTGCATAGTCATGAATTTATAACTATTTCACTATACAGAGTTATTAAAAAGCATGCTTTGCATCTACAGTAGCTTGATACCATATCACAGTCATGAGTATTTATGTTTATTCATGCACAGCTACCACCAGCCAGAGCTACACGTATGTGTCAGTGCATTTTAGCAAAATCTGCATCAACCATGCAGGTCTCTTCAGCTAGCATTTCTTTTAATCGGACAGACTGGAAGCAAGACAGGAGAAGGCAAGCCAGAAACACATGGATAGCAAAGGGCAGGCAGCAGTCTTCAGCCACTGGCCATGCTGGGTCAGTTGATGTGGTGACAATCACCCAACACTGAACTGCTTAGCAATCCATCCTGTTTATTCATGCATCCTTACCGTCCCAAAACATCAAACCCCTTTTGCCACAGAAGGGGTGAGGAATCCTCTCCCTACTGACAGCATACATGCCTGAGGGAGAAACACCCAAGCCCTGGGCACTGCGAAGTCCCTGGTTGCTGGTGGGACTCGCAGCTGGCAAGGACCCCCACTTTTGGTCTGAAGACTGCCAGTGCAAGAATGTTTCCACAGCATAGCAACCTGCAGCATGCAGAACAATGAGCAACAGGACACTGATGAATTTTCCCAAGTAGAGAAGTACAACTTAAGTCCTCTCCTCAGAAATCTCGGTTCATCTGGCTGAGTTATTGGATCACAGAGAGGTGCCAGGTCTGGATCTCCAGTAAGGGTGTTAATACAGACAGCTACAGAAAAAACAAGAAGTTCAAAGGGTGTCTACTCCAAGACTGAGCCAAGTCACAAACCAAACAGAAATCCCTGCTATGGCTACGAGGACACTGGCACATTTGTCCCTATAGACACAGGCCTAACTACACAATGCTCAAAGCTTGTAACACTGATCTCACAAGCAGGATTTAAAAATTACCACTCTGCTCTTCTCTTCCCAAGCCAGTAAAGGATATTTTGTTTTAACCTCACGCCTTCAGTTCATGCTTCTCCCTAGGAACATTTGTTTCACTCAGCTTTCCAAAGCCAGTCCTAGCCATAAGACTGGGTAACACCAGTCTCGCTGAGAAGTGTTTGAACAAACCAAAACCACTGCAGCTCTGAGCATGTAACTTGCCAGACAGTTTTACTGGTTAGAGAGGGAATTCCAGTCTTTGACTCACTGGTAAGTAAGTGTGTTCCCACGCCATTTCCTCATCCACACAATTCTCTCATCCTGAACTGTTTGCTAAGAAAGACTGAGATTATTTGTGTTACACTCCATGTAGAGAAACTACAACATACAGATGTATAACTGTATACTGATGAGATGCTCCAATTCCAAAAGCCATGAATCTGAAACAAAATTATCTTGGTTTTAAAATCCACCTTCCCTGGTTCACAAGATGAGCCATCTCATGGCCTAGATAGGCCAGATGACACATTACAGTTTATGTTATGATACAGATATTACAAAGCACATACTCAACAGAAAGGGCTACTAGGGCTGCTGCCCACACTTTTCACGACAGCTGCAGGCACAGAATCATAGGCATCATGTTCTCCTCCTAACTGATGTGAGAATGGTATAAGAACTCAATATGACATGCATACTTTAAATTTCCAGGCAACACTGGCAGTTTGGAAACTTTTTAATTAGTGAACACAACTGACTGGGTACACATATGCTGCAGAGCTGGCTAAACCACCTTGGGTACTAAAAGGCAGACTTGGCTTTCTGCAGTAACTTACCATTGCAGAGAAGTAATCTAAGGGCAAACAAGCATACTTTTCAGTGGGATAAATGAGTACATGCAAACACCTCTACTTCATCGGTTAGACTGCCAGAAATACTCAAATTGGCTTGTCTAAAGCTAGCTTTGGTGCCCCTGCAACTGGCAACACAGATCTAACCTTTCTGATTTTTTGAAACTTCACAAGCAGAGCAACTCCCACCTCACCATCCTGCCTGTGGAGAAGCAGGGAGCCATCACTACAGCAAATGTGGCAGAGCTCAACTGAAAGAGAGGAGATACTGGGATGCTGCCCACGGGGCCTGCAGAGCTGTGTGTGCACTTTTAATCCTGAGGAAGCAATAACCTGATCAGTGCTCTAACCTGCTCTCTTGGCAACACACACTTCAAAAAAACATGCTTCCATTGTGACCAGATATTCATTTCAATAAACAAACTTTAATAAACAACTAAAAAAATACCCCAAACAGATCCTCTCACACAGCACTCCCCACAAGCCAATTACGGAGAACCACTCTCATGGGCCAGCAAGCAAGGTCTTCCCAGGCCAGGCACCAAGCAGGAACAGAGCCTGCTGCAGCTGCTGGGCAGGAAGGGCTGGGCCCACTGGGGCTTTGAAACAAAACAAACAACTTGTTTGGCAGATAGCTATTTCTTCATGTACTGGTCAGCAGGAGGCATCATGGAAGTTGGCTGGCTGGTGACTTGAGCAAGCCTGATGCGTGTCAGTGAAGAAGGCAAACCTTAAGCTGTACCCGAATCTCTAAGAATTATAATGACATGGCTGGCACTTGATCGGGCCATCCTTTCTCCGTTGATGTTGCTGCTGATATTTTAAACCTAATTCAGCTTTTGCCACGACTCACTCATGGCCAATATCCTTAATCTACAGACACTCGAGGATGATAATTCAGCTTTATTATCCATGTTCCCTGAGCTTGCATTTTATAAAGTATAAGCACACTCAAAAGAATGATTCCTAAAATAGCCAGGCATATACATTTCCACCTTCTCTTCAGGAAAGCAGTTCAAAAATATAGGTCCTACAGGTCCTTGTAACACTTAAAATTGCTAAACTAAACCTCTTGATAGCAGCAGGCGGTATCTTCAGAAACAGCTGGGGTTTTATCTTAGCCTCTCACACCAAGCTACAACATACCATTAACTGTGTTCATATAAGCACTGCAGTTACAGAAGACATAGCATGAAGCAAACAGAGCACAAATTCCAGCTCACATCAGCAGAAGTCTTTGAAACTGCTCATCCAAAGCCAGCACATATTATGAATTCAATAAAAACAACTGAGACCACCACTGGAGTTATTACAACTAGCTACCACAAACACAAAGTAAACATACTCAAATTTTGGGCAACAAAAGCTATTAGTAAGAATACGCAAGTTGTTCTCTTGCTTCATTTCCTACACTGTGCTCTCTGCTTAATGATTTCAGGGTCTTGACTCTGTGTGGTGCTGGGGTACCTCAAAAACTGGTCAAAACCCAAAAGGAACTGATAGAATCCAGAATCCTACAGGATCACACCTTTTCTATGATGTTATTAAACACTGAATTCTCTGATAACCTTCCTTAAGACTACAACAATAATTTGCTGCTTCTGTGCTTTCAGTAGGAGCCCCCACTATGTGTGTGTTTATTTATAAGCATAGCCTTTTATTAAAAATACAGCCTCTGCTGTGCTCAAAATTAATTCTACTTGGCTGTAACACGAATGAGGTTTCAAATGTGTGAAATATATGGCCAGTTACGAGACAAAATGATGGCTAAACTTTGGCAAGTAAATTGGACACCAACAGTGCTGACCCTGCCAGCACTGGAGCTGAGCTCGAGGCCTGATTCACCACTTTTCCACAGTAGTCATGGGCTGGAACCAGCTCTGGGCAACTCAGATGTGGCTTTTTTTTTCCAACAGGAAAACTGAGCATGTCCTGTGCTTGAGAGGAGTATCATTATTGCCTATCATGATGAGGTCCAGCATGCTACACCTTATCTCAGAGCCACATGTGCTCTCTCTCTTTGCAAATTAAGCCACCTCAAATAAAACAATCTTATTCCTTTCCTAGAAAGGTCTTGATGCTGCTTGCTGCTAAGGCAAATGGCCCCAGAAGAGAAGCTCTGCCAAGACAGCTGATGTGCAGACAGGAAAGGCAGACATGCAAATGTCAGGTTTGTGGGGTGGCACTGGCTGAGCTGGAAGTGTCTAGAGTTTCCAGTCCACCCCGGACCACAGAAACCTGTGCTGCCTCTTCCCTTGCTCCCCCAGAAAATCACCAGACTCAACTGTTACAGAGAAGCTAGCCCTTGCCCCTTTCCAGCTACCTATTCCCTGCCCCTTTCCCCAGTTCTCCTTTCTCACAACCTACCTAGCTCTCTGCACTCACTCCGTTCTATCCTCCATTCTCCCCTCTCAATTCTCCCTCCATTTTCCACGCCACTTGCCACCAATGAAATGTCAAGGCAATCATCTTTTTCACCCCTGCTCCAGCACCACCCCATGCCTCTTTTGATCATGCTGGGCTCCCTTGGGGCTACACATACACATGCTGCAGCATATTGAGCCAGTTTGTGCAGGCCTGCAATTGCATAAAGCAAAGGGCAGAGGTGGCCATGAAGAGAACATCCTCCCCTTGTCCATCTAGCCAACATCATCCTCCGATCACAACCTAGGCTGTCCTGTTCCCATGAGCCAGATCTTCCTTGTGGCTCAAAGTAAGCATTATATTCTTCATAAGGCTGAGAAGAGGAAGGGGAGAAAGAAACACAGTCTTTCAAATGGGGACAGAGAAGGAAGAAGAGAAGGAAGAAAAGCTGAATGGAGTATTTCTCTCAACCCCTTCTTCATCCACTAAGGCTGTCCTATTCCTCTATTACATGTAGAGCTCTTATGCCAGTGTAAAAGTGTCTTCAATTTAATAAACTGGTTAAAATTACTAATTTAACTCAAATAATTCACATGTATGCAAAATAACAGTCTGTGCAGCAACTTGCACTGAAACAAAAACCCAGAAGTTCATACCAATTTGATCACTTTTGTTCAAGCTTGTGTGCCTCAAGGGTTACTATCCCACAGCCCTATTTCTCAACAGATGCAGGGCAACTAAGCAAACTGCAGTAAATGCTGAACAATGTGGCAAGGACAAGCACCCTTACACTGCCAGCTGTAAAAAGCAGTGAAATAAAATGCAAAGAAAAGAAAAGCTGACACAGTACTAAATTCAGCAGAGAAAAGGCAGACAGAGAGCCAAATGACGAGATAACTGCTTTTTCTGCAGTGCTCACAGCAAGAACATCATGACTGTCCACAGGTACTGTTTTCACCGGTTCTGTGAGCTGAAGGAGTATTAGCCCCATTTTACAGGCAGTCAGAAATTAAGATCTAAACTGTCTCAAAGTGTCTAAATGCCAATTCTTGCTAGTACTACACATTGCATATTCTTTGAGTGTTCATAGGATACAACTTCTAGCAGCCTTTGGTGCAGATGCACATGTGTATTTGTAAGAGAACCCAAAAAATTAGGAAAACAATGCAAGAGCTACAACAGGAACATTTTAGCAACCACAGACATATTTATTTCCCCATCTCCTCTTCTACATTTTCAAGTGGGAGAACAAAGCATTCTGCACACTGGAAGATCTGGATCAAAGAGCTATGATGGTCACAAGTCACAACTCATCACCCACCTGACAACTGTAGCTATTTACGTACAAATTAGTCGTGCTGACCTGGCCACTATTAAAAGATTGATGTAAATGGCTTATCCAGCATCACACTCCTTGGCAGAGAATCAACTTCTCCAAAGCAACATTCAGCTGCCTTAACAATGAGATTATGTCTTCCCTTCTTGCATTCACAGGAACACAGGAGGGTAAGAGTTCAACAGACAACACTCTCCTTCAGCATGCACTCTAATTCATCCCCAGAGCAGACTCATTTAATACACTGAATAAAACCCAATCATCTTACAGAGAGGGGGTAAAGGTATGGGTCTATTTTAAGATTATTACGAAGCAATAGATAGATGTATGGATGGAATTAAGATTGCACAAGCATTTCCTAATTCTGGCATTTTGTAACTTTTGAGTGCTTAACTTAGCCACTTTAATATCTTTTCACTCTTACCATCTGTGCAGTGTCTGTCTGCACCTGTACGTAAGGCTGCCTTGAGGATCCTGGAGATGCTAGGCACCATGTCTCAATTACCCAGAGGACTTTAAATCACATGCATAAATCTGTGTTGCATGAATCCAGTCTTTTTGTGCATGTGATACTCAATCCGCTGCACATGTAGAGTTTAATAACTGCATGATGGAAGCTGCCTGTCAGGAAACCTTTAGGCATAGATGCAGAGACACCAACTTGTATGTACACCAGCTTACTGTGTTGCATGGTCATTATGTTTGCATTATATATATATATATATATATATATATATATATAAAAAATTAACAGACACATGTACATTTATGCATGTATTTAACAAGTAAAAAAAAATTATGAGGAAGTGGCCAAACTGACTGCCACCAACTGGCTACTCATATCTCTGTTTCCCCAAGGGAACAAATAAAAGGAAGTTCTACTTCCCTCTTCCACAAGGGATTCATTTACAGCAGTAGCTGTTTTTCTCTTAGATATGTATTGCAATGCTATCTTTAATATTCTACTCCAATATTACAGTAAAATGCTCTGGGACTTTTAAGACCAATGCAAAACAGTAAAGTAGAACATGAATCCAGGAAAGATAGGATGTAAAATGTGACAGAAAGAGGAGGGAAACTCAAATGAGATGATGTGAAAGCCAGAATATGAGGTCTAGACATCAAGTCAGTGGCAAGAGGCCCCTCTCTTGATAGTTTCCATATCCTTCATACCTGCTACAAGAGCGAACTGGCTGCCTGTGGTCAAGTTCTGTCTTCTCAAACACAAAACTGTGTGCTATACATCAATGGTGTCGTCATTTGTGGCACAAAAGCTACTGTGTAGAAATGTGTCTAGATTTTACAAACCTGGAGGTCCACTTTTATTGTCTCTTTACCTACTTAATCAAGCTTCCAGAAAGCAATTCAAACCTCAACAAAATGCAAATTCCCAGTGTGTTACCGCATCTTCACAGATCACCAGTCTGATTCCAGGGCTAGAAGCAAGTTCTCTTATCACGCAGCACTAAGCTACCCAGCGCTCTTCCTTCTCAGTGTACAAAACATTTTGCTGTTATCAACACAAGGGATTAGATTTCAGAAATCAAAGTTGCATCCCTTTCAGGTGAAGAAAACCTCTTCAACACTAAAGAACTTAATCATGTCTTTTCTGATGCAGGCATAGTTCAGGTAAATACGACACAGTTGAGGAAAAGTTATCCAGAAGTTATTTTTATGAACTGGTGAGCAGCCATCTGTCCACAAACAACCACAGCCTGCCCCCAAGACAAGGCTCCTTTATGGCTGAACTTGTCTGGCATCATGCCCTTTGTTTGCCGACTGCTGAATTATGGCTCACGTATTCACCCCATGTTCTGCCTTCCCCATACTGCTTGTACCTATTGTTTTATCTGTTTGACCAAAAAGAAAAAACAACAAAAAAACTGAAATGGTTGTGCTTTGGTTTTTAGTAGATCTTCACTCTCTTTATGAACTAAATATTCTTTTTATTTACTTGTTTTGACCAGCAACCAAACCAGGACCTTCCCCATCAGCTTACTAAAAATCTTGCCCAGAACTCTGAGGACACCAACCATTTTGCATATACATCTGCCTTCCAAGTATGAAAGTATCAAAAACAGTAGTCCCTGATTAAAAAAAGAAGTGCAGTCATACATGAGTCAGGTATGATGAATGTTCTTTCCTACAACCTCAAAGACACTTTAGCTTCATCAAGATGTGAAGTAGGCAAATATTAAGGAAGCACTAGTAGCTAGAGAGGTATCACCAAGGAGAGAGATCACCAAGGTTCCTTTCTCTCACTTTTCACTGGAATCATGTACTAGAAGATTATCTTACGTGTCTGTATTTCACTTCTTGCTCAGAGGTAACTGCACCTAGGATATTTAGTATACAGAGGTCCAAATGCAGAATGCATAAAATGTGCTATTCCCATGCAAAGAAATGACAGTATCATGATCCTCATCTTGCCCCCCCTGCTCCCCTCAAAACCCAAACAACAAAAACCTCCACAAAACACCAGAGCCTTTAGAACAGTAGTATCATATGTCAGACTGTTCTGGCTTTAGCGAGTTGTTGGAAAAGTTGACTCTTAACAGTGACAAAAACTAACTGTAGAACACATAAATCCAATTTTGGGCCTCCTTTATAAACCTGTGTAGTTCCTCGTAAAAGGATTACATAAAATGAATAGATGAATGAGACGCAAATAAGGAAACTCTACTATACTAAAGTCTGTCACTTCTTAAACATTTTCAAGGCACAATATAGGTGGAAGTGGCAAGAACGAAACTCTGATCAAATCAGAAAAAAAAAAAAAAGAAAAAAGTGAAAGAATGTAACGGCAAACACCGCATCAGTCGCAGTTAACCTGTGATACTAACTGCTACAGTATCAGCATTTGATTAATTCTGTGAATCAGTTCAGCTTTAGTATTTAAAAGGTCAGGCTCCAAAATGCACGCAAGGTAGAACTGAAAGGCAAAATCCACCGCAGACACATGATACTCAGCACGTGTATAATACGATGCTCTGGATAACACGACACAAATGTAAATAGAGTCACAGATCTGTGGAAAAGGTTTCTGCCACCCAGGCTCGAGAAGAAAATTCATTAGTTTGTAGTGACAGTAAGCTCTTATTCAACACATGGCACAAAAGCCAGTAGCAAACAGAGCAACACCAAGCCTTAAGAATACACAGGAAGTAGTTTCCAAGGCAAGGGGAAGGGGGATAGTCGGTTTCACTACCTTATTTGAGAAGAGCCAGGTTGATTTGCTACAAGAACCTTTTGTGTAATTGCTGACTGAGAAGTACATGAATGACTACCTTTGTCTCTTCTGGCTTTCCAAAGTGTCTCCTGGAGAGAAAGTCACAGACTCATCATTACTGACCAAAGAAAACCAGAGACAAAAGCATTTTCTTCAAAGTATGCCCTAGACCTTCATGTAACATTAACACCTTAATAAAAATAAATGCAGAAAGTTGAACAGGCCTCAAAGAAATGCGCATATTTCCAATTTTAAAGGAACAAAAATTTCCCTTCAGACTCACACTTAGAAAAAATGTATACTTTCCTGCAAGAGGCCTAAAGAAAAGGCTTGATCACAGGTACTATTACCATAAAAGCTTGATGTTGGATGAGGCCAAGCACACTTTTTTTTTCTTAAACAAGACTAGGAAAAAAGGTCTAAAATAATTAGTAGTAACCATAAGAAAGTGAAGAAAAAACTAAGAAATTATGACATAACTTTTTTTTTTTTTTTTAATTGTCTTAAGCATTATTTGCATCCTATTTCTAAGGTGAAGGGAGAACACTACACTTACTTATCTACACAAGTCAGGAAGCCTTACGGTTAAGACAGAAGGCTAGGAATGAGTGAGTGAGGTTTTGGGGAGTCCTGAGTCTCCTGCTCTGCTAACTTTGAGCACAGCACCCCAAGAGCCTTACACAAAAGTTTTTGCCTCTACAGAGCGGAGGAAATACTCTCCAGAAGGGTGTGAATACATAAGCTTCATCCAGAAGATAGTATAAAGTCTCTACAGCATTACATAAACATAGGCATTAGCATAAAGTATGTCACCTCATAGTTTGTAAGTTGCACAGAAAAGTGCAAATAGCCACTAATACCTCACCAGGGAGATCATTAATTACTTTTTCTCAGTGTCCCTGAACTTTTTTGGTGGGGTTTTTTGCTGTTTTTTGTTGTTGTTGTTGTTTTTTTAAATGAGAACAGGGGATATCGAGGGTAGATTTAAATTAGATACTGTAAGTTCTTCATTGTGAAAGTGGTGAGGTGCTGGCACAGGCTGCCCAGAGCAGCATAGCAGCACTACCATCCCTGGTAGTGTTTCACGCCAGGTTGGACGAGGCTTGGAGCAACCTGGTCTACTGGAAGGTGTCCCTGTCCATGGCAGGGGGCTGGAACTAGGTTGTATCTTTAAAGTCCCTTCCAACCCAAACTATTTGGTTCTACGAATTAGCCTTCAAGGTTTTGCACTGATGCCTTTTCAAGTGCCAGGAGCGCTCAGCCGGCTCAAGGAGATACCACTCCGGAGACGACGACGAGGGAGAGAGCACGAATGCTCAGCCCAGACCCAGCCTTCCTCAGCGCCTCCAGCTTTCAGGGAGGACGCCCGCTGCTCCTGGAGACCTGCCGGGCTCCCCGAGGCGTGCCCTAGCTCCAGCGGAGCCTGGGATTTAAAAGCATCCTTCCACACAAACCAGCTATTCTCCGGTGCGCCGGACCACCGGCCCGACCTGCCGCCGCCCGAGGGCCTGGGTCCCGCGGGGCAGCTCGGCGCGGCGGCAAAGGCGTTCCGGAGGGAGGAGGCGCGACCTCAGGACACCTTTGAGACATACCGAACGAGCCTCACACAGCCCGGCCCGACAGCCTGTCCTGAACTGACACAGCCGCCCGGCAGGCCCCTCGGCGGCGCGCCCCACAGACACCACGTTTCGTGCCGCCGCTTCCCACCCCAGCCCAGACAGATTAATCCCCTCTCTCTCCCGACAGCCTCCCGCGGCGCCTGCCTGCCTCTCCACTCCCTGTCAGCGGTCCCCAGTAAACTCCCCCTCCTCTCTCCTCCACCCTGCCAAGCCATGCCGTCCCCTCCCCCGGGCTGTGGCGGCGACCGCCTCGCCCCGACCTCTACACCGGCACCCCGCAATGCCCAGCCGCCCCTCACACACCACATCCCCAATCCCCCTGCGGCGCTCGGTGGTAGAAGCGGCGGGGGGGTGACACAAGCATAAGGGAGAGACCATCAGAGAAAGGGGCGGGGTTGGAGGGGGGGAGGGGGGAGAAGGAAAAGACGAGCGTCGCGAAGGGGGTTCCTCGCGCAGCAACCAATTGGCGGCGGGTAGGAGCGGGCGCGCGGCACGCCGGGAGATGTAGTTTCCTGCCGTCGCCATTTTGTGGCGAAGGGACTACAACTTTCCTGCGAGCCAGGACGATCCCCGGGCCCTGCGCGGAGCCCCGCAAGCGAGGCCAGGTGCTGCCAGCGCGGCGGGCCCCGGTGTGTGCCGGGGCAGGGGGAGGCGCGGCGGGCGCAGGGTTGGAGCGTGAGGGGGGAGCCCTTGTCAGCTGGGAGGAGAGAGGCTGTTGCGGGGCGGGGCGGGGAGACGAGAGGAGGGGAGGGGGGCAGGGCAGGGCGCCCGAGCGTGCTGCGCGGTGAGGGACCGTCGCCAAACTCCGCGCTCGGGTTGTGGCGCAGAGGTAGCGGCGACCTTGGCTGCCGGGTGGCCTCGCTTAAATGCCAAACAGAAGAGGTGGGAGGAAGGGTCGGGGGGAGAGGAGGGGAGCGTGTGACGCCTGACCCGCACCGAGCGAGTAACGAGGCCTGTTGCGTGCGCTGCACGCAGCGGGGGCCGAGCGTTGCGGCTGCTGTCCCGGTTGGGAGTTAAGGGCAGGCCCTTAAGTGGTGTATGTGTGTGTGTGTGCGTGCGCCCGTGTGTGTATATATATATATATACATACACACGCGCGCGCACACACACGCAGACATATATATTAAAGAAAAAAAAAAGGGGAAAAAAAAAAAAAAAGGGAGCCAGGTCCATTTAAAGTTGCTGCCGGAGAGCTGTTCTCATTGGTTAGGGGGGAGCTGGAGGAGCGGAGACACACACGGTGCGCGCAGCCCTCGCTGCTGCCGGAGTCGCCGGAGCCGCCACTGCCGGAGCTGCCACTGCCGGAGCTGGAGTTGTCTCTGCCGCTTTCCCTGCTGCCGCTGCTGTAGCGGCACAAACGTGACTTCCAACGTCTCGAGTATTTATCTTCTCCTTTTGGCCCCTCTCCTTCTTCTCCAAGATGTAACTACAGCTCTGACACTAAGGACCTGCAGATCGCTTAGGTGGCTGGAAAGAGAAAAAGGGGATACCGAGGGCGTCTTTTTTGTGTGTGTTTAGGGGGAAATTTTCCATTATGTTTCACTAAAGTGATTTTTTTTTTGTCTCCTTCGCATTCCTTTTTTTTTTTTTTTTTTTTTTCCGTCTCCCATTCCTGGGATTTATTACTAGGAGAATCACATTGTGAGGAAAGAAAGTCGGATTACAAGATACCACTACAAACAACCCCCTCCCCCCAGGATTTTTTCCGTATTTTTAATTTTTTTTTTATTATTGTCGCGGCTTTAATTCATGAAGCAATTGTCCCCTTTTGCAATCAGAATCTGGATACCAGAATGAGCAAAGAAAGACCCAAGAGGAATATAATTCAGAAGAAATACGTAAGTGCCCGTAACATCTATCGTTTGACTCTCAGTTTTAGGAAATGGCAGTGAATGTCAAGTTTATCGCTAATCCTGCAGTTACAAGGTTTTCGGAACCGGTGTGTGACTGGATTTTTGGTGGTTTTTTTTTTTTTTTTTTTTTCTGTGGTGTGGTGTGGGAGTTTCGGAGGCCCCTTTTTAACGGGGAAACCTTCTATCCAGTTGGGTTATAAAAGCCCAGATTTGTGCAGCGATTCCTCCAGTGGATAAATGTATTGACCTCAAATGACACAATCATAATCTAGTTTTAGATGAAAGGCGGGGGGGCTGCCTCGATAACGTCACGAAACTGCGTTATTTTTTTTCAGGCGGTTTTATTAATACCTCGTTTTTGCATGCTATAGGTGTGTATAGATGTATATTGTTTTTATTTTACTGAGCTGCCTGTGTGTATCCCCGCCTGGCGAAGCGGCGGCGGTTGTTGGAAGCCCTTTAAGTTGAAACCGAGTGTCTGGTTATGGCGAGCCGGCTTCTCGCACTACCACATCCCCTTTCCTGCGGGGGATCGGCTGCTGCTTGCTCTATCGCCTGTCGTGCGATAGGAAGCGAACCGCCCGGGGATCGCCCAGTCCTCGGGCTTGACTTGAAGAATGGCGATAAAATGGCTCGATGCAATTTTAAGATAATTCATTAGGGTGGCTCGGGAAACTGGGGCTGATGCCGCGGCAGCCCGGGAAGCGTTTCTGCCTGTCTCTTTATTCAGCCGCTTAACCGAGCCCTTGTAATTGTCTGATCCTTTAAACGTATAAATGCGGGAGGATAGTTGGATTTTTGTTCGTGCTCCAGTTACGTTTTGATTGGCGTAGGGGAGTTTTCTTTCTTTACGTTTGGAAAAACTGAGGGGATTAGCCAAATATGCAGCAGAGCGAATAATGGGTTTGATCTGCACGTTAAAAAAGAAGTCTTTATTTTTTTTGGGGGGGAGTGGGGTATATTTAAATCCTGTCTTTGGGGTATGTTGGATGAGAACCTTCTAAAAGTTGGGAGTTGCTTTAGCGCCTGTCGTTCGTGGCGGTCGTTCGCAGCCCCGGGTGTCTCCTGGCAAGGGAGGGTGACCTTCGGGACACTTTCTTTCTCGCTGTTCCATAGATTCGGTAAAAACTGCAGTTGGCTCCAGCTGACTGCTGCTGTCGGCTGCCCGCGACATTGAAAAGCAGCCCCGGGGGTGGAGGGGGACTGCGAGCTGTTTCGGAGCTGGCCCCCCCCCCTCATCTTTTTTCCTCCCCCCCACGAAATTTCCGAATTAAAATACATCCGCATTGCAGAGGAGCGGGGAACCCAGGGCCGGCGAGTTTAAAGTATTGCATCGAAACGGGAACGGCGGGTGGAAAGTCTGGCGAAACACGCGAGGCGTCCACGTTTCCCAGGCAGGCAGACAAAAGCGGGGGGGGGGGGGGGGGGGCAAGGAAACCGCCGTGTTAATAATTACGAAGGGGGGGGGTGAGGAGGGGTGGGGGCGATTGCCCCAAACCGCTGCTCCCGCGGTTGCTCCGGGCCCACAGGGGCGAACAATGCGGCGCCGGGGCTGCGCACACCTCCCACCTGGCCCCGCGCCCCGGGGGGGGACGATCGGAGGGACGGGGCCGGCGCGGGGGGGCGGTGGGCAACACGTCGTGTGCTCTCCGGTTGCAACTTCGTGGCGACGAGTGTTTTTAATCCTCCTCCCTCTTCCTTTCCCCCCCCCTCTCCCGTTCCCATGCGTATTTCTGCCGGGGGGCGCGGGCGGCGGTGCCGTCGGGGCGCGCTGACGGCAGCAACAGGTTGCCGGGGATGTGACGGGAGCCCGCGGGCCGCCGGCCACGCCGCCGCCCGGCCAGGTTCGCCCTGCTCCCGTGACGTCACAAAGGGAAGGGCCTGCGCGCCGTGGAATCTTCGTCGCCTCGGCGCTCCGGCTCCCCCCCCCGCCGCCCCTGGCGTGACGTCAGAGCCGAGGCGGGCCGGCGGGGCGGGAGTAGGCCCCGGGGCAGCGCTCGGCGGCGCGGCGTGGGGGGGGCGGTGGTGGGTGTGATAAGAGGGGTGGGCAGCCCCCGGGCCAGGTGAGCAGGTACGGGGCTGCCAGGCCCTGCTGGTTTCGTGGCTGGGAGGCTGGCCGACAGCCACCCCGTGCATAGAGAAGGGCCCGTCATGTCGCCCCGCGGGAAGGGGCGGAGGCGTGAGGAAGCAGCGTGGCGACACGCGTGGAACGTTTCCTCCTGCCCGTGACCTTCGGGTGCTGCGGCAGCCTGGCGGAACTCGCCGGGACGCGGCTTCCGCCGCCGCCTTCTTATTCTTGGTGCCAACCGGGCCTTTTGTTGTCCGCTTGCGCAGCTGCAGGTGTGTTCGGCCGCCCCCGGGTCGGGGCCGGGGGCAGCTCATCCCGGGTCGGGGGCACTTAACACAATCCCCTTCCCTCATGTTAGGCTTTGGCTCTCCGGTGCCACCTGAGTGCCAGGGGCGGGTCTCAGCCCCAGGCACCCAGGTACTGCCGCAGGTGACCCGGGAGAGGCGTCGTATAAGGTTGGCTGCTGGTGAGGAGGCCTAGCCTCCTCATCTCACTGGCCCTTATTGCGGCCTCACCGCCCCGCTGCCGGCCCGCTGCGGAACAGCAGGCCGCGCAGTGTTGGGCCATGCTGCCGCCCACCTGCGGGGCCCTTGAGGTGAGGGCTCTGCCTGGTGCGATGACCCGCCGTGAGGAGCGGGAGTCCGGTTGAGTGCCCCAAGGTGCGCAGGCATCGAGCGGTGGTGCCTCAGCGCCCAGCTCCTCTTATCTCTATGGGCTGTTGTATTTGGAGTAGAGCCTGTTCAGGGTGCTGCTTTTCGGCGTTTGTGGAATGTATTCTGAAAACAAAAAGGTGGTGAGAATAATTGAGGGGCTTGGCTCCCAACTCCGTAAGTCGTCTCAATTAAAAGTTCTCTTAAACTTTGAGGGCAGTATCTTTTGTGACTGATAACCCAGGAATGAGGAAATCCGTGTATGCATCTTTTTTCTGTTCTTTAAAAACGCTATCACTATGGCTGACTCATACAATTCTTTCTTCTCACTTTACCCTCCTCTTTCTCAAACATCTTTACATATCAAATATTGCCTTTTGGCTCAAGCCTCAGAAAAGTGACAGCTTTGTAAAGCATCAGCCGAGAAGCCAGACTGCATTCAGTATGCGCTCGGAATTAATAGTTCCTAAATGAAAAGCTTAGAAGTCTTAGGCATAAATTCACAGGTGCATTTTTCTGCCCGTTTTTGTGATGCTGAATAGCAATCTTCAGATCTTGCTGGCTTAGGTCTCAGAGTGTCAGACCTGGATTAATGTTTTAAAATACCTGCATAGTTCTGCTGTGGTAGCGGATGGCAAAATATAATGGAGTACTGTCACCTCGTGTGGCTTGTTTCCTTGTCCTCGCGGAAGTAAAAGTGCTGTAGTCTGCCATGAGGTGACACGCTTCACCTACGGATGGCCTGGTAAACCCCCCAGATGAAGGCCTGTCCAGGATTAGTGTGCTGCAGACATCCGAGGAGAGTTCCTGTGAGAGGTGTGACCTTTGAAATAATGGTCTTATTTGGGCGTGCTTGAAGTGGGCTCAGGGGGTTTTGTGGGGGATGGTGACCAGACAGCACCACCTTCTCCTGAATAAGGGATGTTTGTGTAGGGGCCTGGCCCTGGGCACTCCAGGGCTTCAGCTGCACCCTCCTGCCTTGTTTTTTTTGCCTGTGGAAGTTTTGTTTTACCTCCCACAGCCCTGCAACTGCCAGTGTGCTTTAAGTTTGACCACTTCCTACAATAAATAATGTAAATACACCAGTGGCAGCAGAGTTAGTATTCAGTGTACATTGCATCTTATTTCAGATAACCTAGAGCCTTTTTTGTGCTGGGTCCTTTTCAGGCTCTTGGTAACAATGCCAGCAGCATAGCATGCTCAATTCTTTTTTTTTTTCTGCATGTATAACTTCAGCTAACAGTGTAAGGATGCTGGCTGCACTTAAGATCTGAGTTTGGGTTCCTCTTAACTTCCTCCTCGTCTCCTGAGACTACAACATTTGTTGTGATCATAGAATAGCAGTTAACTAGAAACTAGTAATTAAATCCTTGTTTAAAAAAAAGGAGTATTTGCTTTTTGCTATCAACAGATGCTTTGCCCTCAGACACTAAGACTTCTGCTCACTCTGATGGGACTTCAAGCCATGAGTCTCTTTAAGTTGCTGGCTAGAGTGAATTATAATGAATTAAGGCCCCTGTGAAGAGTTTCTAATGTTCATTAAGCACTTTCACCTCTCTTATGAGGCCTACTAAGCCAGTATTAAAGATACATTACCCCTTCCTTTTCTGTAGATGTAAAAGAACAGCTAGTGTTATGCATATGCTAAAGTGTGGTATAAACGTCAGCTGATTTTGTAAAGGAGCAGCATTGCCTCCACTTTATTGTTTGGTGAAACAGAAAGAAGTCTAAATTACTTGCCTGAAGCTACATACTGTAACAGTGGCAGAGATGGAGCTAATCTGTATTTCTGCAGCCTCGTCCAATATTCTGTCCTGTAGTTTACAAGCTCTTGCCACGAGGCATGGCATCTGCTGTACAGGGACTACTTCACACAGTGCAAACTTGCTTCGAGATTTCCACCCTCCCCAGTTATGGTCTGGACTTACACACTGTGAACAGCGTATTTTAAACATAATATGATAAAAGAGGCATTTCAGTAGAGATACTTAATTCTTCTGGAGTGATGATCATACACTGCAGCTGATAGAGACCAGTTGATACGGTGATGACTCAGCTGTGGGAGTATTACATAAAGTAGGTCAAGTTCTATATCTTATATTCGGAAGCTAAAGAGACTAGATTTAAAATTTAGAATTTGTTTATACACATTACTGATGTTTCCTGGTTTGAACATAGCTGCAAGTTCTTGAGGAGGAGGGAAATGTTTTTTTTTGGGGTTGATTTTGAGATTTTTTTTATATTGTCTAGTGACTGAATTCAGTCAACGTGAACTTGGGGAAGGAGGGGAAACACCCACCAGCTGCTTTCATTTCTGAAGTTTCCAGTTTGCAGCACTCAAGTGAAAGGGAAGCATCAAGGTAATATTGAAGTAGGTAAAGGAAAAGCAGAGGCATGTTTATGATTTTTTTTTTTTTTGTATTGCAGGCACTCAGCTTTTGTGTGATAGTGGATGTAGAATTTGCAGAGGAATACATGCCACAAAATCCAGATTTGCATTTAAAACGTCCTGGTGTCCCCCCCCCCCCCAGTCCTTTGCATGGCTTTCTTCTCAACTAATAAATGTAAACCAGGTGTAAATGATGCATTGTTTGCCTTAGTGGGCAGACAGTCTGAAAACAATAGTGCTGATGGATTTGACTGCCTCTGTGTTAAGATTAAGGGAACACTGACTTTCAAGTCTAATAATGCAAATTTCAGTGTTGCCAAACCCGGGCTGTTTCCTGACACTGATGGTCCTAAATGTCCCTATGCTTCAGGCCAAAACTTCTGTTGACTGGTTCTATGATTAGCAGTTAACCTTCAATACAAAGACCCTTAACCTGTTGTTACAACTTAAGAGAAAAGGGTAAAACATACCTGGAGTTTAATGTCCAAGGGAATGATGGGGTATAGTTCCCATATACTTTTTATACTACTACCATTTTTTATTTTAAGCATTTTTTAAGTGGTAGGAAGCTACCAGTTAACTTAAAAGCTGCAGATCGCCTGTAAATTCTGGGTCTAGTATGTGAGGAGTGGTTGGCGCTGAAATCCAGATAAAGGAAATAATATGCTTGCCAAAATGTATTTGGTGTTCTCTTAGATCTTTGATGGGTTGGTTGTTTTGCTGGCTCACTACTACTGGGAATACTGGATGGGATCCTTCTTGGGTTGTAACAGGCAGGTTTTATTTGGGAACTCTGGGTTTTTATTTGTATAGAGGTAGGTTTATTTCAGTCACAAAAAACATTCTCTTAATGAATCAGTAGGGTTTAGAACCATTTGCTGTTTCACTTGCTCGGGTTTCACACTTTCCCTTGTAATGACATCCTGTTCTGATGTTGTTCCTTCAATAATCCGGCAGAGGCCTGGTATTTCCAGTGGTGGTCTGTGGGAAAGGAATAAACCCTTTCATTATAGTAGTGAAGGCTTGTTTGAAAATATGCTAGTGCTCTTCCCCTCCATGTGTGCTTTCTTTTTTGCCAATTGCTTCCTTATGCAGTTGAAGGTTCTGAAGCTGTAATATGCTGCTGTTGAACTTGCCCTGCAAGTGTGGACACAGTCACTAGCAAAACTGAGCAGTGGCGAACAGCATTGCCACACTGAAGGCAAGTGTCTTGAGGCTCTCAGCTAGAGATTGTAGCTCCCTGGCCTGCAAACAGATTGGTGGTGTGAGTGTACCCCATCTCATCATGTGCAAAGTTAGTCAGCTTAATTTATGCTGCTGCAGAAAGCTATTCAGAGTGACCAGCTTGGCAGAGCATGGAGGCAAGTTAAAAACACTCAGGTGGAAATTACCATTCTACCAGTTTCACGTAGGAAAGAGCAACACATGAAACAGCTTCAGAGTTTCTGCAGCAAATGTCTCATCCTGGACTGTTGTGTCATAAACCATATCCCATATTTTTATTGGGGGGAACAAAACTTCCTTTTATCAGGCATAGAAATGGGACTATTGTCTTAAAAAATGTATTGAAAAGGAAATGAGAAACCTGTACTAAAGTCTTCGTACACTTTGTGCATTTAGGCCTGTGGAGCAAGAGTAGTTTCTGGTGAGGTTTGGTTTGGTTTGGTGCCTGTAGGATCACTACAGTTGCAGTTGGACATTTTGACACTGCTAAAAGCAGTTTAGCAAAAACGTGACAGTGCCCCTAGAAGAGTTTATAACTGCATCTCACTTGAAGGGGCATGATTTAATTCTTTATAAATGCCTCGCTTTTGTAATGTGTAATCTGCTTGGTCTATCCTACTTTGGTTCTTGTGGCCTTTTCCACCAGGTTCTTGCCTTGATTTGCTCTGCAGAAAGGCAGCTTTGGATCTGTGGCTGTTGCTATATTGGTTTTACATCCTAAAGGCCAGAAGAAATGCAAATAGTAAGAATCACATTGAGAAACTGTGGCCTGCTGCTGTGCTCCAGGAGGACTTGTGGTATTCGCATCCTTGCGCTATGCTTTCAGTTCTTTGAGCTTGCCTTGCTGGTCTGACATCTTTTGAATGATGTGATGGTTGCAGGAGATTAGCATGGTTTGGCATACATGTGCTATGACTGGCTAAGGATATTTATAAATTCCAAAAATAAACCATGGGAGCTCATTCTGACATAATCTGCTAATCTTAGTTTTGCACTTTGATACTGTGTTGTCTGAGCCAAGTTGGGATAACTGTATATTGCGAGTAATTCATTTTTAGCTTTGCTTGCAGATTAGTGTTGAAGCAATGCATGCTTTTAAATTAAGAATGATGGGAGTGAGTTTGGAGAAATCAGCATCCCTTTCAACAATATGCATATGGAAATCAGCTCTGTGCCTATTTTTAAAACAGATTTATGTGAGTGGGTAGAGATGCATGTTCCCTAATATTCTGGGCAGCGCTGTGTACTGGCATTTAGACATAATGGGTTTTTCCTTCACTGCCCACAAGAACGGGATGGTCTTCTCTGCCCTTTCCCTCATTTATATGTTAGGGAAGTGACTTTTCTCTTTGAGGATTATGCTTTATTCTCTTCTGGATAAAAAAAAATCAGCTACTGCTTTGGCTAAACTTCACTCTTGTACTAGGCATCTTGCTAATCATGTTGTGGTCTGGGGAGTCTAATCGAGAGAGTAAGCTTTTGAGGCTCCTCAGTGACAGGAACTCAGTTTCTCCTGGGCCCTACAACTCAATTTAAACAGCTAATAAAAATGTTGCAGCTACATTTGGGAATGGCCTGCATTTTTAAGAAACAGAAAGAGGAGCTTGCCAATCTAAAGCATGTGGGTCAAGTCAGTTGTAATGTACAAATACTTTTTGAGGTTCTTAAAGAGGACAGAAACCATGAGTCTTGGACAAGAGTCTGTCCACTGTCTCACTCTTAGAGATGCTTATCATTATTTATATTAGTTGTGTATTTACCATAGAGTTTTCAGGGCTGTTCTTAAACTGTGAGTCTTCATGCCCTGAAAGTACGTAATCTGGAAACTGCATTTAGACTTTAAAGTTGCTGCAGGCTACCACCATATGTTTATATTTTTTTCCTTTTTTATAAAGTACCCATTAAGCTGACCTTAGAGAAGGAATATATTTCCTTCTTTCTCACCTTTTTTATTTCATGGGTATTACCTTCAGCCAGTTTGTCCCACAGAATTCTTTACACTACATCAAAGCTGTAAGCCAAATCTCTCAGCTGCAGTGTGCCTGCTAAAAACCCCATAATACAAATTTCCAGCCCTGCACTTACGCCAGATCAATTAACTTCTTAACTGAAGCTGAAAAAAATAGAACTCCTTCTGTTTTGGTTTCAGCCCCACAAAATTTGGTCCAGACCTTTGAGTTTGCAAAACTCAAAGCCAGGCAGAAAGAAGGTTTACTGTTATTGTTTGTAAAGCTGACTGATAATGAAGATGGTGGTGTATGCAGTTCCTTTTTGCGTGATGTTCCAAATGACCAGCCTTAATGTGAGTGTTTCACAGAAAGATGGCATAGATGGATGCCCAATATGTTGTTTTCTGATTGATAGTCACTTTTCCCCCTCCTTTTGAAGCGTAGTGATAATGATGAAAATTCTCACGGCCTGTTGCCATCGTGCAGACTGGCTTTTGGAGACCAGGGAATGTCCCTTTCAGTTTTGAATATAAAGCAGAAGTTAAAGTTCTGGAATAGCATTTCCTCCAATCATTTTTTAAAAGCTGTACTACCCCCACGTAAGGTTGTAGAGAAGATATTCTTTCTGCTGTTGAGGCCTTTAGCTTAAGTTTGAAATGCTTTTACCAATGTTAGTTTTTTGTTCTAATTATTCAATGTATAATGAGGGCACAGTAATACCACTTTGTAAGACAAGAAGCTTTGAGTTACTTAAAAGCTGGAGTTACAGCATGTTACAGTAACTGTAACTTGTGAATTATTTATAACTTGATAGAAATAATGGTTGTCGTAACGGCAAATAATTCTGAAGCTGGCTTTTCTTTTTTTCAAGTCTGTCTGTGATGACTTGAATGAATAAAATCTACAAAAGTAAGAAGTAGCCTTAGAGAGGAGCTGTCCTGTCCTGGTTTACTGTCCCCTTCTTCCTGTCTATGGTGGAAATGTCCTGCATGTAGCTTTTGCATTTTGCCTTTGATAACGGTGTTGTGAATGTGAGACCGTTCCGTTGCCTAATGCTATGGGGTTTTTTGATTTTTAAACCTGAACTGCACTGAAAGAAATGGTTTAGCCTTCCTCTGGCTGCCTGTTTGCCTTCTGTTCTGCAGGCCAACATGTGTACCAGGTGGTAACTCCCACAGCCGACTGGGAACATTTCAGGTTAAAACTGAACTGACAGAATGTGGTTGATTTTTAATGTGGATTCATTTGATGTCGCAGTTTGTGATGTAGCTGTAAAAGTACTTGGTCTGGGGAAAGTATTGGAGGAACACAAAATGAAGTGGCAAGGGCAGGGCAGGATTGCTTCTGTTAGCAATAGTGTGAGCTTAAATGGGCTGTGAAATTATGACTAAATGGTAGTCTAGATATATGTTTTATTTCCTGGCAAGCAAAATTAGCTGTCCTTGTCTCTTCTAAGGAGTGTTTGGGCGTAGATTTTGCTTCACTGTCCTACCACTGGAATCATGGTGAATGTTAAATAAGGTTGAAACAAAGTTAGGCCACAAAGGTGCACATGAAGCTAAAGGTGCCTCTAGTCATGTCAATGCCATAATAATTTCCAGAGAAGAGGATTAAAAATGTACTGTTGTTCTTACATGTTATGCTTGCTTGGATGAGATTTGAACAACTTCAAACTTAGAGAAGAAAAAAAGGCAATAATATAAAATAAAGACAGCTGTGCTACTGGAAGCTGAGTTCCACTGCTAAATGTGGTAGAAGTACTCTTTTAAATTCAACAGCCACATGTACCCACCCCACAACTGAAGAATTCTGTTCTTCTGTTCTTCACCGTGGAAGCGAAGCCAGTGTACCATTCTGCTTTCTACAAGGACCTGCTTACAGAAGGAAGTTCTTCCAGAAATTTCCCATAGCTTTATTTGGCTGAATTATGTACTACAGAAGAATAAATTTCAGATAGCTTCTCTTGTTAAAACATCTCATGTCTATTGAATGTGCAAGTGAACCGAAGGGCTGATGTATTTGATGTGTTTTTGCCCCAGGTTCCCAAGTAGTGTGAGAAGGCTAAACCATGTCAAATTAACAAGCTGCAAAGAAGGAGGTTTCCTTTAATATTAGGAACATGAGGATGTGGCATCACATGCCTTTTCTCACCACTGGAGCCAGCAGTGCTGATTTCACTCATCTTTCCTTCATAGTACAGTGTTTTGGCCACATCAGTACAACTAAAGAGCTGCATACAAAATAGGGTCACTGAAATTACCAGGCTGAAAAAGTAGTTACGCTAGTGTTCTCCTTTCTTCCCCTACCTCTCCTCATCTTTAAATGGTCTGTTTTCAGGATAAGGCTGCAAAGACCTTTTAGTGGCACAGTTGAGGGAATTGGTGTGGCACAAGAACGTCTTTGGTTTTGCTGCGAATTAAAAAGACGTGTGGAACTTCACCCTGTTTCAATCCAACAAGGCGCTGTAGCACGTGCCTCTCTCAAATGTATGAATACTCTTACTGACGTCAATTGAAGTGCTTGGAGCTTGTGAGTTAAGCACATGCCGAAGTGCTTTTCAGGGCTTGAGATTTTGTCATTCCTGTGTAAGAGTGTGTGCAAGTATTTGCAGGCAGGAATGTTTGTTAGTTTTCTAAGAGGGTGATAGCCATTTAATGGTTTTAGTGGCTTTACTAGATGTAGTCCTGCCTGGGGTTTTGTTTGTTTGTTTTTATATGTATTTTTTTTTCTGAGGAAATAAGCTGTTACAAAGCTGCTGCCATCTCTTTGCAAGAAATCAAAATGAACTATTGCCACAGTAGTATTTTATTTTCCTGAAGGCCAGAGGGGGAGATGAGGAAGGCTTTCTGCAGTTCATTTGGGGCCAGTTCCATAGGAAATACTTAGAAAAGGGAGAGGGATTGCAGTGTTGCTGCTTGTCTCAGGCTTGCATGCAGAATTTGAGTGTTAGCTGTAGAAAATGCTGGCTGTGTATTTACATTATGAAAGGCTCAGCAAACAGTTAATGTGCAAGTACTGTGGAGGGTAAGTAGAACATGGCCCTGCTCATCCTTTTTTACAGTCCTTTCATAAACTTGGGAAATCGAATCGTGCTGATGTGGGCATTCAGGAAAAGCTCATTTCATAATTCACATACATTAAAGGCTTTTATTTATAAGACATTAATATTCATGTTCTTTCAGTCAAGAGCAGCATTATGTGACATGACTGACCAGTCGTAAAAACCAGTGCATGGCTTCCATTATTGAAAGGATCTCAGCGGTCTCCATAAGTAAAGGTGGTCAGATTTCTTCCAGGCTGGGTGGCAGACCAGGTATAATGATTTCTAGGCCCTGTTGCTTTGGAGAGTAGGAGTACTATTTTCATCGTAAATATGTTGAGGAAGGTAAGGTCTCTTAAGTCTTGTGGGTAAGACAATTTCTTTATATCGTATTTAGTATTTCATTATAATACTACTTGAGCTGGCTCCTGTGTAAGCTAGTGATGTATCATGCAAAAGCAAATGTGTTTAGGGTGTAGCTAATCATGTTTTTCCCCGCACAAGCATATTTTCTTATATTCTTGTTGATTCTTCTTCCTTTCGTGGTGTCATTTGATGCCCATTACTCTTGCAGTCAGGGATTCAGTGAAATTAATTCCCTGTGGGCATTTGGGAAATTGCTGGTTCACTAATTTGGATAGAGGAGAGTGAAGGAATAAAACTATATTTACCTTTTTTTTTCCTTCACTAACTTGTCTCAGATTCTGCCAGGGCTGAGTCTGTCATTTTTTTCCTTCCCTTACAGACAGACCATCTCTTAATGCATTACAACCCCTGGTCTGCTCATGCCTGATGACTGGTCAGGCCATTCCTGATAGGCTCAGCCTTCTGGCCCAAACAGGACCAGAAGCAGTGTTCCTGCATGCATACCTCTCCATATGTATCCTGCTTTCCCCTCTGGAATGGTGTTGAGTTGACCACAGGGATTCCCTGGCAAAGTGGTCAGAAGCTTTTCAGCTTTTTGCAATACTTATTTTCTGGATATGCCTTTGCTTTCTTTTCTTTCTGCCCTTTTTGTGTCCCTGTTCACCTTGCATAACCATGAGTAGGTATGTAGTACAGACTGAAGGACTGCCTGGTTACCAGCTCTGCAGAATTCCTCTCCTTGGCATGAACTCTTTTCAGAGGTGCTTCAAAGTGTTGTAATTTTATTGCCTTCATGCTACAAGCATGACTGCAGCTGCATCTGGAGCTTTGTCAGGAAAGTGGGAGTGTGCTCGCTCATCTCTGGAGAGCTAGCCTGCCCCTCCAGCACAGGTTGTGAAACCAAGGTTAGAGAAAAATGGCCAGGATACGTATCCATGGTTGGATTCCTGCTCATCGGGAGGACAGCTTGCCCAGAGTTTCTGGTTAGGTCCTACCACTGTCCCTGTCTTTAGTCATATTGGCAATATTTTTGCTGCTTTTACTTTTGTGTTCTCCTTCAGCATTGTGTTCATGCCTTCAGAAGATCAGCTACAGCTTGGCCTAATAGTTTAGGAGGGAAGTGCTTCTTCATCTTTTACGATGGAAGAATATATATGAGCAGCCTATACTGTTGTCTTTGGAAGAAGACTTTGAAGATGTCTGTTCAGGCATGCTTTTGAAGGTGTTCTGAAATTTGCTTTCAGCTATACTCTCTGGATGATTTATCACCATTCTTCTGTTCCCATGAAGCAGTAAATCACATCTGGGCTGAAAGGTTATCCTTTTTCCGTAAAAGGCTTCAGACTTTTGGACAACTTCTTTCTGTATTCCACGCTCTCCAAATGTCCAGGTGTTTTATCTTTTCCCACCAGAGAAGACCCAGTATTTTAATCAGGAACCCCTATTTTACAAAGCTGAAACAACAAAGTATAGCACTTCAGCTTTGAAAACTCATTTCTCCTTGGAAGAATGGCATTGTGATAATTCCAGCTGGTTTCTAAATTTCCAGTCCACTGACTTTCTCAGTGATTAGATCACCTTCTTCAGTAAAAGCAAGGATCTGCAGTTGATCTGAGGGAGTTAATACGTAGTTTAATTTCAGCACACATGAATAGTGCTAAGCCCATGCGTAAACTAGTCTAGTGAAGGAGAAGAACAAAATAATAGGTGATCTCTTGAGGTAGCCCTTTGAAACAAAAAGTAATATCTTATAAATTTTTAAGCACCTAAGAAAGAAGATTGAATAGCTGGCATTATTTGAGACAAAAGACTGCAAGAACAATTCTAAGACTGGCTGACCTACTCCTCAGCTTGCAAATTAGGACAATGTCTCGTAAGGGAAATCTTGATTATAGCGTTGTAACAGACTGGTTATCAGGGCTCCTAATCCTGTCATAGATAAGAGAACATAAAACTGTCAAAATCAGGGTATTAAATCTGTATCTCCCATGGCTTTTTGTTTTTGTTTTTTTTTTTTTTTGTATTTTTTTTGTGTTTGTTTTTTTTTTGTTTTCTTTCGGTTGTTTGTTCATGCAGTCCCTAGAGAGAAACCAAGATGATTTACACAATGACAAAACTATTAGGCTCTTGAAGGTGCAAGTGTCTGCTCTGAGGAAGTATCTGATATCAGGGTTACCCATCACAAAACTTTAGTTGTGATGTTACATCCACGTTTCATATTTGGTTCATACCACAGCATGGGAAAATTCTCTGGAGCAAAGTGTAATGCTCCATTTCATGGTATTTTCCAATGCCTGGCTTGTCTAATGCCTATCTAAGTAAACTTTCTCAGCTTTGTTGTGTTGGTGCAGTCAGTAATCTCACTGTTCTTTCTGTAGAAGATTCATGTGTCTGGATTTTCCTGGACTAGGTTGAAGAGCTGTTTCATTGTCACTTCTGAAAAGTACTTCCCACGTTTTCTCAGCACAGTGAGTCTCCTTGTTCCTGTCAGGTCAACTTTCTGGTGTGGAGGACCAATGCAAATAGTACTAGGGTTTTAATAAACAGCCTACCTTTGGATAACCATTGCTGTTGTGATAAAAATGATACAGGGTTGGTTGCTCATTGATTTATGCTTTTTGGCCATCTTCCAGGATGAAACTGTAACTTCATTACACAAGAGTTTCGGAACAGTACAGAGTTGTCCATTTATTTTCTTCAACTGTTACTGAGCTGACAGCTTGCCTTTGGAGGGTCATATATTCAAAAGCTGCCAATTGGATCATTTCATTTTAGCCAAATGTGTCACAGTCTGAAGTGCGATTTCTTTCTAATGACCCCCCTCTTTTTTTCCCCTCTTAACTTTCATACCTTCTGCTCTCTCTCCCTTCCCCTCAGTTCTTCCTGCTGAAAATAAAAAGGCCTGGGAACAGAGGCAATGCCACAAATAAAAGGAATTAGATATTCTGTTGTTGCTGCCTGTAATTTTGGTTTCTGTTAATAAGACTTCAGTTTCTCTGACTGGATCAATTCTGCATTGTGGAGAAACACATGGTTTTCAAAAATGGCAAGTGGAAGATACTGTTTATCTTTCTATTTGTTAACCATAATACTACCTCTAAGTTAGCTGCTTATTTCCAGATTGCTCCTTGTGACTTTGTTTTCGTCTTCCTGCTTTATCAGTGCTCTCCACTGGTCTTTTGGTACCTTTACTTGGGCAGTCATCATTTGGAAGCCTGTGAGAAATCATCATCAGGAAGTCTGTGTACTTGGCTGAGTAATCCTCTAGAAGAAGGAGAAATAGGGAAGACAAACCATGTACAATATCTGCCTGTGTACTACTTGAAATCTGAAAATATATTTATTTCTGCTGTGGTGCCTAGAGAAATGGTGTCCTCATGTTGAAAAGTTGAGGGCATTTGTGTCAGTGGGTAGCAGCCTTGTGTTTTACACAGCTTAGCTGCTTTTCTTTTGTCTCTGTGCATTCCTGGAAAAATACATGGTTTTGTGGTTCAGTTTTAAAGAAATGTTCTTAATAATGAATCAAAATGAGCTGAATAGTCTTATTTTATAAAGTAGCTAACTTTTTTGGATTTCTTGGCCTTTTTAAAAAATACACTGTTAAGTGCAATAGAAGAATAGACTTACAATTCTGTGTATTCTGTCTTTGAAAACTCTTTTTCAATTAATTATTTTCAGATTACTTTTCCCAAGTAATTCCTGATGCATTTTCAGTACATGTTTATGTGTGCATAGTGGAAAAATAATATAACCAATAACCTGATTAAATATTACTATTTAATGCATGAAGCTGCTTGTTTTAGCCCCAAAAGAAGCTCTTAACAGTGGTATTAGATGAAAGCATGTAGACATGCATTTCCTCTAAGAGTCTGTCTCAAATTCCTTCTGATCTCAGGATCAATAATTTTGATAGTTTTTTAATCTGTTTACACATGAATTTTGTAAAAGTTCTTAATATGTGTTCTAATGTTAATGCAGATTATTTCTTAATTTTGCCTTGTTTCCTACTTAAACAATGTTCTGTAATTACCTGATTCACTGTGCTTGTGTGTGAATGAAATGATGAAATCTGTTGTCAATTAGCAATCAATGTGGTATCCGTATTTTTAAATGTTATAAATTGCCTATTAGAGCTAATTTTCCAGGGCATCTCGATCTCTGTTCTTAATGTAATGCAGAATATTTTACAATAATGCCTAGGTTAACAATGATAGTCTTGCTGTATTGTGCAAAAAAGGCTTCTGTGCAGACCCAGCTGGGTTTCAGGCTTAATTCATTGCTCTATGGTGGGATCACCACAGCTGCTGTGGGGCCTTTACAAATGCAAAAAAGCTGTCAGTGTTTGTTTCATCAGATGCATAAGTGATGAGGCCAAGTTGAGGAATCCATTCCAGCGCGTGGTGTGCATGCTGGAGGCATTATTGTTTACAGAATTAGTGTCTTAATGCTTTAAAATACATGGTGCGTGTTTTGCCTTAGAGCAAAATATTTTAGGGGTAAGATGCTTTAAGGATCCTCTTCAATTTAGTCCCCTTTTCTAACAGCGTTTGCCCTGACTCATGTAAACGTGCATCTGAATTACTGTGCTGTACTTGCCATGGTCGCAAGTAATTCAGGTCTGTCTTGTGCATCTTTTTTTGCTAGTGCTTTGATTATCCTAAGCAGTCACAATTAAATAATCGTACAGCTTCAATGCAGATTTCTCCCCCCCCAGCTGTCAACTGGAGGAGTTGCACTAACAGTCTCCTATGGTCACCAGAAGTCAGAGTACTTCTTTTGGCTGTCAAGGCTTGAAGGAGGTTCCTTTCAGCCAATTAGAGAGTAACGATGATTGGTTTCAGAGGGTGCTGCTTAAGAATGCAAAGCATGCCTCAGTGGTGGGGCCGAGCACACAGTTCCTCTATCAATTCTCCTTTCCTTTGCTTGAGGCTCCAGGAATGTAACATGAAGTAGGGCTTCTGCTTACATGACGCCAGACTGGCTTTTGGGGGGTAGAAGGCGGGGGGTGTCAGGTCTTAAATTGTTTTTCTGTGGGAGCGCTCATGTGATCTTCCAGTCTTTGTTGCAGTCTGTTGGCAGCGTGCGTGAGGTTTCATTAGGGCACGCCACCCTTCCCCGTATGGTGTAACTCCACCGATAATAGGCATCGCAGGAATTTTAACTAATGCGCTGTTTAAGCCGCCGTCGCTACGATTTTATTAAATGTGCTTGCAGCACAGAATTTTGCTAATGCTGTAGAGTGATCTGTTATGCAAATTGAATGTAAGAACGGGCTGGTGGGGATTTGTTGTCTGCATACTGGAGACCTGTGTTTTGTATTTGGAAATGGAATGAACTAAATGGTGTCGGCGGCGTAGGCTGCTGCTGTAATGTTCAGGCAGCCTCCGCTTTCTTGGTTGGAGGTGCAGTATTGTCACCAGAGGGTCCAAGTTCGTTTTGCAGGGAGGCATTTGTGTCTCGAAGCGTGCTTGCTGCTGGTACATGCTGGGCAAGTGTGGGGTGAGTGTAGGATATCTTAGGCACAGTTATACACAAGCTAGATTATAAGATTTATTCTGGTTGTCGTCACGGCCGGTTAAAGCTGTGTTTTTGCTTAAGCTCTTCTGCCGTACTGCAGGCAGATTCCTATGCTGGAGCAAAGGATGTTTAGCTCACTGCACGTCTGGTAGTACCCATGTTTGTTGGCTAAACTGTTAGCCTGTGTCTAAAGCAGCACTTCTCCAGGTGTGATGTGTGACAAGGACACCTTCGACTCCTGCCAGGGGAAGGGGGAAGGCAGGGAGTTTGGATTCGTTTCCAGATTTGCTGCTTCACTGAGGCACATGAGCCATGTAATCCAGCAGATGAGCGAAGGAGTTGCCTCCTCCCCGCGCTTGTTGCTGCTCTCGTGGCCTCGATTATCTCCAGCCTCAGGCTTAAAAGAAGACCATCCTCCTCTTCTTGTGCTGTTCCAGGGAGCAAGTTGCTTGCAGCACTCTGCCAGCGCTTTGTAGCTTGAAAAGCAGCGGCAGACGAAAGAAATCCCCACCTGGCAGCCGGTGCTGTCCCCCCTTTCCCAAACCTCATCTACAGTCATTTATTTCCCTTGGAGTCTCTGTTGAGATTTTATTATTCGTTGTTTGCTGTGGGGCTGGCCACTGGTATGGGAGGGCTGCTTTGGGGGTGCTGAGTGAGGTGTAGCAGCAGCATTAAGCAGTTAGGCAGGGCCTGGAGGAGCTGTGCCATCAGCACTGGGTCTGTAAATTGGAGGAAGAAATATTGTGGGCTTTTAAACTGCAGCTGATGAAGCTGTGACATAGTGTTTTCTCTTGACAGAGATGGAAATGGGTTGAATGATTTTGAGGGAGGTGGTTTTAAGAGAGATCAAAACCTCCTTGGCAAAAGGTCTGTCCATTTTATAATGTCGGGGCCCTGCTCGAACTCATAGTGCAGTAGTTTGGCTTTGTATGGATGGATGTGAACTATTTGGGCAAATCATGGGGCATTTGCGTTTTGGGGATGCAGTGCAGTTACAAGCCATTTCTGATGCCTGCAAAGGCTAGGCTGAGCTGGGAAGCTGCTGTTTTCAGTGTGCATATGCTGTGGTGGATGGGCTGCTAGCTAATCCCTGGCAGTGGAAACATGCTTTCATGAGACACTGGGAGGCCTCCCAGATAGAAAATGGGTGCCAGAGTACCTGGAGGTGAGGTTTTATGGCTGTTCCCAGCACACAGGTTGCACCCAGAGACCCAAAGTAGAGCAGGAACTAGGCTTCTGTACTGCAGGGGACCCTAATAATAGGCCAAATTCTGTCCTGAATGCCACAAATGCTCCCTGAGGGGGATGGGGGGCAGGCAGGCTGCTGCGAGGTCTCCCTCAGCTTTATTTTAACTCTGGCTCTCTGCTCTTCTGTGCATTGGGTGGCAGAAACAAAGAAGGGACTATTAAAACCAAAAAGTAGAAAGACCAGAACAGGGATTTGTCTTCCAAGGCAGGCTGATTTAGCTGCGTGTCCAGGGAATGGCTGCTGCTGCATCCCTGCCCGCTGAAGCATCCTTGCTGCTGCTGTGAGTCCCGGTTGACCCTTGAGTTTGAGCTTAGAGCTAGAGCAGCTTCATGGCAAATATTTTAAAAATTGAACCAAATTATGTGCAGTATAATTTATTTACACCCCCCCCCCCCAACCCCCTACCCCCCGCATTGTGTAACCAGGCTTTAGAGAAACTCAGTTTTTGAGCCAAACCAGCTTTGTGGTTTCCTGTTGCCCTTTGGGTTGCTGGTACTGTGCCAAGTCATGTTGGTAAAGAAAATGCTTCAGTAGTTACATACAGCCTTGGATACATTTAGCTGTCCTGCAGTAGTAGTAATGTTTTAGGCATAATAAGCATTTTTACTATTTTTATTTATGAAGATTTCTCCCTCCACTCTGATATATTAAGCCACTAATGAGAAAGTAATGGAAATTGGGTTTCCAGCTTTATATTTAGATTTGTAAATGCGCTGGGTTTGGAAGTAGTCTTGTCAAGCGTGGATGTTTGCTGTGCCAGCGTTGGGAATGTATTTCACGATCAGAGGCTGTGTTAAATACTTGTCCCCTTGCTGGTGAATTGGCTCTTGATGGAGATTCGGAACAGCTTATTTTAATTAGGCTTTGTTTGAAAACATGGCTCAATCTATTAATTGAGGTAGGTGCTACTTCCCTGTGGACTTCTCACAGCGTTACTGCAGAATTGATGGATATTTGTTTTTTTAAGCATACTACTGCTTCTGCCCTGTTTGTGTGAGAAAGACAATTGCCTAGCAAGAACTTTATATTTTATGTTAGGAAATGAAAGAAACTTCAAGAAGCATATGGCTAAAAATAGCATTTCAGCATGCTCTACTGGAGGTTGGATTTTGGATGAGGAACATGGAGGTAATGTGGTATCAGTAATGAAGGAGCAAGGCTTTGGAGGCAACAAATTGGCCTTGGGAAAGCGATAGTCAGCACTGAAAACACTGATTCATACTCTCTGAGGTAATACACAGTTTTTTGCTTGATACTGAGCATCACCAGTATGCTTACCTCTTCTTGTGGCAAATTTAACATAGAAAAGAGCTGTTTTCAGTGCTTCAGTTGACAGAAGGCATGTTAATATGTGACTGCCCAGTCTGCTTTTCTTTTAAATAGCTGATGTTCAAGGCTGAGGGAAGTACAAAACAAACTGAAAATCTTTCAAATGTTTTAATTAAAAGTGATGGAAGTGGAGAATTAGAGCTGCTCCTGTGCTAGGATGGCTTATTCAAACATGCAGCTTAACCAGTTAGACTGCAAGGTGGAAAATGCTAGAGATTGTGTATCTGAATTAAGCAATTTTAATTTGGTCTTTCATCTGTGTCATTACTGAGGGATATCCTGCAGGCTGGTTTAATGAACTCAATCTAGAGGTGTGTAGAGGCACATCTCTTTGCTTGACAGCAGCAAGATGGCATGCTATGACTGGCAGACATATCTTCAGCTTGTGTAATTGTCTGCTCTTGTCATATGATGACAAATGGAGCGATGATCATATTAAACAACAAAAAAGTTCAAAGTAACACGAAGGCTCTGAATAAACTCTTGGAATCAAATTGATTCTCACATGACAGCATGTCAGCATGGGTATTTTTAGCCTGAATTAATGCAGCTATAGGAAATTCCACTCCCCCAGAGAAGTATTACCATGTTAAATGCCATTCAGAATTTTTAGCCTAAATTCTCCTCTTCCTACAGGTGTGGGAGCCTGTCTTGTCAGTGTTCAGTCTTATGTTCCATGTGCAGGCAAGGAAAAAACTGCCCCATATCAGGAGTTTAAACAAAAAGTTAAAAAATAGTGATTAAAGTTTGTCTGTAAACTGACAAATCTGATTTTCTGCGTTGTTTTTTGTTTTGTTTTTTTTCTTTTCTTTCCAATGAGCCTCTTCCAAGCCCAGATGCAGTAAGGATGAGATCATGCAGAAAAAATTAATTGGGAACTGAGCATAGTTTGGAATTTTGGCAAATATGTTTGAGTGGAATAGAAATTTCCTTCTTTACCCTTCTGTCTGTCCAGTTTTCTCTTGTCATAGATGCAAGCTAATGCACTTCTGTGTATTATGGTATGAAGTTTTAAGTTTTGCAGAAGCAACTGTCATTCTAGTGGAAGTCTGAAGGCAAGTACCACGAGAAATATTTTTCCTTTTGTCAATAACGGGATTCTGCAAAGGGGAATCACCCTTCTGAAAATCCAGGAAAGTTGTCTTAAAAAAAAGTGTGAAACTAGAACTTTGGGAAACAGCTGCAAAGTAAAGAGCTGAGGGGACAGAAGCTATTTTATCCCTCTTCCTCCCTCCCTCCCTTCTCTCTCCCCCTAGGAATTGGTACTGAGTATAGTTAACCTGGGGGAAAATGAGTGATACAGATTATCAGCTTTATTCACTTCATGATCCTTACAGTTCCACTTCTGTCAGGCTGGTATCTCTGTCACAGTTTTAATTAAGATTCCTCTCTCCCCCTCTTCTTTTTCTTTTTTGTTTTTGTTCTCTTCCCTAATCTTTCTGTCTTCTTATAGGGGAAAAAAATATTTTCAGCAATTAAAAAAACACATATGCTACCACATGTGACCGGATTGAAACTTACTCTTCTAAATGCTTTGTAGACTTCACAGAAAATTGCTTTACTTCTGGATTGCCATCCTTGTGTGGTTACCCAGCATGAACGACACATTTTAGATGCTGTTCTCCAAAAAGACCTTTTCAGGGCAGCTGCCCTGGAACTGGGATTTTGTTGCCACAATGGATGTGGGGAAATGCAGAGTGCCCAGCCAGAATTCATCAGTACTCATCTCAAAATGGGTCTTAAATACAGCCTTCTTCCTTACGCATAAAAGATTTTTCCCTTGTCAGTTGAGTTAGTAAGTGGCAGGAAAATGCTTTGCCTTTGTAATTTCTGAAGTTCCTTAGTTTACTTTTGGATTTTAAAGGTTTTTTTTGTGGTGGCCCTGTAGTGGTGTAATTGTAATGAGAATAGTGCTTTGCACATGTACGCCTCATTAGCTGGTACAGCTGGGACTCTCAATTTCAGCAAAAAAGTAGTCTTACTCAAAAGAGTGCTTATGTAAAAATAGCACTACTCAACAGTTAAACCTATGTGAAATATGTCACTTCACAAAATCTGTGTGTATCAAGTCTCTTAATGCATTGACGGAGCTGATTTTTATTAGTCCATTTTAACGTGCAATTTCTACTTTCTGCAGAAATTACATGTAGCTACTGCTTTGGTATGAGTAAGACAGTAAGAAAACATGCAGTATTAGAAAACTCAAGTATAATTCTGTACTTAGTTTTGGATGCAGTTATTGCAGTATTTTATGTTGCAGTATTTTATTTAAATGCAGTATTTTCCAGTACAGATGAGAGGCAAAGGAGCAGGATTCATTTTTGACTAGTGCTCATTTAAATGTTGAATAAGCCTGAAGCTTAGAGTATGCTTGATTTGCAATCTCAGAGCTACAGGGAAATAATTTTACTCTTTTTGTACTGTTTCATTTTGATACAAAGAACCATGGAGAGCTGGTAAACCTGGACTCCATGTTGCTGCCAAAGCTTCCTCCTAAGTATAAATGTACCTTAAGAAGATCTGATGTTTTAACTCCTCTTTTTAGTAGAGATGAAAATTTAGGAGTAAAATTGATGTAGCTTAAAAAAGGAATAAAGCTAATTGAGCCCGTTTGCTTGTTTTATGGCTTGAAAAATAGGCACTAGATTAATCAGATGTGCGATTCAACATCTGGACCATTCGTGCAAAGATGCCAGAGAAGATGGAGATACCTTGTAGAGGGCTCTAAAACGTGGAACAGCAGAGGAAAGGGGATCAGTTGAGAAATGCAGAAATGAAAGTGACTGAGCCAATGCTGTAGTTAAAGAATTATTTCTATGAAATATTCTGATGGGATTAATCCATGTAGAGTGACAGAATATTGCAGTAATGGGGAAAGAAATGAGTCTTTCACAAAGCATTTTAGCTTGGAAGACTTGTGCCTCTGTGACATTTTGCAGGAAGAATTGGCAAGATTTGTCCCTGGTTACGAATGCTGTTGCCTGCAGAGGGGTTCGAAACATTTGATCCCATATTGTATTTTCAGTGACGGGTAGTCAGTCAGCAAGTTGCAGCGTTTTACAAAACTCTTCATGCAGTTGTGTGCAGAAAGGTGGGGGCTGGTTCTGTTATGAGTCTCCCAACGGCATGGAGAAGAGATTGTCAACTTTTAAATCTGTCTTCATTTTGACTACAAAAAGAGAATATTTGGAAATGATACAGGCAGTATCTTCAAGGACACTAGAAAACAGCATTGCTTATTGTGGTAAACAGACACTCAACTCCACATCTGGGTGAACATTTCCATGTTGGTATTACTGGTGGCTTTACATATAGTGGCTACTATTGTTGACTGGCTTGCCAGCACGCACTCAGGTGCTCTCAGTTAGCACTACTCATCAGCCACTTGTGTAATTGCCATGTGTTGATCAGGGTGTCTTTGGGTTGAACAGCATAAATTTGGAGTTATCTGTGCTGCAGAGGATGCATCATCTCTGGCCAGCCTCTCCTTTTCCTTATTTCTGTTACTAATGGAGTGTATATGTGCATGTGTGTGTGTGTATACATATGTATGTATGTGACCCAGGTGAGGCACTCTGAGGTTTCTGGGAGTTTGAGAGTCCAGTGGGAGAGCTTCTGCAGATTGATAGGAGAGGCTCTTTAGGAAGGCAGCTGCTGCAAGGCCTTAACCTGTCTGTCTTTCCCTTTCTTTCGTCCATGTTATTTGAGATGGCTTTCTCCTTCTTTCTGTGTCCCTAATATTCTTGTTATTCTTCTGCCCTACATGTGTCTTTCAGATTGTGGGGTAGTCATATGGGATTATGGGATCCCAGATGGATTAGATTGCTGGGTCTTACTCTAGCCATCTACATTTGACAAGAAGAGGTTGTAAGCAGTGCTGTGTACCTTGTCATACATCTTAGTTCAAGACTCTATAAGCAAACATATTGAATCATATTAAACATTTGATTCTTCGTTTGTATCTTTGCTTCTGCCTCTCTGTTCACTCTCCTTCATCTTTTGTCCTCACCTTTCCACAGAATTTCTCTTCCACTGTGTCAGTGTAAAGGTGAGTCTGCAGACTTTAAAAAAAAAGACTTGGGGAATTCTTAGGCCCCAGTTGATGCATTTTGATATGTTACTATTGTTTATTTTACACTGGCTGCCAGGACTCCCAAAGCTCTCCTAGATAGCCGATCAATTCCAAGCTGGTTGCTATGACTGACATACTGATTCACTATGAAAATGTGTTAATTTCACAGCATAATTCTTCATCTCATACTGATCCTGAAGCTCTCTATGTGGATCAGATTCACATAAATATTTTGGGGGCAGTCCTCTCCCTTCTTTAGGCTGTACTGTTTAATCAGTTTGTCAATAGCTGGTATCAAGTGGCAGGATTAGTCCTTGCTGTAGCCTGCCGAGGAGAGCTTGAGTGCCTGGAGGATGTAAGCAGTACAGCCAAAACGCCTCTGTTACCTACTTCAGTGTCATTTATAGAATTTTGAACTCTGTGCTAAGGAAGAATAAAGCAAATGTAAATGTATTATTGCTCCTATTATAACACTTCAGTAGGATAAAAAGAGAGAGAAGAACTTCAATAGCTCTGATGATAGCCTGCCAGAGTAAATGTTGGCTCAGAAGCAACTGTGGTAGTGTAGCTTTTTCTCTAAATCCGTTTGAGTTAAATGAGTGCAGGGCCAAACTGAGAAATGAGTTTCTGCGTAGTGCTGTCTCTGCTGCTTCCAGGGCACTCTGGGGTCTGCAGTTCCCCTGTCTCCTCTGTCCTTCCTCTGGTCTCAGCAGAGCTGAGTGTGTCAGGTCGGAGGCTGTATGAATGTCACTGACAGCAATAGGGTTTATACTGTTCATGACACTGGAAGGTAAAAGTGGTATCTGAGCAGGTGAGATTTTGCACTTCAGTGTGGAGCTTACTAGTAGCATGGTGAAATAGTAATTATAAAAATACATGGTGTGGAGAATGTGGGTGCCTGATTCTTTGGTATCTGACATCTGGCTTTACTTCTGAGTTTGTGGGCTTGAGTTAAGCCTTTGGTCTTACAGCTAAGATACTTTCCAACTTGTAGTACTATATAAATAGAGGAGCTGTTTATCGGTAGCTTCTGAAATACGTGGGGAAGCAACCATTTTTTAGAATTTTAATTTGAAACACATGTAGATGTGAGTTAAAATCTTATTTATTTAGTCTCTTTTGGGATTGGAAGGAGAGAAATGTCTGCAATGAAGGCAAAGAGCTCCAGAGTCTGTGGAAAGATGTTCTCACTGCCTATGGCTGTGGTGATGGTGATTGCTTTGCCCTCAGCAGGCAGGAGGTTTCCTGCTGCCTTTCAGTTCCTTTAACTGGTGGCTAAAGGGGAGAGACTGGGCTAGTCTGAAAAATGTTTAGTGCTAGTTTTCCTAGGTCCTAGGTGTTAAGTAGAGAAGGGTGTAGTTGAATGGAGAAACTTCCCTCAAGGTAATGTCAAATGTGAAGGTAAATGGGAGACAGCCTAATTCTGGGTTAAATACTGTGATTGTTAGAGCAAATGCTGTGGTTGCCTCTATTAATTTGTACTGAGCAACCAAAAGACACCTGGAAGTCAACCAGTTAAAAACCCAAGCTTTTGGTTGGAAACAAATCGTAATAGGCCTTCTAAGGATAGACCCATACATGTTGTATGGGCTTGACCTGGCCTTGATCTTGGATCTTTGAGCTCATGTTTGACAACAGTGGCTGTGGCTTTCTGGTATCGAAGCATAGGAAAGCAGTGGGAACCACAGGTATTAACAGTATTCCTGCTCCACTGTCATTTTGGTGCACCTTTTTATCTCAATCCCACTCAAATTTCAGTTAATTGTAAGGCAAGATCTTCATCTGGTGGGAACTGGCAGTTGAATTTTAATGGATCTCTACTGTGTAAATTCCTTCTCACGGGATTCTTTGAGTCTCCTGTACCAGATAGCATACCTAACGCTCTGACATAATTTGGTGGGGGGGAGGGAGGAAAAGAATGAGAATGGTAGGGGCAGCTGAGATGTACGTGTGTATGCCAAAACACCCACAAACATTGTGGGATCTTTTAAGGCAATGGGATTTGTTGGGGCTGTGCTGTTGTAGTATTGTTTAATTCATATACATTCCTTCCTAATAAAATGTGTCAGTAGCATTGTATGCTAGTGTACTTTCCTGCCCCTCTGTTTCTCTTGGATTGTTCTAGTTGGAGACAGGATCACAGTCTTGGGAACCTGTTTTGCACATGTCTGTGCAAGGCTCACGAAGAAGCAATCAGTGTAACTCATAAATATGTGCACTCATCCTCCAAAGACATGTAAAATGTATTTGAGCTATAAGGCTATACAAACATGAAGCAATGCTGATGACGACATGCAAACCACAAGGGGGAAGCTTGACTGGCTCGATCTTTTTAGAACCTGGAAATGTTTGCATAGCCTTGTTGCTCGGCTGCGTTTCTTCTTAGATAGATAGATGGGTAGGGTAGGTATCAAAGACTTGAGTGAAATGCTTTCTTCAGCTGTGTGATATGGTAAATCATATCCTGTGTCCAGCTTTGCAATTTAAAGTCAGGGTTTGTGGTTTTCTCCACCTTGCTTCTTAAAGCTGCAAAAAAGTAAATGATAGTGACCTGAGGACCAGCACACACAGTTTTTTCTCCATCTCCAGCACTTACGTTGTTGGACAGTGTGCAGGAAGGGCTGTGCAGCCTAGAACAGATGCCTGTGAATTACGTGGTGCAAGTGACATGCAGCTTTATATTCAATGCATTCCTGCACCAGAAGCAGTTTTAGGGAATGTTGGATCGTGCGTGGAGTGAAGTTGGGCATGACTATGGCCAGAAAGTACGTTGCTGTGCTGTAAAGAAGGCACGGAATGAGTTGTTTTGTGGGGTCGGTTTTGGTTGGGGTTTTTTTAAACCCAATTTCAAATTTATTTTCTTTCATTTTCTGCTAATTCCTTTATCAGATTTGCTTTCTCAGGCCAGAGGAGGGGACAAATTGTTCTAGTATCCATTATCATTTTTCTTTCTCTTATCTTTTGCATGTTAAAACCATTCTGCGGTACTCCAGCTGCAAACAGCAGTCTCTTTTTTTGGTGGGGACTGCAATAGAAATTTGTAGTGTTTCTTCACTGCCCTCTGTTTCCTGATAATTACGGAAAAATTGGTTTGCCAAAGCCAACACTTTACATAGATTCAATTCATCAGGAAATGCTGCTTTAAAATTTTGTGGATTTGAGGTTGTGCACCTGGAGGCTGAAGGATGTAGCAGGGCCGAGGACTGTCCTGTTCTCTGGACAAAACGAATGGTTGTTGAGAGAATCAAATCGGTGTTTCTATGACCAGTCAGAAACGGCATATATGTAGCTGTTAGTATGTTATCAATTAATGTATCATTAAATAGAAGATTTGAGGGCGTATGTTATATCATCTGATTTCCTGTGATAGGGATAGCAGCCAGATGGAGTTAAAAAGCTGGTCCTGACTCTGTCTAAGGTGTAAGTCCCTGTCTTGGAAAAACACCAAACATGAATATTTCTGAACAGCTGGAGCTGGGGACCATTGCTTGGCTCTGCAATGAGGAGAACAGAGGCTTTAAGAAGAATTTCACCATGTGTCAAGAGGTGAGACACGCTGGGTCTCATGGGCTGGCAAAAATTGTTTACTTGGTTTTGTGTCATGTAAAGGCAGGAGGATTTTTTACTGTGAACTTGAAGCAGCATTTGATCTGCTTGTCCTTACTGAGTCTTGCAGGAAAGTGTGATTGCATTTTTAATTTCCCCTGGGCACAACTGCCAGAAATAACTTGTGTAGCACTCCAGCCCTGGAGCTGCCCCTCTAACCCACTTCCCTGCTCTGCCAACTGTAGCGAATGGTGTCTCTGTCTCAGCTTTCCAAAGGAGATGCAGTGGCAGTGATACCTGAACCACGCTACTTTACCCTTCTTCTCAGAAGGCTGTTTGGTTGATGAACTCGACTGGGCAGGGCTGGACTCTCAGCCTCGGTGTTTTACTTCTAAGGTGTTTTGCAAAACATTAATTATGTTGTTCTGTCCCTCCTTGTATTTATGAAAGGAGATGACTCCTTACAGGCTACACTTCATGCACCTGATGAATGTCGTAGAATTGGTTGCACATTCCTTTGGAAGATGTTTTGGTTTCAAAACACGTGCCTCACAAACTGGTAGAGGATAAAGATGGCTCATTCGTTAATTGTTGCTTAATATGTTATACGTGACTTTTCCTTGTGGAAATGCTGAGAGGGAGAGCAGAGACAAAAAAAGAGAATACAAAAAATTGCCTGAACTAGTCAGCTGGAGTTGCAGGAATAGTTATATTGGTGTTTGGTGTGTGCATTATTGTTTGGGTTGACTTCCTACTGGTGAAATAGATAGCTAGTTGGGATGTTTCTTTCAGTGTCTTAACATAACTTTTCCTGCTGTCAGCTAGTGCTGCTGAGTATCTGCTACCCACTGAATGCGGGGTTTGGACTTAGAATGTCTCAGAATCTGGCAGTTCATGGATATGGCATTTGTAAAATCAGATTGGGTAGAAAGAGCTGTGTTATAATGACTTTGCTAACACCCCTGCTTTGATTAAAAAAAAAAAAATGTTTAAAAGGAAAATGTGCTTCGTTGTAACAGATGGATTTAAAAAATAAATGACTGCACATTGTTCATTCATTTTATGTTTCTACCCATACTATGAAGCATAGACTATGTCTATGTTGGTGTCATAGCCTGGAAATTCAGTCTAGAGAGTTCCTTAAGGAAATAATGGGTAGATTTAAGAGACTAAACCGTACACACTTTCGAACGGAGGCCGTTTCATCTTAGAATACAAAGAACTAATTCCTCTTTGTCTCTAAAAGAAGCACAACATGTGCTCTTCTTTCCAGCTTGGCAGCTGAATGAAGGTGGTGCAGTCAAAAGGAAGTGACCACAAAAAGATGTAGCATATTAGTTGTGAATTTGCCAAAGGTGGCCAGCTGTATTGCTATTTCAGCTAATTCGATGCGCTTAGTTGGAGTTTTTGCTTAAATTAAATACTAAAGGTATATTTTAGTGATCATTAGGTTCTCTATAAAAAGTTTTGTTCCATGGTATAATAATGGGGATGTCAGAGAAACAGAATGTAGCCATCTAACCATTATTTTGTTTTTGCTATGCTAAAATGTATTGGTGCCCTGTGATCTTTGGAGTTTTTAATTTGTAGTTTATGATAATGCCTCTCTTAGCAGGGCCACATTATTCTGATTCTTGACTTCTTTTTGGTGGGAATACTTTGTAAAGAGCCATTGGGAACACTCCAAATGCTTGTGTGGAAACTACTGATACCAAATGCTTGAGCTAAATAATACCCTGTATACAAACTTTCCAGTCTGGATATCCCAGTTCTGTCTGGAGCGAAGAGTACCTGGGGTCAAAAGCCTGCTAGTTGGGCTCCTAGTGTTCCTCAGGTTTTTGGAAATGCACTTTTCAAAGCTATTTATGACAGAAGAAGAAAATGGAAACCAAATAAACAAGGTTCTCATCTGGACACACAGTTTTAAAGTTTCTCTGAGACTTAGAGAGACTAAAATGAAAGAAAAAAAAAAAAGGGGGCAAGCAAGAAGAGGTGATTTGGGCTTATAAGGGCAACCAGGAAAGTGGTTGTAGAGTATTTAAAAATCTAAGGAAAAAAAATAGTATCTGTTAAGTCATTACAAAAACAATTAGGCAATAGACATTCCTACAGTTATTATTTCCCCTCTCTCCCTTACTCACCATTTCATACCTTTTCTCTTGGTCTTAAATTGTGTGAATCTGTCCTTAGTTTGGAAAGCACCTTGTAAGTTTTGAGCAGTACAAAATTTTGGGCATTCTCAACCATAGTGGGGGGCCTTGAAATGCTCTGGAAAAGATCCATTTTGTGTCACGGTTTAGGAAATTCCTTTTGCAACGTGAGCAAGGCAGCAGCCTGTTGGCATCTGTGGGGGTGAGTCATGGCACCTTAATCTTGCAGAATTAAGTAGCACATTTTCAGTAGTGCTCTTGCATGGTTCCTGCTGCTCACCATCAGATGAACCATTCTCAGCTTAGCAGTGGGGTGTGCTTTTGACTTTGTTCCCACAAGGGCATGTGAAAAAGGAAACAACCTCCCCCATGCAGCAGCACAATAAATATCCTGACAGGTCTCAGCCCATAAACTCTGTTATAATCTTGCAATTTATGATTATGTTTTTATTTGTCAAGAAAACCATGAGCAAATCTTTTGTAAAGGAATGTGAAATGCTATGTAGGGAAATGCAAAAACACTGGTGCATTTCAGGCAGATTTTTTCAGGAAGCTCATATTGATTGCTTTGCACCAGAAGTTGAAATGGGCGATCTGTGGTGTGTTTGAAGTGTGACTGACAGCATTTGCACTCTGCTGATTTACTCCGCAGAGGTGCAAGTTTGGTTAGCATTGTCTTAGTGCTGCTACATGCAGTTGTGGTGTGCTGCCTTAGTAAATAGTGTGTGGTCCTTAAGGTTGGTCTGGGATTCAGTGAGGCTTGGGAGATGCCCCATGCCTTGTAGGCCAGGACTATGGGAATTGTTTGACCTGTGAGCGTTCATGTGCCAGTACCCAATGGGGCTGGCATTTGCTGAATGAGCACATCTCTCACACACACATTTTCGATTATGGATACATCCCTTGAGGATATATAGGATGCTTTTGACAGCACTATCAGGAGAACGAATGTTGTTGGCATGATATTGGGTAAACCTTTGCAGAACAGATGTGCTGAACTAGTTAGAATCAGTGAGTAAAGTGCATGTATATTCATTTGAAGTTATCATTTTATTGTATTATACTAGAACTGAGTGTTAGACAGTTTGGCATTCTTTAATAGTTAGTTAGCAAAGTCTTTTCCTCCCATCAAAAATATCGTTTCCAGTTGGATCGCCTTCTGTTTATTTGTTTGCTTGTGTTGTGATCTCGAAAGACAAAATAGCTGTTTGTGCACAACAAAATATCTGGATGTAGTTTCTTGAAATGTGTGCTTAGAGGCTAGTAGATCTGTCTTCCTGAAGTCTGTCTTGGGTTTAAAGCATAGAAATAACAAAACTACTCTCAGCATGGGCAAGGCAGACTATGGACAAACTGGTGTGAACTCGTGGTTGTTCAGGGAAGAATGTGTTTCTGCGAGGCAGCACTTGAAGCAAATGGCTGAAGATGAGACCATGCTTCCTTTGCTGCAGCAGCTAGAAATGAAATTAATTTTAAACAGCTCCCTTGCCTTTCAGATCTGCTATGTGGCTTGTTTCCTCAGAAGATCTGAGAAAGCAAGCTTTAGAAAACAAAAAGTATTGTTCCCAGTAACGAACCGTCAATTGGTCCGTCATGGTTTTCAGTTGTTTCCGTGATTATGCTTGTGAAAGAGATTAAAATACTTCTCTTTTATTATCAGCAAAGAGAATTCCCCTGCTGCCTGCTCCTAACAACGCGTGCCAGGGGTGGCTCTGGGCGCCTTGTGCTTTGCTTTCCGTTCCCCAAGTGCTTGTTCCTGTCTGGGCTGGTGTGTATGTGGCAAAATCTGCTCAAATTCAGTATTCTTCTGTTGGTTTAAATGTGCAGATTTCTCACTTCTTCCTGACTCACTATCATTGTTTGGAGAGTTTAAGAATAATTGTTACATCTGGTTTTAGGAATAATTTTTAGAGCATTCTTTATGTTAGCAAAACCACAGAGCGTATCAGTGAAACCTTGCTCTGAAATGCAGTTTACGGGTTTGGGGTTTTTTTTCCTTTGTTGTTGTTACTAACGTGTTTCTCCTGTCTACTCTGTGAAAGCAGCTCTGGTCTGGAATGCTTATTGTTTCCCAATTGGGCCTGTCTTTTGATTGTTTCAACAAGCCATTTTTATTTGGTGGAGACAGTAAGTGAATACGTTTTATCAGTGCCTCACTACATACTTATTTCCCATCTACCACTCCTTTTTTTTTGCACGTGCAGAGCAATTTGAATACAAAATCCATGTGGACTTGATGTTACTTTTAAAATTATTTTAGCATACTGTCTATGGTGTAAATTTATTCCTAACCTGCTGAACAGAGAGAGTGTGTGAAGAGAGGTTATGGCAGAGCATATTGAAAACAAGGACTATGCACGCTTTGCATTGTCATTGATTAATTCATGATTGATCCAGGAATCCTGCCTTTAATCAGTCCAGTTTGAAGAGAAGCTGGCTCCTCTTGCTCTGTGTGGAGCCATAAACCCTCCCAGTCTCTGGGACTGAAGACAAGGCTCCCCTTAACACAGGCAGGAAAGTAGCAGCAGCATTTAAAAACACAGGCAGCTCTGTTCAACCCCATTCCAGTTTATGAACAAAATTTGTGAGCCGTTTACAGGACAGAGCAGCCTGCCTGTCCCTGTCCCAGCTGGAGCTTCGAGGGGTGGCACTGGGGATGCAGGAATCTTCTAGCTCTTGTTGGCAATGGTGCTGCCCCAGCATCGTATCACTGCCCAGGACTCTGGCATTGCCTCCTGTAATTAACAGCACAAGGCCCACATTCTCAGCTTGGGATGGTTTTGAGGAAAGGTTAATGCTGCCCAGGCCTGTAAACTTACTGCTAATGAACTGCTTGCAGTAATATAGCAAGCAGCTTAAACATGTGGACTCAGCAAAACAAAGTGTGGTGGAACGTTTATATAATTAGCATTAATGTATGGTACAAAACACCCCATCAACAGCATCAGCTGACTTATCTCATTGTAAGCTATAGCTGTTTCATGACTCTAATAAAACATGAATTTTTAAGACAGGGTAGTGAGAGTAAGAGGAAGGCGTGAAATTAGATTAGAGCCTATAAACATAAACTCCGGCTTCCCTGCCCCAGTCCAAAGCAGCATTCAGGCGTCTCTTTTTGCAGAAAGCATGGGCTTTGTTTTTGAGCAGTAAGAGCCAGAATAATATCATTCTGGGAAAGTCCATCTATCAGTCCCTTAAAGGGGTATATTCTTTCAGTTTCCTCTACTGAAATCTGGGGCTTCCGACTCAACTCTGGTGGAAGATTTAACCAAGCGATTACTTAGTGTTTTGAAACACTGCGAATCCTGCTCTGAAAGGATGAGTGTCAGTCCGATCTCCTTTGCTTCCATAACATGTTTCCGTGATGTACACCAGTGGCTATGAAGCCACTTTTTCCTCTAGTTTTGGAAGACAGAAGTTGATCTGTGAAAAGGAGAGGAGAAATGTTGAGCATCAACTAGTGCAGTGGTGAGAGCCAAACCTTCGTTTGCGGATAGATAACGAAAATCCAGCAGTCCTGAATCAGCTTGCTCGTGGGGCAGCCATGGCTTTGGCAGGGCGAGGGATGGCTGCAGCATGGAGCTGAGCTGCAGGATGTCATTTGAGCTGGTGATGAAAGGGGCGACTGTGCTGCCCGCTGTGGCAGTCGGGCAGAGCTGAGTTGCTTGGGGAATGCTTATTGTTAATTTCCTGACTCCAGTGCAATTTAAAATCCCTCTCAACTCAAACCCTTATTTTTTTTAATGGTATTTCTAATTTAGAAAGAAAATAAAACCTCAGGCAGATTAAGGATTGCTGTGCTCACTGCTGAAAGAAATGGAGTAACTTCTGAAATCTGGAGCATGAAATAAAGTCAGCGCTAAGACACGGGGCTGGTAAGCAGGAGGAAGAGCTTGGGCTGATCCCTGCTCTCGTCAGATCCTTTAAACAGAGCAAGAATGAACACGCAGTAGTTACGGGATGTCTGAGGTTACCTGCTGTGAAAGAGCAGATTAGCATGCTGTGTTATTTTGTTTGAGGTTTTGAAAAATTACCATATCTGGATAGCAAACCCTTGCATAGAAGTACACTGCTGTTCCTTCATGGGGTTGTTTCCTTCATCCTGAGGCATTTATAAGAAACTCTAGAGTCCTCCCTGAGATGGGGTTTACCGAGAACTGTCTTCATTCATACGGGAAAGAAATTTATGGTATGGTTATTTTTTTTAAAGCAACCTCGGAGTCTGTAAATCTGTGATGTTCGCAACAGTAAGATTGACAGATGACTAACTGGATTTCCCCTTTCTTTTTACAGCGTTTCATAAATGCTGAATAATTTCCATAGGATGAATTGTTTTCATGCTGCTGAGTAGTTCAAGTGGAAGAATGCCTGGTATCAGTAACTCTGCCCGGAATGCACAGTGCCTCTTCAGTTATATTTAACATAAATACTGTAGGCCAGTCATCCTCTTGTCCATCCTGACCATCCTTGGTCAGTTTTTTCTGCCATTCTAATACCTGTAATCACACTCTTAATTTCCACAACCTCATGTCCTGGGCACAGAGCTGGAGGCACGAAGCACCCTGTTTATCCTGACCTTACTCTAAGGTGCTCCAAACTAGCTGTTTCCTTCAAACCCAGGGTAACTGTACTCCCTCTTGAGCTGGGATGATGGGTTTAGCTCCCTAGTTTCTACGAAATAATCTCTTTTTAATGAAGATAATACTAATAATAATCTGATTTTTTCATAGAAATCTATATGGATTTTAGATTATTTTTCAATTTTGCTGAAGTTCTTTGTTGCTGTGTTCTTCAACAAAATGATTGTTTTGCTCATTCGTGATATAACACCTATGCAGGAGTGTCTTGATTGCATTTCATAAACTGACTAAATTGGGCTCACAGTGGGAGAGAATTAGCTTTTCACCATTAATGATGTAGATCCCAGTAATAGATGGAGCATGAGTATTTGTGATCCTCTCCAGCTGGGGCACTTTTGTTCCTGTTTCAGCAGCAGTGTTGCTGTGGCATGGTAGTGCTCTGAAGAGTACATGTGGACAACATGCAGAGAAACTTCCATTTTCTCCTCTGCCAGCACTTGGCTGGGGGCAGTAACAGCTAGACTTTGCTTGCTGCATTTTGTTGGTAGTTGCTAGATAACCTTTGTAGTCATTGTTTTTCTTCTGTGGGTCTAGGTAGTTGGAGGGGGTGTTGTCAGTCAAAAAATGCTTCTAGGGAAGAATATCTATAGTAACTGAAGGTGGAAAACAAACACAACATGCAGTTGTAGCTGTTTCAGCATCATTTCCACAAAGTTTTGAGAGCTTAAGGGAAGGATTGTATATGCACACCTCCTTGTTTGCTTATTAATACTTGCTTGGGTTTTCTAAATGTGTTGTTATGAGAAGTTTAAGTATCTTAAGTTTTCTTTTTTTCCCTTTTTTAATTCAGAAAGCTGATGTTACTGAGTGAAAGTTAAATAAGTTAGTGTGATTTAGAATATTTGTTAAGCATCGTATGTGCTGTACAGCCTCCAGGCATTTTAGGAATAAGCTACTTTCCAGGACCTCTGATGACATCCAGATAATACATGATATTGGCCAGAGGTAAAGTTGCCTCTTTTTAATAAACTGTTGCAAATTTCCACTACTTGCCTTGGAGAAAACCTGTCCTTTGGGAAATGGAAATTTATTTGGGACTCATTCCAAGATACGGTTATGTTCAAACCTTTTCTTCAGTCTGGAAAGAAACACAGACAAGAAGAGTACAATTTTAATGAGTACAAGATGCCTGTGAAGTGCTGCTCTGAGTTCATCTATAGATGAACTGTCTCAACCTCAGTAGCAGTATTTGGCATTTCTGGCTCCATCCCCATTGTGGGACCAGCAGGAAACAAACCCCACCGATGGAGGGCTGGTTTTCTGCCCGATGAGTGTGCTGAAGTGGCTGAGGGCAGGAGCCAGGGAGGGTGCAGAGGCGAGAAAGAGGGTTTGGCTGCTCTCACGAAAGATGTGAAGATCTGGCTCTTTTTCTGCTGCAGAAATGGGTGGTGTGGGTCAGATTAATCAATTACTTTGTCTCACATGAGCCGATGGAGAAGGGGAGGTTGGATGTTCAGGGTGACTCTGGGCCTGGGAGGAAGGGAGAAGTAAAGGCAGGAGAAAGGTAAGTAAGGGTGAGCAGAGGAGTGATCCTCCCCATTTGGCAGCAGGATGTTAAGGACTCAAGGAGCTTTGTCTTGGGGCTGAAATCCAGGGTATGACTCAACCAGGTCTTTTCATTTGAGAGTGCTCCTTGGACCTAATGGCCAGGCCATTGCAGTGTCTTTGCATGCCAGCTCTTCCTGAAGTCCCTGCTACATCCTGCAGGCTGGGGTGACAGGAGGGGGAAGGATACCATGGGAGGACTAGCCATTTCCAGTTGTCAGCAAGAAAGGATAAGCAGATTGAGGACAGAGGGAAAGTAGAGCAAATTTTTTGTTGTCGCCTGCTCGCATTAATGAGAGGAGTTGTGAGGCGCCTGTGTACGAGTTTAGATTTTGCTAAGCCAACTGATCTGTAAAAGCAGAGAGTAAATCCATTTTCCCCCCACTACTTTAGTAATTGGCAGAAGGCAGAAAGTCATTGTTGACTGAGAATAAACAGATTTCAGGCATTCCTAGACTGAGAAACCTGCTTAGCTTTCTAAAATCGGTCTCCCTGGTGCTCTGCTAAAAGCTTAATTGGCTGACATTTTGTATGTGAGAGATTTACTCTGCTGGCCTAAATTGAGTTATTTTGTGTAAATGTTTTTGTGGGGTTTATAAAATATTCTCCTCAGAACATACGTGTGTGTAAACTCTGGACTGTTTCTTTTGAAAGAGTAATAACGAGTACTAGATGTTGTGGCTTTGGCATACAGAGGATAATTTAACGTGGAATTCGGTTTACTCTTTTACTGAACCTCGTGAGGGATTTTGTTGGTTACAAACTAAGTATCTGCCTTTCCCCCCCCCGCCCCTTGCAAAACCGGCTGCTAAGGTACAATCTTCCTGTAATGACAAAGAAGTGTTGCAGTGCTGTTCATGCCAAATACCGGGGATGGGTTGCCACTCTTCTCTAGGGTGCCTTTCGAACTGCATAAGTGTGGGGGCATCACCGTACCAGTACCCTGCAGGGCCTTAGGAGCACTTTATCCTTTGTGAGTTGCCAGGTCTCATTAGGAAGGAGTTAATGATGTTACAAGTCACTCTTGATGCATGCTATGCAGTGGCCGGACAGTGGTCTTCTCCTGTCTTCCTTGCAGTGTTCAAAAGTCATCTTGCACACTTCCTTGCTCTGTTTTTAGTACATTGTAATTAGTATTTTCATTCAGGCTTTAAAATTCCTTGGAGATTTGCCTAGGAGAGGGCTGTGCACTTTTAACCCAACTGCAGAAAAGGGATCTGCATCATATTAACAGTGAAATTTGCAGGTCAGCTTTGGAATTTCAATATTTGGTGTTTATAACTTGCTGCCTGGTTTGGGCTCTTTCATTTTGCATTAATTTCCACCTCTTGTGCTCCCAAATGTGACTGTGTTTCTTTCCCTCCTCCCTTCCCCCATTGGATTCAACCATTTACTCCATTCAAATAAATGAACTTTTCTTGGCAGGGATGATCAGAGCCGCAGAGTTGCTACTTGGGGCTGTGCTGGTGATCTGGAATGAGTTTTAAACATTAAAGCTTGTTTACTTGAGAAGGGCTCCCCTTGGACCTTTTTTTGCATGATGTTCTTACAGTTAATATATGGTACAGTAAACCAACCCTCCTCCTCTGTCCCCCCCGCAAGCTGTAGGTGTCCAGCAGTCCAGGGTGATGCACTGAGGATGAAGAAGCCTGATTACTTAGGGAAGCAGGGAATGTATGAAGGCTTTGTCCGTGTCATCATGTTCTGAATAGCTTTTAATCGTATCTTCCAGTTCCTAACCAGAACAGGATTAAGGAGTCCTTTGAGTAATTCACCATTTCTCTGGCTTTTTTTTTCTGATGGAAGCGAGCTGCAGAAGATCCCCAGCTAGTGGCCCTGCAACAGGCAGGCAAAGCTCAGCAGCTGTCTCTGTGTTGGCATGTATCTGTCCCTCCTGCACAGCAGCCAGGAGATTGGCAGGGGTGGAGGAGGAAGCATTGCTGCAGCCAGAGGAGCAGAAAAGCTTTGGGAGCAAAGGCCATGCAGCCAGGGGAGAGCTCAGCAGCCCCAGCTCATGGTGCCCTTCCCATACCCCCTTATTAAACTTCAGCTGGGCTTTATTCAGATGTGGTAGTCGGTGGGATTGACAATGTACAGCATGGTTGTAGTGCCAGTCGTTTACATAAGGTGAAGACTATTTTAGGAAAATGCTAATGTCTCGGAAATTGTCAAGAGTGCCAGCTGTGTGAAAGAGGGCTGGTTGAGTCAGAGAGGCTGGGCTGTGGTGCAGCCCCAGGGGAAGGAGGGTGGCGGGTGGAAGGGCTCTGGTCTTGCTCCTGACAGGCTGTTATGCATCGCTGGAGAGGGGAAAGGAGGAGCTTTATCCCAGGGTTGTTTCATTGGGAGTTGTGGTTGTGTGTGTGTTAAGGAGCTGGTTACAACAGACACATTGCATAGATACTTAACGGGGGGGGGTTGTTCATACTCTCTGCAGGTTGGGCTGTGTCCTGGCAGGGTATGCTGATCTCCCATGCCACTTCTCAGCCTCAGAATAATGCAACCCGTTCCATCAGCCTCAGTTCCATCAGTTGTGCCAGGAAATGCCTTAGCATTGCAACATGCAGGAAAATAGCAGTCCCAAGTGCAGTCCTTCCCTTTCTGCCAGGGAAACACCAGGAGAACCTCTGGGCATTTTTTGGGGGCACTGGTTTTCTTGATCTGAAAGGGTCCTACCACCCTGCCATGGCAGCTGCTTCTGGAGTTACAGCTCATGAACACTGTGAACCTGGGGTAAAAGAAGTTGTGACTGCCCCATCCCTGGCAGTGTTCAAGGCCAGGTTGGACGGGGCCTTGCGCAAGGTGTCCCTGCCCATGGCAGGGGGGTTGGAACTTGATGATTTTTAATGTCATTTCCAACTCAGACTGTTCTATGGTTCTCAGTATTATTGACTCCAAAGGGTTAGTAGTTGGAACTATAGATGGAAATGAGATAAACAAAATCCATATATTATGTTATCTAGAATATGGAATACACTTTTTGAAGTTAAATGGTATGGTCTGAGCCAAACTGGTGTCTTGCTTCTGCCTGAAGGGGCAAATCTTGCTCCCTCCTCTTTCCTCATCAGCTCCCAGGTGCAGGCTTCTGCTCTGCTTCTTGTATCAGCTCAGCCCTTTGTCTGTTTACACAGTAAACATGATTGGTTTGCTGATTTGTTAGAAACCCAGTCCAAAAACTAGTGATGAGGGAGGAGTGGAGGTGGTGAGGAGGGAGCAGGGCAGGCCTGAGAGCACAGCAAGCTTGCTCAATTACATTGTCTAACCACAGCCTTGCACAAATACGGGCTTTCCAACTGCCATAAATCACCTCTTGGCGTTGCCTCTGAAAGGCAGCAAGCCCTCCTCAGCAGCAGTAGGCACACGGGCTGACTCACGATGGGGAATGCCAAAGAGCAACCGCTGCCTTCCTGTGATGCTGATACATGGCTCTGTGTGCAGGTGTGGTTTTACCTGGTTTGCCTTTCCAGCCCCTTTCCACCAGCCACCGCTGCGTTGCAGCTTCAGGGACTGGGTGTCATACCTAACATCCTGGGTGAGCCAGAGGAGTGAAGGTGAAACCTGGGGCTCCTGTCCCTGTTGCTAATGGCTGTGTAGATGTTACACAGCTGAGAAGTATATTGTAGAGAATATAACAGCATGATGTAGCAGAGAATGTAATTTATTATGGTATAGATATAGTTACATATTTCCCATCAAACTGGAGTGTTTTATATAATGAAAGGAATGCCTGGCCAAAGTCTAAAGGGTAATGTGAGTTCACCCTGTAAAATATACCAACATTTCCTGTTGCTTCCTAAAGGATTTTTTTTTCCTGACAAGGGTTATGTTCAGTGACAGCAAATAGGAGTAGGCAGGGTCGTCCACTGGGCTTATGTGTCATGAGCCTCAGAAAACACTGTGGAGTCTTTGTCTGCCACTCCATGTCAAGAACTGGTTGACCTAAGTGCAGGCTAGGCAAGAGGCTGAAGGAAGGCTGCAGGACTGACCTATCTGCTCGCAGATGCAGTGTTACTGTAATTGTTGAGAGGGCTTCCTTTGTATCCAGAAAGCACAGCTTGTGTTGGTACGTTTTCCTAACAGGCTACTTAAGAAAATGAGAGAGCCGGGATGTTGCCAATGCGAGCAGGCTCATTTTGTTGATAAGCTCCTGGAAGCAGTAACTGCGCGAAGGAGAGAAAATAGAAAAGAAGGAAGTTTTACTCCATTGACATGATGTTGAGGAGCTTACAGAAACTTTATTTCACTATTTTGCTTTTTTCTTACTTTGTTGTGTTGCTTTTGAGCCCAGGTATAAACCCACTGTAAGGGCTTTGGTGCCCATTTTCCAGGAGTCAGCTGGGCAGTCCGAGGTTAGTATTTGAAGCAGGAACTAGTTTGGGGAGGATCAGCAACAGTAGATGGATAATGCAGAATAATTCAGCTGAGCCTGAGCCTGTGGGTCAAGGCACTTACACTTTGGTGCTGGGGGCCAAGCAGGAGTGTATTTGGCTAGACAGGGTGTATGGAAACAGCAGTTCACTCCAGATACCTGCTGCCTTGGAGGGCTTTTTTGGCTAATGCTGTTCCATGTTGTGAATATGGTCACATAAAAGGCCAGACTGGGCAGTGTGTGAGAAAGGTGGGTGCCAGGAACGGGCTCCCACTACCACAGCAAATTGCCTGGCCTGTAGCCTGCTCTTAGCCTTTTGGGAGAGACACTGTGGGGTAAGAGAGCAGTCAAAAAGTGGGAGATGTGCGTTATTCTGGCAGAGTGACTTTCCCTTGGCTGGTACCCCAAGGGATCTGTGAGTAGGTATGAATTTATTCTGGTAGCTGTGTTGTGTGCTGCAGGCAAAGCCCCTGTGGTTTATGTGCCACCAAAGTCTGGTGATCCAGACCATCCACACACGTAGGCTTGGTGGGGTGAGTAGGGTTAGCTGTGTGGCTTCCCCCATCACCAGAGGAGGTCTCATAGTCTTTAAGTGGGAGGGTTGGGTGTAGGTAAGGATTAGATGGGAACTTCTTTTCCAGTTCAGTGTTTTGGACTGAATGGCTTCTGCCTACTTTCTGTTCAAAGTGTTTAATACTTTGTACTTCTGCGATGTCTGCCATGAAATGATCTTTAGGGTTTTTTGGCTGTCTCACTTCTACCAGCAGTCCTGTTCTGTTAAGCTGGAGTCAGGCAGAGCCAGCTGGCTGGCTGTGCAAAGCTAGGGTGCATAGGTTTTGAAATATAAGGTGTTTTTCTTCCTTGTGCAGTTGTCAAGCCATGTTGCAAGTAGCAAACGTGTCATGGCAGCCTTGCTGTCCCCACCCTTTTCAGTGTATGCTGAGATAGGGACTGAGATGGAGGATGCTTTGAAGAAATACATTCTGCTCTCTCGACGCCTTGTATTAATCATAAGCAGCGATGTCACGATAACTAACAAATTAGATGTATCCTCCTTCTACTTCCTCCATAGTTCCTGGAATAGACTTTGAATGGTGTCTTGTCTCAAACTGTGGTAAATCAGCCCGAACAAAGGTGTTATGAGCAGACTACCCACAGATGTCATGGGAAGAAACGAAAAATTGCAAGGCTTTACTTTTGTGCTATTGCCTCAGAACTACTTCTTTTTCACTTTTCTTCGTAAATGATTCACAGCTCTAAGGAGGGTAACATCCTCTTTTAAAACCTGCTGTCAAAACAGAAAGGAAATGTACAATGCAAACAAAACCCCAAATTCTGTTTAGGCAACAATGACCTGTCTAAGTTGTCCACAGTGTGTGGTCTGCAGAGCTAAAGTAGCTTGTCTTTAATTTATAATAGGCACATGCTCTGCAGAGTGCATGAGGAAAAAGGAGGGGAAAAAAAAAGAAAGAAAGGGGGAAAAAAAATCTTGTGGAAGAGGGGGGATTAGAAGCAAACTGACAGACTGTTTATTACGCAGCGTATAACTTACCAAATGGCTTCATTTTTCTTAGTGGTCCAGACTTGTCACTTCCATTTGGCAAACTCCGACGCTGCAAAGTCTGAAAGCAGCTATTATTGGCTTCTGCCCGAACTGTGTACAGCTCATATAAATTTGATGTCTGATCTTTTATATTGAGATTAATAAATATTTATTTAAGCAGACCAAATATTGCCAGGCCTTTTCTGCAAAATGTGAATTTGAATGCGGTGCAAGATTTTCAGGTAGGCATATGATTGCTTAAATACGTGTAATTTAGCTTCACACATTTATACCTTTTTTTTTTTTCTTCCTCAATACCTCTCTGTTCTGGAGTGCTGTATGTAAAATATATAGCCAGGCATATAGGCAGGGACTCTTTCTAGATAATAGTGTTGAGAATATGCAAAACTGGGTGGTTTAACACGGAAGAGAACAAACAAGGTTACTCTTGTTCAACACAGCATGTTCCTTTTTCTTAGTTAGGACCATCACTCCAGTATATGAGGTATATTAGGAGTTCATATTATCTGTGTACACCTTGGACAATCCTGCTTCTTTAGTTCATCCATGTTTTCCATAGAGAGCAGCCATCCCATATCATGGTGTCATCAGTTTAGTGAAAGCATGTGTGCAGATAAATTTCAGACTGCTGTTGGAGGAGTGTTGTACTTAATGAGAGCAAGCTTTTGGATTGCTCTGGTGCTCTGTCACTTCCAGTTCTCAGATTTGGGATTGGTTCCCATCATCTTCTGCATGCAGAAGTAACTGAGGAAGGGATCTACCTGGCAGCCAGCCATACAGTGAAGCACAGGGTTTTTACAAGGGTACATGGTATGGCATGCTGGCAAGATGCCCTGTGAGGAGCTGGGGGGCCTGCTGCCCTCCTGGCCCTGCAGCACCCCAATAGCCTTTCCAGTCTTTCTCCTCACCAGAGGTGTCACTGTCACCTTGGCCTGGTTTAAGAAAGAGGGAGGAGGGTATGTGTGAAATAAGTGGGTGTTGGCAGGGAAATAGGGGAGAATACTCTGGATCTTCAGGTGATTAGATACTGTTTTGCTTCCAGTTTCCTTCTGCCTTCCAGGAGGTTGCAACCCTGTGCTCTTTCCTATTAACCTGCTACGGTCATTCCCCCTCATCCCCAGCCATATCTTTCCAGTGCCTGTTTAGGGTATTGGGCAAGTACTGGAGATGCTGTTCCTGGAAGGACTCTGTTTATCCTCTCTGTAGAGCACTTCAGGTGCTCAGGAGTGGAGGGTGGGAAGGGAGTCCTACCTTTACCAGGCTCCCATCCAGGAGGTACTAAACTTTTTCAACAGCAGGTGAATCACATCATTAGTTAATACGTTAGGAGCTGGAAATTTCTACTGCTGGTTTTCAGGCATCCTTCAGCTTGAAGGACTGGTTCTGCTTTCCTGCAGGAAGACTGGAGAAAAGAGTCTCAAGGTATATGGAGGTATATGATTCTGCCTTGTCTTACTAATGGAGTTTGAGAGATTCAGAGTGTACTGAGCATTAGTAATTTGCAATTCTTTTTTTTTTTTTCCTTCTTGCTTTTAAGACACCAGTCCCATTGCCTGATAAGGGAATTTATCTGTATACTACTTCTTGCTATATTCATCATTCTCTTCTGTGGTTGTCCCCTGTTGCTTGTGAATTTTCATAGATCTTTTTTTGAAGCCCAGGACAGCTTTTATTTTAAGAATGCTCTGAAGAGCTGAGAGGCTGGAGCTTGTGGTTTGCACGTATAGGCTATTCAAACTTGTCCTTTATGCTGTGGCAAGTAAGAAGATTATATTTGGATCTTCTTCACACCATTCTCCCTCATGTCTAATATTAGGAGAGTCATTTTTAGCTTTTCCGTTTTGTTTTCCTAGGGAGAAAAAGCAAATGAGCAACAACAAAAAAATAGTTCCCAAAACATTAAGTCAAACAGATTCTTCATTAGTTTTGCCTCAGAAAATTGTGGGAGGAACTTGATGTGTATTGAAACCTCTCAAACCTTTTATGATAGTGGGAGGGATGCAGAGCCTTCAGCAAGGGCATTTGTACTCCTACGTCTTCATCAGTGGAGAGGGGAAAAGAAGCACACAGCTGTAGAGTGTGAATTAACTCCTCTCCTAGTCCCTACAGCTCTCATCCCACCAGATAGATTGCTGTTCTGTGTTCTATCATCACCAGGAGCCTTTCAGGGAGAACAAGACCTCACATTTTGTTTGTGCTTAAACACAAGGCAAAACCCAACAGATCCACCCTCCAAATTTTCTTGACAAGGTTTCTTTGTGTATTGTAAAGAAACAAAGGATATAATTTCTTTTTTCTGTATATGTTGCCAATTTTCTTTTTCTATGCATGCTACCTTTAAGGCAGATCTACAGGGAAGGCATTTTTGACATCAATAGGTGTGAGTCAGCGAATCTTTCGGTTTGCAAGTTCTGACAAAACCTGCTTTTGATGCACACCGGAGCTCGGGTAAAGTGGATTTCTTTCTGCCTGGCCATCTCAGTCTTTAGGAGAACCCATTGGGAAGAAGAGCTTTTTCTTTTGTTTCAGGACAAATTGCAAAACTGACTTCTTTTATTTGTCCCTATGGATAACATGATGGTGCCTCCTGCCCCAGAACATCTCTTCCATTTTTATTTCCTCAGTTCTGGGTGAGCGTTGTGTCTTTGCAGAGCAGGATTTACATAATCTGGATATTAGGACAGATGTCAGTTTTTTCAAATTAACTTCAAAAAAGGGGAAAACCAGAATGTTCTTTCCTCTAGTTCAGAGCAAAAAATACTTATCATATCTTGGGGTTTCTTCTTCTCTTTTATGAAATCAGAATATTTAATCTTCTGGTTGGCAGTGCTCCTGGGATTATTGGGCACAATCTGATCAAATGCATGTTTGGTCTGGGTCAGAAAGAGTTTTGTGCAGCATAATAGCTGTTACCTGCCATTCGCTCACTGACTACGTGAGATTTATGTGCTTTATTGGGCAGTGTGGCTCTCGGTTGCAATGTCCTTTAAGCTGTTTTCCATAGAGCTTGATTCAAAATATGCATAACTAATAAAAGAGCTCTTGGAACAGGGTATGTATCATTTCTGTTTATGGTTGGTACACAGGCACCTGGCCTGCCTGCTCCTCGTTACCAGCTGCTACCTACTGCATCCCTGTAGCAGTGGGTTAGGATGTGTGAGACCAGGGAGAAGACTATGGGAGAGGTGGGAAAGATTTTAAGTTCTGTCCTCTGAGTCCCAGTTTCTTATGATAACACTCATTGCAAAGGGAGGCTGTTCTATATTACACAGGACTTGATGGTGTACAGATATTTTTACCAGTTTCTCTGTAACAGAGATTCTGAATCTCTGTTAACTAATATGCTACTAATAGAGAAACCATCTTTTGCCATTAGGAGAAACTGGATGAACCATGAAGGAATTACCTGAAGGAACATTTTCCCTCTACTACAGACGTGGGATTAGGACAGCCTTTTTTTCCTTTTTTTCTCTTTTTCTAGTTGTGCCAATCCAAACTCTGGATATGTATTCCCTTAAAAATCCCTTTGCAATAGAAGCATTCATATGTTGCAACAATTCAGAGACGAATATTATTGCTTCTTACATTTCCGTGTGTCAGGAATAAGGATTAGAGGCCAATCCTTAGCCCTTCCATTGCTTAAACCAGGGGCGGCAGTGATACTGCTAAGGTTGGTACTCAGCTGCGGAGCTCTGGAGGATGCTTGGCTGTCTGGCTGAACAGCCAGCCTGCTCTTAACCTCTACTATCCAAACTGGAAAACATGTTTTGGGAAGGCTGCATTTGTGTCCATAATAACATCTTACACCCCCAACATTTCAGCATTTGCTTTTGCAGCCACGAGTGCAAGCGCAGTGTCCCGCATGGCAGTAACTCCTTGGGAATGCCTCCCTGCAGTACTGGTGCTAATTAAAAGCACAGGGCGGATGCAGGGCATGGTCTGGAGTGGCTGTGGAGGTGGCGGTGGGTGATGGGCAGAGCAGGACTGCTGTCACACTGCATTGTCTCAGAGGTCTTTGTGTGCCAGTGTTGTGGATCTGTTCACACTGGTTTTTCTTCTCACTGCCTTGAGAATTAAGGAAAAGAAAAAAAGTAACTGTCATTGTCGTCCAAAGATGTTCTCATGGACTTCCCAAGGCAGAGCTGTGATTTCATTTGCTTTTAAGTCTGAGCTCTCACTGGTGAGGCTGGAGTTTGAGGAGGCTGTGTGTGGGATTGAGAGCTGGGGTTGGGTTATAGTCTCAGCCTCAAAACTTTCTGGTTTAAACTTAGAATAGTGACCCCTAATAATTATCCTTCTAGGCTTGTTGCTCTTGACCTAATGGAAAGAAGAAATTGTTCAAGCAAATTTAAAAGAAGACCAGGACCATGCGCTTTAGCCAGACACAGTACTTCTTTCCCTGCTGACTTTCAAAAGCAGCGCTTTCATTTCCCATGATAGAGATGGATTTGTAGTAATTGGCACCGAGTTTCTATTGTATGCCTTTTAATTTTTAAGCAACTTGTTTTCACCACGAGTCTCTTTCTCGAGCAGCTTGCATGGCAGAGAGGGAGATGTTTTTTTGTGGAAAGGTATGAGCTGTCGTTCCTTTCTACACACTGTGAGGTATGGAAATATAATTATTGGTGTTTACATAGGAGGAAGTGGAAGCACAGAGCTTTTCTGTGTGAGGGAGGCCAGGAAAGGCAGGGCAGGCTCAGATGAGAAACACCAGCACCCAGTGCCCCTCTCTGGCCCTCAGGAATGGCATGGCATGCCAGGCCAGCTGCCTTGGCAGGCAGATGGGGTGGAATGCAGAGGTGATTGGGATAAAGAATATTTGGTAAAAAGTAGTTACTGTTCAGAATCAGTGGAATCATCTATTTATTGCATTATCTTCAGGTGGGCTTGGGTCCCATCTTGGTTTTGCATATACACCTTGCAGGAGGTTTACAGATGTGTGAGACTCCCCCGTTGCTGATTTAAACTGAATTTACTCAAACACAAAGGCATCTCATCAATTCTAAAAATCAGCGTACAGACGGTTTTTCATGTTCAAGCAGTTGCTAACTTTAATGCTGAGAAACCTCAGCCTGAAAGCAAACCTTTTTATAGTCGCCACGTGAGGGAATATAAATAGATCTGTAGATTGAAGGACTCTTTCATCCCCTGTCTGGAGCAGCCAGGACAGCGCCTGCTTGTGCTGTGGAGCTGGTGGCTTTGCAGATTCCTTGGAAGCTGGGGAAGCCAATTAAGGGAAAAGTAGTTAGTGCTTTAAATTATAATGCAGTATGTACGCTTTTGGATGCCTATTCCTTTACTCTCCCGTCTCCACACCTTTGTTTTTTTATTATTTATTTCATGAACAAACCCCACACTTCGAACAAATTGTCATAGTTTTCCTTTTTTGTTTTGCCTTTTTTTAAATGGAAACTGTGACTCATAAAATATTTTAATCCCTGTCATTGAGCATCATTAAAATGAAAATTGTTCCCCAGCAGTGTGTTTTTGATTTAAGAACTCTTCATACTGTGAGTGCTCTCTCTGTTGAAGAATGACATATAATAAGTTGATGAAATCAGAAGTTTTGTAAGATACTGTGGTCATAACCTTCTTATGTAAATTAAAATATTTTGTGATTTTAATTTTCGTAGAGCCATATAATCATATTAGAATGGTTTGGGTTGGTAGGGACCCTAAAGATCATCTGGTTCCAATCCTCTGCCATGGGCAGAGGCACCTTCCAGTAGACCAGGTTGCTCAAAGCCCCATCCAACTTTTGCCTTTCTTTGCTTTTCCACACACAGACACCTTATTTGACAATATATGCAGCACATTACTGGTTCACCTAGAAAGGGTGATGAGAAAAAGAAAACAGGATTGTCTTTAAAAAGTGTTCATTGTTCACAGCAGACGTGACTTAAGATGAGGAAAATGTGTTTCTGGAGGACAACAGGGAAGTTCCTGTCCCCTCTGCCTGGTGTATTCTGTTTGAAAGGGAACAGATGCACATCAGCCTTTAAAATGTGTTCAGCAGCTTCGGTGCAGGGGGGCATGGGCCAGGGGGTGGAGGAGGGACTTTGGCCTTTGGTGCCCATGAACTGGTCCTGGGTTCAGGAGCCTGCCCGAGTTGGTTTGTGCCCCCGCCAGTTTGTACCCATGTACTGGTCCTGGGCTCAGGAGCTCCTGCCTTTGCTGGGAGAGAAGGGTGGTGTGAGAACAGCTTGCCCACATCTGTATGCCATGTTTTTGGGAATTTCCTCTGGGGCTCCTTCTAGGGGCTTCCTTAGGGGTGTGCATGTCCTCCTTCCTTCCCTTCTGGGTCTTGTGCTTGTTGATTTGTATGCCAATGGCACTGAAGTTGTAAATACAGGTTGTGTAAAAAGAAAACCAATTAAAAAAAAAAAAAGAGGTGGAGGGGAGAAAGAAGGTGCAAAGAGAATATGCTTGCAACATCCTGTGTTTTTAGCAAACACTTTCATTTAAAGGGTTTTTTCATCTTACCCTTAAAATGCTAAGCTGCTTTAGAGCCAGAGCAACTGCTTCAGAAGCTGCACACTCCCAAGTACCATACGCGTTAGGGGGAAATGAAGGCAGACATTAAAACACACAACAGCATAAATCCTTCAGGTTAGCAATTAAAAGTACCAGGCTTTCTTTTTTTTTCACCTCTCTTTTCGTGTGCTACCATTTCATGCACAGGAAAGTTAAGATGGAGAATATTTTCTTGATTTCCTTTAAGATTATCTGCACAGCACTCCTTGAGTCGCCATGGCTGTAAACTCATAAAGGGTGGAGGCTTCATTAGAAACCATCCAATTTAAAAGGGAACTGGGCGGGAGGTGGGAAACAATGCGACTGGGATGCCTAAATTGCTCAGGATGTTGTAAATAGGCCTGCTGCCTTTTGATCTTGTGAAGGGTCACAGAGATGCTGTTGCTTTGACCAAAGGATGTTGGAGGCAAGTGGCAAGAAATCACCCACCTTCCATCCTGTTTTCCGCTGCCATTACTTGGCTTAGGGCTGGTGTTATTAAGGAGGTGTAAGGAAGCAACTCAGACAAGGCTTCCCTTTAGGGTCTTGTTGCTGCTAAAGAATTAGAAAGCGTTGTTTGTTTCTGGTCTGTTCAGAGGTTTTATGGCAGCCCGTTGTTGCTTACTGCCTGCTTAGGCTGGCTGCTGGCTCTCATTAGGTGTAACATCAGGCTGTTGCTTAGGAAGGAAAGAAAAGTTGAAAGCTCGTGCATAACCGGAGAGCCTGAATGAAAAGTCAATACTGGGAGATTGCCCATATGTTATGCAGAGAAGAGGAGAAGTTGCATGAAGACCGTATGCAGCCGAAGCAGGGAATTCTTTGTACATGTGTATATGCATGTTAATATTTGTATATAAATGATAAAAATGTAATACATAGATTTTTTTCATAAACACTTTCAATTTCTTAGTGTTTTGATTTGTTGTCTGCCTCTTCCCCCCCCCCCCCCCTTATTTATTTATTTTTAAACTGACATTTAGGTGGGAGTGATATTTCAAGGGTTTAAATTAGGCTGAAGCCTGAGAGAGCCTCATCTCTGCCTTTTGGTGAAGGAATTCAGAGGTAAACAAAGAGCATCCTGTCTCAGCATACCACTGCCTGTCATGCACTGTCATACACATGTAATTCTGAAATGTTGCTATATCTTGTCCTGTGAGGTGAACACCCGTAGTTGGAGAATTACTGTTAATGATGGAGGTTGGATATTTTTTATGTACAAGAGATTTTCTGCATTATTTAGACAACTGGATGCAGGGGAATTAGTATACGAAAAATAATCGCTTCCTGTTGAGATAATATCATGTCTTTATAGCAAATGTAGTACACTGGTTTCTTAAACATTCCCAGTTATTTACAGAAGCAATCTATTCAAATATTGGTGAGGTTGTAAACTAGAAAACCTGATGTTAATCTATGCTAAATGCCAATGAAGTTGGGGACAGAAAATACTTGCAAGCATTTACTGGAAAGATACGTACTGGATGTGAACAATCACATTCTGATAATCATGCTTTTTGCGAGCTACTGTATTTTAACTCGCCTGGGGTCCATTATGGTGCGGTTCATAAACAGGATGGAACTATGTGTCTAATAACATGAAATGTTTCCTACTTTGATCTAATCAGAAGCCTGTCTTGAGCTGCTGGTTTAGATCTTCATCAGAGGAGAGGAGGATGTCGGAAACAAGTCCTTTAAGTGTTTCTCTCTTGGCAATTAGCCACAGGAGCTCCATTATTACTTTTTTGCCTGGATCAAATGAGGTCAATGGCGTGAGCTTCCTGCATGAGGTCTTTCTCAGAAGTGGCAGCAGATGGTAATTGCGAACATCTCCATCCTGCAGGTCTCTGTCCCGACAGTGGCCACCGGATGCAGTCTAGAACCTTTGAGGAAGGGATAGGAAAAGCAGACAAATGACTTGGGGGCCTCTGAGGGAAACAGCCGTTTGACCCTATAGCTTTGCATTCAGATTAGTATTTATAGCTTTCAGAAGGTTGGGATGGTGGTGGTAAAATCACAACATTCGTGTAAGTGGAAGGAGGTCTGTCCACTTCAAAATTATAAAAGTACCAAGCATCTGAAATGCAACTTTATTTTCAGTTTGTCATTTTAAGAAAAAATTGGTTCAAGTAGTGCCTCTGCATGTATCTATGTGAAAATATACAAATGTAAGGCTTTATTTCCCTCTACTTAACAGTGAAGTTCTGCTACACTTAATCGATGCAACAAAAGAAAACTATTTAGGGCTGTTAATCGTAATCATGAATTTGTGTGTAGAATATTCCTTGAAAAGGATCTTTAGGAATTATTACCCTTTGCACCAGCCCATGTCCCACTGAGGGATCCTGGGCCGATGAGCAAGCCAGCATCATCACTGGCAAATATATGTGTTCGGTTTTAATAGTGGTGTTATCCATTGACTTTCAGGTCTCTAGAATAAACAGTAAAAATGAGAAAATTGTATATTTGATAATGATCTATTGAGGTGGCAGCTTTAACCTTGTGACCTATCATGCAATTTCTGCTGCGGAATATAATTAAGTTGCCTCATCAAGTGAAGAAATAGTCCTATCAATAAATAGCTTTTTAAAAATAATACTCAAATATTCAAATACTTTATTATGTGGTAGCAAACAGTGAACTTCATGAGTATTGCTTCAAAGAATTTGGTTTGTTGAGGATTATTACATTCTTTGGTAGACTATCCCGACTGAACTTGAGTGAGTCCATCTGTCATGTCCTTCCCCACCCCCTGATGTTTGAGTGCATTTAATGGCAAAAGTGATTTGTGTTTGGTTTGTGTGTTTGTGTTTTTCTTTTAAAAGTCAGAGCTGTTTTATTTTGTTGAGAGGTTGTTTTTGAAGCTGGAACATATTATGGGCTCTTCTCTAAATGTAGCTGGAGGCAGGTGTTTGGATTTAGGCTCCAGCATATCCCCTAAGTTGGTACATTCCCATTGAAGGTCCAGGTAGATTGCACTGACAGTTCTATTTGCCTTTATTCCTCCCCTTCCAGGAGAGAGATGCACTCTGCTGCAGTGTCTCAGGATAGGATCCTTGAGTTTCTTTTTTGTGCGAGAGATGTGCCTTGAGTTTCAGGAAAGGGGAGCTGAAACGGAGAAATGCAGCTAGGGGCTTAGCTAAGAGAGTTCCTTGGACAAGGCCATCCGCACACAGACCTTGGCATACCCTAACAAGGTATTTCTGGACAGAGTTGAGGAAAAGAGAAAAATCATTTTGTAGAAATCCATTTTCGACTACTTGCATGGTATTTGTGGAGCTTTCTGGAAGTCATTTGGATCTCAGTGTTATTCACCTGTGTGAGAAATTAAGTTAATTTTGAAATCAGTATTTCTAACTCTAATGGTTATAGGGGGAAGTGTGAAAAACGTAAACTCTGTGGCTGACCCAAAAGGTTAAAAATCTAACCACCCCCAGCCCCCAGGAGCAGAGCCCAGGATATTTTCAGTCTTTATAAAATCTGAAGGTACTGGATTAGTTTGGGAGCCTTGTGTGTAATTCAGGAATCCTTTGGACAGACAGAACTGGTGTAATAAAATAACGTTGAAAAGAGAAAGGCAGAGAAATCCACCAGAAAAATGTACAATAATATCTCAGTGAGGCAATAAAATGGCTTCAGTCTTTCAGCACGCTGATGCTGGTGGCTAAAGATAATCTAACACTTGTTGCTGAGGAGTGTGTTTTTCTGATGAGCTGATTTTAAGAAATGAGGATATGAAATACTTAGAGAATATTGTCCTGTGTGTCTGAAAGGAAAGATACCATCTCTCTCATATAGGCTGGTTGAAATTTTAATTAAACTTGAGCCAAAAAGCATTGCTGACTAGACGAAAGCAAATTCATTTAGAGACTGGAGAGGCTGAGGGTGAGGGATTTCTATGCAAGGAAGATAAGGGAACATTATTTAATATGTTTATGCCATGTCTGTAGTCAAAATGTTGATATGCTGAAATCTTTTAGTAAACTGTGTTTCAGCTGGGGTGTACTTGTCAGGGAAGCGGGATGCAAAGTGGTCAGAAGGCAGGGAAGGAACACGCTCAGTATGGGAAGGAAAATACTTGCAGAGGGGAGAAGAATAATTGTCTCCCCTCCTGTCATGCCTTCTTTTCCTCCTGCTCCTTCAGCTGACTGGGTTGGCAGACGTGTGCAAGCAAATGTGCTTTAATTTTTGTTTTGGTAATTCCTCCTCCCCACCCCCGGCTTTCTGTCATATGTGCCTCCAACCCCTGATTTATCCTGCATGGCTGCTTGCAATTACTGCTGCAGGGGGGCTGGGGCAGGCTCTGGGAGGCATGTCAGAGGCATGTCGGCTGGCACTGGCCAGGCACAATGCAGCAAAGGATGGAGCGTGGGAGCTGTCGGAGCCTCCATGCCTCTGCAGATAGGTGGTAGAAGGATAACTGACAGCATGCCTGCTCCAGTACAGAGAACAAAGTTTAAGCACGATTGCGATGATGTGTTGAAATAAACTCTGTTATGATTATGCTGCTACATTCTTGGCAGGCTTACCGTAAACCACAGTGTGTTTTTTGGTGTGTACGTGGCTTTTTCCTTTTTTTTTCTTTGTATGGGTAAGCAGATTAGTTAATGCCTGCCTTTCATGAGCAGAGGCTTTCATCCTTAATGCTGGGGTTAAACTGCATTCAAGCTGTCTGTAGCCTGTGAAGGTCACGCTACCATTTTGATTTCCTCTCCCTGCATTATGATAGGTATTTGAAGGCAGTGCAGACCCAGCACGAGGCTGAGCCTGACCCCACCTAGCCCTTGCTCTGCTCAAAGAATGCTCATCTACTCTTAAGTCACCTTTCAGAAGGCTGACTTTTTTTCCTTGAAACCACCCCCAGCCTCCTTGAGGTGCTTAAGTGTGTGTTACTAAATATTCAGGTCTAAAGGCAACAATTAGGAAGTAGGACATGCATTCCTTTCCGCACTTAAAATGTTGTGTCTGGAGTTTAGCAGGCAGCCAGTTCCCGTCTGGCATGCCGGAGTGAAATGGTTCACCCTGAGATAGCCTCCTGCTCCAAGGTATTACACACAGGATGACGCTGCTGCCTTCAGTTTAAATTGTAGGTATTTAAATAACCTTTTGGGTATTTAAATATGTCAACCGTGGATTGCCAAGGCTACTTTTCACTCCCCTGTCACAGCATCTCTGCAGTCTCACTCGCTGGCTGCCTGGGCATCTGCCATCCGGTCCCCAAAACCAAATTGGAGCTGTGCGTTGTTTTAATTATTTGCTACATGTGTGGTCAGGAGGTTATTTGGTCTGGGGAGCTCTACTTCAGGCCCTTTCTCTCATTAATACCACCTTGCACACATCCTGTGGCAGTACAGGAACGGTTCAGTTATCTACTTGTGTGGCCGGCTCTTGATACGACACAGTGGCCAGTATTTACAATTACAAGAAGAAGCTGTTATACGTGGATTAACCTGTATTTTTCTCTAGTGATGGTAATTACCTACATAAATTTCAACTTAATCTTAGGACTGAAGTCTCACTAAAAATATATACGTAAAAGTTCCATTACCCAGAAGTAAATTTGGGTCATTTGGGTTTATAAATGATATTTATTAAAGAGCCTTTTTTCTGGTTTGGAGAAATCCTGCAGAAGTGCTTGGCTGCAGAGCCCCATGTACTTTAGAAAAGGTGTAAGACTTGTTGGGAGAATGGAGCAAAAGCTACAAATAAGAAAAATAGTTTTGTCAGCTTGTGGGACAAGGGATCATTTTTCACTTGAACAGACAAAACAAATGCTTGTAACTGAAACATTGAAGCTAGAAATGCCTCTGTAGGATATTCTGCGTGACTTTTACGGGGCTTTATGCATCACTTCTGAAGGCCAGTTATAAAGGCAACACATAAGAGACAGTCACAAGCAGGCAAACTGCTGCCTCCAGATCTAAATGGATAAGTGGCAGCTTCAAAAATACCATATTTGTCTAATTATTCATACGTGCTTTGCTGCAGCAGCTTGGTCTGGTGCAGACATGCGGGTAGGACAGGGGTTTGTTTGAGACTGGTTTCTGTTGGCCTTCTTGATTTCAGAAACACGAACCACAGGGGGATATAGCTGGAGTAGAATAGTGGTACGTGGGGACACTGTGCACTGAATTTGGCTGGGACTTTGGAAGCTGCCCCTGCAGCAGTGACAGCTCCTTCAGCTTGGAGCTGCAGCAGAAGGGAAACCCTGGTAGGTACCTCCTCAGGTGCTTGCAAGGGTATTCATGCAGGGCATCTGTGCTGCGTATCAATCACAACAGGACTTGTTGCACCTTGAGAGCAAGAATAGCCACCCATGTTGGTCCAGGATTAAGCTGACATGCCTCCAAGTCACCACAGAGCTTCTGAGCATCGGTGTTTAGATGGTACATTCAGTGTCTGCCGTTTCAAAAGGAATAAATCCTTTGGATATGACTGTGAGAGTTCAGTTTCATCAAATTGCAATTTGAAATGGTGGGGATGTCTTTTATCTCTCAGGAAGCTAAATAGCTCAAATTCCTAGGGCTTCTTTAATGAAGAAACCTTAAATTTTTATCTTTTGCCCATTTTTTATTTAATAGTAGAGTTCCTCTCAACTATGCTGCTCATATGCCTTAAATTATTAAGAAATGTAGATGGGAAAAAAAAAAAAGAAGAAGGCAAAATCTTTGCACAAAAAAGTGAACTTCATGTGATCAGCATGTCCTAGAGCCTATTTTGTGGTTGGTGGTGGGACATGAGGGGGATTCGCACTTCTGCATTGGAGTTATGCAGCCCAGGAGGCGCAGTGTACCTATACACTGCTGCTTGCGTGAGAACTGGGTGAATGGTGTAACACACCGATCTGTGTTACAAGGAAACTCCGAAACGTGTTCTCTAAATTAACAGGGAGTTTTGGTGTAGGCCTCAGCGTGCATTTCAGGAAAAAACCCCACCCAACACAAAGTGTTTGTGGTTTCTGAGTTCCCTCACGCCGCCTCCTCCGATCCCTGTGATGTGAACCGGGTGTCAGCAAATTCATCTTACCCATGTGCTCATCACCTTGCTGAGAAACAGCACAGCTGGGGAAGTGAGAGGGGGTGCATGTAAGTATGGAATACTTACACATGGAGTATGGAGGTTGCCCTTGTGGGTTCGTGAATAACTGTTACTTCCCACTTTATCCAGAACCACACCTGGAGAGTTCAGGTGTGGTTTTAGATAAAAAGGCGTTATCATGGCATGTCTTGAGTTGGTGTATGTCATGTATGTATGCTCCTGTGAAGGATCCTCACCTGTTTTCTTGGGGTGATTTTGTTTGTATGGTTTTTTTTTTCCCCCCATTTGTTTTAAATACTGGATCTTGAATGAGTGCTTCCAGATCTGAAATTTTTCATTGAATTCAGCAGAAGCTACCTGCAGCCATTTCCTTTGAAGCTGTGTTATAATCAACTGTTCTTTCTCCAGTTTTCTACTGCCAGCTTAGTTTTTAACTTTTCTTTTTCTGCTTTGCAAGATGCTACAAAATATGTAAGTTGTTTAGAAGCAGCATAGGCCAGGTTTAAAAGTATGTGGGTGTCTTGGCTTGATACAGCAGTTTTCAAAGGACAGTTACAACTTGTTAATGACTTAATGTGTAGGCTCCAGCTCTCTGACTTCAATAGCTAGCGTAAGTGCATGCTGGCTGAAAGGAAAACTATGTGGAAATAATACAGGTATATTATGATAGATAGATACCCAATTATATAGCTATATAGATATTTCTGACATTATTATGTTATCAGAAATATCCTTATGTATGGTGCTACATAAAACATTAAACAAGAAAGTTTCGTGTCCTCAGTAACTAACTCTTTAATAATGGGTATGTTCAATGTATCTAACAATATAAATCCTTCATGTAAGTTTGTCAGAATGTTGCAGATGTTTTCACTTTTAAGGTATTTTAAAAGAAAATTATGAAAACAGCAAGAATTATCTCATGCTATTATACTGGAAGACTTTTATTGTATCTTGTAATGTTGCTGTTTTCTGAGGTATCTTTCCAGATGGACTCAAAATGTTTCTTTGCCTTTTCAACAGTTCAGTGCTGGCGCAGCAGTGTAGTATCACAGCAGCTGGTCTGCAGGTATAGCCCCCAATGAAAATCCTTTTCAGACGTAAACATTTTGCTTTTCTTTACTTTTTGGACCAAATTTGCCCCAAGAGAGCTCTGAAAATCCCTGACAATTTAAGCTTAACTTGATTTGTGAAAATTTGGGCATTTAGACAAAGTAATTAAAGATTATTATTTTTTTAACAGGGAGAGATTTATTCTTTACTCTTCAATACCCAGGAGTTGGGTATTTTGTTGCTAAATGCACTGCAGTAAGAAATCTTGAGTGACATGCTCAGTGTGGAACACAGCCCCGAAAATACAAGTTTTATAAGGAGAATCTTGGCACAATGCAAGCTTTACTAATACTTGTGGTCAATCTGCTATGATGTTTAAAATCCCTAGTTTCCATGTTACTTTGTAAATACAGCTTTGCTTCGTTTGCTTGAAGATTGACCCTTCTGACTTTTGGATTTGTGCATGCTTCTACTTATACTTAGGCCTTTTTCTTTTAAAGAAAACATGGGGGCATTGTCTAAGATTTGAGATGAGGAAATCCTGGTTTTGCCTGCATCATTCTGATTGTCTAAAGAGAATTTAGATATATAGTTAAGACAGCCCTAGAAGAGCTTTTTTGGAGCCTCTTCAATAAGTAGAGTGTTTGCAAATCAGTCTTGGCAGGAGACTAGACACTGAAACACCTGACACTTCAGTTCATCTCTGTTGCGAAAACATTACATATTTTGAAAGGTAAAAGGTTTCATTAAGATGCTGTGTTCTGGTTATAAATACTGTCTGGGAGGCAGGTTGGGAGATGGTTTGGCTGTGGCAGGCTCCACTGAAAGGCTGCCTGTACTTCTCCTGGTAGCTCCTGCATTGCAAGGTGCAGAGGCATTGGTTGGCCAGTTTGCTCAAGAGGGAGACATTAATGAGGGCTCATTGCCAGGGCAGCTGATGTGATGTCTTTCACTCTTTATTGGGCATGAGTGAATTAAAACTCCTCTATTTCTCTTGTGTTATAAGGGCACAAGGAAATTGAATTCTCAGTGATGCTCATTGCAGTCAATGACAAAATGTTGGTGATCCTGTTGCCTTTGCTCTCCCTTGAATACAATGCTTTCTTTCTGCTGGAGGATGCCTTTGGTGTAAGATCAAGCCCACGTCTTATCTTTAAGTCCTTCTTACCTTCAGGGTATCATCAGACATTCAGCTTACAAATCCTCTAAATCTTCTGCAGTGTTTTCCTGTAAGTGTTTTAAAAAGTTTACGTAATCTCTGTGAGAGAGGCTTCCGCTAAGCTGGCACACCTTGTATTTGATTAAACCCTTACTTCATGCGTGAAGAACAGCTTGGCTCACTTCACAAATCCACTGGGATCTCCTGTTTGAGATACAACAGTCAACTAGAGTGAGTGGTTTTTGGTTTTCTTTTTTCCTTCTCCTGGTTTTGGTGTGGGGGAAAGCGAATTGCAACATAAGTGCTAGAGAGGGCAAGGGGGGCAAGAGCTGTGTGCAGCCAGTTGCAAAAAATGGTTTTGACAGAGCATTTGGTATATCCGCCATTAGACACGTTGTCAATGTTTGTATCTTTCACTTTTCCTTACTTTACCTTCTTAGCCAAGCAGTTTATGCCTAGTAATTCTTACTGTAGATGACTTTTAGTAGGGTTTTACATCCTTCAAGCAATCCCTCCATCAGTTTGCATGCTGGAATATGCCTGTATATTTGATTCAAAACAGTTTGACTTCTTTCGTCTCTCCTCTATTACTGCAGGGGGGCTGCATCTGCCAGTGTGGTTTCTCTTCCTTCTTTCTTGTGACTTGGAGATTTAGCACTTTGTCTCCAGTTGCATTACCATGCCTTCTTCAGGACACTCTTCTCTTTGTTAGGAGGTCTGGGCTTTTATGGGCTATTAAGTGGTTGTGTTAACTGATCTGCTCTGAGGCAGTGATGGCTGGGGTGAAGGAGGTGGAGAAGAGATTGTGCTTTCCTCACTGGCTGGGTTAAATCTATGAGGCTGAAGCTCTGGAGCTTCATTTGTTAAGGTGCAGGTGGTCCATGCTGAAGAGCCATAGCCTTGGGGTCAGTACCCAATTTGCACAGCTCAGTCTCATTCAAGTGTGTCTTATTTTAGATGGACTGCAGTGCCACTCCATTTTGTGGTCCTTCCCAAAGGAACTGTGACATAAAGCTTGTATTGCAAGGCAGGTGGTTTGTGCCACCCCTTCTTTCCTCCTGAATTCCTACAGAAAGACAGCAGAGCATTACCTGCCCATACCCTGCCAACAGTGCTGGCCACTGTCCTCTTAGCTTGTACATCATATGAGTGTGTGCATCCAGTGAGGGTGTGTGCATCTGTGTGCGTGGCCCAAGGTCCTTGGGCAGATGTCTAAGATCACAGACTTCTCTTCCAGTTGTCCTCAGGTCCTTTCTTCAGTTGGCCATCTTACACTGTTTGCTATTATCATCACAGCGTTATATCATAGGGACTTACAGGTAATATACCATATTGATAATTTAATATAGATGTCATATATAAAATATATAAATATGTAAGAATATATGATTTATTATTATTAGTAGTAGTAGTATCAAACCAAACCCTGGAAATTGCTTATGTAGCTAGTCTTATTATGTGATGCTGTTGCACTAACTCTTCCTCCATCCCATTGGTGGTAGGAGTTGTTGACACTGCACTCCTGCAGCTCTGCATACCTGCTTTACTCAGTCCTGCCCTACCAGGAACACTCTTGTGGTGCAGTGCAATGGGGTTCAGGTCATTGTTTGCATCTTGGGTGCAGTTTTAAGGAGATGTGTGGTGCTGATAGAGATCAGGGATCTGAAAATAACATTTGTTTCATGCATTCTGTTCAGTTTACTTAACCGACAGTGTGTGTTGCTTGGTCAGGCCCAGCTGTGATGAAGTACCTCGGCAGTTAGGCAGTGAAAGAGCTTCTGTATCTTGTCTTCTGGTGCTGCAAAAGAAGAACTAGACTGTTTTGTGTCCCAAGTTGGAGAAATTTAGGGTTAAAATCTAGATGATCGTTGATACTGTAATTCCTTCTCTGCTGTTGGTGAAAATGTTGGTACCAGGCTGCAGTTGTTATTTTTCTCCATAATGTGAAAATGTGCCTGCTGAGCAGAAAACTGTATGTATATCCAGGGGCTCGTACAGAGATGTTTTAACACATACACAGGCATGCTGCTGCTTTGGCAGTTTTTTTCTTAACAGTTATGGGGTTGTGCAACTCGTATTCAGCCTCCTGAATGTCTTCCTTTTGACAGGGTGCCCCTTCAGAATGGGTCAGACAGAGGAAGGCTGTCTGTCTCGCATGCTCCAGCTCTGTTTTTTCCCATGTGCTGCTTTCCCTGCACAGTTGCAGGTTATGAAAGCCAAGGCCTTGATAAAAGCACTGTTGCCTCTCTGACGGTTTTGTACTGGGGATTTGACCTAGAAAACATCTAGCTGCTGCTGGAGATAAAATGAGTAGAGGCAGCATTGGAGGTGCTTTATGAGTTTTGTACTGATTGGTGGCCAGGTTGGAGGGACAGAGGGGAAAAGTTCTGTGATGGAGGATTTGGGATGCGGTTTCCTGATTGATGTAAGCCAGTCTGAGATCCACTTCTCCCCTCCTCACTGGCAGCTTGTCCCTCCTTCCTGTTTTGTAGTCAGCATTTGGCTACAAATAAATGAAGGGATAATTAAGCCGAGAGCAGGAGTGCCTCTGTCAGCAGCAGCCTGATTTTAGATCACCTGAAGCCAAGCATGAAACCATACCCGTAAGTTTTATCATCACTGGAAGTTTTTCTTCCCAAGGTGTTTATGTAAATGAATGAATTAATGGTGGCGAAGGGGGGGAACCCCCCACAGCTGCAAGCAACAGTTGAAAACAAGTGGAGTTTAAACATGTTTATTTCTGGAAGGCTTTTGGGCATTTTATTTTGTTTGTCAGTGGGGGGAGGCTAGTTTGAATTGATAGAGAGGTGTTGCTAAAACCTCAGGGCACTTGACTTTAGCCATGCCATGAGCCATCTCTGGAGCTCAAGTCCTGGGGTAAGGTAAAAACCCCCACCATCCTCTCAAAAAGAGTGGTTTTATCATGACAGTGGACTGCGTGTGCTTGTATTAAATACAGACATTTCTGTTAGCATCTTGCTTCGCTCTAGTGAGATGTTTCTCTTCTTAAATCATGTAAGTGGTGTCAGCACTGGTTTAAATGTTTAAATGTGTATCTTTTGAAAGACATAGGGAAGTGAGAAGTTTTGCTTTGAAGCAATATATAAAAAAATGTAGTGAAAGTTACGTTAATGTACAGTACTTGAATGACCTGGAAAAACAATGCAAGTAGGAAGAAGGCAGTGTTGATACTAAGCCCGTTACTCCTGTTAAGAGTGAGCATGCTTTTGCATACGTAGGAAAATGATATTCGGATTTGTGTCTGCTCAGAACCCAGCCATTCAGTTTGGAAAATTGGTTGGAAGGCAGAAGCATTCCGTTCTCTGGAAAAGCCGTGCCTTGGCTGTGTGGCAGCTATGAGGCTGTGGTGTGCAAGCTGCCAGGCACCGTGCTTGCAAGTGCAGAGCTGGGGTTTCTCCTGGGGTCAAGCCCAATGGGAGAGTTAAGTGAGGAGGTGGGAAATCTCCAGCATGAGTTCAGGGCTTGAAGCGTGAAGCCTCTGCATCGGCCCGCTGCTGAGATTTGAACAGAGGGGTAAAGTGGAGGCCAGCATAGCGCAAGGAGCATGTGGGCCACATACTCCAGAGCATGTAACTGCTGTTAGCAGGCAGTCCTGTTTTACACCAGATGAGGTTTCGGAGCTAAATTCTTCCCTTTAGTCTTCATTACATGAGCCCTTGTAAAACAGGGAGGCAAATGGTGCCTAAATATGCTGTGTCCTGACGCCTCTTGGATTTATCCATGAGTATTTGGGAATGATACCTGCTCCGTGAAAGGACCTAATTGGGCGGATGTTAACGCCACCAGAAGAACAAAGCCAGTGTGTTGGGGAGGTGCTTCAATGATGGTTTATTTGTATTCAGGTTGCAGTCTACTGATACACTGAAGGAACGTGAGTGAGGCTTGTGTTATCTAGAGGCCCAGACTACAGAGAATGTGGGAGCTATATGGAGATTTTTATGTCTGACCTGTGAGATGGTTACAGATCTCTCGGTTTTGTATTTCATGGATAGCACTGATGGCAGACAAAGCAAATTCTCTTTGTTTTACTTTTTTGTAAAATGGTCTTGTGAGTGATGTTTCATCCAGCCCTTTAAATGATGGCATTTTGGAGTTACACTTCATGCCTTGTCGTTGGTCCATCCCTCCAGTACTGAGCAGATGTTGCTAAGAGTTAATGTCCCTTCTCAGTTATCTTTGACAGAAACAGTGCTTGCTTGACATCGGAGGGTTTATAACTAATGCACATGGATCTTGGCAGGGAGAACACAGGTTCCTTGAGCTCGCTAGGCAGTACAGGCCTCTAAATTGTTTTAAGAAGCCAATTAATTAATAAGCAGGGGATGGATGTAACCCCTGAGGCAGTATGTACTGATACTATATTCTTAGGTTTTTAAAAATAGATGTTGCTTTAATATATAGCATGGAGCACCCTCCATGCTGTCAAGGTCCAACTGAGGAAAGGCTTTTCACCCTTCTTTTCAGACCTACTTCCTTCTGACAGTTTTCACTGCCAAAAAATTATCTCCCTGTGCATTCCTCCTCTCCCAGCTTTGCATGTTTTTCCAGGGAAACAGTGGAAGAGATAAGACCATTTACCTGCTAAGTGGAGTGGTGTAATGGGCTCTTTCTCTGCAGCTTAACTACTTATTGCTGTGTAATAGGCTTTTGTAGGTTTGATTTTTGGTGCTTTACAGATGCAGCACAGGTAGTTGCACAGAGGTGTCCAGGTGTGCTGGGAGCAGGTTTAGGTCCCTCACTCTCTGGGAAGCAGTGTCCCTCCTGTGCCACAGCTGGGACAGTGAGAGGCATTCCTCTTCTGATTTGAGGTGTAATGATACTTGCACAGGAGACAGAGTGAAATAGCACATTTGGGGTTGTGTTCGTTTTTGTTTCTCATAAGTGTCTTTTTACACCCCAGGAATGTGTTGGATTGATCTCATCTGCTTTTCATTCAGTGGCTCAAAGCTCCTCTGTGCAGCTCAGTTTTTGATGAGCACTGCAGCTGTAAGTAGTAAAACTCAAGTTGTGATACACTTTGAATTAAGAATATTTCTCTGTAAATGGTTCATATCTCTCAGTGGTGAGCAAGCAAATGTGAATCTCATGTGCTTGAGAAATAAATCACCTGAGTTTATAAACTAAGTTCCTTTCTACAGTCTTGGTAACTTGGTTTGAAAGAGTTAAAATTGTGATATTAGCCTTTAAACCATAGTGGGGTTTATATACCTCTCCAAAGAAGATTAACTTTTGTTTTCAGTTGGCTGACTTTCTTGGTATTTTAATTGTCCATCCCGAATTTTGTACACCCAATTTACTAAATTACATTTCTAAGGAATAATTCAGGTATACTTTTTTTGTGGAAGAGAGAGACATCCAGATGCTCACTTTCATAATGTTTCTCTTTGAAACCCAACCAAAGCAGCTAGGCAGGAGGAGAGGAGTGAGAACACTGGCACACTGTGGCTGCAGTCCTGCCATTGCCTTGCCATCCACTGGTGTTTGCAAGATGGGTTTGTTTGGGTGTTTTTTTCCTTCTCTCCAGGAAGGTTTAATGTGGAAGCCCACGCTCTTGGCACATGCAGCTCTCTAGGCTGACTCTGCCTTCAAAGCATTGCAGAAACGCCACGTTCAAAAAGACTTTTTTCTGTCAGGAGCATACCGCTTTCTACGCTTCCTCGCTTCTCAGTGGTGGTGTTGGGAAATTGCTAACTATAAATCAAAGGCAGGTTTTGATGCCAGGAAGTGCCCAGCGGTGTACAGGGGGCTTTGGTGTCACCCCAAGGCTGGGTGGATGGCATCCAGCTGGCTGACGTCCTTCCAGCTGTGTCGACCAGGATCTTCTGCTTCTGAGCATGAAGCAGTTGTGATGGTCATTGGGGTGCGAGGAGGAAGAAAGAACTGCTCTGACCTGCAGGTGTGCCAAGAGCTAGTTGCACTGGTGCTGCTGTCTTGAGTGCTAGCTGGGGTTTCGCCATCTCCTTTCCTGGGCTGTGCCTGGAGCAGTGCGATGAGGAAGAGTCATCCTGAAAAACTGGGAGTTGAGACTTACAGTCAGCAGTGCACGCTGAATAACAGCAGAAACACCTTAAATACGAGGCAGCTTTAAGAATTAATTTCGGAGCCAGCCTGGATGAAGAAGGAGCAGAATTTCTTATTCTATTGAAATGATAGGGGAGCCACCTTACAGTTAACACCAGTGATAAATGTTGGACTGGTTTGTATTAAAATTGCTTTAATCTGATTTGGCCCCATTAATTTTTAAACTAGCAGAGGAGGTCATTAAATCACAAGTCCCTTTTTTGTTATAAATGCTTGCACCTCCATGTTCCCTCTGCTTCCCCAGATTCTGCTTCTAATTAAAGCGGCAGTGTGGTTCATGGCTTGTCAAGCAGATTAATGTGCTTTTCAAATCTGTCTTTTTCTTTCTTTTCTTTCTTCTTCTTCTTCCCCTGTAGCTGCCTGCTTGTCTTCCTGGGGTTTTTTGGGGGGTTGCTGTTACTGCACCTGTATACAGAGCCGATGAAAAGGTTTTGGCTCCCAGTGTGCAGGCTTGGGAGAAGCGTTGAAGAGCCAGGGGGAGGGGAGAAGAGCTTGAAAGAAATCTGCTCTTCACAAAATGACACATTCATTTGCGTTCTCCCTTGCATTTGAATGACGTGCTGGCTTTTTCTGATGGCGTGGATGCAACGTCTTTGGGGGTTTCGAAACCTGCAGCCCCTCCCCAGTTTGGTTCTCTCCAGGCTGGGACCATCCGTGCTTTCCCCTGGCTGAACTCCAGCATGGCAGGTCTCACGTGTGTCGCATTGGTGGTGCGTAACTTCTGCAGTACCAGGGGCTGAACTGGCTCCTCGCCAAGGAGCCCGAGGGTTGCACTTACATTTGCATATAAATTTACATAGAAGTTTAATTGGAGATAAATGCACATGTTTTTTATTTATCCAGCTCTGCAAGTGCACACAGAGATTTACTGAAGAAAACCCCCAAAACCAATACCACCACCCCCCAAAACAGAAACCAAACAAAGCCCAGCACAGCAGCCCCCCGCCTGCTTTAGACTTGTGCGGGATTAAGGTTGTAATTGGGGTGCAGACCCTGTCAAATCAACAAGCACCCAGCAGCTTGAGGCCCTGTTGGCCTGCGGCTCTGAGTCACTGCATCCGCTACCAGGCTGCAGCCCCGTCCATGGAGTCTGCCTTCATCCAGCCCTGCTTGCCCCAAAAGGGAGTAGAGGGACCGCCTGCCGTAAAGCTGCTATGGCACAGCTTTGGAGCTCCCCCCACTCTTTCTTATCTGCAGGCAGCCTGTGCCGTTGCTGTATGCCTTGATCATGGAGTTAGTTACAAGCGGTAACCCTGAGACCAAATAAGTGTCTTCCTTCCTCTCTTACGTGATATACAGCCATAGTAGGTTCTGTGGGCAGCTTTCTGGAAGATAAAATTAATTTTTGAGTAATGCACGTTGGAAGGAATAATCTGAACGAGACATGCACGTTACTGGGTTATAAATTAACTGTAACTACCGAAGAAGAAAGATACAGGCATCACCCAGCCCGGCTCTCGCAAACCTTTTCATGTTCTATTGCAGTGTGCATCAATAGCCAAGCAGAAATAAAATAAAATGGTGCAGATTAGAACAAAACACAATTATGAAACTTCTCTCTTGTTCTGATAGAATTTGGTGGGCTGAGGTCAGCTCTGAAAAGGTTTAATTTTGCTCTTCTCCGAGTACTGATGGAATAAAAAGCTGTCCAAAAATGAATCATGCATTGAACAGAGGGCTAGAAAATGTGTTTTGTTTTTTTTTATTTATTTTGTTATAGGCTTATATTTTGTTTGTTTTTTTGTTGTTTTTAAAGTGGGCTGGAATTGAAGAGGCCAAGATAAAAAGGTAAAATGTTTGCGAGGTGTTGGCAGGTGGGTTTAATGAAGGAATGTATAAGCCACTTACGTATGGGTAGAAATTAAATGGCAGAAGTGTGCAGCATAATAAGCTGTACAGAAGAAGTAAATGGAATGCTGCTGTATTTAACCTTGCCGTACAATAGGTTGTCCTGCTTCTCTTGTGGCTCCAGCAAGGCTTCTGACACAATCCTGTAACCAGGGCAGGGGCAAACGGGAGGCAAGGAGGCATTTAAGCTAAACTAAAAAGCAGTTTCAAAATGGTTAAAGAGAATTTTATTTTCACGGTGCATAATTAAGCTGGGAACTGATTGCCTTCTGTGCAGGAACATCCATGGCTCTTTATAAATCAGTCTTTATACCCTACAATGCACTGTTCATTAAAATAGACAAACAAAAGCTCAACATGCACATTAAGTCATTTTATCTTAATCAGGTTCCCTGGTTTTTGTTTGTTTTTTTAAGCTCTGTTTCTGGATTTGGGGCCATCCAACACGGCTGTGGTAACTTGTGCTCTGAGCTGTTAATGGGCAGCGGAAGCTCTCGCCGAGGAATCTAGTATGGCTGAGAGTGTGCAGAGGGAAGGAGGAAGATGAAAATGTTATGAGTCTGAAAATGCAGGTCTCCTTAATGTTTAAATACATAGATTAGAATCTAAAGAATACAAAGGTTTTTTGACAGTGAAATGTGCTTTTAAATATTTTTTAGAGTTTATGTTTGTGCATTTATCAAGTAAATTACTGTAATCTTCATCAGCTCACTGTGAAAAATGTTCATTCTCAGACAATCCACACAGGCATCTGTAGTAAGTACATGCAAATCAGCAGCAGTATCAACTCTTAGGTTAAACAGAATTTTATTTGCCAGATCAGAGGTAAAAGGAGAGAACAAAGCCGCAGCACAAGAAATGATTTAGGCTGTTGATCTTGCAGCTCCTCTCAGGATTCAGATGCAGGGCTGATGCATGTGTTTGGGTTAGAGCAATTTATAGCGTCAAATATCCCAATGTAGGGTAGAAACTGCAGAAATCTAATGAACAAAAACTGAACAAAGCCTTGCCCTTAGGAAAATTTTTTAAAGTACAGTAAAAGTTCTGGTAGTGGCTTTATGAAATATTTCTGTCATTGTGGCCAGTTTGATTCATGTTTGACTACAGATACTATCCTCCCTTGCACTGCCATTTATTTTGATTTTTTGGTGGGTTTAAATTTTTTAAATCTGTGAAGTAGTTTTCCCAGCCCCCATTTTTCTCTAGGCTTTGGGGAAGCAGGAAAATTTATCTCTTCTAAATCCACTTCCCTGCATAACCCATATTAGAAGCATGCCTCTTGGCTCTCTGTGGTGTATGTGTTGATGCAGAGAGGTGACAAGCATAGCTGCATACCTACTTGCAGATTGTTCTTTGTTGAGCCCAGTGAAACAAGCCTGGTTCTTCTCCGGTGGATTCAGTAAACCACTTCGTGCGTGCCAAATCTAGACCTGAGACTTGAGTCAATGATCCATGAGCTTCTGCATGCCACTGCTGTGTTTAGGGGGACACGAGTGGCCTTCTTCGAGTGGCCTTCTTCCCTCCGAGGCCTGCCTTTCAATTTGTAGTAAGGGTAGCATCCCTTAAGCCTAAATGTAGGTGCTCCATTGTCTATATGTTAGGTGCTCCACCGCCCAGTGTAAAGAAGATGAAGGGCTGCATTTTTGCATCTGTGTAAGTGGATCCAGCCAGATGGCAGGATAGATAAACCTTTGTCACAGACAAAGGGAAGACATCAGTCCCCAGTATCTCTCCAGTTTATAAGCCTGAATAGTGCCTGTGTACTGTGGGTGTGTGTCCCATCACACCACAGGTGAGGGATGGCAAGACCCTTAGGAAAGAGAATGTAGCCTGTCACTTCTTTTATCTTGAGAGAATCCTGGTGTCCTCCTTTGGGAGAAGGAGAGCTGAAAAAATTCTTCTGGCAAGCCAGGTCTTTTCTGTGTCTCAGTAAACATCTTCTCTAGGCACTCTGCTATGTACGAGATGACTGCCTGTCATGAGTTTGTTTGAATTATAATAGAAATGGTCTCCCCCCCCTTTTTTTTAACCCCGCCCCATGATCCCAAAGGATCTGAATGCATTGTCCAAGACACTTTTATGTTTCTGATTTTCAGAGGTGTTCCTTCTTTGGCTTGTGCGGTGCTGCAATTTGCTGGCACTGTGAGATGCCCCTGTGCTGTCAGGGCTGGTTTTTGTTCTGCTCTGTGAAATATTGACATTCCTGTGTTGGCTTTTGCTGGTGTTAGCACACATAGAAAAAAAAGGCTGATTAAAGGTTCGCCACATGTTGCTCATCTGCGTGAGTTCTCTTTGTTCTGTGACTTTGGGCAGTCCTGTGTATCTGGCAGTATTTCTGGTTTGTGAGAACAGGGTCTGTCTGTCTGTCTTGATTTGCTTGGAAATGTGTGTGGTTTCTTTAATGTAGTAATTTTATTGAACAATTTTAAATGCAGTTCATACGTGTATATTATATATGTATACTTGTTAAAAAGAAAAAAGTAGTAATGCTTTCCAGAAGGGGAAAGAAATAGGAAGAAACACATTCAAACTGAAATACTGTTTTCCCAAGGGATTTTCATAGCTGTTGAAGTAATTCTGTCTTTGCGTTTTCTCCTCTGTGTAACATGCATGCCTTCTCTCTTTTAACTCCAAAATGTAAATTACTGCCATTATGTTCTGTATTCCTTAAGATTCTTGAAACATTTGTCTCAACTTAAATGCTAAGTGCCCCCATAGCCTCTGAAGCCTACTAGAAATTGTGACTGGTTTCCCAGCTCTTTCAGGCATTTCTTTCAGCTGCAGTGTTTTTTTGCCTTTATTTACTTTTTAGCAACATTGGGCCTAAAGTGAATTTTCCATCATGGAAACTTCATGAGAATGGCTAAAATTGCTTAATAATAATAATAATAATAATAATAATAATAATAATAATAATAATAATAAAAATATCTGTAGCTCATTGGTTTTTGGTGACTACCGAAACTGCCTCATAAAATACTGCAGTCTTTTGACCTCAAAAATTTATAAATTACAAAGAGCTGTTCATCAGTCAGTTTTTAATCTAGAACTAGTGTTTTGTAAGAAGGATCATTCCAGCATGGTGTTTTTACGTGTACTGGAAAAAAAACAACCCCAACCCCCTGTGTTAAAAAATAAGTATTTCTAAGCTCTTCCAGACCTGAGCATCATGCTGCAGCTCTGAGGAAAGTACAGCTGGAGTGATAGGAGAAGCAACAGTGGTGAAAGAATTGAATGTAAAGGTTTAGCTTCATTATTTGGGGTGGAAGGGCTTTTTGGGCTTAAAGACACAGATGAGCACTTTCAGGTGAGGTGGGAAGTAGTCATCTACAGAATTTATCTCTTTGGAAATGGAAAAATAATCTCAAGTGTGTGTGTCACAGATAGATACAATGATGTGAATGTTTGAACCAAGTTTTTGTAGAAGACAAAATGAAAGATTTGGAAGTATTTGTGACCTTAAGACTCAATGATCTTTATGGGTGCCTTCCAACTCAAGTTATTTGATGATCTTATGATCCCCAAGGATTTTCTAGCAATAAGCAGAATGTATTTGTCTTGCTTGTTTCATGGACTGCTAAGTAAAGGTGACGCTGTCAAAGAGGGTACATACTATGGAGCCCAAAATAAGTAACTTTTCTGGGTGGCTGGATCTGGCTGGGGGCTGTAACTTGTGAATCATTAGCTTGAAATTAAAATCCACTTGCCACCTTTTCTCTTTCCAGCTAATTTAGGCAGCAACATCAGATAGATTGTTTTGTTCTCTCTAGTGTCAAAAATGCTATGTGTTGGTTGCAAATACTGCAGGGTTTTTTAAATGCTCCCACCATACAAAGCTAGATTTCTTCTACAGAAAATTTTTTCTTTTGTATTTTCTATTTCACGGATGAGTTATGAAAATATTTGTAAGTATCAAAACAAACCAATCTTTCCAGAGGAGATTCTGTATTTAACAGGATTTTCCCCATTACATGTTGTGGTCTGGCGTGGGGGACGGTTACACCTCAGTTTACGACTCTCAGCCTCCTTGCTGTAGCGAGTAGCAGTGCCACCATCTCCCACCTTACCTGTTGGGATCTCTGATGTCCAGGTCCTACCATGGTTACTGGCCTCCCTGACTTGCCAACAGAAACATCTAGAGTGGGGCTTCCTGAGGACCTGCTTCTGACACTGTGCCATTTCAGAATATGCTTGATGGAAGGTAAAGAATTATAAGGAATTGATCTGTACTATTTTTAATAAAGCAGTGTCTGGAGGTACTGATGCCTGGGGGGAAATTCAGGCTACTTCTAGAAGAACAAAACGGATTCCAGATGTCTTTCGTTTTAACCCAGACCTCTAGCTGACCATGCCTTTCTTGTTAATTCCTCATAATGAGTTACCTAATTTGGTGGATTGGTGAAGAAAGGCCTGGGGATGAAATGTATCCTCTTTGGAAACACTTTTCTATTTCCATCAAGTACTTCAATGTGAAGGCAAGCTTTAAAAGAAATGAAAAAAAACCAACAACAAACTGAGAAAAGTGCAGTTGTCATAGAAATAAAAGCTGAATTCTGGCACTGCTTGGCTTTAGAAGTGTAGTTTTGGGCAGAGTTTATAGGTTTTGGCTTGCTCTGGACCTAAAAGTAACTCCTGTGGAACAGCTGAATAAAAGGAAGGATACCATAAAGGGAAATTAAGCCTGCAAAGAAAATGCCGACACTTCTTTTTTTTCCCTTGTGGATTGCAGCTCTGGATCAGCTAAACAAAGGAAAAAAAGTATGCAAGGGACTCAAAAAGCAATTTTCAACTTACAGTTCTGGTTTTAATCTTGTGCATCCTTCTGTGTTTCCTTGCCAACACCTAGAGGTCTTACAAGTGCTAAAGTGTGCAGGATTTCCAGTGGTGGTAATCATATGTAATGAAGTTTGCTTGATAAAGTTATACTTGCCAAGACAAAAAAGCTTTTAACAGCTTTGCCTGAGCTGAACTCCTCTGCCCCTCTCGCTTCCCATGCAGACCTAAAGGAAATGCTGCTTTTGGATGTGAATGCGTAGAGCCGTATGATAGGTATCACCAGGAGTAACTGAGATACAGTGAGGTTCAATCAGTGGGTCTTCCTGGATGCGCACGAGCTTATGGGTGTGCAGGTCCCTTGGTGCTGCCTGTCTGAGGAGAGGGCTGGCTGGCTTCTTGGACGCCTTCTTTCTGAGTAGAGTTCCTAACAGGCTGTTTCCTGTCCAGTTTGGTTCCTGGGCAGAAAAAAATGCATTTGATACCCTCTTCTTTTGTTACTGGTTTATTTTTATTTTCCTTTTTTAAACTCAGCTCTATTACTACTGAGTAGCAAGTGTATATTCAGGGGAGTATTATTCTTTAACTACAGCGTGTCTTTCTGCTGGAATACTTAAGTATAACCCATCGCATCCGCTTCGCCTGACATCATGGGAGTATTATATCTGCTTCTTGGTGAAATCCTCAACTGATCTCTCTGTCTTCTGCCTTTGACTTCCAAAGAGTCAAATTTTATACCATGCATCTTTTTTGGATGTATACGACTTCTCATTTTAAGAGGCTGAAAAACATTCTTCCCTTTGCAGCTGTTAAGTGATTAGTGTGTGTGTGTGTGTGTGTGTGTGTGTGTGTGTGTGTGTGTGTGTGTGTGTGGTAGTTATTGTGTTGGAGTTTTTCAGTTTTGTACCAGGTGTAAGGATTTGCAGGTGAATTAAAGTGTAACAACAAGGAATTTGCTGCGATCTACTTACAGACTTCTGTTTTTGTCTGTTATTCTAGCAGTGCTGGAGATCATTAAGCAGTAAGGTGTAGCAGAGGATGGTTGAAACCACACTGCAAAATCCCTAAATTGATTCTTAACTTCCTTTGTTTCTACCCATGTTGTTTCCACAGAAAGAAATCTCTTTGCAGTGCTATTAATGGGAGCAGGAACATTAATCAGATTTGCAGGTTGTGCCTTTCCCTTAATGTTTTTTTTTCTCTCTGCTACTGCTGCTCCAGCTCCAGTTTTGCATACCTTGGCCCATCCCAAGTGGCTCCATAGCCCGTCTGGTTTTCATCTGCCTGTGAGAGGCCACCTCCATGCTCCAGCCTTTATGCTGGGGCTGGAGGGTCCCCACTCTGTGTGGAACTGTAGTTTCAAGCCAGACTAGATGGGAAATAAAGAAGTGTTTTCCTAACTGTTCTATAATTCTGAATACAAGGTTGATTACAGGGGCTGATTTACAGTTCTGTTTATGGTTGGGCTGTTGTACCTGCATTTCCTGACTTAATTGAGTTTGTAACAATGTGTTTCAGTGTAAGAACACAAAGGTATGTTTCAGCACCAAAAGGCATTGCCTGCTCTGGCTTTGACCTAGCAGCAGAGGTGTAAAGATAGGAAAGAAAATAGAATGCTTGAGGATGCAGCAGCGTGGGTTCCAGTTTGCGTGAGCAACTGGAATGTGAGCCAGAAGGGTTGCCCAGAATAAGTGAGGATGGTGGCTTGGTAGCTGAAGCCTGTGCTGTCACATCCTTACTGCCACTTCTACTTAAATTAGTTAAAAAACTTTACAAAATCAGACAGACATATGTGAAGATCTGTCTTAAAGGTTCTTTCAGCTAAAAGCATGAGAAACAAGTTGCTGGTTGCTTGCATTGAGTATTAGAAGACATTTCCGTACATTGGGCCTAGAGAGAGCTCAGCTGTTAGCACCTTAAGCACTTTAGCTTCTGCACTGATGCAAAGCGCTGTCCTCAGGTTAGACAGATTGATGTTAGGCATTTTCTTACAAGTTAGGTACATTTCCAACCTGCAGTGAAAGAAAGGTTTGCCATGAACTTCTCTGAGCGCTGCAGGAGTAGCAGCGTGAAAGCAACTTTAGTACTTTCTTCTTCTAAAAAACCCAAACAGAAAACAAAACAGTTGTTCTTTAGGAGAAGAAACTTGACTGTGATAGTGGTCACAGGACAAAATGGACACCAGTCGCCTTATGTATAGTGTTTATGAACTCTAGTTACAGATCTTCTGGTGTTTTATTTAATTTTCAGTTTGTACAGGCCAAAAGTGGAAGAGAGACAGCCATAAGTTGCATTTAGAGAAACATACACCAAAAAGGAGGTACTTCTATTGGAAATTTGTGGGTTGCATTCTTAAAATTTTAATATGTCTGCCTTCACTTTGCAGATATCTACTGTAAGGGGTAGACAGTTGCAGGTACTGTCTGCAGTTGTGCTATTGGAGCGTTTTGCACCGGACCAAGTATCTGTGCTGTAGGGGTGAGATAGTGCTAAGAATGGACTAGATAATCTGATGTCCTTTCACGAGTTTTGGTAAGCTTTCTAGCAATTACGTGCTTTGGGCCTCTCCCTGTTTCCTCCTCCTCCTGCTTCCTGAAGGTGTAATGCTGAGAGATGCCTGCCAAGCTTTTGCAAGGAAATCTGGGGAAATGATGGCAAAGCGTAAGTTGCTTCACAGCTGTCTTGAATGCTGTTGTCAGTGGAGGCTGGAAGTACATGAGCAGAAACGCAGTGTGCTCTGTTAGAAAGGAGGAAATCTGGTGGCAGGCCTGGGCAGCTGACAGCCAACATGAGGGTATGGGCCATCCTTGTGCTACATGGTGTGAAGAGGAGAAAGACAAGGATGAGGTGAAGGGAAGAGAGCTCTAGGCGTGATGACTAGGCATCCTTCTGCCCTTCACTAGAAGATTCATAATCCCTTGTCAGATCTCAAGGAAATTGGGAAGAGGGGTAGAATTCTCAGAGATAACTCCTGCAAGTGGCATGACTGAACTCAGGAGTGGGACAGAAGCTGGTGGTCCCTCCAGACGGGCAGTGGCCAGCAAGTGGCTACTGAGTGCTGCGTGCCAACCAGTGGGGAGCACAGTGTGTGGGGAGCTGAGCACATGGGTGCACCTGCAGTCAGGTCTCATCAATTCAGCTATTCCCAGAGCAACTTGTTTTAATTAAGTCAAATTTGTGTCCATGAACGCGGTGTGCAAGATAAATCTTGTGTCTGGTTTGGTGCAGCAGCCGGGGAAGCTACTCTGGGAGCATTGCCCTGCCTGTTCCTCACCAGTGGGCAAGAGAGTGCCTGTGTTTCCAGAGCAGCACTCAAGCCTGATTCTGATAAATGAGTAATTAAACAAACAGTGTCGCTTTTATTGATCAAATGCAGCAGCTGGGCCCAGTAAGATGCTTGGCTAAAATGGAGAGATGCTCATTCCATTTACTAATTGATTTTGCTTTTGAACTTCCGCAGTGGTTTTATTTTCAGCTATGTGTAGCAATAGAGATTAGAGGGAGAGGGGAGAAAACGAAGTAAAAAGCAAGTGAAGCCATTTAGTATCTCCTTTCTGGGCTGGCTCACCTGGAGCCCCCTGTGGGTGGGCTCATCTGTGTGTAGGGCAGGTTTGTGTGCACCCTCCTTACCAGTAGCAGGGTTCTGGTGGGATGGATGCGTTGCCTCTTGCTTCTTCCACACCCTATGCAACTGGCCTCAGGAGTGGAGCAGTGCTGTGGTTTGGCAGTGGGATGGGTTTCTCGTGCTCAGGTTCAGTGGCCTTTTGTACACAATGGCCCTTGGAGCTTGTGGATTGCTTGGAATTTGTGTGAAGGCACAAGGGGATGAGCAGGTCTGTTCCCAAGAAGTGAAATATTGCCAACCTGCTCATTAAAGTGGCTTAGAAACTCGAATTTCACCTTAAGCAGAAATAAGCTTTTATTCCTTTCTTCTGTTTCAAGTGAGTAGTGAATTATTGTAGCATACAGTTGGGGAAATAAACCCATGTGGAGTGTTTAATACGTGCTGTGGGTGAAAATGGAGGTAACCTTTTCTACAACCACATGAGTCTCCTTCCTTCCCGTAGCCCTCTGTAATTGATGTCTCCCCATCGCGGTCCAGTACGCTGCTCCAGCTATAGTCCAGCTACCCTCCAACCCCAGTCCTGGGAACAATTTGGAAGCCACTTTTTTCTGGATGTTGGTTTTGATGTCTGTCTTTCCCTGGCTGTGGCAACTCTACAATGTAAGCATGAGCACTCGTACCAGCTACTTCTGGCTGTGCCAGCCACTGTCATAAACTCAGCCCACTGCGTGGGTGGCTGCTGATTATCTCATGAGCTTTGGCCCATTCTCAATGCCCCAAGTATGCAGGATCGTGTGAGGCAGATGCTGACGCCTGCAGCTGCAATGGACATGCCCCTCTCCTTAAGCATTGCCTAGTCCTAGTTAATTAATGTGTCTGGGATCTTAAACTGTTTTCTAAATTAAAATGAGGTTTATTACAGAACCCAATTGTGGTGCCGTCTGCATCATAGGTGGTGCTGTGTCCTTCACTGCTTATCTTGGACCCAGCCCTGTTTCTAGTTATGTACGTGTGCAAAGCAAAGGGATGATTTTAGCAGAGGTAGGCAAGCACGCATTAGCTTCCAGTAAGTCAACATAAAAGTGATTAATTTGGTGGTGAAATTGGACATGGCGTTCAGCAGTGGCTTACTGTGTACAACATCATAATATTACATGTTTCAATGTCTTGAATGCTTCATTTGTTAGACTTAGTTCTGCACACTCCGGTGTATACCTCTCTTCTCCCAGTGCTGTGCTGTCCTTTCCCCCAGCGTTGCTCTCATGCTCTTCCCTGCTCAGAAGGGCTCCACTTAGAGCGCACTATGCACTAAAGGCTGATTATCGTCCAAAGGTAAAACTTGTTCCCTAGGTTGGTGTTTAGCTTAAACAAAAGCTCCAGGCAGCCTTCTCTCACCACAACGTTTTTTAGTCCTATTTCTTTTTTCTTTTTTTTAGTTGGTATTTCATATTTCTTACCTGACTGAGGCAGAATCTGTTCTTTTTGCACCAGTAACCTTGTTTGTTCATTGGTTTTTCTCTTATTGCCCTTTCCTTTTCAGTTCTGGAGGTGAATTTTGAGCTTTTTCTTTCCCCTCTCCATTTTTCACGTGGCAGCAGTTTTCAGGTCAGAAACCCATTCTGCAACAGGAATCAGGAGTTATTATTACAGACAGGATTTTGCTTTGTGGAGGTCTTCCCTGATTGCCATCCCTGGTGAGAGTTACAGGGCAGAAGTAGAGAAAAAAGGAGCAATGGGAATGTCTGGTCTGAAACTTTGTTATTTATGCCTTTTTCTCCTTTTCATTGCCTTGATCTTACATATCTATTTTTGGTCTTGGATCTGAGTTTTTACCCAGTGAGATTTGCTGTAAAATCACAATAGATTGTTTAACAATTAAGTTACTTCAGAGGATTTTGGCTTTTTTTTTTGTTTGTTTGTTTTTCTTTTTTTTTTTTAATCTACATTTCAAAATGTTTCAATCTGTAATCACTTTCTACTTCATACTTTTGGCACCATTACTTCTTGATGAAGTGGCTTGGAGCACAAGGATCTCAAATGTAGGAGGTAATTAATTTCTTTTCCCTTTCCACATCTGAATGTCCCAGCTTTATTCTTGCACATTTTTTTCTCGTTTCTATCCAAGACTGGCTGTCGGAGGTAAACACTGGGATAACTAAATGAGATTATAGCATCTCTTTGGTAACCTTCCTTAGTGAATGGGCAGTTGATGCAAAGCACTTAATGTATTGAAGTATCTAAGAAAGCAAGCTACCAGTTCAGCACTCAGAGTTCAATTCCCAGATAATAACATTTATTTATAGGGAATAAAGAGTTAGTTCTGTGATGGCAAAGTAGATATTGTCACTCAAACCATGGTCTTTTTATTAACCTCAGATTTATATGGTTAAGTAATTGTTGTATTAGTAGCATTTCTTGAGTGGTAAGGAGAAACCAAAATAAGACAGATGTCTGTGAACAATGTGCTGCTTGTTTATTTATCTGTAGTAGGCTGGAGCTAGCAAATTGGCCCACTGTCGCAGGGCTGTGAGCAATAGCGAGCTGGAGCTCAGCTCCCTGAAGCTTGGGATGCTGCAGCTCACAGGCAATGCGTGTCATGTATTTCTTCATGTGTACATCTGTCCGACCTTCCCTGTGCACAGCAAAAGGTAGGGAAAGACTTGTACAAAAGTGCCACATACTGAATTTTGGTTTTCATAAATAAGCCAGCTGACAGAAATCATTGATTTCTGCTGTTCGTTTATACATGTCTTTGACTTTCTGTGGAAAATCTGGACATCTATTTAATGAATGCATAGCTTGGTAGTAACTCATATAGAATGTTTGGGTGTATTTTTTTTTCTTAGTATGATATTAGTTCAGATTTCGAAATGAAGGAAAATTCTGCAAATATTTCAATTTCTACTTTGTTCTTCCAATTTCCATTGCATTTTAAATTGTAATAAATTTGGTATGGGGCTAAAAGCTTATTACAAAATAAGACAGGAGGATATTTGTAAAAAGGCAGAAATATTTAGTCCATCTTCTTCATGGCCATTTTGTTAAACCTGAAGTAAATACGGTGAAATTAAGTGAATTTCTATTAAGCAAGCTCTTCTTCTTTCATGTCACGTACTGAACAGACAATTGATGGCGTATTTCCAGCTGGCAGAGCTGTCGAAAGGTAGCATGCGACTTCAGCTCCATTTTTTTCCCCCTTTCAACATACGATTGTGCAAGTCTAACTAAATTCATCGGAGAGTAAATATTCATTCAGTATGTAAAATAAAGAATACATCTGCGAGTTGGATTCAGTGAGTAAACAGATTATTGCTCTGTAGGGTTTTCTTCAATGCAGTGGGTGCTTTAGACGCACAGATTTTTCCAAGCTGATGGGATTATCAACTTGCTATCAACTGTTGCAGTCAGTAGAGAGTCCCATAAATCTTCTTTTTGCTTTTAAGGGGTTTTGGAAGGAGAATGGGGGGCAGGAAAAAGGGGTTTGCACAGTGAGTATTTCCTAATGCATGTATGGAAAACCAGCCTGTTTAAATCTGTTGTCTTTTTCAGAAATAGTGAACAATTTCTGTGTTTTGGTGGCTGTTTTTTTTTTTTTTCCAAGTAAGGTACTTTGTCTGGGACTAATAATGGTGTTTCCATTTGCTGCTGGTTGTGTCTTGATCATGTTTTCCCAAGCATTAGCTGCTTGTCTAAGCATTAGCAGCTTCTCACAGCCTTCCTCTTGTAAAATAGTGGGAGGTGATAATCTGACCCAAATAAACCAGTGACAAACTCTGCTTGTGTGGATGAAATCCTGCCTGTTCCCTCTGGCAATAGCTCTGGTACCCCTGGGGCTGTTGCACTGCCTGGGGGCATCCTCCCATCCTGGGTGGCTTCAGAGTGCTGTGGGTGTATGGTCTGTGGGTATCATTGGCTTTCCTAGTCTTGAGAAGAGACTTACTGTCAGGCTCTGTATTGGGAGTCTTAGTATAGACCATGCTGGCTGTGGGGTATTTTTAGAGCAAGGTGCATTTCTCTAATGCTTTCCCCCTAACATGGTGAAAACAGTTAGCATTAACCCAAACCAAGCCCTGTGACTGATTGCATGTGGTTTAGTTTAGTCACATACCAGAGACCAAAAAAATCACTGAATTGCTCTTTCCTGACATGTACTCCTTGAATGGAGTTGGTGTAAATTTAGTCAGTTCACTTTGTTGAGTATCGAGAGCAGTGTGATATGTAAATAAAGCTTTATCAGACGAGATAGATTTAAAATTCCACAGTTGGCAAGGAAGCGTTAGCAGTATAATATAATACAAATATTTACACAGTAACTTCTAAGTCTTCAATAAGTGCTTAATATTTGAAATATGTGTTGTGAAAACATTGACTGATTAAGCCGTACTATTGCTGCTACATCTGTATGCAGCAACTTGCAATGGCTAGGATGCAGGAGTTGCGGGGAGGAGTAGGTCACCTAGCAATGCAAAGGCATTGAAACAGGTCCCACCATTTGTTCCTTTTTATTTAGTTAGGATTCAGCACTGTCTGGTCTCCCAAGGCATACGTAGCTTCGTCCCTATGTCCTAGTGGAGCTGCCACTCTCAGAGGCTGTTGCATTCCTGTAACGTGACTGGGTGTAATCACGTGCCTGGGGCATCTAAGACCGCTCCAGTAGCAAAATGAAGCTACCAAGTTTGTGCCTGCCCACGACAGGGAGTTTAATCATCACTAGTCTGTTCCTCCTCCTTGTATCTGTCAGGGAGATTTGATAAGGAATTGCAGTGGATTGTGATGATGAATGGTTAATGATATGCCTGCTTGCAGCATCACTGGAGTGGTGCTGGGCTCTAGCCAGTCGGCTTGTTTTGCTGGGAGCGGAGGCTGGCAGCAGAAGAGATGCTCTCTTCAGGTGGGTGTATCAGCCTTGCCCGGTCCAACATTGCCTTCAGCCTCCAGCTCCAGTATTACTCATGAGTGAGCTCACAAACCAGTGAAATCAATACACTGCAAATTAAAATAAACAGAAACACAGCTCCTAAACTTGCCTGGATGATTCTCTGCTGCCACCTCATTTGCCAAGAGGCTGCAAGAACTGATTCATGCCTGAAAACATATTGCTGCTCTCCAGTTCTGTCTTTGGGTTTGTCTCTTTCTGCTATTTTTCTTCCCCTTTTCTGGCTATTCTTTTTCAGCTTCTGCAAGCGAACTTTCTGCAAAGCTGCAAAACAGTGGTTCGGTAGGTACTTGAAGTGTGAGGACAGGATTGAGTTCATTGTAGGTGGGTGGGTATGGCCTGTCCTACAAATCACAGGCTGGATCCCTGTCTGCCTTCAAAACCATTACTTCACTGTGGCTTTGCTTGACGTTACATTAGGTATGATTTAACCGGTTCCTAGACAGTTTTGGCATAACCCTGCTGTTGATAAGTTCTGCGCTGCCTAAACACCCGTGACAATTTAGTTTCGCTTAAAACGGTCCTTTTCCACAGAGAAGGTGACAAACAGCTTCCATCCAGCTCACATTCTTTTCCCAAGAGAGGGGTGAAATGATGTGGCTGGTGGTGCAGGAAGCCCAGCCCCAGTGACACAGGCTAATGCAAACTGCCAGCACCTGACACTAACGATGTGTGGGGAGGTATCTACCAGCTTGTGCTTCTGCCTGTTCTCTGGGGAGCTGCCTCTGCCAAGGCTGGAGATAGACACTGCTGTGTGGGATGGAAGGGCCCATGGAGATGCTCTGAAATCCTGACACAAACAGGGTGATTGCAGTGACCGTACCTTGGTGCAAATTAAGAGAGGTTGGGATTTGCAGAGGGGATGATGCAATTCTCATAGTGTTCATGTTTTTTTTTGCAAGGCTAAGAGCAAATAATCTTGAAATGAGATGGCAGTTTTATGACTGGGTTTTATGAGCTTTTATGATGTTTATAATCTGACATTGAACTTGCAGTTTAAGAGGTGGAAGGTTTAAAGGAGCACAGTAGCAAAGGTGTACCACTGAATTACTTCTGGGTGTAATTTTAACATACATCTTGGATGTTTCCCTGATGCAGTGGGTTTGCTAAAAATATGGGCGATGCAGTTCACAGTGTGTGTCACTGAGTAAAACTGACTCTGTCCTTATCACGTGTTCAACATAGTGAAGAACTTAACAGAATATACGATTTTGTCCCCTCTAGGGAATGGTGTGGACTGGAGGTTGGTAGTTACTAACTTGTGTAGTGTAACTGCCATGTGTAGTGTAGCTGCCTAGGTCCAAAAATGCAGTCTTTGTGTTTCTATTTAAATCCTAGCCACAGAAATACTGTATATTGTCCATGCCCACTTGTTTTCTTGGGTGTTTTTCTGATACCAGTAAAAATCTGAAGTCCTCCACAATCTTTAAACTGGGATTCTTAAATTAAGACCTTTACCCTGTGGTACTCTTGGAGATGATGAATAATTTTATCTGCTCCTTGTCTTGTGATTCTGCATCCTCTTCTTTTGGTGGATGTATGCTTCAGAGGTCCTGCCTGCAGATGTTTGCATGCATACCGTATAAGCCGGTTCTTACTTCAGCTACCCATTTCTGTTCTCCTGTGTTATCTTGTATTGCTCTGCGGGGCCTGGTGAGCAGCAGGTTTGCTGCTGGGTAGCTTTTTGAGGTGTGTATTATGCACAGTACTGTATTTATCTCCTGGTTCTTTGATTTGTAATGTTTTGCCTCTGATTGCTGCAGAAGGTATAAACAAGCCTGTCAAAAGCCTTTAGTGCGCAGATTCTGTGGGGGTGGCTGGCAGCCTCAGACCCTAAAATAGATCTAGCAATGAACTGAATGACTTAAAACCCTGAGAACTTAATTTGATCTTTCTTGTTGCTTTAAATATTGGGACTGAATGAGGATTTCTTTAACAGAACAGAAGGTGAACATGTTGGTACGTTACAGTAATAGAAAGGTCCAGACCTGCTGTCATTGAGATGCTCTTCTGCAATCAGGCTGGGCTTGGCCTCTGGGTAGCGGTTCCTCTACTCTTAAGTCTCCATGCCAAGGGGAGGGGAGTGTGTTATCATCTGAGTTTACAGCTTCTATGGGGGAGCTGGTCATTCTGAAATGCTTCACTAGATCCTGTTGTGGGATAGTCACTGTAGGAAAACCTAAACCAGTCACTCATGGTTTGTTTGTGTCTGTTTCATGCTAGCTTTGTGAAGGAAGAAAGGAGCTGCAATACCACCCAGGGGTTCTTTTCCTTTCTTGTCTTTCTTATATTTTCTTTTTCTCATTTTTCCCCCCTTTTTCCTGTAGCACCATGCAGTTTGTAATATCATAGCTGGCGTTTTCAGTTGTGGTGGTGTGAAGGTAACAATGATTTGGCTTCAGTGTGCCGTAACAGCTGCAGAATTCATCAGAGCTTAGAAGCCTGTGAGTTATAGCTGTGATGCCATTTACAGCTTTTATGGAAGAGCTCTTAAATTTGTGAAACGTGTTACTTTTTGAAGTGCATTATATTTGTAATTTGAATTCTCTAAAATCCTGTCTGAGAAAAAAAAAAAAAAAAGCTTTGAAAATCCCCCTCTGCCCGCTAAAAACACGGGGAACTCTTACCAGGCAGGGAAGCAAGTCTCTTAAATTGAGTGATAGAACACTTAGATGGATTTGTAAGTGCTAAAATGTCAATTAGTGCACTTAAAAGCTTAATGGTTGTCTTTGATGTGCTTCTGATATCTTCAGTAAAGTTTGAATGTTGTCATTGATCAGGGAGTGGAGGAGGAGGGAATTGAACGCTAACCCAAACAGTGGTGTAGGGGAGGGGCTTGTTCTCTGCAGGTCCCTAGCTGCAGGAGCTGTGCCAGCATGGGCACCTGGCACCCTGCCTGCGCATCACCCCTGCCCCAGCGCTCTGCTGCGCGGCACCCACCCAGGCTGCCTGCCAAGAATCTACAACACAGAAGGAAAAGTCATTGTGCCGTTGTTTTGAAAGTTCTCATGTGGACTTGTTGCTTAAAAACAAAGATAGACAAGGAAAAGACCATGTGAAGGTTGAAACTTACGATTCTGGTTTCTGCCTATCAGTTCAACACAGATCCATCCGGTTGTTGTGAAGCACAGCTGTGTGTGAAAAATCATTCTGTGCTATTAGAAAACCCTGCTTCTCCCCCAGAAAAAACTCCCAGCTGCCCCTTATCTTCTTAATTTAAGCATTCAAGAGAGGTGTAGTGTGGCTTCACAAATCAGGCCAGATGTTAGGGTTGCAAGTAGACTTTAGCTCTTCCTCCTACCTCACATTTTAAGTTATATCAAGAACTGAAGCTTGTGTGTTGCATAGCAGCTTCAGCCTAGTTCTGTCTGAAATTCTTCGGTACCCTGAGCCATCTGCTGCAACTTCAGCTTCACGTAATGGCCTTTGCCTTCCTCTGGCACTGGTTATTTGGAACAATGTTTTGTGGGTCTTCTGGGAAGTTACTGGATGCATTAATCTGATCTGTTCCTGAGCGGTTGCCTCACAGAGCAAATGCCAGTTTATTTGCTTCCCTATGCTGCTAAAATACCATCAGTTGTTTGCTGGGTAGTATTTTGGAAGTCAAGCACATTTAATACTGAAGAGTGAGCTTGGTAAAAGCATAGAAGAAGCTTCAGAGCGTAGCTTTTCACTGATTATAAAGCTTATCTTCTTGCAGAAAATTTGCTGATGTAAACTAAACTGACCTGAAAATATATTCAGAGTAGCTTTAGTCTCTTTGTATGCCATCTTCAGTTGACTTACTAGTGAGGAGTTATAGGTTTAGTTTACTTCTTCCAGCTTCAATGGAAGCTCCCCCCTCAGCTTTAAAGGATATTCTGCCGCTTGGAAATGTATACAAGGACAAAAATTGTCTGATAAAAATCTCATTTTTTGGGTAGTACATCAAGCAAAATCAACATGTCGTCCTCTTAGTGCAGTATCAGTTTGTCCATCCCAGGAGATTATCTCAATACAACTGATTTAGTTCCCCATCTGGTTAGGTAAAATTGATTCCGGCCCCAATATCCTGAGATTTCCCAGCAATAGGTTTAGCACGTTTGGCTCTGTCACCGCCCTTCCTGGGTTTAAAGATGGACCAGATGGGTTGTGTTTTTTGTTTGGTGGGGGTATTTTTGGGTGGTGGGGTGTTCATTGTTTTTTAAATCACTACTGTACTCCTAGAAAGGAGATAGATGAGCAGATATTTTCCTCGTACTGGCAAGGCTTCATTATCGAGGTACCAAAGGAATTACGCAAGTTCTGACCTCCTGTTGTACTTGTGAGGATAGATGCTGAGCACATCAACGGTACTCCAGTTTCTTTAAAATATTGATACCACTGACCTTTCAGACACTATGAGATGCCAAAAAATCAGATCACTTTCAATTCCTGTCGAAATACTGAAGGCAAATTTATAACATACCAGTTGTGTCTTTCTCTATTCCCTACTACCTTGACATTATTTTGGCATGCAAAGGTGGTTAGTATTTTTAAGTAAAGGATCAGGCTTTCTGTTTGAGGGTGGAAAAAGGTCTTAAGATAATTGTAACGTGCAGCAGGATCAGATTAGCCATATTAAACTTTACATCTGTAGGTCTAACTAGCAGACATTTAAACTGTAGAAAATGCTTTTTATTGGACTGTATTCATATGGTTGCATACTGGAGCTTGAACACCTTATAAAAACATGAACTGAATCGAAATGAAATTAATTAGAAAGAATATATTTGAATTTAATTATCTTGAGCTGCTGAATACTCTTTGTGTATACTGGATTTTATGTGTCTGAAGTGTACTTGGTGGAGAGTTTTAATTGGAACTGGAGACAGGGTAAAGAATATTTGGAATGTGAAATTTATAAATGGCAGCAATTTTCATCTAGGAGTGCAGAGGTTTTTTGGAGCTTGCTACCATTTCTCTTTTTCCCCTCGTCTTAATAAGCTACTTTTATGTTCAAATTAATACCAGTTCTTGAAAAATTCCTGTTGTGGCTCTTGGGTCTTCTGCAGCATGATCAGAGTTGTCAGATCCACAGCTGCAGGAGATATTTTACCTTTGTGTGTTTAATGGCTCGTGCTACTCTGTTCTTTGACTCTTTGACAGTACCATTTAACTGTAAAAGTGCAGGGCTGTGGATGGCACAGGACATGTGGCTGCCTTGACTACTGTCTCAGATGTCCGACATGCCAAGACTCAAAGAGATGGTTTGGCAGCTGCCCAGCAGCCTTTTATAAAGGCTCAGTTGGTGGTCAGAAACCCTGGCTGTCAGAGTTCTGTTATGCAATAAATTGTTTTTCCACAGAAGTTTCTAATCCAATTTCAGCTGCAGTTTTGTAGTAGTCTGTAATCAAAGATAAGTATACATTATTTCATGGTGTTTCAGAGAAGTTAAGGTGTGCAGTGTTGAATGTCCCCTATCAGGTCTGTTTGTTTTTCTTTTAAGAAGGATTTAGGCCTGTTTACCTACATGGGAAATGATGCTTAAATTAATTTGGTTTCTGCCTGGGAGGCATGTATCTGTATGCAGCATTTCAAGGTAATTCAAGGTGCATTTTAGGAGATGTTCCCTTTTTTTGAAGAGAGCACCAAGGAAGGAACCTATTTATCAACTCAGAGCTTTTGCTTTTGCATAAATTGTCTACAGGTAATGGTCAAAACAGGAAATTGTACCTTGTCAGGCTGTGATCTACCTGAAACACTGAAGGCCCTGTCCTTCAAACAGATATACACCACCATCCCCACCTCCCCACTCCCAGTATTTCCCTTTCACTCTCCTGAAGTGTAAATAATTCATTGTTGAGAAATGGAGTATGGTTCATCTGAATGCAGTGAGATCTTTGGGGTTTACAATAGTTGCATTACAGCAAAGTGGTTTTAACATCCTGAATGCTGTGTGCGATGCCCTTCCTTTCTTGCATCGTGGCTTGGTGTCATGATGGGCTTACATCCCTCCAAGCATGGGCTGCTCCTGAAAGGGGTAATCCTGCCTTTCACTCTGCCCCAGCAGTACCTCCCATATGTCCATGTGGTCAGTAATAAGGGAGCTGATCTGGCTGAAAATGATTGTTTTTCTTGTCTTGGTGAGACTTCAGCTCTTTTCCCCTTGCAAGCTGGTTAAATGACCACGTAAAGGCTAGTGCTGGCATCACAGATAGGGCAGGTGCATCCCATGTGGTGGCAGGTGAATTCGTGTAAGCTGGTTATGAAAACTGCTCTGCCAGTTTGAGTAATTATCTTGCACCTTCACACCTCTTTATTCCAGCACTCTGCCACCCTTTCTGTGGCTTGCTTCTCTGGGCTGCCAGCTCCCATCAGAGCCTGAAACTCTCACGCTCTGCTTGCAAAATGGTTTATTAGATGCCTGGCCTAATAAAGTCATAGCTGTGACGTCACTGCTACCTCTGAGAGGTGGTTCAAGTTGAAGTCCTGCTGTAAGTTGATAAATTGGAAACTTTAGATCTCTCTTTCCTCTGAATTCATTTATCTCTTAAAGACTAACATGGGAAACAGTTGATGTCTTGTAAGCTTTCACTAGTTTCATATTGAGTAGTGTTTTACTAGAGGTGCAGAAACATTGCTGAGTCCTCTTGAGTTTATATAAAAGAAACTATTAGCACATGAACCCACTTTATATTAGGTGTTCATTTAATGTGTTCATTATTAGGCCCAAGATAAACTTCGGAACTATTCTTTAGTCCTCAGTTCTGGGAGCCTGTACAAAGACAGTAGCGATTTGTGTGTGGAAATTTTAACAGTAACTCTCTTACCCTAATGTATTATTGCAAGAGCAGGTTGAAACTCACTGGGCTCAAAAGTGCCCAAGGCCTTCAGTGACCCAAAAACCAGAATGTTTCTCTCTCATGCTGCTCTCAGAATTGTGTCTGAAGGGAGGAAAGGCAATCCCCTGTGCAGCAGGAGACTGCAAGTAAGCGTAAACCAATGGGAAATTGCAGGGGATGAAAGCTGTAAGAGAAGTGCTAAAGCAGGAAGAAGAGAGATTTGTGTTTTCCTCCATCGTTTCTTTGCTGTGTTAAACATTGGTTCTGCTAGTCAGCAGCTGTAATGTAATGTGAGTTCTTTGGGGAAGTTTTCTGGAAGCATGAGGGAAAAAGTTGCTATAATTACCAGATACACTTAAATGCTATAACAGAACCATTAATAAAGAAAATTTCCCCTTTCTTCATGTTAGTTAGCACATTTTTAAAACATGACCTATTTTCCTAAACAGACAGAACAGATTACATTTTCCAGAAGGCATGAGTCACTGTACTATAAAGTCTCCAAGCCGTATCAATCTTCATCAACCCAAGCCATTCATGAGGTTTTATTTTTTCTCACTGAATATAAGCAGTTTGTTTTAAATGAGAAACTGCTATATCCTCTCTAGATACTTAAGCTTGATTAAAAGGTTAAATATTAAATAAGTGTGAACTTTATTCTGAGAGGAGAAGGGAGTGGAGGGACCTTGATAGTAAGCAAAAGACTGCAAGGATATTACTGTGGGTATATATGGGTATATCCAGTTTGCAGAATGCTGTGCTTGGCTGTAAGAAGTTCAAGCAGCATGACAGCTGCCAGAAGGACCCAAAAAATCTTTATTTATATAACTTCAGAGTCTGGTTTCAAATCATTACCCTGGAAATTCAAGCTTTTGCTGAGAAGAGCTTCTGCCATCTGGTCGTGGAATGGCCCACTTGCACTGATGGGTTTTCTTCTGCGAGTACTATGTGCTCAGGGTGGTGAGAAAGTTGATGGAACTTTGCGATACAATGGAGACCTCTGCCAATGCAACAAGGGAAGTGCGTGTGTTAATACAGTGCTTTGCACTTTCTCTTGAGGTTCACACCGTGCCATATGTATACTGAGGAAGTGGGCTTTGTAAATGAATAAGCGTACTAATTGCAGTTAGCAGTGCTAACTCACCCAAGACTGCACAGAAGATCTCTTTCAGCCTTGGGAGGCGTCTAGGTTTTCTACCAATTTCTTAGGTCTGGCTTTTAGAGGAAAACCAGGTATAACTGTTTTTCATTGATAATATACAGCCAAAAGGCAAAAATCTGTTCCAGGTATTGCATCTAGTAAACAAACATTTCCATCTTGGTCCTTCAGCTGCAAAGTAATTTGTATGATCTCTGAATACGTTGTGTGTTGTCTGTTTTTCATGCAAAAGACAGATTTTTGTGTTGTTGCTAACTAAACACAGAAAAAAACACTCTTTGAAATAGTTCTCCTTCAAAAATATCCTTGAGGAAAGGGTAGAAACTTGTGGTTTATTTTTCCCATTGCTTCAAAATGACCTTCTTACATCTGTGGGAAAGACTCTCTGGGGGCTGTTGAGCCATGAAAGCATATTCATTTAGGGCATTGGGTGCCACAGTGATCTTAACCGAGCGTTGGCTGCAGTGCTGGAAAAAATAAAAAGAGGGGGTTTGTGTTTTGTTGTTTTGCTTTCTGCAACCTGGCATGAAGAATGGGGTCAGGAGATGCGTGCTTGGGAAAGACCCAAAGAAAGAGCTGGAAACACGCCAGCCACACTGAGTCATAACACACATGCTTATAAATATCTTTGTACCTTACAAAGTCCTCACTTTTCAAATAAAACCATCACTGCTGTTAAAGTATTTACATAAAAGTAAAACAAATAGCATGGAGCACTGTGTGCGTTCTCCCTTGTTCCAGTCACTGTGAACTGTGACTCCTGTTTGCTTAAGGCAAGGCTGAGCCAGGCTAAAGAATGCCGTATCTGGTGATGAATGAACGAACGGAGAAGCTGGAGTCATGTGTACGTGCATGCTTCTGCTGTTTCTCATGGAGCAAAGCAGCATGCAGAAGTGCCTGCTACTTCAGGCTGACGTCTCACCTACATGGGAGGTGACATGAAGCCTGCCTCTCACTTCTGTCAGCTTTGCTTTTTGGGGTTTGTGTTATTTTCAATGAGAAGGCTGTGTATAGGAAGCTTCAATGAGAAGGCTGTGTATAGGAAGCTGAACTGCACTGAGCAAGCGCCTAAGCTGTAGATGAATGGTGAAAGGTCTAGGTAGTGCACATTTTGATCTCATTGCAAATATATACACATTATAAATTGATGTGTACTATGTCTACATACCTATATATGTGCTTATATTTATGCATTATATATTAATATGTATATATTTTAATTTGTGCACACCCACATTAATATATATGTAATGTATGTTAAATGCATTATATACCTTTAATATGCACATAGCAAAACCACACATACACTGCATGTTTATGTATATATTCCCAAGTTATCAGTATGTGGCAGTATCCTGTTGTACTTTTCTACTAGCATCACCTCTACAACTTAGAGGTGAAAGCAAGCTGCCAGCCAGGTAGCGTGAAAGAGAGCTGCTCTGCTATCTGCGAGGTAGCATCCTGTGCAGGAGCATACTGCGTCAGTGAACGGAGTTCCCCATCCCCTTGGAGTGAACTTGTTGACCTGTTGCTTGGCTGCCCTGGCTGCTGAAGTTCAGCTATAAATGTACAATGTGTGGTTCCCTGAAGCACTGTAACAAAGAAGGTGGCATGATTTTTTTTTGTTTTTAGCAGTTTACAGGAAATGATGCACTTCTGTTTCTTAATTTTGCCCCAGGGCTTCCCTGGTTGCTCACGTCTGTTATTTTTTTAGTGAGTTCATAAGCTGCTCTTACTATCAGATTGAGAGGCAGAGGCCATCTCGGCTGACCTGCACAGGTGGAGCTGTGGGCTTGTGGTGATGAACCTACAGTTTAAGAAGTTACTCAATCCTCTTTGGAGTCTAAGTCAATAATGGACAATCCATTAGTTCCCTGTAAGTCGCTTCAATGGCTAATTACTTGCACAGTTGCAGAAATTGTTCTTTAATTCTTTCTTACATTTTTTTGAATTCGAGTTCCAGCTGTTGGATATTACACCCCTCTCTGCCAGCCCCGGAGCCATCTATTACCAAATTCCTACTCCCTGCGGACATATTTAAAGGCAGCGATCAAGTCAGACTCTTTGAGGGGCTTGGAGTTTTTTTGTTTGTTTGTTTTTGAGAGGTTACTTAGATTAAATTCCTCAAGGTTTCACTTGAGGATATTTCTGAACAGTTCTGGGTGTGTGTATGTTGTTTTGCTGAAGCGAGGTAACTCTTGCAGTTGGTGGTGGTGCAAGTGCAGAGCGGGGCACATGGTGGCTCTCCCTCCATTGGAGTGCCGAGACAGAGATGATCTGACCCATGTAATTATGGTTAAATGTGTCGGGAGCTGGAGCTGCATCACCAGCAGAGCAGCAGCTCAGCTGGGCTCCAAGTCAGCTGCTCTCTGGCTTGTGGCTGCTTTTATGCCGCAGGCTCAGGGGAAGATGCCATCAATGATTGTGAAACCTTTTTATTCCTCCTGCATGGAGCGAGTGTTGGTAGCAGCTTAGCCCCTGAATTTGCTGACCTTGGATAACAGTGTTGGGGAACTTGAGGACCTTTTTTCAAGCAGAGTGATGGGTGCAGGGAAAGGCCACAACAGAGCAGTGTAGGCAGAGCAGTGGATGCAGCCTCAGCACAACTGGGCTGGTGGGAGCTTTGGTATGGAGAGACTACCCCACGTGTGTTTCTGTTGACGGTGCTGCTGTTACAGGGAGGGATGAAGCCAGTATGGTTCATCTTGAGTTTTACAGCTCTGTGAAGTGAGTGTGGTGTGAAATGTCGCTGTGCTGCTTCAGGGGGTGATGAGGGAGGTCTTTGTTGCTGCCTCCTTGGACCCATCCCTTTGCTGGTGGCATTATGGCCGCACTGGGGAAAGCAGCAGGGCTGGAGCCTTGAGCTGACAGCAAGAACACATTTGGGTGTTTGTGTCCCTCAGAAAACTGGGGGCTGGGTTTTTGCATTTACAGCATGTTGTCTGGGGAGAGGGAGATGACTTCAGGCTATTCACAGAAATACTTTGAGAGGGTGGCCTAGACCATAGGCCCATGTCATGGTAATCTCCTTCCCTCCTGCAAGAGAGACTGTAACTGGTGTGTCCCAGGGCATGGCATCAGTTGTACCTCACAGTGGTCCCTTACCTGCTGCAGTCAGCTGCTTGGTCAGCACATGCCAATGTAAAGATGAGTTCTGTCAGCAGGCTTCACCCCCTCCGTACTGAAATAGTGAACGCTGCCATGTGCTGCTTGCTTTGAGCTGTCCTGACAAAGTGGGTTTAAGTGGGATTAGTTTATTTGTGTTCTCTATGTTTTTGCTGTATTTTTAGTGGGGATAAAAGGGCCAGTGGGGTCAGGAACCAGTGGGTGTTTTCATGCAACAGGGTCTGGTGGAGGAAGGGTTTGTCTATGGCTTCAGGACAGGCCTGGTGTTTCACGGGAGAGCAGCCTGAGGCTGACAGGGCCTAAGGAAAGTGGCACTGAGTACACCTTGCATCAACTGGGCTCGATCCTGACACGTATCTTGTGTGTGCCTGGCTTAAGAAATTTGTAAGAATGTAGGATAATGTTGTTGTTACTTCTTGTTAGGGTTTCTGTGTGACTTGTCTAGGCTCAGAGCCTGGGGTGGTGTGCCTGCTCAGGGGGCTCTTCATCCTCTTCCTCACATTTGCTGCCCATTATATTAGGGAAATCTGTACAAATGCTGGCGAAGGGAGCAAGCTATGTCTGCAGGCTTGTGTCCATAACGTGATGGCTGCTGGAGGTGCTTATGGCTGTTTCCTATCTGAGAATGGTTCCCTTGGGGATTTAATAAGTAGTTTCTGTGAAAACAGAAATGTGTGATGTCCCGCCAGGCCCTTGGTGGTGGGAATGTAAATGGGGAATCTTTGGGCAAGCTTTGTTAAAATCATGCAGGCTGCAGCCCTCTCGTGTTTAGTGTCACTTCTGGTTAGAGCTGAAGTTAAGTTGGCAGCAAAACGGCAAGCTGGAGTTGCTTGCGTAAACCTCTGTTGACAAAATAGCTAGATGTGTACTAGTCCTTTGAAACTGCTTGCCTGGAGATGGTGTTTTGTTTTTTGTTGTTTTTTTTTTTTGTTTTTTTTCCTTTTCTTTTCTGGTTGCTGTGGGTGTTGAGTTACAAAACTTGCTTTCTTGGCCCAGAGCTGCCTCTGCTCTAAAGCTCCCTGGGCATAGCTCAGCCTTCTTCAAAGTATAGTAGTTTGTCCCTCATGTGAAATGTACATCCTGCTGCCAACACACTGGCTGCTTTCACTGCGCTCATTGTGTTGCCCTATTTTTTTTTTTTCTTCTTCTTCCCAAGTAATTTGCCATATAAGGTTGAATTTTGGGGGGGGGGGGGGTGGTGTTGGGTTTGGAGGAGTGGAGGGAATGTGATGTTTTTGATCACAATTCAGCAGCTGAATGCCAGTTAAATCACTAGAGGAGCAAAGAAAAAGCTATCAATGGTCATCCCAAACTGTGGTCATTTTTCATTTTTTTTTCCCAAGTTGATTGTGTTGGTCACATCTTTGACAGGCGGGATGGTATAAACTCTTCTGCCTCCTGGTGGGAATTGCTAATGGGGCTTTTGGGGTTTCCAGTGCTGCATGGCAGTATGCTGTGGTACACTACCTAAATAAGGCCTGCCTAGAAATGTTAATCTTTTTGCTTGGCAATGATGTAGCCCTTGAGGAATTCAAGGGCAAAAATGTTCAAATTATGATTTTTTTTAAAGACCCCACGACAATTATAGGGCGTATCAAAATATGACTTACCTAATCTCACTTATGTCTTTATATCAATTTGCTGACTTAATTTATTTGAATATTAAAGGCTTTGGGGAACTGCTTTTCCAGGGAATTAATCTTTTAACTAAAGCAAGTACTAAGTATGACATGTACTACTATTCCTTTTGACAATATAACATTTGTCTCCTAATAATAAAGTAGAAAACATATACCCTATGGGCCAAATTCCACTTGGCTTTACCCTGAGCTAAATTCAGAATAACTTCGGTGCTATCAATGTACAGCTTCATTGTAACATTTTCAATAAATGCAGATCACTAAACCAGAAGGGGGGGGGGGGGGGGGGAGGATAATTCCTAAGCCAAGAGGCACAAATCAAGGCCAAAATGGCAACAAGAGAAATTGCTTCATAAAACTTAACCTCTTAAATTTCTGCAACATGCAATTTAGTCGGGTCCTCCCCCAAATTATCAGAGAGAATCCTTCCTGGCTGGGATAAACTTCTCTGTAAGCAATTCCTTATGAGGATTTTAACAAATAAGTTTCACCTTCTGCCTTAACACCTGGTACCAGGGCTACTGCTGTTTGCAAGGTAAAGTATTAGAGGGACTAATGCTCTGGCTTGATGGTAATAGTTGCAATTCTGTTCTCTGTTACAGCTTTTTTTTTTAAATTAAAAATAATCTGTGTAGCCTTAGGCTTTGGGGTTTTGTTTGTTTTGGTTTAGTTTCAAATGCACGCAACTGATATCTCTTCTGTCTTCTCTAGGATGACAGCGATGGGATTCCCTGGTCAGAAGAGAGGGTGGTGCGGAAGGTCCTCTATTTATCTCTGAAGGAGTTCAAGAACGCGCAGAAACGGCAACATGGTGACGGCATTAGTGGGAGCCTCAAGGCAGTGAACGGTGAGTTGCCTCTGCAATACTGCTGGAGGGACTCTGTCCTTTTCAATGTATTGGTTCTGTTGTAGGGAGGAAGGAGACCAGTGCACCATCAGGCATGCACTGTGCCCTTTTGATCTGCACAGAATAACTTGTTTCTGAAGTGTGTAAAATGCCCAGGTTCAACAATCCATATGTTTCAGTTTCTGGCGAGCCAGTTGGGATGGGGATTGGGGTGGAGGATAGGTGTCAGGCAGAAGGACAAGGGACAGGATGTCACTCAGTAGAAAAGGAGGCACTTATGGTCAGACTCCTCCCTGGTGTGCACAGAGAGAGAACGTATCCATTTAAATGTGATTGGGTTCAGTTGTCTTGGGGAAGGGCAGTCAGATGGAATTTATCTGCATGATGTCATTTGGATGCAAGTAACTCTCTAACCAGGATCTGTATCTCTGGAGTGGTATCATTCCACACTGTTATCCGGAGGTGAAGTAGCACAGGGCTTACATAAAAAGACTTAAAGGATTGAGAGGATACAAATGCTGGAACATTGGATTCCCCTAGTTTAGCAGTTCACAGAGCAGTTGTTTAGAGGTTTTAAAAGGAGATGCAGACAAGCCTGATGGCAGGGGGTTGCAAAGAGTTAAATTTTATTTATTTAAATCTTTGGCCAATTATTACCTTTTTCTTTCCCTTACAGCTTGCTTTAAAAAGCCATGGTGTCCTGAGAGGTGAATATAAAGTGTGTCTCTTTTAAGATTCACTCCCTGACACAGGACCCTTTCCTGAAAAGGCTTTGTCATGATGGCTTGAGCCTTGAAAGTGATGACTGTCAGGATTCAGATTTCTGGGCAGGCTTATGGTTTTTTCTTTACTCACAAGAGCTTATTTGTTTCTTTATGGAGGTTTATGGCAGTTCCTTTTAAGCATGTGCATAACTATACATGTGCTAATGCATTAAAGCAGCAGCTGGGTGCTTACTTGGTAGGTTATTCATATTTATGTGTAGCTTGACATGGTAAGTCAAATTTCACTGCATTTTCACTGAGTGTTATTGCTGACAAGACAAAAAACCTAGGGTAATGGCTCTATGACTACAGGCAGCATGATGAAGTTACTGTATTGCGTAAGCAATTGCAAACTCCTTAATGTGATTAAAGAAGACCTTGGACTTCTGAGTTCAGTAATAATATCAAATACTGATCTGATGGGAAGGGGCATCTATCTGTAAGAGCAAGCCATTAATAAGCTTGGAGGTGTTCACAAAACAGTGCTGGCTTTTTTCCTTCCAACACCTCTGCATCATTGATCTTCTGTCAAACACAATTGCTCTTGGAAAAGTTTCTTATTCCATTGTGGGGGGTTTGTTTAGTCAAAGGAAAAAAGTCTAAAGGCGTGAAGCACAGTAATTGTGTGTTAGGAGGCTTTGATGGTGTGCCAGGTTACAGGATGACTGAGGTTTGTATGGTGTCTAGTTTCTCCAAAGCTTAGATAAAAAGTGAGTTGGCTGGGAATGCTGTGTTGATGCCGGTACTAGACACAGACTATGCTACCATCTTCCTGTGGTAGCGACACAGGTTGCATCTTCAGGGCTTGCCTCTCCCGTTGAGAACTGTGGTGTTCAGTGCATTTTCTCCTTTGCAGAAGCAGGTGGTCAGTTCTTTGGGGTTTTGGTGGTGGGGTTTTTGGTTGGTTTTGTTTTCCAGTGTGAATGATATTCTGTGTTACTCTTTCTGTTTGCTTGAATGATTTTTCAAATGTCCTGTCTCAGTGCTGCTCTATTTCAACATCATGGTCCAAAAAGGTGGTGTTTTTTTTAAATCCACTGATACTTGGAAGAATGTTTCATTATACAGAGAATAAAAGATGTGCAAAAGGGAGGAGGATTGATACTGTACGGTGACATTAAGAAAATCAGTTTGAACATGCAATTTATTCATTAAATCTTAAAAAAACCCCCACTGTAGCCATATATTTACCAATCCGCAGGTCTCTGTGTACAGAGGAAAAAGCAGGTTGTCCTGAGAAATTACTGTGCTATCCTGAATTTAGGGAAATGTAGCATTTTAAGGGTGAGCCTTAATTAATATGTGATTTTTTTCACACTTCTTGAATAAGAAGTATTTCCTTGCATTTGTCCTTTGTTACAACATGCACGGCAGAAGCAGTTTTTCTTGCACGTTACTCCTAAAAGTAGCATGCAGTTAAATATAGTTTTATGTGAGTGGTATCTTTATTAATATTCAGCACTCATAACTGTTGAGGAAGGCATCTGGGGGGAATGTAGCTGAAATAACTTGACGTTAAATGTGTTCAGTGCCTCTGTAAAGCTGGGCTCCTCTGGTTTGAATTCTGGTTAGGGTGCTTTGCCTTGCAAAGTGTAGGTAGGGTTTGTGCTGCTGTCCCTAGTGAACATTAAAGGGCATTGCTTCTTCAGCTGTTGAAAGTCACCTTCTAGTGCTTGGCAAATTTTAACTGTTTCCAGGAGTGGAAAGGAGGGGTCTGAACAGGGTTCAAGGTCTTTGAGCTTCCTGTTCATTTTGGAGATGTGGTTTGGTTTCACATACTTCTGAGAGTTCAGGGGACCACAAAGAGCTAGGTAGCAGGATTTGATCTTAGTGCCACCATCTGTAGTGCAGAGAGTTTCTTTGTTCTGGTTTTATAACTGTCATCCCTGAAATTTATTCGTTTATAGACTTGCAATATGAAACTTGTTTCAGTTGAAAGTACTTATTTTTGTCTATAGAGGAAGGTAAAATACCAGCCTCTTGCAACTGATGTCTTTAAGAAGTTGTTTATGGATTTGAAGTGGCTGAAGTTGCATAAACATGCTACAAAAGTTGCTTTGCCAAGCTACAACTAAGCGCGTATGAAAATGATTGTCAGTGGTATTTCAGATGGTGAGTATGGTAGTATTGTTAATGATTTTGTAGCTGGTATAATGGTGCCTCTTTGATTGATAGTGAGAAAAGCAAGTTAATTTTAAATGTGAGAGATGAACCCATTAACAGGAGTCTTTCCTGTATTAAAGTTTCTGCAGGCTCTAAGATGTGCTGGTGGTGGCACAGAGACAATTAACTTTCATGGATCTCCAAATAATAAAAGCAAAATAAAATTTAAAATAAATAAAAATTCAAATGATGTGTGGAGATTATATGTATTATAATACCTTGGCTGTCTCTACCTCGCTATTAAAGATATTTGTTATAATGAAAACAATCCTGCCATTTTCAGTGTGTGGCTGAAACCCTGTTTCTTAAGTATCCCCGATTAAAGTAGTGGGTTTTTGTTTGGGGGTGGTGGTAAATTTGCAGGTCTCCTTACTTCTAACCTTTTTATATCTCCTTTTCACCTGATAATTTTTTGCTTACATGTTTGTATTGCCAGTTATTTTTCATTTTAACTGTTTTTCTGCTTTCTTTACTCTTACTCCCTCTTCCCAGCTGGAACGATTTCAGAGAAAGGCGAGACGGTGTGTTACGGCCGTTGTATCGATGGATATGTTGCATGAATGTTTATGGTCGGGTGGAAGGTGTTCCCTGCCCATTGCAGGGCGGTTGGAACTAGATGATCTTTAAGATCCCTTCCAACCCAAACTATTCTGTCATTCTGTGTTGACTCTAGCTATTTGCAGAGTACAGAATGACACTCTACAGTATGCCTTTGTTTGCTATGAGTTCCTCTCCAGCAGCCGGAATATAAAATCTGAGGGAGGTGCTTCTGCAGGTTGTCAAGAAACTCTCTGCAGCCCTAAATGGGGTACTGGAACTCTGATTATGGAAACAAGGTCATGTGCTGGAAAACCCAGAGGGACCTCTTTAGTGATTTTGATTACTGCTGGCTGTCATTTGCGTTAGGAGTTTAAGAATAGGGATTGGTGTTTGGAATAGTGACACCAGTTTTCAAGGATCCTCATCTAAAAGGAAAACTAATTCCTGTGGGAAATTGTTTTCTTCTCGTATAGCTTAGAATGCGAGATAAGGCTGTAAAATGGGCAATGAAAGATGTAATTATTGCTTGTGTTCTGTTTATGAGAATAAATCCAGTATCCTCAGAAGATATCATAAAGCAAATTTATATGATGTGTTTTTTAAATTCCATTTTCAAAACTTGTTATAAAGAAATTAATGATAGAGCTACTGTTTTGTAAGTGAAAGAAGTGCCAAAGTTTCCTTGTTTGTTGAAGGCTGTTAGTTAATCTACAGACATGACAAACGAGACTTTGGAATCATTCAAGCAGATCGTGCATTTTCACAAAATATACTTTGTCCTAGAAAGGTGTCATGGCAATTTGCAAACGTGCCAGCTAGGTTAAGCTTGTGGCAAAACATGAGCTAGTTGGGGAAATCAAATGCACACGAGTAAATGCTTTGGTTCAAGACAGAAGTTGGAAGTCTTGCTCGTTCAGTAAAAATGAGTAAAACCGTGTAATTTTGCTATTCTGTGATATTTCACCTTGTATTTAGTGTGGTTAAAGTAATTTATTCATTTTATGTGTGTTCTTTAAACAGAAGGAACAATGTCAGTGCTTTGCTGGAGGTAGCTGTGGTCCACAGACAGCTGTGGTGCCCCTTCCTCCCTCGCGCTGGTCTGCTCCTGCCCTCAGCTGTTCACTCACAGAAGCTAAAGTGGCTTTTCTTGGAGTTTGCTGGACTTCTGTTGCTTTTTCCAAAATTGACATGTCTCTGCACATAGAGGCAGGAGCCTCTGAAGCTGCTCGTTGTGGGACTGTGGTGCGGGACCCAGCAGCAGCAGCCTGCTTTGATGCCTAAGTCTGCCCACCCCTTGGCTGCTGCACTGGCTGGCCAGGCTGGCTGGGGCAGGCAGCAGTGCTGTCTGGAATTAGCTGGTTTTGTCATTGCTGCACAGATTTTAAAGTGTTTCCTGTTTGCTGCAGAGGGATTTCTGTCTGTATTCCCCAGTGGGCCATGCTGAAATAGAGGTTCCCAGTGGTGGGGTGAAGTGGGGCTGGATTCATCTGTCTCCATCTTATTGGTGAAACCTCTTTCTCTGGCCATGTAGGTGGTACCCCAGGCATCGTGTAAAAATTGCAACAGATGTGGTAGAAATGCTTAAGTACAGCTAAGCCTGGTCCTTCAGCTCAGTGACATGCATTATATGCCAGAAGCCAAATATGTGAGCGTGGCAGCAGCAGCCAGCAGGGCAACCACTTTGCTTGGCTGAGGCCATGTCTCTTTTCTTTCCTTCCCACTTGTGCAGATGAAAACACAGCAGTCCTCAGGGAAGTGCTGTTGTCTCAGCTGCGCCCCTATGAACCCAGAACCACATGCCCTTCCTTCCTCCCTGATGCAGACACATAGGCTGGACTACCAACCAGCCTTTAATTTTGAACAACAAAGTGGCCCTCTTCATTCACTGTGATGGTTCAAATATACTGGTAACTTCATCTCTCTTATTTTTGAAGGTTGCAATTAAGTACTGGAAGGAGGTTTTATGCCGACGTTTGTCTGGGGAGCTTTTCACTCCCTCAGTGATGTGAAATTGAATTTGTTGACAGTGGGTAATGTCTGTCTGTCTCCTAAGCTTTAGGAGAAGATGGTAAGTGTGCCAAGGACCCTTGTCTGTAAGTGGATTTTTAGCATGCATTTTCAGAAACAGAAATGCCTCTTTCAGCTTTGCAATATTTCCTCTTTGCATTCAGAGTTAACAGCCTTTTTGGCTAGTTTTAAACTGTGATTATAGATATTTTCACCTAAAGGCTCGGAAAATAAGCATTTGAGCAGATTTGTAATGGCATTCAATATCACTTTCACTTTGGTACTTGCTGTCAAGTGAATTTAAAGATTAACAAATAAATAACAGGATGTTGGGGTTGGGCTCCATTAAAAATTTCCAAATCCAAGTATCTTTTTTCTTTTTTCTTTTTTTTTTTTTTTTAGAACATAATTTATTTTTGAGCCTGTCAGGGCCTCACTTGTTCATCGGCTGACACAGGCTCTTTTCACCTTTTCCATCAGCACCACTTACAAAAATTCTGCAGACCAAATTACACCCTCAGTGATCTCTACACAATTCGATTATGTCCAAATTGTGCTCCTGTTTTAACACAATTCCAGTGTTTGGCAATACTGCCAGAAAATTTCCTCTTGCAGGATGCCTGCCAATTCTTTTTCTCTCAGACATAACAGAGGTGGATATTTTTTTAACCAGAGAAAAAGAAGAATTGCATAATTAATAGTCTTAAAAATTCATTTCATGGCCTTCTAAAAGGAGTTGCTGTTGCCCCCGAGTGCTTTTCTAGTCAAGTAATACAGTCTAAAAATAATGTTACCTCCCTGCATATTGCTAATTGTAAGTGATGGAAAAAGAAAATGGCAGTGAAGAATCTGCAGAGGTGCGTGCATAATCTGTAAGAGACTGAGTTACTGTAGGTCTAAAAGAAGGTGAGGAAAGGTGGGCAGGAGGTGAGCAGAGGCTAATGGGTCTGATTCCCTTCCTTTCACCTCCTGTCTTGTGCTGGCTCTGCCATTTGACTGCCCATGCAGTACAGCTGGTTCTGTGTACTAAGACACAGAAAACTAGCCCAGAAAAATAATTTTTAAAAGATACGGTTTTCTTCTAGTTCGATAAACTACACAGTTTCATGAAGAGGTGCTTATTTTGGGGAAAATGGAGAGCTGAAGTACCTTGACTGAAAGCCTGGAGGAGGAGGAGACCATATACACCCCATTTGATAGTAGCAAGCTTCTCTGTTAGCACAGTCATTTTGTCTAACCACAGCCTTAGGACTGATGCAGTTGTCTTGTCTCACCACAGCCTCAGATGCTAGAGGGGACAACAGTTGCCAGAAATAGGAGCAAAAAGGATGCAGCTTAAAAATTCATTGCAAAGTGCTTTGCAACTGTAGGTGTTAGATTTACGTATTTCCTAACCAAGACAAAACCCACGCACAGAAACAACACCCCCATCACTGATGTACTAATGAAATTCATTGCATAGACTGCTCATGGGAAAAAAAACCTGCCTTAACCCCACAGGGGACAACAGTTTTGTTTTCCTTGAGTCAGGGTCATTCTGCGTAGCTGCTGCCTTGGCTTTGTTGGTTTGTATCAGCAATCTGGGGAGCACCCTTGAGTGTAGACAAGGAGACTGCCTCATTCTGTCTTTGGCAGCCGTAAAACTCACCAACTAGCCTAAATTTGCACCCTGGCATCTTTTTGACTGGTACGTGCAGCTGGAAGGATGGTGGTGGTTTTATGTGGTAGGATTGCCAGCTCTGACAAAAATTGTACCTTTTGTCAATTCTAGTTTGCTTATTTTAGAAATGAGGGTAAGACATAACTTTAGCAAAGCTGCTTTTTACTGTAATCTTAGGTGAGATGCACCACTTTGTATTCTAGCTTAACCATTTCTTTATTTGGCAGATAAAGGGGCTTAAATTTGGGTTTACTTTTGTTTTGGTATTTTTAATGACTAGATTTTTATTTGGATGTTAAACCAGAGAGATCTGCTTAGAGCATTGTCCTTCAAACTGACAGGCTGGGCTGGATGAAGTTCATGCCAAGGATCTGCTGAGATGAGAACTGATGGTTGATGCTGGCCATTGTTTAGTTGTTAAGTTGCTGTTAAGTGATAAAACCAAAGTTAAACAGCTGTTAAAGGTAGTTTAAAGGATTAAGTTCCATGCCATTATTTGCCTGGTGGATTGTGCCATTGAAAGGGCTGGAAGACCTGCACAAAATGCAGACATGAAGTGGAGAAGTCAGTGCTAGCAGTAAGCTTTGCAATCCAGCAATATGCTTAGACAAAGTGAGCACAGTGCTTCTCTGTTTAAGAACAATATTTCTCAGAAGGCATGAGAGTGGGGAGAACACTACCTCTTTCTCTCTGATGCCCAGTGCTCATCATTATTATTATTTTAGGGTTTAATAAAAAGGCTTGTGGAGATCAAAGGTCTGCAGGTGGGATTACGTAGCTGTTGTAAAGAGGGTTTACATTTCAGTATTCCTGTTGCTCTCCTGTTGTCCATGATTGGCAGAAGGAAACTGCATTTAATAACTAGTGGTTTTAATTTGAAGGACAGACGATAAGGAATATAACTAGAAAAGCAGCAGGGAAAGAAAAAATCAGTTTTTGAAATAGCATACTCTATTAAGAAAACAGGAATGCAACAGGGAACAAAATCAGTACCCCAAGTAGTGGCAGAGAGACATTTCAGTCATACACAGTCTGTGTAATACAGTTTACTGTGTTCAGTTCCAGGGAAATGTATTTTCTGAAACTGTGTCTGTGCTTAGCTTTGAATAAGGCTTTTGCTAGTCATTTCTACACTATAGCTTTGCATTTTTATGGAGCATTTTCGGAGTATTAGAGGGCATACGTTTTCCATCTTCAAGAGCCTGTCTTGTGTCTTGCAACCTCTGCAGCAGTTTTTCCTTGACGTGGGGGGCCTCTTAGAAGGGGCTTGCTGTTTGAAAGAGTAGCAAGAGTTTGAGAACTATTTGGGTCCAGGATGTTCTTAAGGCCATTAGACTGTTTAATCAGAACAAATGTCATGTGTGCTGTAAACCTTGTGTTAACTCTGGCAGTAAAGTGGTTTTAAAAGTAGAGGTTAGTGACAGGTGGCTGTAACTGCTGATGGGCGCAGTAGCTGCTTGTGCAAGTTGCCTGATACAGCTGCAAAGGCAACTTACTTTTCACCTCAAATACTTGCCATTACCTGTGTTCCCAGGCTTTGACTTGTTAAGAGGATCGATTGCCAGTAAGAATGGATTTGGAGATCCTTGTAATGACATGGAGTAAACAAAAAACATCAATAGATTTGTATCTCATTATTTTAGGTGTCATCAACCCACATCTGAATGTAAAATTTATGCTGTGGAAAGCAAGAAAATCAGTTGCCCTTTTGAGCAACAAAACTTCAGGAACTGCTCATGTTCATTTCACAGCCCGTAATAGTCTGGGACGTTTTTCTGCACTCTGAACTCTTGCCTCCTTGTTTTGGTGGGATCTCTCTGACTGAATATCTCCTAGAAATTGCTGAAACAACTGCTGTCTTTTGATTGCTGTGATGATGAGGGGTTCATCACATAGCAGATACTTCCCAGAGCCTGTGGGTGAATGTTTCCCAAAAAATAAATATAGCTCAGCATGTATACTGTTAAGTCACAGCAGATTGCTCTGCATCGTAATACATGCATATGCATTTGAAGATCTTTTTTGTGTGTCTGACTAGCACAGATTTATTACATGCAGTTAATGTGATATTGTACCCAGAATTAGCTGAGTACATGTTTTCAATTACCTGCCTTTGATGTCCTTTATTTTCCACTTTAAGTGAATTTAATACTGTGAAGGGGGGAGTCCAGTCAAAGGTGTAGATGTAGAAGCCTTGTGCTTAGGGTGACGGGATTACAGTGACAAGCCTGATTCACAAGTGTTGTTTCTGGTACATATGAAGGAGTTTCCAGTTTCAAGAGCTATAGGCAGCTAAATTGCCACCCTTATCCATTCTGTTTTCTCCCTTCACAAGACTGTTAGCATTGCAGTTGCAGCTGGGACTGTGTGATGTTTCAGATCTGTCCACTAAGAGGCTAACTCATTCCAGATAAGCCTTGAACAGACAACATTCATTTTTTATATTGCTCAGAATTTCCTGTGCTTTGTTCTGCATCTCTTTGTGAAAGACTGTGTTATCTTTGAAAGCCTTCATCTTTTTTCTTTATTCAAGCTATACGCTAAAATGGAAAAAGGGATGAGCTGGAAGGAGTCCAGCTGGAGCAATCTGCCAAGGATCCCATAGCAGGACAGAGCTGAAACCTCTACAGCTGACCTCTGGTGCAATTTGGGAAGCCAGGCGATAAACCACTTTTCTTGCAAAAGATTTGGCCTCAGCCAGCTGCTCTAAGTAATGCCCAGAGACTGCATCAGCATTTAATTGCTTTTTTCTCCTCATTTACTCATCACTCACTTAGCTTCAGTAGTGGTAGACCTTAAAAATGTTTCAGTTCAGCCTCTTCCTAGCCTTTGTGTGCATGTGTGTAAACAGATGTGTTAGAGGTAAATCACACCTTGACATGCTCTGTTTCAGCCGGGTTGCCTCAAAAGCAGGTTCTTCCTAAAACACCTCTCTCAGACCGATGGTTGTCATCTCTGATGCTGTGAAAGGTGAAAACGTTTCATGCCCAACTGTTTTTGAAGATGTTCTGTTTACTGTGGCTGCAAAGCACCCGTGTGTTTTTGTTATGCCTGCTGTTTATGTGGAGAGATTGAAAGAAACTTAAAAGTGATGAAAATGGCACAGAGGGAGTAGATTTTTTTTCCCTTCACAGGGGGAGAATTTTCTTTCTGCTGCAGGGCGGAAATGCTGTCACAATGTAGCAAGAGGGTGCTAGAGCAATGGTAAAAACACGTCCTTTCAGACAGGGCATTGAGAAAAACCGTCTGGGTTGCACTGATGCGTACACATGCAGGTGCACATAAGAATTTCATCCCCTTCTGGACCTTTTTATTTTTTTTGGACCCCTGCTCTCTTGCTGTGACGTTGGGATCTCATTTCAAAGCCTCAGGGTTTCCCTGAATTTCTGGCAGGACAGTGCACAGAGCACTGAGGCATCATACAGGAATGCGCTGGGGAGAGACATATTCCCCTTACATAGTCTGTATGTAGGGCTCTATTTCTATTCCCTCCTGTTTGCTCCTGTGGCACATCTGTCCAGGAACATACTGTTTCTCTTCCAAAGGAGAACAGTCCCAACTCTTTTCTTTAACATGACAATCTGCTTGACAGGGCAAGAAGAAAGCCACTTTATAATTTTGCCAAAATTATAAAATCTGATGCTTTTTTGCAGTAGTTGTTCTGCCTCTTTGCATCTCGGAGTGGGGAGGTGAGTGGGAATCAGCAGCAATTACCTCGAGGTGGAAGCTGGGAATAAAGGATAGAAGTTACCAGAATGTGGCTTGAATTCCAAATCTTCTTGAAACATAGTTGTTGCTACTCTTCTTCCCCCCTCCTCAAAATCAATTGAAAATGGCCTTTTGTGCAGCCGCAAGCTCTGTGATTAGGGACTACTTGTCAAGTTTTATTTAGATGGAAACCTGTCCCAGAAGCTTTACCTCATCTCATTGTCCTGCAGGGATGAACTTCAAATGCCAGTTTACATTTGCCTGGAACTGACCTTCTGTAATTGAAATGAACAGGGCTGTCTTATCTAAGTAGATAAACACAGCCCATTTGCAATTGTAGATTTAAATGCACTCTTTCATAGATTACCTTTGCACAGTATGGGGGTGGCCTTGAATATTTAAAGTCTCATTAACAAGAGACCAGAATTAAAGCGTAAAAGTTCTTTGTGAAGGAGAGGTTTTTAGCTGCAAGCTGATGTTGATCTCTCCTAGGCTGGAGGAAGACTGGTACAAAGTCCTCTTTATGGCAGAATGGAAGGTACTCCAATAAAACTGGCAGGCAAAGTCTTGAAGGTTGATTAACATCCAGAGCATAACACAGTGTTATATACAAATACTCTGCTCATAAAGTAAAATAAATGGGCCATTAGTTAAGGCATTGCTTGGTGCAGAAAACCACATTTCTTTCTGTTACGGATCTGTGTGTATGCCATTAACGGCCTGGAAAGAAGACTTCTTTTAGAGTAATTGTCTGATTGGAAAAAGGAGTTTTTAAGATATTGTCTGTGAACTTGAATATTGGGGCTTATGGGGAAGATAGTTTTGCAGTCCTTCAGTGTCCCTGGTATAGTTGGATATTGAGATAAAGCTGGATTACCATCTGGCTGGATCAAAATTATAACTGCTAAGGAAATTTCTATTTAAAGCTTCTCAAATCATCTTGGACCCAGTGGGGATAGTCTCATGAAAACTGAATTTGCAGGAAAACTTAAAAAGGAACAGACTGCAGAGAAAGACAGACTGCTCTTCAGTTTGTGCATTCCTATTTCCAGGTGAAATTCTGCCAGTACAGACAAAGGACTTGAAAATTTTATCAAGGTTTTAGGAAAATAGCTTTGAGCTTTTGTTCAGTGACTGCTTTCCCTTCCGACCTAGGTTGACCAAGTTCTTCAGGCAGCAGGAACCAGAGAGCAGACAGAAGGAGATGGTGTTTTCCCTGTTGGCTCTGAGTTCCTTTAGTTAGGTTGAAAGCAATGGAAAAGGAGTTTTGGATGTCCCTTTGTTCACAGACCACTTCAGTTCCCTAAAGCACTAAGCATGATAAATAGCACCTCAGTAAGTTGTTGGTTGGTATTCTTTAAAAATGAATGCTATTATGCAGCCTAAAGGAATAAGCTAAGGAAAAGCAAGAACTCCTCATCTTTGAGGTTTGGGAGCAGGTACTAGTGCCAAGTTCAGCAGGATTTTGGGAATTCCTCAAGTATAAAGAAGCAGGGAGGTGCCCTCTATAGGAGCAGATTTTGTCCTGGTGTGGCCTGTTAAGGAGCAAAAGAATGTTTTGAAAGGCAGCACCTGCTTTCATAGAGAATGTCCTGCTTTAACTCAGGTGGGGACATGCTAAATGCAAGTACGACTTTAGAGGAATTAATCTGCTGATACATAGGAAACTTTTACTGTTTATGCCAGGAATGTGCCCCCTTTTCCTTAAGAAGCTTATAGCTTGAGTGAATGTAGTCAAGGAAGAAACTGGTTATAGCCCTTTTGATGGAGACCTTAACATAGAGCTCATGCCTTGGTCAGTGACAGGATTTCATTGCATGAGCTCACATCCATTGTAGAACTGAGAAATATGCTGGTGTAGTATTTAGTCAGAAACTACAGTGAAAAACAGAGAAAGCTGCTGGAACCTCACAGATTGCAGAGCTTCCCGTGATGCACATTTTGCCCCTCAAAATTCAATTGAAGTACTATCTATGTTTAAGACCATGCAAGCTAGTTTTACTTTCATACTAACCAGTGATGTGTAGCAGATGTTCCTGGACACATTTCATGCCATCTCTAGAATCAGAGCATCTTAAGCCTGCGTAGGTCCCTGAAACACTGACGCATGGCTTCCTTCTGAATTGCAGAGAAATTGCTCTCAGTCCAAATTAAGCTGTGTCTGCTGCTGGTGCCTGTCGTGAGGGATATTCCTATTTATACCACTTGCTCTCTGTGAAATGTAGGTCAGGATATTTAACTTCTGACTGCTCACAGGACAAATAATTCACAGATACTTCCATGTTAATACCAGACAATTAGGAGTACTGCCTCTCTGCCTATGCTATTCATCCTTTGCCACCATACTTTTTCCTCCCTTTTAATTGGAAGGAGGAAAATCTGTTTTCCTGTTTCTCTGTGTACTTTTCCTCTCCAGCTATTTGTGATTTTCATTCTGTCTTTGTCCTCTAGTTTTCTGTGCTCCTTTTGAAGCAGGAGGGTCTGTTCCTGCTCTGTGCTATGGTGCAAGGACAATTCCAGGCTTCTTGCTGCAGGCTCAGTGTTCTAGCCGTGGAGATCATGGATTTATTTATTTATTATTTTTTCTACCCCCCCCCCGCTCCTCCCACAAACTCCTGGGCCATCCAGCCTAATGTGAGAACAGATTGGCCTTAGTATTTGGAGAAAAGATCTATAATAAGTGCTGGGGACATGCTGGTAGAAAGCATCAGCATGGTATACCAACCCAGTTGGAGTACTGACTGTACATTAATTCTCTAACTTATAATTAGCTATATTAAATTCCAATTTTCTGAAAGGAGCCATTATCAAATAACACTCTGTTTGAAATCTCAAAGAAACACAAGGAATGAAAGCTTAGTCCTCTTATGCTTTCATCTTTCAGAAGCAATCCATATCTCAACATCTTGACCTACATTTTCTTTTTACCCTTTCCAAGAAACATTGTGTGGATTTAATGTCTCAGAAGGGAGGTAAGGATTTTTTTTTATGCATGTGTATGTGTTGACATATGAATTTTAGGGAAAACAAGGAGGCCTTCATTTCCCCAGTGACTTAAAAAAAACACCCCCAAAAAACAAAACAACCCCAAAAAGCGTTTTCCATAATATCTCTGGGGTAGATTTTAAAGAAAGAAATGAAATGTAAAAAGCCCACCCCGCTCTTTTACAAGTGATCCACTTTTATCTGTCTAGTTTCTGCCAAAGCTTTTTCTCATTTTACGAACCAGTAGAGAAAAAATTTGGATTCTCTTTCTTTCTTTTATCCTTCTTGCTATTTGGGATCTAGTCATACATTTTCTTTTTACTGTTAAATGGGTGGGGGTCTTTTTTTTGGTGGGAGTGGAGGGGTTGGGTAGTAGTAGTGGTGTGTTAAAATGTTTTTGTTCACATTGATTCTCACCTTCACTGTGTAGCTGTTTGGTCTTGCTAACAAATGGTTTTACATGAGAGTCAAACCTTGATCTGGGTGGCCTGGATGTGCCAAGAAGCAAAGGCTGTCATTGCATCAAGCACCAGGTGTAGGTTGCAGGCTGATTAGCGTCACAGCTTTGATGACAATTCCTGTTCCTTGTACTGCCCCTCTTCCAAAATGGAGCAGAGTCCCTGCAGTGCTGCTTTCCTATTAGATTGTTCCATTCTCTCCTGTCAGGAGGGTAGATCCAGTACTCATGGAGTGATTGACACTGTCCTTTCTGCCTCGTGCTGCAACCTGGGTTTAGAGGAGACTATGGATTTAGAGGAGAACATCATCTCCTACTGCAGGATAAATGTTGCTGGAGCCTCACCCCATGTGGGAACAGGCAGAATTCTCACATTTTGTTCAGCACGGTTTTGTTAGGTGGTTTTTGGGGTATGAGGATGTGTGTGTGTGTATGTTAGCACTTTTAACAGGCAAAGTGCTAAATGCATGCTAAGCGTTAACACTATTTAATAGTCTTTTTAGCTTGAGTTGGGCTTGGTAGAGATGCCTTGAAACAGTTTGGGGAGGAGATGTCCTAACTCCAGGAAGACTTTCGTTGCCTGAACTGTTCCAGTTTAATATGTCTCCTTTTTATAGGGTACTGTGAATGTACAGAAAGATTCCAGTTGCCATTTTAGTTGCCTTTTTATTTTTTCCTCCAATATTGTCAACTTGAAATAGAGTGGGGTATTTTTTTGAATATCAATAATATACTTTTGGCCCTAGATCAGTTTTTTATTTTTTGTTGTAGTAATACAATGGCAAACTTCAGTATACACACAGCCTCCTGCGTGTATTTTGAAATCTCCCTTACTGTGTTAATGCATCCTGCATTTCTGTGCTGTTCCATTGCATGTGCCTCCAGTCCCTCACCCCCATTTCCCTGATGCTGTACTTGGAATATGCTACTAGGTATCAGCCTTTGGTTACATGAATGGATGGAAGGAAAATTCTGTGCAACAAATTCTTGGTTATGGGGCAGGAATCGGTCTTCTTAAAAAAAATTGTAAGAGAATACTTTATCTCCTTTGCTTTGTTTTAAATACACATCACTGTGTAGTCTTGTATAAGTGTGTGTTGATGGTTGTTCCAAGGTTTCTATTAGGTCAGGAAGCAGCTAATGTTGTTTCACTTCCCCTTCTGATGCCCTGAAATGTGAGTAAAAAAAGCTGTTTAATAGCAGGCAGACTATTTCATGATGGTGGAATTTCTTTAACTCCTCTGGGGGTGGTGTTTCAGGAAGTCTCCTTAACATTTCAGAGCCCTTTCTTCAGCATCAGGTTTTCAAATGGCTAGCCCCCTACCCCAGCTCTCATCTCTTCCCACTGTGGTTTCCCATAGAGCTCACAAAAGGGAGGTGAAAGTAAGGTTAAGCTGCTGGTCTCAAGAGCTAGAAATACAGATGGAAATTGCTTGGCATATGAGAGGCATTTCCCTAAAGGCTGTTACAGTGCTGATGTTTCATATGCAACTCTTTGGAGAACCGCATTAATGCTGGCGAAAATCAGTTATCCTCCCAGTTAAAATGAGAACTGTCTCTGTGTACACTCTGGGAGGTGGCTGAAGTTTATGTTATCCAATGCCTTTAAGCTTGCGTTGCACTTGCTTTGGCTGCATGTCATTCCTGCAGTGAGATCCTCAGAGCTCAGCTGACAGCCAGAAGTAGGCTCTTCCTGCTTTGCTCCCTTACCTGCTCCCCAGTCACTGCAGCGCTGGAGCAGTCCAAGAGGGCAGGGATTTCTCCTAAGTATCTTCCAGCTACAGACTTATTTCCAGTGTGTTTTTTATCACTGCAAGTGCCCAGCAGGTCATTGGCTGCTGTGCATCAGAGAGATACTTGCTGCCAAGCCCTGACACTGCTGTCGGCAACGTGAAGGTGGTGGGCTGGACCTTTACCTTAGGCAAAGGCTTGGTGCTGAAGTAGAGGTGAAATGCTGTTGCTCCTGTGCATGCCTGTGGCAGAACAATTTATTCATTCACATCGGGATTTCATACTGCACTTGTGAGTTCAGTCCGCATTGGCTGGCATAAATGTTTTACTGTCACTGACATGAACCTTCTCTGACAGTAACTCTGCAAACTGGTTCTGGGGGGGAGTCAAAATGGCACAGTAGCCCTTCATGCTAAGCATGAAGTGTACTCCTCCAGCCTTTAATTTAAGAAAGTGAGGAAATGATACTTGTTTGCTTGCCCCCACTTTAAAGAAAATAAAGAGAGAAAGAAAGAAGGAAATCCCTTCTCCTGGGAGGGAGTGAGCACAGTTGTGCAAGTACTGATTTCATAGAAAGACAGGTGGGAGTTTGGTGTGTTTTGTGGCTTTTAAGCAACCTAGTTTTGAAAATATGCTTGGAATATATTTGCTTACTGTATGGGGAAAATCTTTATTACCATATTACTGTTTTACACATGAAAGTCACAAGTAATAATTTTTTAAAATTTGTAATTTTATAGTCAGTGTATCAAGCTAGATGTAAAACCAGTGACAAGGAGGAAGGCATCCCAAAAGTTCAGAGGCAGAGTTTTAGAAGCTTTCGGGTGTTTGAGTTTTTGTGTTGGTTTATGGTGCCTTGTAGCTGCTTTCTGTGAAGAAAGGAAATAAATGGTACACTGGGTAGATGGTGTTGAGAGGAAGGGTTCACTCCCAGAAAAAGCAGCTGCTGGTTTTGCTCCAAAGAGAATCTCCTTTCCCTACTGGCAGCAAGGCACTGAGCATTGGGTGAAATTCAGGGTTAGAGACAAAAGCCTGGGAAACTAGTGGCTTAAAAAACAGTGTATGAGAATTGCTCAGGCAGGCTTCATTCCCTCCCCTTCTGGGATGTCACAGGGCCCTATGCTGGTGTGGTTGTTGAGCCTACGCTAAGGCTTTTAGCAGGTATGTGAGCGCTCATGCTGGCATGGAATTGGGAATTTGGCTGCAGGCAGCTCTGGCACATCCCTGGCATTGGGTTATGTTGCGGGAGGCAGTGGTGCTTGGGCTGTCTGCGGTCCAGGCATGCTGCCCTGACCTCCTGGAGCAGGGAGGGCTGTCTGGCACATTGCTGAAGAGGGTTGTAGGTTGAAGTGGTTGTGGCCTATTTTTATTTTTTTAAAGTCGGCAGATATTTAATTGTGCTAAACTTGGAGCTCATAATTCAAGTGCTTAGTAGAAGGAGGTGGCATACCAGAAAGAAAAAAATCCTTGTCAGTGAGAGAGGATGACAGCTTGACTCCTAGAGCTGGCTGATGGATGATCTTGGAGTTAGGGAGGGCATGTTGACTAGAAAGTTATTGAAAATGTTGAGCGAAAGTAATTAAAATGGTTTAATTCAAGTATCTGTCATATGTAACTGGAGTTCTTGTAAAACACCTAGTGTTCGGCACAATTATTTTTTCCCAGGACAGGAGAATGACTTTTCCCTCCCCTCCTTTTCTTTGGCTGAAAGTTCACAGAGCATCTCCAGTGCAGAGAGCTGTATCCATACCCATGGCTGCTGGCTGTGCAGGAAGGTCACTGCCAGTGCGTCACCAGGCTGCGGGCTCATGCAGCAAACAAGATCTTCATAGCTTGTGTCACATCGGAGGGAAAAGCTATTTCTTCTCACTGTCTGGAGAGCTGCCCATGCTACTGGCAAAAGTCATGAAAGGCAAATCCTCAGTGGCATGCATTAGAACATCAAATGAGACAACGCGATTAGGAGTATGTCATTCAGCATTTGCCTTTCATGACTTTTGTCAGAGAGGGGCAGAATTAGAGACAATTAAGCAGAGGATAACCTCCCCAGAAAGGATTTGTGGCACTTCTCTCTTCCTTTCCCTATCCTTCTTCCTACAGCGCAGTGCTGGACTAGAACCCTCCTCCTGTTCCAGAGTTTTGCTCCCTTTCGAGGTGTATGTAGAAGTCAAGTCCTAAATTTATTCTTCTGATTTGGTTTGCTTGAGAAAGCAGTAACCCAGGCTGCCTGTTCTTGCAGCCTCCTATTTGAAAATGGAGGAACACTGGCCTGGTCCTCTGGGGGGGAGCATGGAGGTTGCTGGAGTGCCATGATGCAGGCTTAACGCCTGCTGCCAGTTCTCTGTACCCCTCAGAAGGGCTGAGCTCCCACTGAAAGGTGCAGTGGAGGGCTGCCCTGCTGCTTTCATGGGGGAAGAAGCTGGCTGTCCATGACACTGGTTCTAGAAATGAACCTTTCATCACCTCTGTCTGCCGAGATTGCGAGCCTGGCCTGTTTGTGTGATCCCTCACTGCAGATCACTAGGAACTGTGCTTCATTAGAGAAAAAGCACATATTGAATATTCATCAAGATGCTGTTTTGGTGTTGTATCCAGTTTCATGCAGATACCCTGTTTTCAAATTATACAGCCTGTAAGGGTTTCCTAGAAATTGTAACAAATACAGCCAAGCCTTGCTAAGCCTCTGGGGTTTAGCTGCACATCTTTCCCTTTACAGGCACCCAGGTATTCATTGTTAGCAGTGAGACACTGCATGCCTTTTTATTTCCCTTGTTGTTTTATTTGCACATTCATATTTTGTATTTTCTTCCAATTAGCAGGCTCTGCCTTGCCCCACTGTGTTTGCCTTCACCTTCTTTCTTCCTCCTCCGTTTATACTCTATGGAGACACTACTGCTAATTTTTACTTTCTAGTGTAGAATAGCTGTTATCTGGAGACCTGCTCTTGGCATAGCTTTTCTTCTCATGTTACTTAAAATACCAGAATGTCTTTAAAAAATTATTTTGTAGTTTTACATGTCAGTCTAGTCCCTTGGCGTCAAGCTGTGGGGATTTTTGATGTGTGGATTTTATTGTTCCTTTGTCCAGCCATTCCTAGTGGAAACTTAACTCTGAAATGGGGTAAGGTATGTCCCTGAGTCCAAAAGCACATCCCTATGATGCCTAGGTGGGGAGAAATAACTGACTAAAAGAGTGGGACTACTAGCGCTGTCTTGCAATTAAGATGGATCTGTAAAAGCGCTTCAGAAGGGGGAAGAATTGTCCTTCCTTGGTGCTCACACGTAGGTGACAAAAGACCTAAAATGCTGACTAGCTTGCTTTACTTAATTCTTTCTTACCACAGTAATCCGTGCTCTCTTGCTCACATTTGTAAAGAACAAGCAAAAATACTTGTGAAGCCAACGCAGTAACCCTTCTCCAAGTAATTGTCAAATAGATACAGACCAAATAAAAGTGGAAGGGACAAAACATTTTAAAATGAAATGCTTGCTTTCACAGGCATGTCAAGGGTTTTCTTTACTCTCTCATCTCATGGGATATTACCCCACTGGTTTTCCATTCAGCCATAAAATTCCCCAGAACAGGCAAGATAAACAAGACATAATGGTTTTGGCATAAACCCCAAAGAATAATTTATTTGGATGTCACTGATAATTTTGTTAATACCTGAGAATTTAGACTTTTGTTTCTCAGTGGTTATGCTGATTCTTCTATCACTAATATCCATGAACTAAATAGAGACAAATTACATTTGTGGACCTGCTTGTGCCTGTGATTTCAAATAAGACACATGTTTAACTCTGTTTCCAGATTGCATATGTTATTACGAAACAAGAGAGAATGTCCTGTAGGACAGATGTCCCTGGCGTAGCTGCAAATCAAAGGGCACTTGTTCTCCTCAGGGGGAGCTAAAGCCACTCTGTCTAACACCAAAATCAACACAAGGCACACACCACTAAAGGGTTTTAGTAACAACCCGATGTTGTGCTTACTGTCTGCACCCCTCCTTGTGTTTCACCGTGGAGGCAGATCTCACTAACTTTGTTCTACAGGTGGGCGAGCTGAGGTGTGTGTAGGGGTGGTGACTTCTCCAGGGGCAACTGCTTAGCAGTGACTGCTCTGTTCTTGGTGATGGTGTTCCCTTGCTGCTGCATAGGGCTTCATGCCTTCTCCACCCACACCTCTCCGAACAGCAGAGGTCTATAGCTCGGCAGTTGGAGCCCTTATGTTCCTCTGAAGCTTTCTGACTGCAGTCAAGAGGGGCTAGGGGACAGAGGTGGATGCAAACTGCATACTTCAGATACTGTGATTTCTTGTCAGCATGCAGGAATAGTATGTGGTGCTCATTTCCCCAGTGCTAACAGGGAGTGCTTATGGTACTATAAAATTCACTGTGTTTCTGTTTGTCAAAACTTAATGACCTTTACACAGCCTGGTACCTACTTATTACAAAAGCTGCTGCTCTCCCCTTATCATACAGCTCCAGGAGCAATTGGTAGAAGCTTGATAGCACAATGGTACCGATATAACTGATAGGAAGCACTTGTTAGGGTGGTGGCCATCAGCTCTCTTTCCTCCTCTTTTCTGTTTCATTCAGGACAGCCCTAGCTCTTGGGTCTTGGGGCAAAAAGACCCAAATTCCTTGGGTCCTGTTCCCTTCCCCCCCCCCCCCCCGAAAAAAAGGGGGGAGGAAGTCAAGGTACTTAGTTGTGGTTTTAACTCTGCCTTAGCTCTGCATTTGTAGGAAGGCGGTTTAGGAGAGATCTGTTTGTTCCCCCAGCTTTTTTTGGAGTCTGCATTACTGCTGCTATCTCCTTCACCTGTGTATGAACACCTACCCTACTGCTCATCGTGTTTCCTCCCTCATCCAAGCCTCACCAGCATGGAGCTCAGTCTGATTGGTTCTGTTCTGCTTTGTGAAGAATAAGGTGCCAGAAAGTGGTCGTGTGATTCCCTGGGGCAATCAGGGGTTTGGAGATTTCTTTGTATCCTTAAACGCAGAGAAATGTCTTTAATCAGAGAGGTGTGTCCCTTTGAATAGATACATTTAAAATAAGCCTGAAATAACAGGTCTAGACTTCAGATGATAATTACAATTTTTCTTACTGTTACACTCTTGTTTCTGTGAATTTTAATACCACCCTCATCCAAAAAAACAAAATGGAGAACATCCTTAAAAGTGTTGTGTTGAAACACCAGAACAATACAATTTCAATTAATGCTGCTAACAGGTACTTGATAATAGGCTCATATGCAGGAAACAGTCACATAAATGTCTTTGGTTGCTTAACAGCAATTTTGGATGGAGATGTAATGGGAATAAGGAGCTTCTTTCAATCTGTATTATTTAATCAGTTCTCTTTGGTTATCTTGTCTTTGACAGGCTGACAAACACATCTTGTGCTGTAATGTCATTCATGCTTGGCTTCCATAGTAATGATGTATATCTACATATAAAAGCACTCTTCTAGTAATTTCTGAAGCCTGTACAAGCTATTTGCTAACAGTTTTTGGCATAACAGTACTGCTTTATGCATATGCTCTGTTATGTACCACAATCAACCTAATGTCCAGTGGCTTGTCATCTGAAAAGCCCACGTACTGTTAATTACCATCATGGTGGCAACACAGAGCATCATGTGGTATAAACAACGACTGTTTCATGCTGTGGCTTTTTTATTTGGAGACACAAAACTGTTGTGGTTTTGCATTACCAAATGAGATCGAAATAGCTTTCTCTTGACAGCTATCCTTTAAGTAAAAATGGACAGGGAATTGGTATCTCTTATCCCATAGAAAAATGTTTTGGTTTGTTTTGTTTTTAAATTATCTTACTATCATGAAACCCCAGTTCCTTTAGTCTCTAAGAGAACCACAGCATGAAAATAGGCCTTATTTTTGAGGCGTGTTGTCTGTTTAATATGTAATGTGATACCTTGTCATGCTGTGACAATGTGACAGATGGCATTTGCACTATAAAACTAAATTATCTTTTGTGCATAGCTACACAATAGCTAAATACAGTAACTCTGTACTGTATGCGGATTACTGCAGAGTGCAGATGTTTTAGAGATACTGCTATGTTTTAACTTGGCATCAAATGATTAATGGTTTTATTTAACATGCGTACCAAGATTTTCGTAGTGTTTCAGCACATAGTCTCGTATGTAAGGGTGTTTTTGGTAGAAGATAAATTTAGGGTTACAGGCAACAGGATGTGAATTTATATTGCATTGCAGATGTTTGTCTGGTACTTCTGCAAAATGGGTCAGGACTACTCATGAATGATATTTTGCTTGTAAACTTGTGTATGGCGTTATAGCTTACAATAAACTGTTAAGTCCTGTGGTTATTAACTTGAAAGAAAATGAGGTGTAGCTGAGCCGTCAGTTCATTTTATTTTGATTTTCAAACAGAATATTGCCTGCATGAAACTAAGGGCTATAGTAGATACTTAATGCTGAAGGAACTGATTTTTTCACCCTCCATACTTGAGGCATAGAACTCATGTTGGTGGTCTTCTGTGGTGCGGTTATACCCAAGAGTTTGTCCATGTTCAGGTAGCACAGACCTTTCAGACCATGGTGTCAGATGGTCAATGCCACCAGCTTTCTAACACTGCAGTTACACCCATTGCTTTCTTGCTTAAGTGAGTGACTTCAGCAAGTGACTTAAGTCACTTAAGACATAGGTGACTTAAACCTTGGCATCTGTGGCAGCACTCCTAAATGGGACAGTGCAAAAGGAAGAAAATAACTGATTGGTTGATTGATTTTTATTTTTTATGTTTTTAAAAGAAAGCTTTTCTGTACAACTCCCCAAACTGCACAGCTGAAGTTTGGACAGGCACATTACTCTAAGTAAACAAAGCTGTAGCTCTGTGCCTATGTATCTGCAATCTGTGCTATTGCATGCTCTCATAAATATCACTGTCATCCCCGCACAGTGAGAGTGCTGCTTCGATTAATCCACTTTTTAACTTCTCATAACTTGTGTTTGTCTATTTTGCCAGTTGCCCTGGAAACAGCCTTTGTACCACCCCCAAGTGGTTCAGCTTGCAGGGATCAGGGAGGAGCACAAGGAGAAGGATCCTGCAGGGAGGCAAACCAGTATCTCTCGGCAGTGGGGAGTGGGTGTCCCTGTGTGGTGAAGAAGCACCCAGGAACAGAGTACATATTTCACATATAGCTGATATCTGCAGTATGTCTCCCCTATGCCGTGGGGATCTGCTGATGTTAGTTGCTCATCCCATAGAAAAAGCTGTGAATATGGTCATATTGAAATTCCCCTTATTTAGGCCAGTTAATGCTTTTGATATCTCTGGCTGATTTTTCTCATGTGATGTCTTTGTGGGCTGCCTCTCACTGTGAGAACTGATGGGAAATACAATTGAGTATCACTTTTCTTAAGCCTTAGGACTGGGAAATCGTGAACTAAAATACATTTTGCTGTCTTGTAAGAACATGAAAATGTTCCTGCTCAGGTGCCTGGTTGTCATTAGAGTTAAGTGATGTAGAAACAGTGTATTGGAAACATTGTGTAGGTTCTTTCACCCAGCCACTGCGTTCAACTAAACATACGGCACTGAGATCTGTTGAGATGATTCCCTTTGTTTTCTTGATCATTTAGTAACTTTAATAATGAAGAACATACCAGTAATCGTAATCTCATCTATTCGTAAAACCAACTAACAACTAACCCCAAACCATTATTTGCATTTTTTCCTGTATTCCCTTATGTTGCGGCTTTCTGCTTCTCTCTTCCTTCTCTGTTTTCATCCTATGTACTTATGTGGTGTTTTACCATATTGGTTCATTCCCAGGTACTGTGACTTTGCATCATGTGTTCAGGTGCTCCCAAGACCTGCCCTGTACATGCCTGTCATCCAAATGACCAGAGATGGGTTCGATCATGGCTTGAGCATGCAATTGTAGGTTGCTGCTAAAATTATGTGTGTGTATTGCCAAAAATGGTAAGGTTAGTAAATCTGTACCAATATAAATTAAGTCCTGCCTCCACTGGAATAGTAAGTCTTACTTAGTAGGCTATTACGAGAAGCAGTCTGCTTGAGTCAATGCAGGCCCCCTGAAGTAAGCTCATTTAAGCAGATTTAAGTGTTCTTTACACACACTGTTTTTTGCGAATGGGACGTGGCCGTTGCTGGAGAAGGCTCAGCAAGACATCCTTTCTATTAGCAACTACAGTCAAGCAGCAAAGATAGTGATCTGCAGTGGGAACAAGATGGTGCATGCTCTGCAAAGGTTGTAAAGCTATGATATCCCTATTCTGTCTGGGTCATCCTCAAGGGTACAGTTCAGCTCATTGCAGAGCCCTTCCTGCATGTGAAAAAACAAACTTGTAGCTGCAGACAGATTTGAAAACATTCAATGTGTGTAAGGCAAATAAAAGTCTCTTCAATAATGACTCAGATGCAGAAGGCAGAAAGGACTTTTCTGCTTTCCCTGCTTCTAACAGTGCACACAATGCTCACATTTGCTGCTTTTTCTCAATGCAGTTAGAAGCTGATCAGTGGATAAGTTGCAAATTTTTTCCCGTGTCTCCTTAAGCAGTATGTAACTAAAACTGCAGTTTGCTATCACAGCTTATGTGGAAGTTTAAAAAAGAACGCAGCAAAACTGCGAAGCTGACATTGATGTGCCTAAGATACATTTTAGAAAGGATGTTAAGATCTTCATGGTTCAGTTTTAAGCTACCTTTTTTAATTACTAGGAATGAGTAATTGGCCTTTCTCTTAAAGTATCTAGTGTTGGTCAGTTAGAGCCAGGACAGTATATTCATGGGACCATGGATGACATTTGATATGTGAGTTCCTGTCTTTATGACTTAATTAAATAATTCGCTATTGCTGACTTGGTTACAGCAGTGTTTATTTAGTCACTTTGAGCTGTTCAGTGTTTCAGTTCCTTTTAAACTTCGGCAGCAAATGTGTGCTGCTTTACTCCTATCTAAATTATTATTTCACGTAAGTGATTTTAATATGTGAAATCCTACACTGACTTCTAATCCAAGTTGCTGTACTTTCAAATTTAATTTTTATGAGATTTAGTTTAAAAATATTAAAAAATCTAATTTGACTTTTAAAACAAACACTTCATATTACAGGGATGAAGTCTATTTTTATCAACCCTGATTTATTCTGCTTAGTTATTCAGGACCTATGGTTGATTGTGATTCCAGGTGCCAGTGGAGGAGGGAGTGAGAGCTGGGCCTGGGATGAGCCTAGTGGGCATAGGACAGGCAGCCACTGCCAGTTCTTTGGCAGCTGAGAATGTCACTAGCCAAAGGTTTTGCCATGAGCCAGGGCTTGTGGCATAGTGATCTGCCGGTTGGAGGGCACAGCCGTGGAAAAGTAGTAGAGAGCTATTGGTCCCTTTGATTTTGTTTGGGTCTTGATGGCTTGCTGGTTCCTCGACTGTTGCTCGGTGCTCTCATGTAGCCAGGGTTAAAGAGTGGTTCAGCTCTCCAGACTATGCAAAAGTGTATTTCCTTGCTTGGTTGCTCTTTTCTTTTTTTATTTACTATTGCAGCACCTGGCTTTTAAGAAACATGAATGCCTACTGCTTCCAGTAGCTTGATTGACTTTGGAGAGTAAAACTCTTGTGGATTGACATGTGCCAGACTGCTCCTGCAGTGTACCAGCAGATCTGTGTCCCGTCTGATTCCAGCTCATGGTGATGAGTGTCACTTGGCCACTTGGCACAGCTCTGGGATCCCCACACCATCCTGGGACCTCCAGACTCTTTAGAGCTCCCAACTGATGCACAGAAAAGAATGTGGTTTATTGCAGTTAGAGAGAACAGGAATGGCATTTGAAGAAAAAGGTATCTAGGGGCAAACTTAACACGTTTGATATAAAAATGATTGAGTGGTAGTAAACTTTATAACAACCTGCTTCAGCATGTGTTTGCTCTCCCGTGCTTGGAAGGAGGCTGTGGACTGTGGCTGTCTGTGCCTTTTATCACTTCAGAGTGGATTTTGCAATTATGCTGGCCTTGAAAACCTGTAGAACATGACACTCTGCCTGTTATTTATCAGTATCTCTCAGTTGTTTCATACCTCTGTTTTAGGATACTTGTTTTAATTAGTTTAATTAGTTTCAGCTGACAATAGCTAACTTCAGTTATCAGCAATATTGCTGTGTTTTGGGATGGTGCTGGTTATGATGAGTAATAGTAGACCGAGCAGTATTTTTCCTTAAGGGACACAAATCATTTTTGTCTCCCAAGTGCACTGATGACTTGGCAGGGCGAAAGGATGAATAAAAATTGCCTTCCAAGTGCGTGCAAGTTGACAGCCCAAGAGTTGATTTTCTTGACTCATATACTTCAGGTTGCTGGGTTTTACATATGGCAAGTCTCCAAAACAAATATTGCTTTTGGAAAAACCTAATCAAATCCTGCCATAAAAGTTAAGTTATTGAGTATCAGGCCTCAAATGATATGCTTGATTTAGACTCCTCCGGAGTTCAAAAACTGTAAATTTTATCAGCACTGATTTCATGGAAAAATGCAAACCAAAAGCTGAAGCTTTTTTTCTTCTTTTTTTTTTTTTTTTTTTTTTTTTAGAATGAATTTGGGCACTAGGGCTTCTAGTGAGGGTGAAATCAGCATAGGAATATAAACTATTCAGTGTTTTCTAAAGGTCACCTTCATTTCCATGGGAATGCTTTGAAGGGGTGCTATCGCCTCGCATCGCATCATTGTGTTTCATTACAAACCCTGTTGTGGTATCATGTGCTGATACTGAAATCTGTATTATTTGTTGGGTCACAGTTTGAGAGCTCTTTAATGGAAAGGAAGTATTGAAAGGTATTTAACAAAAAAAGGAGTAAAATGTAAATTTCATGTCTCCCTGCCAGTTTTACGCTGGCTAGTAAAGAGACTTTAATGCCAAAATTGGTGCTTAGTTTCAGCGTTTGCTTTGTGGGCTTTATGTTAGGAAAAGAAAAATGGAACTACCAGTTCACTGCATCTTCCCTAGAAAACATAATCCAGGTTTATGTTTTGTAGGTAGTATTTCTAAAACAGTGTATAAAAGCTGCAGCATGTGGCCACTATGTAGCCACTCCTGACTGCAAGCCAGGAGAAATTTGGTATAGTTCAGACTGAGTAAGAGCAAACTTTGACAGGAAAAAGATGAGAGTGATATGATGTAGCGATATGAAGTCGATTTTGAATTAAGCTGTTTAAAATGGGTAATCAAATCAGAGCGATTAGATTGGAATCTGAAAGGTTCAGAGCCCACTGGCAGACGTTGCATTGCACACAGTCATAGTGCCCAAGTGAGCACTGAATGGCTGGGCAGAGAGGGAGCGTTTGGCTGTGGCCAAGGTGCCTGGACTTAGAGCAGGCAGCTTGCCAGAGGAGGTGCCTTGCTGTTGGTTTGGTTGTGCTTCAGTGTCTCTTTGAAGCTAGGCTTGGTTGAATGCTCAGTTAATGCGATGAGTAAAATGCGCTGGTGGCTCTAAACAGTGATTTTCCAGAGAGAAGGCCTGAAATGGTGTAGTACTGATGCAGCTGTGGTGGGAAGTTCTGAACTGCTGTTATAAGTAAGCATCTTTGGTTTAGCACTCTTACCAGCTTTGCTGCCTGGGATATATTTTTACTATTTTTAAGGTTTTCTAAGGTGCAATTATAGAAAGGGGGACTGAAATAGAAGAGGGAGGTAAGTCCTATCAGTATTTCTCTGAGGAAATAAAGCTGTGAAACAAATCTCTTTTTTTTTTAATGCCATTTTGCAAGTATTTTGTTGGAGAGATGAGAAAGCATTCTCCTGGATAGAACTGCAGCTCCTCTGGTAATAAGTTTTTAAACCCCCAAGTAAATACTAAGCTGATAAAATTGTTTGTAATGTCATCCAAGAGCCTACTGAAGAATATGTTACTGTTGTTTGTAGGAGTCATGCTGTATTGTAGTCAGAATAAGCAAAATTTATTGAAAGTTATGCTTGTTTAGGGCCCAGTGGTGTCTTCCATGTGTGTGACTCTGCTTGCTGTAACATTTCTCCAGAAGAGAAAAGGCGCAAAAGGAAAACAGATGTGGCAGACATTTTCCCTGCCTTGTGTACCTTTGCTGTCAGTCTGGAGTTTGTGTAGATGGGTGACACTTGGACAGAAGAGTTGAGAAACAGACATTTGATGTTCACCCCTTTGGGATTGAGGACTTTTTGTTTTTGTTTATGAAGGATCATAAATTGCAGTAGTTGGAAGCAGCAGAATGAAGAGCAAGGTGATGACAAATTGAACCAAATGGCAACTTAATTTTTTATTGATCTACAGATAAATGCAAAAGATTCTCATCTATGCCAGTCTGTTGTTCTGTAAAACAGGGATGTGTTTGACTAAGCTGTGTCCTTATTGAATGAGGGATGTGACAGGATTATAAATACTATTGCAGACACAGAAAGTGTGGTTATTTGGGATCAAGGCCTTACAGTTAACCAAATCAGAACACACAGTCAGGCAGGTTTTTATCAGAGTACCTCTGTACAAAATCAGTGTTATAAGTGTATCTCTTTGCAAGATGGTTGCATTGGGCGTCAGCTCTCTATTGTTAGTGTCAAGTGTGACTTTTTATGAAATCCAGTTGGCACTGTTAATGCAGGTTTTGAATATTGTGTACTACTTTGTCACCTTTGCAGGACTTCTCACTAACGGCCAATCTAAAGGATTAGGACCGGGATCAGAACAGCTGGAGAATGAGAAGGACGATGCATCGCAAGTGTCCTCAACGAGCAACGATGTTAGTTCTTCAGATTTTGAAGAAGGGCCCTCGAGGAAAAGGTCAGTAGTGCATTATGATTAAAATACAGCCTTTCTGTTTTGTTCCTTTTTGCTATAAGGTTGTGATTATGTTATCTGTAGGGTTTGGCTGCACAAACTGCCCTACCATAAACAGGTTTCCAGTGTGGCTTCCTTCTAGCAACAGTGAGAGTAAAGTTTGCTTCATCCACTGGTATAGATGGTTCTCCGTGTTGTTTGGGAAAACATGAAAAAGCAGTTCTTTTTGCAGTAGATGATTGCTAAATAAAGTGCCATAAGACTCTTTCCCCTCTTGCCTTCCCTTCTCCTCCCCCAGCTTTGGCCTCTCAGGGATGTGTCAATACGTATGTGTGTAATTTCAAGAAAAGCTTTGCTAAAGTAGTTAGTGTTGTTAGTTTTAATTTTCTGTGAACGAAACCATGTGAAGTTAAAAAGGGGGAGAGAAAAGAATAATACAGATGCTTCTGAGAAGAGAAGCTGTATGGTAAGGCAGTGTCGTGGGTATTGGTTGCAAAAGATTGCTTTGAGATACTGCTGTAGCAAGTTACATCCTCTTTCCTAGAAGCTGGTTATGAGGTCCTTGTTGAATTCTTAAGAGCACTGAATGTGCATAATGTGGATTAAAATTGTATGAATCCAGCCAATCTATCATAGAAAATATGCTGAGAATGCAGGAGGCTGGGAGTTGGCCTCTGTATGAAGTAGAACTAAACCAGGCTGTCTGAAAAATGACATTTAAAAGAGAGAAACAGAAAAATGCTTTCTCAGTCTTTTTCCTTCACACTTCTCACAACCTTGTCCCAAGCCAAAATGAACCATAAAATGAAGTTCTCTCTCCAACAAAGGAAGTATTCCTACAAGCAAGTTTTCTACACAAGCTTACGATTCCCCTGAGAAGCCTGATGGGGTGAGGAGAGTAGTGCTTTCCTGGAACCTCCTGTTCCTGCATCCCCCACCACTGGTCCCCACAACCTTTTTTACCCCCTGAGCAATAAACTGCCATTTGGTCATATGCCCACTTGGCTCTCCCAGTGTATCAGGATAAAATCTGTGTTATCTTCCATACTGGCAGAAACGTAACGCTTACTGCATCCTACTGCTGGTCAGGGGAAAAATATTTGTGTGTTTACTTTTGGCTTTATGAGATAAAATGGATGTTTGAAAATTATTTCTGCTTACAAATTTATGTGGCATCCACTGTAGGTGTGCTCCTGGGAGACAGTGGTCATTGTTTCACACCACTGTTGCTTTCATGTTATTTTAAGGAATTTTTGCTGCCTTCTGCCTTTGCTTTGTCCCCATGTTCCTCAGCCATCCTGACACAGCTGCTTGCATGGCCACACCATGAGTAGGTTCTTGAGCTGGTTAGGATTAAAAATAAACTGGAAGATGGATTGAGGCCTTTTTTTTGAGGGTTCTTTAGTTTTTAACCTGCATTAAACCATCTCTTGTTCACAGCACAGCAGCAGGAGCAACCAGCAGTGTATTTGAGGGGACATCTCCTTCCTCTTGGGGCTGGCAAGGGCCAGAAGGGCATGTCCTTTTTGCTGTCCCTGTTTCTTGTGCACTGGATGATCCAGCTTCAGAAATAAGTGGGAATGCTAACTCACTGGTCCCAAGAAACTGCATTTGAGTGTTGTGGGTGACATTTTTTTGAGGAATCCTTGCTAGTTTTTGGCTGTGGGAATTCATACACTTGGGAAGCAGCTGGGTGTTTCAGGCCTAATAGCAGGGAACTTGGTGCCTTTGATACTTTTCAGGTTAAAACAAAGAAAAAAAAAAATCCTACTCCAAAAAATGGAAGCCAAGATGAAAAATATTTTTATGGCTTTTGTGGAAGGCAAAGCATCATTTCAGTTCTTCTTCATGCATCACTGAAATAATACTACGTTTCTTGCTGCCGTTGCTGTGGAGGAGAATGTTCCTGTTTCATTTCCATTTACACTCAACACAGACTTTCATCTATTTTTTATTTTTCCTCCCCCAGCTTCCTCTTTGCAGAAAGACATCTTCTGGGCTCCTTCTCTTATGCTGCACTGCAATATTGTTGAATGTTTTGATGTCATCTCTTTACTCCCTTTTAGTTTGTTTTGTTTAGCTGAATATGTAATGTGTCCTCAATCCAGTCCATCTTGGCATCCTACATCCTATGGCAGGTATATTGGGTACACAAATGATATGCAGGAGGATGAGGAGTAGGGATATGACTAAAGTGGGATCTATAGTTTTGCTGCCTCAACTCTTCAAAATCAAACTTTTCAATTGTCTGTTCACAACTAATGGCACTCTTGTGCTAAAATACACATTTGAACACTAACTAGCATGTACTTCATGTAGGCTTTTTTTCCCTCCACAAAACAAGTATTTGTCTTCTCAAAATACTGTGCTATATAGCTGGTGGTATATGCAATGAAACGATTTTAGGGATTGGTGCCTTTAGTTAGTGAAGCATTTGTGTTTGGAACTTGCTCTATACAATACAGTGAGTTTTGAGTACCAGGTTTCCTGTAGTGTTTGAATGGAGCATTATATGTCAGTTGCTATTTAGTTTTTTTATGGCTTATGGGGTTTTGGTGGGATTTTTTTGGAGTGTATGGTAGAAATGTTTCTTTTGGAAACTTGAACTTGTCATGTTCTAGAGGAATAGGTCGTGTGTATTTCATATCAGTGATGGCAACAAACAGAGTGCTAAGCAAGTAAATGTAGTAAATAAGGATAGCTGTTGTAAGGGACCCCAGTGTTTAGTAGTTTAAGGCTCTGGTTTGACCTAGCAGCTCTTCAGTGTAATGGCAAGCTGGTACTGTGGAGGGAGACAGTCTTCTCGGTTTCTTCTTCCCTCCTCTTCCCAGCTGACATGTCTGGCAGTCTTCTGGCCCCCAGGCTGGTCAGTTCAGCGGACTCATTTGGCAGCATTCTCCTCCCTGCTGGAGCAGGTCACATTATATAAATGGAATAGGGAGATAGGTTCATGTATGTGTGCAGCGTGTGTGTGGTTTCTAATTTGCATTATAGGTGATCCAGACTCTTGCAGTTTCAGAGGCAGTTTGTGCAAGAGCCTGGATGAACACGTTCTGTACTGTGAGGGTGGTGAGGCACTGGAATGGGTTGCCCAGGGAAGTTGTGAATGCTCCATCCCTGGTGGTGCTCAAGGCTGGGTTGGACAGAGCCTTGGGTGACATGGTTTAGTGTGAGGTGTCCCTGCCCAAGGCAGGGGGTTGGAACTAGATGATCGTAAGGTCCTTTCCAACCCTAACTATTCTATGATTCTGTGATTGTAAGTGCCAGTTCTCATAGCAAGCTGAGTGTAGATGAGTTTGCTACCAGTTAGCATTGCCTTGTGGTCTCACTATGGCAGCCATCCCTGATGTAGAGTTTTCTCTGGTCAAAACTAGGCGGTAGACGCTCCCAGCAAGTTACTGGTCATAGGACTTGGGTGTAGATATGTAGGTGCTGACAGGCATCTGTGGGGGAGGGTATACCCCTACCAGCCTGCCTGTTGACCCTTGAAGAGACTACTGCAAAGTATTCCTTATTTCACACATACATGCCAAGCTGCATAACACAACAGTAGAGCCCCCAAAGCAAGCACTGATTCAGGTTTATCACATCTATTCAATTTTTTCCAGTTTCAACCCCTTTCATAGTAACATAACTTGATTGAAGAGCTACATGTGCCATAAATAAAGGATCATGATGGGAGGAAAGAGATTGCAGTTCTGGTAAAAGTATGCTGATTTAAAATGCTGCAGATTTTTTTCAGAAACTCATGTAGATATTGTGCTTGATGGACCAGGCTTTTCAACATGGTGGCCTTGTGGTGTTTAGCTTCAAATGGCTCCAACCAGTCTGTGGGTACTTTGTCAGTAATTAACACCATTTCTCTCTGGAGGAGGCTTCCTACACAGCCAGGTTTGCAGCCAATGGGTAAAGTAGCAGCTCCACTTCTTTTTAAGTGTAGCATTTTAGATTGCAACAGAAATCATGTTACAGTATTAAAATGTATGCAGTCTGCCTTTTGTCATGCTGCAGGTTTCAGCTGTGTTAGCTTCGTGGTGGTAAGGAGGAGAAGAAGTACATGTACGGCTTTGCCTCTGCAAATCTCCAGATCAGTCAAAAAATTGTAAGCCCTGCTTACAGAATAAATGGCATTTGAGGGGAGATTGGCAGTGGCAGCAGTGGCAGGTGAAGGACTTCAAAATGCTCAGATTTGTTTGAGTTTACATTTGAAGAATAGAAAAAGCTTTCTTTGATCCGAGCTGTGTATATTAGTAGTGATGAGGTCTGGAGGGAAGCAGGGGGTTAATCCTGAGTAGTAAATATTACTTTCAGCCAGTAAAGAGGTGTCAGCGTTATTCTAACATTTGGCAAAAGCTAAGTATTCAAATATTTCACTGAATCTGTTGTGTAATGGGTTGCTAATTGCCATGTAAGTGAAGGTAGTTGCTGGTTTCTTCTGTGCTTTTGGGAAGGATGAACAGAAGCATTGGTATACAGGCTTTATAAACTATGAGGTTAGGTGGCCTTCACCAAGTAAAGATCATGCATTTCAAAACCCAGGAAAAAGGTAACTGCTGAATAAGTGTAACTGCATTGTAGCTGCATGTTCTTGTTATGAATCTCCTATTTCCAGCTATGATTCTCAGTTGAGAGGGTCAATAGCTAACAGGCCAAATGTGTTTGGCCACTGTGCTGGATGCTCGTACATTTTTATGGGCAACTCTTACAGACTACAACTGTTGGCAATGAATAACAGTGGGCAGAGACAGCTATATGTTTTGCAGCAACAGCTGCTCACCTTACCCAAGAAGAGACATGTGCAGAGCAGACTTGATATGACAGTATGTTAATCTTCAGTGGTAGTAGGCTATTGCTTGCTTCCTGTTACTAATCAGGTGGCTACTCCTCTACATGGCCCCCTTCCTAGAAATGCACACAGGGAATTGCCAAATGCACAAATGTGTTTATCTTGTGTTGTAAAGTTCTGTTAATAGAAGACTGTGAGAAGTGGGAGGAGGTTGACTGATTTTAGTAGTCATTAAGCTTTACAGTTTGGGGTTTAAATTAATGTTAGAATATTTTCTTTGTTAAGAGGTTTGTTTAGTTTTAGAAATAAAATACAGTTGAAGAAATTCCCCCCCACCCCCCCAATAGGAGCAAGAGAATGCATGGAGGTTTTCTCCCTGGCGCAAGGGTATACGCAGCTCCTGGGAGAAGATGCTTAGTACAGTTCTGCCATGGGGGAGGTTGCTGGCCACAGGAGAAAGGGACAACCCACTGGGGAGCAGTACCATTTGACGCTGCCACAGCTAGATTGACCAGAAATTGCTTATTAGGAATCTTCTGAGACCTTTAATTAATACAGCACATGACCGTGAGAAGTGTGGCTGTGGGTGACAGCAAGGCCAGTCTGTGGGATGTGCTTTTGCCCCTTGCCTTGTTCTGGCTCCCTGCTGCCTTGCTCCATTTTGGTGTTTGTCTCTTTTAAACATTTTTGGAGGAGGAGGTGAGTACATTGGTCTCCTTTGGCTGGTGGCTGCACTGCTTCTAGCTGGCAGAGCTGTATTGCACCTTCAGCACAAAAAAAAAAAGCTAGTTGAGGGTGGGCAAGCTTCTGCATATTAGGTAAGCTGCTAATTTGAGTGGTTTCTTTAGAGATACATCCTTTTCGACTTGAGCTACAAAAGAGTTGCAGCAGAGCTGTCAATAGATTGAGGGGACTCAATTTGGTTTCTTTTTTCCTTTTTTTTTATTTTAATCAAATTGTTTTTCTAATTAATAATGAAGAGCGTTTTTAGCACTGGACTTTGCACCTTCTGCGCAAGAAATAAAGTCAGTCCCATTCCCACGTACATAAGCTTACAAGGGTTTTCTACTCTGTATTGTGGGTGATGGAGAGAGTGGTATATTGTGACTCAAGTGTAAAAGCAGGAGATGCTCATAATATCAAAGTGTTTTTCCAGGACCTTTTATAGTGAATAGTCTTTTCACTAATTGAAACACTATATAATGTATTTGTGTTCAGTTGTTGCCTGCTACCTCAAAATATAATCGCGCTTATCAGCCAGGTGCTATTTCTCATTTCAGTAGGCTATGCAAATCTACACTCCTTTTTTGCTTATGAAGAGCGACATTAATTCTCAATAAAACCAAAATGGCAGTAAGATTTATGTATAATAATTTTGATTTTTTTTTTTCTCTTTTTGCCCCCCTCTGGAAGTTCTGATATGAGTAGAATATATTTTTAGTGCCACACATTTATATTTTAATAACAAGCCTTATAAACAATAACAGTCCGTTGGAGTGGATTTGCACGGGAATAGTAAAAAGACAAATTACCTGCTTTATAATGCAAGTTAAGGAGAACATTCTATGTAGTTTGAAAGGGAAAAAAAAGTCAGGTGTTTAATGGTCTTTCAGTATTTTCATAAGGAATAAAAAGAGATTGTTGACATAGATTCTTCTATCCGACAGGCAAAGATATAACAAGGTACAGGAATCTGTGATTAAAGTAGTTTTGCGGGTAGACAGCTATGTAAACAGCTTGTCCGAGTAGCGACTTAATAATTCTGAAGGTACACTTTATAGCAGCTGAGAAGTGTTAAGCAATGTCCAAAGGAAACACACTTGTCCTCAACTGACGTTCTCTTCACAAGTTAGAGTTGAAGGAAGAGGTCTTCATGACCTTGGGCTTGGGCTCGGGCTCATCCCCTGAGAGACCAAGGGAACTTCCAAAGCTAGATCAGAGGCATGCAGTTGTTTCTGCAGTTCTGTATATGGCAAACGGTCTTTTATCTGTTTGATAACCCATCCCTGCTGTCATTCACTTTGTTCATGCATCTCATCTGTGCATGTGACAGGCCAAATGTTGACTGCTTAAATACCAGGAGAGGTTGCTCTGAACTGATGTAGGAAATAATTCACTCCGTACTGAAAGACACTTTTTCCAAGCAAATTTGTGTGTCAGTGAAAGGGTTTTTTTGTTTTTTTTTTTGGTGTGTGCACATAAGCTACAGTCTGTATAAGACTGTAGACTGATGTTTGGGTTAACATAACTGTTTGCTACATCTGGTTTCTTCTGTCATTTCCACATGCATCTGTGCTGTTGCTTGGCCTTAGCTTACCTTAATGTTACAGTTTGGCTACTGACTGATGGCTCAGCCCAGTACCCATACTGCTGCCACTGAGATCTGGAGTAGAGTAGAAGAGCCACCTCTGATTTGGTCCTTTTTAGAACCTTCTTGACTTTGTGCCTCTCTGAAAGTTACGTTCCTGTTACTGTCCTGCCCGGAGAGTAAGGCATTTATGAACAATCTATTTAGGTGGCATTTAAAAAAGACAGGTTGATATTAAACATATTTTCCATTGAGGACTGTCTCTGGATAACTAGTGAGTGTTTTTTCTTCTCAAAAGCCCCTTGTTACTGCAGAAGAAATGTTATATGTGGTGGACATTCCCAGGGATCTTGTCATGTCAGCAGAGATGGACTCATTGCTGTGCAGCTGTTTCTGCTGCTGTTGCAAAGCCAGGCTGCCTTGTCCTCAACAGCAGAAATATGGATAACTTGAAATACGTATTTTTTTTGCTTCAGGTCTGTTACCCTCCCTGGTTCCTTTCTGAATCCTCACTGAATAAAAATATTGGGGCCCATGAGATCCCCTACAGCTTTCTTTGCTAACTCACGATTTCCATGATCCTTGTAGCATGGGGCTGGGGGGTGGTGGTGGAAGGGGAGGAAGAGAAATGGAATGCAAACATTCACATATGTTGCAAACAAGTGTATTTCCAATTATTACTCCATTCATAATTTCCCAGATTTAATTTAAAATTCAAAACAGGAAGGAAAAAAAAGCATGTAATTGTATTTTGAAAATCATGGCAATGCTGTGGGTTTTTTTTTTTTTTGGTTTTGTTAGGTTATCTGAAAGAATGGGATTCTACTTTAAAATCTTGATTCCTAGAAGTTAGCCAGCCTAGTATTTGCAGTAGCTTTATTTTGAAAAGAAAAAAAAGAAGAGATTGCTTAATGAGAAAACATTCAGCACCATCAAGTATGGATAAGATTTCAGAATTAAATGAAGCAGACTCAGTTTCCTACATAAAATAGAATTTGAGCTTAAGGGGATGTCAACAGATAAAAATAATTGTAGCAAGAATAAAAGGCTAAGAATGGAAATGCAGAAACCTGTTCCTGAAATAAAAGGCTGTAATATTTGGCAGTAAGTAGTTTGCTGAGACTAAACAGTTTTATGAAGTAAGGCTGCTTTTTAGTGGTCGTTCGAAGGATTAGGAAACAATGGATATGGGAAAAGAAACAAGATCTGAAGATTCTTGATATTTTATACTTTGTAGTAATAGTGGGCTCCTAATCTTTTAATTCAGTCTGATATTTGGAATGTAAGGCTGATTTGTCAGAGAAAATTTTTCATTCTGTTGCGGTAGGCTGGGCATGATTCAGTGAGCTGCATTGCTATAGCTCCTCCAGTCTCCAGACAAGAACTCCAAAGATCCTTCTGCTAAATGCCATAAGACCTAGTTCATGTTCTAATTAATATTTAAGCACACTAGTGATGGAAGCGTCTAGTTTCTTGTATATGGACATTTAGAGGAGATCTACCATGGGCTGTTTGCATACATCGTGTAGACAAGGTCCTTAAGTGACGAGGTTTGGTGGTGGACTTGGCAGTGGTTGGGTAATGGTTGAACTTGATCTTGAACCTCTCTTCCAACCTAGTTGATTCTATGATTTCTGCTATATTTCTGACAAAAGTGTTTTGTGTATGTGTGCTGAGTAGAAAGCTAGCCTGGGTGGGAATAATGTTGTCCTGTGTGCTCTGTGAAGACAGCGATATTGAAACAAACAGCTCCATTCTAATATTTTAAAGTGGAACTGTATCCAAACATTGAGTCTTAAATATATTTGGGTTTTTTTGATGGCATTTTTATAAGTATTTGAAGACTGTATATATACTGTATGCTGGTTTGGCATACACTAAACTATAGGAAATTTTATTCTGTATTTATTCCCGTGACTAATGTCCACAACGTGAGCAAAAGGAATGTGTTCTTGACATGTTCTTTGCAAATGGCAGCGTGAGCATGCACTACTGCTGATTCACCAAAACTGACCACACTGCAGGTGTGGCAAAGCACTAGTTCCATATAGGGAGTGGGTCTCAAGACTCCTAGATGGATGCAAGAGGTGTGGGGTTGTGTGAGCACTGGTCAGAAATAAGGCAGTCCTTGTCACCAGCACTGAAGCTTGGGAGTGTAAGCTACCTCTGAACTCAACTTGAAAAGCGGAGATCTTTTTTACACTAAGTGTTAGCTCGGAATATTCTTAGGTCTCTTGTGTTGATAGAAAAGTCACAGGCATTCTGCATCTGTGGCTTAGCTTATGCTGGTATAGTGCTTTTCCTTTTTTTTCTTCCATTGCTGCATCCAGTAGCAAAGGATTTCCTGAGAGAAGCTAACTTTCTTTTTTGTCTTAACTTGAACATTTGTTTTTTTCCACTGTTTTAATGGTATGTTTATTGTTAAGTAATTTGTACGCTAATGGGAAGGTCATCATGTTTTGATTTTATACTCTCCTTCTTTGCCCTTCTCCCTTGGTATTTATTCCTGGCTCTGATTTAAATAAAGCTTAAGGGATCGCTGACCATGTAGCAAATTATTTGCAAGTTTGGCTTCCCCCCGCCCCCCCCCTTTCTTTTTTGTTCATTTTCTTTACACTCTATTTTCACTGGTAGCATCCTTTTGGCTTTCAGACAAGTTCTCCCCTGAATTTCATAGTGGTAGTTACTATGGAGATGACTGTCCACTCTTCCTCTTCTTCTCCCTTAACCTCCTCCTTTCCTGGAGCTCCTGCAGCTGTTGCTTGTCTTTTCAATGAAGTCAGTATATTTTGTATAGACCTTGTGTCTAATATGTTTTCAATTGCAACATGTCATTTGCCTGCCACACTTTCATTTTCAGGAAATCCTGTAGATATTTGTTCATCTGAATGAAAAATTTGGGGTATGAGTAGCAAGTGAGGAGATCCCTAGTTAAAAAGGTCACTCCTGGAGCTATTATCGGATTTGATCTTTCTTCACAGTTGAAGAGCTGTTCACTGGAGTCATAATTCCACAAAATGAATTAACTGGGACCATGTGTGTGTGTATGTATGCTGAGTGTCTAGGATAGCTTTTAGAATTTATTTATTTTAAATGGCAGCCTTTGGAATTCAATATAAACATTCTGGTAGAAGTTAAAATTTCTCTGATGAAGAAATGAAAACTTGAGACAACACATCGTTAGCCTTTTAAGTCTGAGAGACTTTTCTTTGCACCTCATCATAATTTTGATAGGTCTTTATACAGCTTTATATATTCCAGCTTTAACAGAGAAACGGGGATGTTTGGTAGTCTGCTATTCTGCAACAGATAGGATTTTTTCCTTTGCTGTTTTGGAGCTCCTTATCTTGGGTATTTCTGGTTTCACTTGATGTAAGTGGTTTGCTGAATGACTTAGGGATTTGAATTGTGCTCCCCAATCACAACTACCTGGCCAACAGGACATGCCACCCCGAAAACCGGTGTAGCTGCACTGGAGTTTTTAAGTGAGCGTTTGTTTCTTATGGTAGCTGCATCCTCAGAGGGTCTTCCTCTTTCTCTAGGGAGATCTCGCCCTTGGTGATTATGAATTGCAGTGTTGCACTGTTTTCCTTTGCCTTCGCGAGCACTGTCATCTATGGCTTTCCACGGACAGGAGCCTACTGGGAAGTCTCTCTGTTCCACAACTGCATAAATACCCTGCCTTGGGCTGTTGGTCAGATAGCGCAAATCACTTTGCCCAAAGACATCACTTTGCCCGCCTGTTGAGAGCATTGGGTTGAAGTTACAGGCTAATGGCCTGCTATTCAGTGAGGCTATACATGATAAGGAGGAGCATATTTCTCCTGACCCCATTTGTGCTGGCTCTGGCACAGTTTGTCACCTCGCAAAAGCAAAGGCAGATGTTTTCCTGCTAGGTTGGTGGGACTGGTCTCAGGGAGAGATCCCCTGGCCACCTCAGCAAGTGCAGCATACGTGGACAGGGCGAGAAGGATGAAGAACACCCCAATCAGTTCAACCCTGTCAGGTTATGTTGATCTTGGGTATAAACCTAAGCAACCAAACACCTTATCTTGTGTGGTTCCTCTTCCCTTGGGAGATGAGGGAGAGACTCTGAAACCCTTTGCTTTTTGTCTTCTGTGCTCTTTTATCATGCCTTAGATTATTCCTGGCTCTGTGACAATTTGTTCTGCAAGTTGTCAAGCAAAATGTGTATTTAAAAATAAATTACTCTAAAATTTTAATCAACTCTTTTTTTAGAAGGGAGTCTCATGTTTTTCTTTTGCATACGTCTAGTTTGCTGTGAAAGTGAGCAGCTGGGACTTTCTTGATTACTTCTATTTTTAGTGTCATCTCCTTTACACCTGCACATTGAAAATCACAAAGTTTTCTTAACAGGGATTGAGAAATCTTTCAACCCCCTGACTCTTAGGTCAGAAGCCTGAAACCAAGCTGGCCTGTTAATTGCAGTATTTTTGTGTGCGTGGACTTGTTATGCTTGTTTTACGCTAGAAAAATTGACCACGATTGATTTTTCCTGAAATCTAGTTCATCCCACGCACTTAATTCGTCAGAGAGCAAGACGACAAAGCAGGTGTGGCACAATTTCCCAGAAGCTTGCTTTTATGTCTGTAGACCTATGAACTCCTCTCATTACCTGAAAATGGGATTGTAAGTATTGAGTCATACCTAAGCAAATGTTACCGTACAATCAGGGTTTGGTTTTTATCAGTTTTGTTCCATTTCTGTTTTGTAGAAATCTCGCCGTTAAATTTACTCTTGATACACATGCTACGTGCCCTACCAGCTTTAGGGTATTTAATGACTTCCAGTTTCCATATGAACTTCAAAATATACTTTAAAGGTGAATCAGATGAGAAATGGAAAAACAGGGAGATAGCATTTGAGTAAAGGCCACACTGTTCTTATCAGGACAATTAACTGGAGTAATTCAGGAAAAGGACACATGAAAAATAGGTTGTTTCTTCCTTGAAGCTTACAGTTGCAGGACCCTACTAGAACGTGAATTCAAGCATTTGTTCCTTTTATTGCAGTAAACCCATGCTATCTCTTAGCAGCCTAGTACTATATGTACAGGATAAGGGATCATGCATGTTCAGATTCTTGCCATACTGTGTGTCCTTGCACATTGCTTAATCTCTGTATCTCTCTCCCATCTTCAAAATTACTTGGCAGATTTTGAGGAATTTAAGATTTGGAGTAGTGTTTGTTTATTGTTTTGAAGATTAAAGTTGAATTATTTATATCTGTTTTATTTATATACATGTATTTTTGAATTTATGTATTTATGTCTCCACTTCCTTGTTCTGAAATTAAATTAACATAGATACTCCTAAGTAAACAAAAAAGAAATTATCTCCGTGAATGAGGATTTTGAGTGCTTTATCAGCACAACTGCATTCAAATCCATTTTTAAATTACAGGCATTAACTTCTGGATCCTCTGACAGGCAGTTTTTGTTTGTTATTGATTTCAGTGGGTCAGATGATATTCTCCTAAATGTGGGTCAGATATTCTCCTAAAATATCTGCAGGCTGAAGAATACTATAAATGAAGTGCCTCTGGTTTTGGCTCTACTTGGAGTAGCCCTACTTAATATCCTTCTGTTTTCCAGATTCTTTAGTGAAGAGTCTTGTTTGTTTTCCTTTTCAGTTATGTTGTTCTGTGTATGCTTGAGTTCTACACCACAGAATGAGCCATCAGAAAGTGATGGAATGTATTCTCTGCATGCATTTCCCCAGGCTCTTACCTGGCTTGTGTCAGCTTGCTGCCTCTGTTGAAGCTGGTCAGTGTGAACTCTGAGAAATTGCTTATTGAATGGATGGCTGCCCATCTGGGACTCATACTGGCAGAGAAAGACGTCCTCTTCACTCACATGATTGTTCAAGGCGTTTTGCGCAGAGCGTGTGTTGGTGTTGAAGGTCCTGCATCATAGAATCACAGAATGATTTGAGTTGGAAGGGGCCTTAGAGAGATCCCCTAATTCCAACTCCCCTGGCATGGGCAGGAATAGCTTCCACTAGACCAGGTTGCTCAAATCCCTGTCCAACCTGGCCTTGAACTTTCTGGAGAGGGCATGCATTTTCCTTTGTCTGCCTTTTTAACACCAACATACTAATAGAAGCTTTTCTTGTTGCCTGTGACATCCCTGGCCAGATTGAATTCTGGGGCTTTAGCTTTCCTAAGCTGATGCTTGTCTGCTCAGCCAGTTTCTCTGTTTTCCTCCCAGGGTGCCTGTCCTTGCTTGCACCTTCTGTAGGCGTCAACACAGGAGCATCACATCGTTTCCTCTGAAGCTATAGCTTATGTGCAGGGTTACTAATTCAATGGGCATGTAAAGAGTATATGCCACTCATAGTAAAAATGGAATAATCTCTCCTTTGCATTTTTATTTGGTGTTGAGGGTAATTCAATGAAAATAGCCCAGATAACAAAAGTACCCCATGTTCCCTAAACCCAGCTGTGTTCCTCTTATTTCAGTCATGGAGACTTCCAAATATGGAGCTTTACACCAAATTATGGTTGTTATTTTCAGCTGCTTAGTTACATCTTCTTGAACACTGTTTTGCCATACCTTATACCAAAACTGACCAGTTTCAGGAAATTTAACTGCTTAGCTGTTTGGTGTGTGTCTTTCTTTGGTGTTACATGCTGTCTTCAGATCAAGGCTTCAGATTGATTTGCTTCTCTATTGGGTTTCTACATACTGTTCAAAGCCCTCTGCCAGCCTGGGGATGCAGCTGTATGCTAATTCCCCAGTTTCTACAAAACACTGACAGGTCACTGCTGAAATACTTGTCATGGAGGAAGCTTCTGGTGTAAGATGGGCGAGAAAGGCAGGGTCTGGGCCTGCTGCTGTTTCTTGTTCTTCTCAGCTCTTGGAGAGGCAGATCCTTTTCTAAGGCAGAGCTCTGATGTTAGAAATGCAGCTCTCACATCACAGCGTTAATTTTCAACATGAAAAAGGCAAGTTAAAAGGGAATTTGTTAGAAGTTCTTGTTACTCTGTCTTATAGACGTAAGTGTGAATGTAATCTTCATAAACCATATCTTAATATAAAACATTTTAACAGCTCTTTGGGCTGAAATAGGGTTTGACATGAGGACAGAACACAATATTTCAGTATCCAGGCAGATTTCCAGATGCTGATACTGTCTGGTTGTTCTGATCTCTCCTGTTTTCTGGGTGTGCTTTTTTTTTTCCCCCCAAGACTCTTCTCGCTGCTCAGGTACATGTGTTTTAGAACTTGACATTCCAAACTTAAAAAGCAAACCAACAAAAACTTCTTTAAGTGGAGGTTAGGGGAGGGGCACACATTCAGGGATTGTTTTTTTTCTATTATAAACTAAAATAAAATACCCAGTTAAGTCAGGCACCTTTTATTTGGGTGGAAAATTATGGGAAACTTTCTACCAGTGTGCTTGCAGAAGAAATTTTTCTACCAGAAAGTAGTAGTGCAAAGGTAGCGTATATGCAGAGATTTGCTTCCCCAGTTGCCCCATTAATATTGTGTTTTACTTTAGATACCCAGTAGGCAGGGCTTCAAGGGTATGTGTTGGAAGATGCAGGGCAGTGTTATTAATTGTACCAAATAAAATGTAGGAAGAAGAAAGTCTTTTCTTGTCTTCCTGGACTTTTCTCCCCCAGTATTAATTAATAGGGTAGCAGAGTCTGGTTTGCTTTTTCCACTCATGTTCTTGTTTTTAATGTAGCATGAAGTATGTTTTGTTCTTTTGAGGGCCTACTGCAATTTTAAATGAAAAGCAACAAACCCTTTTAGTCCTTTCAACAGAAATCCATTTTCTGTTTGTATTCCTCTCTGTACTACTTTAGTGATCATTAGACAGTCCAGGGTGGGTGAATGAGTTGTTGACTTTTCTGCTTTGTTTTCTTCCTTGTTTGTTCCCTACTCTGCTGTTTCTTTGGACCATCCCAACCCTTTCTACTGAAGTGTTTTTCTGCTAAGGCTTTATTTGACAGAATCTGCGTGGTCTCCCAATATAAGCCTTAATGAAAACAAATGGTTATGGCATTTCCTGAACATCAGGTGAGGCCTTAATTATGAAGGCCTTAATTATGAAGGCCTTGGAGATGGAGGAGGAAACCCACTGGTCTCATTTGCTGCATTGGCAACAAAGGGTTCTAGGACTGTTTGTGCTCAATTCTGTCAGTGCTCTCTGCTTTGCAGACAAGTGAGACTTTCTGGTCATTGAATACAGTTTATTCTATCAATTAAAAAAGAACAAAACAAAACCTGTCTCTTACATTGCTTAAATACCTATTAAGCCCATGAACGGAATACTAATTTAGGTGGTTCTGTATAATGAGCTCTAAATTTCTGAGTCATGTCGGCAATGGAACCTTTTAACGAGGACGTGGAAAACCCCACAAAAAAACCTAATGTCAGTCTCAGTTCCTTAATTATTTTAATGAGTGTAGAAATGAAAAGCTCCAAAGTATTGTGTCACAGTGATTATTTCCCAGATTGAATATCAGAGGGAATATTTATGAAATTTTTCAGCTATGTTGCTGGGGTGGATGAAGCACGGAGCAGGAGGGTCTGAGCGCTGGTAGTGCTCAACGCCAGCAGCACATCCCATCAGCTGACAAGTCCTTGAGAGTTCCTCAGATGGCTTTTTGTGTCCACTCCTCCCCCTTGCCTTTTTTCTCCCCTTCCCCTTGCTTTATATGTATGCCAACACATGTAAACCAGTGTCTTTTAGCTGGTGCAGAAAGTGGGTGTCACAGTGCAGAGCTGGCATCATGAGGTGTATATATGAGAGTCGTTTACCTCTGGATGGGTGTCGCTTTGCATTCATGTGGATTTTAATTAGGTGATGCGCTGATGCTACCTACTGCACTGATGCACTACCTACATTTCAAAACATGGATGTTATTTGAGTATCATTTATTCTTTCTTTAATACACCCACGAGTTACTTGATTTTGCTACACAGTCCCTGTAGAAGATGCTGCTGAATGCACACTGACAGCTTGTGTGCTCCTCCTGCATTGCAGAAAGCGGTCTGCTCATTCCTTTGGAAAACGGTACTGTAGAATGCAGTGCAGTGCTTTGCCGTGTCTGCTGGGGGATTGCTGCTGTGTTAGGAGGGCTGCATTATAAAGTTGGGTATTTCAAGGGTAGCATTTGGCATTACTTAATGATATGTGAAACATACCTTAATGCATTTATAATTGCTTTAAATTTTCCAGCCTCACACAGTGAACATCCCACAGTGTGAGCTTCATTTTCTCCATAGACTGTATTATTTGTATTATTTGATAATGTGCTCATTTACACTAGGGAGAGAAAAATAAAGGCAGGGAACTTTGAGAAATACCAGCTAATAAAATATAAGACAGCTGTATTTTCTGGTAAACAATGAACATAGTATAACTGGTGATGCTTTAAAAGGCATCTTGTGGTATTGGTGAAAACAAACCACTTACTGACATCTGCAGCAACCAGCCCCTGAGAGCTCTCCTGGGCCATGTGTTAGGCAGAATTGCTGGAGTTCCCATTGTGAAAGTTGGCGTTTTGAAAGGGTTTGGTGTTGTGCTTCTTCCCTCCTCCTTAAGGGACTTTTTTCTTGAAGATTTGTATTTCTTACAGGAAATAAGGGAGTAGCTGCTCTTTTCTCAGAGATGGTATTAAAAGCGATAGCTATTTTTTGCATAGCTGATTGCTTGAGCCATCTGAAGCCCCCACTGATAACAGTTACTCCATCTGCACTGCTCTGGAACAGCATTTTGCATACTGTAGACCCTTGCTGTCTCTTCCGAAGAGTCCTTGCCTTCCACTGCATCCCACCACATGACGCAGAAACAACTCCTGTTTCCCCAGGTCATGAGTGTCCTCTGCTTCATGAGCAGATTTGCTTCAGTATCACAGCTTTTGCATCGAATTGCGCTTAGCACTTGGCATACTTGGGTTTAGCCCACATTTATTTTGTAACTGCTGTTACCCTACTCTGTTACGAAGCTGATTAATTCAGCTTTTTTATTTATACTGCTACTTGCACAGTGTTTGTAGACCAGTATTTTTTTCCCCTGGAGTTGTTCCTAAGATTCTATAAATTAAGGTGCCAGAGTTTTCCTTTATGTTTCTTGTCTAGAAGCATGACAAGTTGAGGAAGGGAAGAGTAGCGCTTTGTTTTATAGTAGTGTTCAAATGATTCATTTAAATAATGATGAACCCTATCTTTTGGCACATCCCATTTTCATCGCACCTGTCTAGATCAGGAAGATTGTTCTGGGTCAGCTATAACTGCTCCAAGGGCTGTGCTTTGTTCATGATTTTTCGTCACTAAACAGAAAAGGGAGCATTGAAACATTGACCAAAAAATACTGAAATAGGTGTAGAGAGTTCCCTGATATCTGCTGAGAGGGGGCTGTAGAGGAAAAGCTGCCCTGACTTGTTGCTTCTCTTGCACAACTCAGGGAACCTCCTGGCCACTGTGTGGGGACTCATACCTCGGATCATCTCAGCTTCTCTTGGCTTGTTGATAGCTCAGTATCTCCACTCCACCCCCTTCCACCAGCTGTTTTTTGCCTTGAAATCTCCTTTCTTCAGGGAAATGATTGTATGTAATAATTGGCTGCTAAATCCCTCTAAAGGTACTGCTCAGTAAAACTGAGTAATTGTTAATTTGACACTCCTAATGCTGGGTGAAGATGACAACAGCTGCTTTGTTTTGCATCTGCACTTTGAGAGTGATGGCACTCCACTGGTTTCATTTGGATTAGGAAACTTTCTTTATAGGGCTGGAGCTGGAAATGGGCTTAAACTCTAAATTCCCTCAGAGGAATGTTTTGCACGCATTACAATGTCTGGTTCACAATTTTAGTAGGATGGGTTCCTTACTAAGTCTGCAGGAGTGTTGAATTTTGGCTTTTGATTGTTTTTAAAGCTTTTCTTTCCCCTCAGGGAAGGGGAGAGGTGTGTAAACTGCAGTTAATTATGATGGTGTATTATCTCATTAAATTATGAAATACCTTCTGCAAAGCTCATTACAGTAATCTAAAAAATCAGCTATTCATATTTCTGATCTTTGTCTCCAATCCTTCCTTTTTATTTCAGATAACACACATATATGTGTGTGTGTGTGCATGTATATGCACGTATGAAACACGGAATAAAGTAAAACTTACCTATATAATTTAATTTTATTCAGTTTAAACCTTTGTGAAGCAGATCAGTCACGTCAGACTCACTAAGGTCATGTAATGGCTATGAAGAGTGATATTGTTAGTGACCCAGCTATTTCTAATGTAGCTTCTGATCTTACAGCTTTGTGCAACAGTAAAGCATAGAAGAGGTGGAACAGTTTCAAAGCTGTCTGGCTGCAAGGAGTCCCTCGTGGGAAGGGAGAGCCGTGTAAATGCACAAAATTAGAGATTAGCTTAGCATGTTCAGCAAAACTCATATGTAGATTTTTGAGCTCAGTGTGAGACCAGGGATGTCTCTGTCTGGTGTGGTTTTAATATTGCCTATATCGATTCAAAATGTGAAGTTGAAGTCACCGCCTTTTCCAAAGTATACAATTTGAATATTTAGAGATGGACTTGCAGCTTAAATTTCTTCCAAAGACAAAACCTAGCTCCGTCTGCAGTAGAAAACCATCACAGAAGACAGCAGGTCATGGAGTAGGTGGACTGGAACCTGGGATAGAAGAGTTTTGGATTTACTGCTCAAAAATAATTTAAGTCTTAGTGGTGGTGCTGTGCTGAGTTTTCTAGATTGCTTATGTTAATGTAACTGAAGATGCAGCTCTTAAATTAATGAAGTTAAACTGGCACAAGAGGCTATATGGACAGGCTGTCTTTTTTTTGATTTATCTGTCAACAAGGCACTGGTTTAAACTCCTCTTAACCCGTAACAGTCCACGTGGATTTGAACTGATTTAACAAAACTTCAATTAAATTGGGGCAATCTTGTGTTGCCAGCAAGGCCTCAGGAGAAGCATCTCTAGTTCTGCCTTTTGGCATTTTCTTCCCTTGGTAATGGTGTGATAAAAGATGCATTTATTTTATTTGTTGACTTTGTTGACTTAATTCTCACCTTCAAGCTATTAAAATTTCCTTTAGTGCTAAGGGCAGTCACTTACACAGCCCTTTGTGGTTGCATTTGTTTGTTATTTTGAACAGGATCCATAGCTACTGAACCCATATTTAATATAATTTGAAATAGAGAAAGTACTCGGGGGAATGGGGGGTGGGGTGTTATTAAGTCCTCCACATATTTGTTTACCTGTGGCTCAGTGGTTGGCTGGGTATGAAAAGGATTGCATATTTTGTCAGATTTCTGCAGTTTTCTAGTGGGGCATGTTGTTAGCTCCATTGCTGTTCCCTCCTCACTCATCTGGTCCTTGCATAATTTCCACTTTTTTTCAGGTAACTTCCACTTTCCTGAACACACCAACAGCTCTTTGCACTCCCTCACTATGTTTTACTTTCTTTATTGCTCCTGGCAATATTGCCTGCTTTCGCTTATTGCTCAAGTGCTCTTTTCAATTTCACTCCTTTCATTCTTCGGTGGGGTTTCGCATGGCGTTTTCACCAATTGCCTTTCAGATGCACGGCTTTTGAGAGCTAAATGAACTGGTGATGAGTGTTCATCAAATGTTCACTGCCAGTCCCAGCTGAAGTAATTGCCAATTTCTTGCAGCTCCTGTGTGGGAGCACTCTGCCATGACCTATTGCACAGCCTTGTGTGGCAAACTGGCCTCAGGTCCTCATCCCATTTAAACAGACATGGGTACATGCACGCACCGTTTTTCATAGGATTTAATTCCTCTGTCTGCCCTTCTTTGGTCAATGTCTAATTTCAGCCTGCAAAAGAGACAGAAAAGTAAAGTGATTTCATAGAATCACAGAATAGTTTGGGTTGGAAGGAACCTTAAAGATCAAAGCACTGTCTGACCTTGCCTTGAACATTTCCAGGGATGGGGCAGCCACTTCTTCTCTGGGAAACCTGTGCCAGTGTCTCACCACCCACATAGTGAAGAATTTTTTCCTGCTATCAAATCTTAATCTACTCTCTTTCAGTATAAAGCCATTCCCCCTTGTCACTACGTGTTCTTGTAAAAAGTTCCCCTCCCGATTTCTTGTAGGCCCCCTTTGCCTGAGGACTCCCAGTAAATCAGTAACCAAACATTTGCTCAGTGCTGTTGAGCAGGAGAGGCATCACAGGGTTTTACACCTTTTTGGACAGGTTTTCAAGACTGTGCTTACGGAGGTGGGGTTTCCTTGCTGAGGGGCCTCCTGTTCCCTGGATCTGGAGCCACAGGTGACAGGGCAGAATGGAGGTTATTGATGGGCCATAGCAGCAGCAGTTTTGACTTCAGTGGGGTTGAGAGATGGGCACAGCCAGCTGTAGTGAGGGGCAAGAAACTCTTGCAAGGAGACTCTGGGAAAAAAGTTTAAGCTTAGGTATGCAAATCCATTACTGAGGATCAGGTTGCAAATGAAAGTGCTAGGATGCAGTGAGGAGCAAGGTGCTCACTGGACTGTCACATTTGAGGTTTGGTGTTGCAGTTAACATTTGATACTGGGTGTAAAGAGTTGTAGAACAGGCTGTATGTACGTATACAATGTGAAGTACTTAATACCAAGTTGAGTTTTTAATGCAGCATGGTAAGAAGGTGTCTCGCTGCCTGTCACAGAGCAAGATAGCAGCAGGTTAAAATGTCTGAAGATGGTCTTGTCTCTAAGTATAAAATTAATTAAGCATCAGTGTGTTTAGACTAACGGAGGCATCTACTGAATGTGACCCTAAGGTTATTGCAAGTGTGTGCTCCCGGAAATGACAAGTGATCTGCTCTTGGGGCCATTCTTTTGCAGTCAGGTGTCCCCTCAGGTTGGGCAGTGGTATCAGGTGCTGTCTGGACATGGCTGATTGGTGGCAGGGCAGTATGAGAGCGCATACCTCAGGGACACTTCCAGAGAAGCCCAGTGCAAGCCATTTTACAGTTCAGTAACTGATGTTTCTCAGTCAGTTTAGGGTGATGTTAATGGAAGCTGCTACTAGAAAAGGCAGTGCTGTTCTTCCCTCCCGTCAGTTCCTGCCACCTCTTTTGTGCCAACACCAGCAGTTCTATGCTTACAAAACCCAACCTGACAAAGAAAAAACATCAACCTATAAATTAATTTTCAGCTAGATTGACTTCCTCAGCCAGCTGATTATGGGGTCTCAGGAACTCAAGTGCTGGCATAAGCAGGGACATGTGGCTGGAGATGAAGGGAAGAACATACACCATACCTTTTTTCTGCAGCAGCCCTTACTGAGATCAGTTTAAACCAAACTGAGCCCCCTTTAGTGTGGAAAGGTGCAGGTGAGGTAATGCAATGGTTTGCTGCTCCATAAAGGTATGGTCCCACTCCTGTTGCCCTGCTCCCACCTGAAGAGTATGTTCCCATCTCTTCCTGATCTAGAAGGAACATGACTTTCTTCTTCCATGGTCAGCACACTCTTAGCTTGTCTAGGTTGTATCATGAAATGTCAAGCATCCTGCTGCTCACATGCCACTATATTCTAAAAGGAAGGTGTGAGAGAAGATGAAGTATTGATAAATTTCACTCTTCTGTGAACAAAGTCTTCTCAGAGGGACTGTATTTTTGTCACTTCTCAGACAAATTTGTGGTGTGTATACGTGGTTTGTGTGTGAAAGTGTTTTTACTGTGATTACCTGATATCAGAATGAGTTCAGTATGCACTTTATCCTTTGACTAGAGTCTCCCAGGATGGCAGGGCAGCACAACACACATGGCAAGAAGCAAGAGATAATTGAATGCTTGCTACTGCAGGTAAAGAAAGCAAGCCTGCAGGGAAGGCTGTAGATTGTGGTGGCACAGGAATTGTTACCGTAGTTTCTGTCCATATCATTAGTTCCCAACTACTTTATCTGGCATTCAGGAGGAAGAGAAAGACAGCATGTTCTGGTAGTCCAGCCAGGCCTTTCTCATAGGGTTTAGTGTCCCTTAAAGAAGAGGTGGTGAGTGAATGGCCCCTTTCCTTTTCAGGTCAGTTTGACTGGTAGCGGGATGTGGCATGGCTTGAAAGAAGGCATGAGCAGAGTAACTGGGACAATTGACTGCATCTGTCTGATTGGCTTGCAAGAATAGGCTGTTTGACTCCTGGGGAGGAAGCCTGGAGACAGTTGCAGTTTGCTTCCAAAAATGCAAAAAATTGCATTGATGTGGGAAAAGAGACTGAAGAGTGGACATAGCACCTGCCAAAGTTCTGTCTTCTATCTTCAGAGTCATATAAGGATAGTATAGGTTTAACATAACAGAATGTACAAATTTCAACCCCCCCTTTTGTGGCAGCACCCTCATCTACCCCAATAGGTCATTTGTGTGTTTAGTAATCTTTTTGATAAGACGGTGAATGCGATTGTCTTATGCAAAAGTGATCACTTTGCTGCTTATCAGAACGAAGTCTGAGCAGCAGGTACGGGGTATCTCGTGTCTTTATTTATTTAGGTTTTTTTAATTCCACATACTGTATGTCTAAAAGTAGTTTTACAAGAGAAATGTTGAGACCCTGGTAACAGCCAGGTGGTAGAGGAGCCTTCGAAAGGCCAGTCCCATGGGAAGTGCAGATATCTAGTTTCAGGTATGGTTAAATTGCAAGCTGCAACCTCTGCAAGAGGTTAAAATGCCCATGACCTACTGACCGTGTGACTTTTATCACTTCCTGCCGGCAGACGGAGAATTGTATGTAAATGGTAGGGTTTAATGGAGGACTTAATTGAACAGGAAGTTTTTCAGTCATTCAGATGATGGCTAAAATGATCCATACACTGTTACTTCTGACATTTCTGCCAGAAGTAATCTCTAGCTTTCTGGCTAGTGCAAGTTGCTTTTAGGGTGAATGTGAAAGATTGCAAGAGTTGGCGTGTGCATGTTTTTCTGAGGTTCAAGAATGAAATGATCTGTAAAATAACTTTTTTTTTATTATTAAAAAAGTCACAAATGCAGAGAGAAGGCTGTTCAAAGTGAAACAAGAATTTTCCTTCAGTTGCACAGCTTTGATCTTTCACCCTCTTGAGCTCCAGCAGTTGGTCAGATTACTGGAAAGGGAGCTGCTGATGTGTTTGGTGTTATCTGGCATATCATGTGCCTTTCAGTCTGAATCTGCAGCAGTTTTGAAGAGAAGCATGAACAAAGAACAGCACTGAATTTATCAGGAACTGGGGTTTTGGGTAGTGCCGGAGGGCGTTGCATGAGTAAGGAAGTGGAAAGCTCTGTCATCTGAACCATGCTGGTTTTGTTTAATGTCTCCTGGTTGGGAACTGGGAAGCAAACAGGTTTTGCAGATGTCCCTCAGATGTCTGAGAGTACTGAAAATGATACTAGAAGAATATTGAAGTCACACAGTGTGTTGTGCTAAAAGTAGCTTTGACTTTGGTGTAATTAAATAGTGGGGAAATGCTCAAGTTTTATGAAAATGGGCAGGTTTTAGCAATCTGTATGTTCTCTTCCGTAAGGGTGGGAAATAATTTTATAGGGCCAAAAAGACTTCTGAAAAAAAATATCTGTGGTGGATAACAAGGACCCTCTTTACACGTAATTCAGTGCGGACAGAGGGATGATGTTGCAGAGCAGGTGAAGTGCAAGGGGAGATCATTTTGTGTCCCGGGCTTCCCCCACCGTGGCTTTACTGAATACCAGAAGACTAGGATTGCTTTGCTCTTCCACCTGCACCAAGTCCAAGCACCAGGACTTTAGCGGTTTTTTGCCGGTAGGTGGAGACTGTGCAAGTGAGCTGTGAATTGCATCCCCTCAGTATGGAAGGTGCTTGTTAGCATGGAGTTTACCTTGTTTAGTTCCAGCACATGGGACAGGGTTTGATGTGAAAAAGTAATTGTCTTTTGTCTCTCCTTGGAGAAAAGTCCATCAGGATGTAGTACTTGCTTAGACATATGCTGGTGATTATTAAAACCAAGCAAATGTGAACAATTTCCTTTCCTTTTTTTTTCTTTTTTCTGCTGCTGTGGTTTTGTATTTTAGTTTTCTGGCATAAGGTGATGCTCTTCTCTGTGCAACATTTTATGTGCATGGCATGAAAACAGCAGGCCTAGCCTAAAGTCACTCCTTGGTGATGTGCTTCCTGTAAAACTTGCTCGTATGGGGTGGTGGGTTTGGCTGAAGCTGAGAAATAGGAGTCTTGGGTCACATTACCAGAAAAGAGGGGGAGCCCCCATTTCTGGATGCAGGAACTCAAGTCTCCGTTTGCTGAGCGGTTCTGTAGGTGTCTGTGCTGAGCTGTACTTGATAAGCAGCTTGTAAGGTACTCCAGTGAAGAGAACCAGGCAGCAGACAGAGGTGAGAAGGGCTGCATAAGAGGAATGGCTCCAGAACATGGTGCAGGAGCAGAAGCAAGTTGTGCATAGGAGGGAGCGTGGGGAGGAGTCAGACTGTTGAAGATGGCCATGCTGCTGAAATAATCATTCATCAAATGGCACTCAGTACTGATCCACATTATGATGGTGGCTCCCACTGTAGTGTAGTCCCATAGAGTGGACTTGTCTTTTCTAGTATCAGAAGCTCTGTCTATGGAACAGTCTCTGCGGCATGCATATCCCAAGGAAGTCTAAGGAAGCAGAGGTATCCAGGCCTCTCCAGAACAGACTGCTGCAGTACATACCCATTTCTTGTCCTTTGTTGTTGAGGATGGTTTTGTATTGCTATGCACATTTGTAGCTTGTGTGAGCGTATCTGGGCTGGCCCAGCTGAATGCTGTTGGCTGTGGTGGCAAGGATGTTGGCAGTAACCAGGACTTTGTGAGGAGCATTTGTAGGGCCTCCCGCAAAGCACCTGCAGTGGTGTTGTTAGAGTCCCATGTGGACTGTTGGATTTGAAGGCTTAGCCTGGGTGGCTTTTTGCAACCTGCAGTGTGGTTTCAGTGTAGACATAGCTGGATTACAATCCATTAGCAGTCAAAAGTTAACATATCTGTGCTCATGTTCTTAGACTAGAAGGAAGCTACTCCAAAATGGGAATTTTTAAGAACTATTGCAGGACAAAGGAAGGGTGGCACCACCTGTTCCCAATATTCAGAAGGATCTCTTCTGCCATCTATTGCCATGTACAGCTCACCACATGCCTCTGTAGAGGAGAAAAAATTCCTGTCCAATCTCAGGTGGGACAACCCTGGAGAAAGTGGATTTCAAAGAGACAGTGTCTTGCTGAAATAGATTGTCCAGATCTTACACTTACAGAGGAATAAGTCTCTGGACCTGGATTTATGGACAGTCTGTAGAACAGTTGATATAGTGTGATCTGATGACAAAGACAGTTAACTGTAGAAAAACAGCTTCTTGGGGTCTCCATTTATCTGCCATATCCTCATTTGGTCACGCTTCCCCTGCCTCTTCTCCCTGGGCAGCAGCTGATAAAAAAACCTCCTGTACTTGCCACAACCATGTACTTGTACATGGGATGGATGGAAGCTTTTGAAGTTTGGTGGTGAATAATGTCCTTAAATCTAGATTAACCTTTCTTTAGCTGCTGGAGTCTGAATCATGGAATCATGTTTGGAAGGGACCTCAGGGATCATCTGGTCCAACCTTACTTGGGAAAGCATGACCTAGACTAGATGACCCAGCACTCTGTCCAGTGTTGGGGAATCCCCTGCTTCCCTGGGGAGATTATTCCAATTGGCTGTTTGTCCTCATTGTGAAAACTTTGCATCTAAGCAGAATCGCCCTGGGAGTAACTTGTGCTCATACCCCCTGTTTTCTCCATGTGACTCCTTGTAAAAAGAGAGTTTCCATCTTCTTTGAGATGCTTGAAGGTAGATAAGTGGATTTGTATTTGTGCTGGAGTTGTGCCTTTGTAATTCGGGGTCCTGTTTTTGTTTGAATGTGACAAGAGTTTGCAACCCTGTGTCCAGGGCTGCAGTGACATACATGGCATGCGATAAGCATGGACTGTTCTTGCATCAGATCCAACTAAAATGTGTTGCAGTACTAGGATGACAGGAGATCCATGTTCCTGGAGAAGGACTCCAAGCTTGACTGATTACACTTTCGCTTTTTTTGTGTGTTGTTTTTTGTTTGTCTTTGCTTCTGTATATCTTGAGGTCAGTGGAGGGGACTCAGGTTCACACTTGGAAATCCTGCTGCTGCATCAGGGTAGCAGCAAAATTCTCTGATCACCATTGATATTTTAGGACAAAAAATTCAGGGCTTTTAGTACCCAGTGTGATTCATCCCCCTTGCGGTTATCTAGACCACTGAAACACCTGAACTGCCTGGGTCCATAGCTGAAATCTGAATGCAGGTTTAGTTTTCTACAGATTCTTCTATACCATCTAGAATGGGCCTCAATCAAGCAGGCAAAGTCTGCGTCCCTGTGTCATCATGGCCACTTGTATATGTGAGGTGGAGTATATATGAAGCTGGAGTTGTCCAGTTCCTCCACAGTTAACATGATGGGGAGTGGTAAACAGTGTCCATCAGCCTTTAAGAAATCTTATTTCACCCAAGGCTGTCACGTACATGATTTTAACAGCCAGATATTTCATTTAGTGGGTGTAGTATCTCTGTTAAACTGCATGAAGTGAGGTGGTTTTGGAGACTGCAAATTCCTGACTGTGCTCACTTCTTGCAGTCAGTGAGCATGGTCAGGAAAAATAGGTGATCCCAAATTAATGATAATTTGAAGAGTTCTTAGCAAACAAGTTTTAGTTGCAAGCTTTACTTTGAACTTTAAGCATTAAGCATATGGATTAGCTCAATTATCATCCATTAAATGTCATTCCCAAACACCTTTCCATTATTAGCACTGGCACACATGATAGTGACAAGGATTTCCCAGTTGTCCTGTGAAGAATGATACCTCCAGCACCAAATTTTGCATGTTCATGTTAGGCCTGCCTAGAAGCGCCTGTCAAATGCTTGGTTTTGTTTGAGGTGAAAATTGCATACTCCATAATCATCTGATCTCCAGCAGACGTCTGGCTATTAAAACCTGAATGACTTTTTTTGTTGTGGTGGAGTTTTCCCTCTTTTTTTCTTTTCTATTCCTTTTAATGAGGACAGAACAGTGTATCACTTTCAGGTACAGTTACCTTAATAAACAAAGCTGCGCACCCAGATGAATCTTTGCATACAGGCATGTTGTGCGCTAGTCCGAGTGTCATGTTGCACAGTGCAATTAAACCATATGTGTAAATTATGTGTTGGCTCTCATGAGAACAAAAGATGGTGCACTTCAAACCTGATCTAAATCAGGGGTAGGGACAAGTAAAACTTGGAGATAACTACTTCACCAAGCCAGCAAAGTGTCATAGCAGGGAAATTAATAACCCAGGTACATGGCAGAGGGGAAATTAGAACAACATTATCACAGAATGTTGAGCACAAAAGCAAATATCAGTGTAGTAGAGCACATGTCCGTGCTAGAGCTTTCCCTGTAATGGGTACTAGCTGCTGATGGATGGGCAGCCATAATGCTCAATTGTGATTTTATGCAGCTCTATGGGATAGTCGGGTTGAAACAGCAATATGGGAAGTCCCACAGAATTTAGCTCAACTATATCTGTGCAGGGTCAAGTGCACCACATATATGGTGCGCTGAATATCTGGTGCCCAGATTGAGAAGCATAATAGTGGAGATGTGGGAATTGCAAAGCCTAAGTGAGCAACAACAAGAAACCTGAACTTTCCCTGTTTAAAGATCAGTTTGCTAGAGATAGCTTCTCAAAAGCCCAACCTTAGGTCAGACTGTAAACAATTCAGTATTTCCCGTCTACTCAGTGTTTAGTGAAAACTATTACCAGCTCATCACCAGTAATTAGTAGTAGCAATTTTAATGTGATTGAATATCTGCAAATACTTACACTGCAGTTCCTCAGGAGAAACAACAAAAGCAAAGTATTTAAATACCAATACTGCTTTTAGAAAGATAGATTCATAGAGTCATAGAATGGTTTGTGTTGGAAGGGACCTTGAAGACCATGTAGTTCCAACCCCCCCTGTGCCATGGGCAGGGACACCTTCCACTAGACCAGGTTGTTCAAGACCCGTCCAACCTGGCTTTGAATGCTTCTTTTGCTTTAGCTTGCACACTGTTCATGAGCAGCTTGGAAAGTGAAAACCATACTGCATTCAAACTGCAGTCAAGCAGCTTCTTAAGCTATGGTTCTGATAGAATTTGGAAATCTAACTCTAGTGGTGATATCATAAATAAAGAAAAAGGACATAAACATCAGACTACAGAAAAGCAGGAAACAACAAAGCCAAAAATGAAGTTCAAAGAATAAGTGAAAGGTTGTAAAACCAAGCAGCAACCAAATATTATACTACATAACAAGCAGGAAGTTTTGTTGTAACGGGCAGATTGCTGGAGATTAGAGAATATTTGAAAAACAGGTCTATTTTGCAAATCTCTTCCCAGTTGAAATGTTTGGGTATGAGGACAGCCTTTCAACCCCAGAATTCACTATAAATAGATTAGTATCAATACATATATCTTACCAATTCAGTTGTGCTTATTCTTTGTTTGTGTTTTCTAGTACTTAAGCTTTGCTTTCTTTTAGGAGTTATGGAGTAATAAACCGAAAATAGTCAGATTTTTGTACTGATGTACAACTAAATCTTGCATGCTGATAATTTAATACTTGGTTTGTAGCTAGTGCAGTACACGCCATTAGAGTATTAACATCTACTAAATTTAACACAGACTATTACTAGCCCAAGCTTTGCTTTGCAAGCAGAAAACCACCTTTGTATAGTAGGAGTTTTCTTCCTAAACATGTCCTTTTCTGCAAGCTAAAGGAGTAGTGCTAGGATATTCTGTTTTAAAAGATGTTTCTGAAGTATTTTCACTGTAGTGTTTTGGTTATGAAGAATGCAATTTGCTTAATATATTCAACTAAAAATAAATTCCAGTCTAAAAAAGCTTCAGAAAGTGTATTTTGCATTGGAGAGAATTGTTTTGTAGTCTGTCCTATACATTTGAGGTATTTTTTGTTGCGGAGTTTTAGTCTCTGGCCTGTAATTTGTTGTCTCAGACCTAAACAGTTCAGTAGAAGAGACGCATTCCAAAACAGTGGACGTGAGGTTTCCTCAGGCTCAGGCTTTTTTGAACTTCATGTCGTAGGTAGGTGTTTAAAGTCTTTCAAAAGCAGTAGAAGGAAAATAACATTCTGTTGGGAGACGGTGAATTACTGTTTAGTTTAAATAGTCTGGATGTTTCTGGCTGCGTGTTGAGTGTTTACACGATGTTTAGATGTGGTATTATTTTGAGTTCTTCCATCATCCTTTTCCATCATCCTTTTCCTTCCTGCAAAGTTTGCGTATTTGCAGGTCTTACATAATGCATACCCTTTTGGTGAAGACAGAGTGACCAATTTATTTTGAGGACACAAAAGGGATTTTTGTTGTTCTTTTTGGCACCTGTGCCAATCTGTCTTCTGTTGCCAAATGCGTGCTAAGTAGGTCATTCCAGCAGAAACTGTTGCATTAACAAGCAAAGAATGAAGCCGCACTGGTGGTATTATGTGTCTATAGAATCGTTTAGGTTGGAAAAGTGACCTGTAAAATCGTTGAGTCCAACCGTTAACCTGTCTCTGCCAAGTCCACCACTGAGCCATGTTCCTAAGTGCCGCATTGACGTGTCTTTTAAATACCTCCAGAGATGTTGATTTGACCACTTCCCTGGGCAGCCTTTTCCATGCTTGACAAACAACCCTTTTGGTAAAGAGATATTTGCTAATATTCAATCTAAATCTCCCCTGGCACAGCTTGATGACATTTCCTCTTCTCTGTACCACTTGTTACCTGGGAGAAGAGACTGACCCTTGCCTCACTACAGCCTCCTTTCAGGTAGTTGTAGAGAGCATAAGGTCCCCCCTGAGCCTTCTCTTCTCCAGACTAAACACCCCGGTTCCCTCAGCTCCTCCTCGTAAGACTTGTGTTCTACACTCTGCAAGCTTTGTGGCCTTTCTTTGGACCTGCTCCTGCAGCTCAGTGTCTTTATTGTAGTGAGGGGCCCAGAACTGAATAGAGGATTTGAGGTGCTCTTCCCTAAGCCTGTAGTGTTGCATGGGCCTGTCATGACCAAAGTGCAGGGCCTGGCAGTGAGCCTTGTTGGACCGCATACAACTTGGCCTCAGCCTATTGATCCAGCCTGTCAGATCCCTCTGTGGAACCTTCCTACCCTCAGTTAGATAAACACTCCTGCCCAGCTTGGTGTGCTGTCTGCAGACTTACTGAGAGTGCACTCAGTCATTGATGAAGATATTAAACAGAACTGTCTCCAATACTGAGCCTTGGGGAACACCACGTGAACAGTTGCCAGCTGGATTTGACTCCATTCTCCACCAATCTTTGGACCTGGCCATCCAACCAATTTTTTACCCAGTGAAGAGTACACCCATCCAAGCTGTGAGCAGCCAGTTTCTCCAGGAGAATGCTGTGGGAAATGGTGTCAAAGGCGTTACTAAAGTCTAGGTATACAACATCACTCACACAAAATGTGTTTCTGAGCATTGATCACTTGCTTACTTATTCTGCCTTGCTCACAAAGGGTGCGTGAGTACAGCAGCCTGCTATGGTTCGTCTGATGTAACTGTAGTGGAGGGAGCGTACCTCCTTTTTTGGCACCAGCTTCACACTTATATTGGATTAAGTGTAATGTGAAACCTACCCGAAATAATTGGTTTTATGCTTCTAGCGGTTTTCATGGGGACATACAAGGTTATTAAGATGCATACGCTCCTTTACAAGGGAACAGTTTTAAGTTGTTGCCCGTGTTTCGAAAGGTATGTGTTTTTCCTTTGCTGGCCCCCTTTTGAAACTGGTCATCTTTACACGGATCTGAAGCAAAGGCTGCTTAAAAGTTTGGCTTTTTAATCCTAACCTTGATGCCTCATCCCAATATATTGTAGCTGCAGAACAGCCTGGTTTTTTTTTTTCATAGCTCACTCTGTACACCCTTAGGCATTGAAGTAGAAGCCTGTGGAGCACATGTCTGTCCATGCAGAAGGCAGTAGTTTTTTTTTGCAGAAACTAAAGGAATCTGCAGTCACAAAAGAATGCCTTAATTTACTAGTGCTCATAAATTGAATGGGTGATATGTATGCCCTGTAACTGCTGAGGTTTTTAATAAAAAAATGGTGTTTCATAAGGAGCAGGCCTGTTTTGGTGCCACTGAGCTCAAACCAAAGGAAGTACAGAAAACATCCACAGAAGTGTGAGAGAAGCATCTCAAACACATCTGAACATACAGCATCAAGTCTCCACAGCCTCCCTGGGGAAGCTGCAGAAGTTTGTGGTTGTAGCCTGGAGTTGGCTGGAGGGAAGAGTTTTCACTGTCCTTGCTGAAATGAAGGGCCCCCACTCCACAGGGGGTAGTGAAGAGCTGGTGGTGCAGCCAGGCCATGCCAGGCTGTGTGCCCTGTAGGAAGTGGGGAAGCAAAGTGAGCAGGGAAGGCTGGCTAGAGGAGAGTGTATTTTCAAAGACAGACTGAACCGAAAGCTCTTTGAACTCACTAATGCATTCAGGCCATTTCCTAATCCTCTTTCAGTGCTCTAGGGACCAGTAATAAGGATGGTGCAAGCAGCTCTGGCAAATCCTTGCTGCGAAGGGTTAATTTTGAACCAAGAAACAGGCTTAACCTTTACTTTTTTTTTCTGGGGGGGTGGGGTGGGGTGGGTTTGGAGGGATGTGTGGTTGTGGAGTCCTTCCCTATTCTCGTCTTTGATCACATGAGATCACAGCATGTAGTTTCAGAGATGCGGAGAGTGGATGGTGTATGGTTTTAACAGTCCAACTGAGGAAGCACACGGATAGGGAAAAATGGCTGTGTAGATGAGAGTAGCAGGCAGGGTTGCTTGCTAACCTTTGGGTTTTGCCAAGAGATGGTATAATTTGTGCAGAATGGAAGCCAACACAAAGCATTTTTCTCTGGCCGCATGTGTGGTTTTGGTGATAGAAATGTAGATGGTTGAAATTAAAATCCCATTCATCCTGTGCAGGAGTCCTCAGTCTGCTTGAAGGAATAGGGATTTGCAAAGCAATCTTGAGTGATTTTGGGGATATGCAGGCAGAGCTGTACAAGTCCTTCATTCTGGAAAGTTAATAGTTCATAGATAATGGAGAAATACGTGTCCAACAGTCTTAGTTCCAATTTAAAAATTGCAAGCACAGTGATAAAAATAAACACCACGTTGTATTTGCCATTAAGGAGGTGCAAATAAGCAGTAAGAATGGCTGGTGGGTTTTGTTGTTTGGGGAGGTGGGTGTTGAGTAGCAAGGACATGGACAATTTTATGCAGAGTTTAGGGAGAAAATTGCTGAATGTTACTTTTGTTCTCTGTTGTCATTAGGGGACATTTGTATACTTAAACCAACACTGCTGGGATTTTCATTTTTTTCCCATTTTAGCCACAAAAAGGCAGAATTTTAAAACATAGCAACAAACCTCTTACCCAACTATTTAAGTTTAGTATCCGTGAAAAAGAAGAGGTTTCTCAATTGTGTATTTCATCCACTCTGAAGGATAACTGTGCTTTCCTTGAGTCACAACAGCCAAGCTTGCCATGGAGTGACAAGACCTGGTTTTTCCTTTAGTGTTATTTGGTACATGTTTCAGTTTGACATTATGTAAATAGTCTGCTATTAGGGAAGAAAATGACATAAAATTGCATCCTTTCTCAATGAGGTTTTAAGTTCTTTCAGTTGCTTCTCTGCCTTTTGAAGCTGTAATAAGGATCATAATTAGAATCCCAGTTGCTTAAGTGAGAAATTAGCATGTTCTTAAATGCTGAGCCAAGCCAGGTTCCCGGCGAGACCCCCTCCGGGTATCTGTCCTGCCCTAAAGCGCTTTCCCTAATACCAATTTGCGTTCTAGACATATTAAAGAAAATCATATTCATTGCCACCTAGCAGTTAATCAGAGCCTTCAGATAGGCTTGAAATGATTTGCTGCCTGACTGCCAAAACCACCTGCATCTGTTCACTCTCTACAGCCGTACCCAGGCATGCTCTAAAACTTATCAGTCTATCAGTCAGTACCAGGACTGAGACAAATTCACTCCATGCATGTTCTTCATTCTTACAGATTTACCACAAATGTTACTTAACCCCACTCTGGCCCTCCTTGCTTACAGTCTTCTAGGCTGTGCCCAAGGGAACAAAAATGTAATGGCTTTTACCTGCTGTTTTCCCTGTCAAAGATCTTTTATCTTTCTCTAAAGGCTTCAGTTTGTTTTTGTAGAACTAGGCACTAACATACATACCTTATCTATTAATATATATCTTAGAATGTAAATAAGATTCTAGCAGATTGGAATAAATTAAATCCTTAATGGGGCTAAAATAAACCTAATTTGTAAATTAATTAAAAACAAGAAGCAAAGAACACTAACACTTAAAAAATAGTAGACATTTTCATGGTGCAAAATACAGATTTAATTTCCAAGTAAGTGAATGGTAAACTGTAACTGTATGATACACAAGAAGATACTTGGAACATATGAAATAGTAGTCACAGATTTTATAGTCAAGATGTTTTCTTTCTGGTTTTCCAAATTGTCACATAAGATACCAAAGGGTGAAGCAAATAAAATACTGTCTTTGCAGTTGACCTGGGTACGAATATAATCTTGGTGGGAGATAGATTCAAATCCCTCTCTGTTCCCCATCCGTTCCCCCTTTTAAATTTTATTTTAATTTTGAATTGTGATTTTTTTTTTAAATGTTTTGATGTCTCTCCTGCAATTTTTGCCTAATGTGCTTCTGATATGCTTCTTGTTTCCACAGGCCAAGGCTGCAAGCACAAAGGAAGTTTGCTCAGTCCCAGCCAAACAGTCCCAGCACAACTCCAATAAAGATAGTGGAGCCATTGTTACCCCCTCCTGCTACTCAGATTTCTGACCTCTCCAAAAGGAAGCCCAAGACAGAAGATTTTCTCACTTTCCTCTGTCTTCGAGGTATGAGTCTTGTAGAAAGAAGCCTAGTGGGACACTCATTCAAAGCACGAGCCATAGCACCACATGCCAAGCAGCAGCTAGACAAATGTGCTGTACTACACTTTAATATATTGTGTGCATTTCAACTCTCAGCAATTTGACCATACCTGCAGCAGGAGCGTTCCAAGTTCATGGTTGTAAAGATCATAAAATGAGGCTGGTAATAGTGCAAAGGGAAATTTATGCTTAGCACTGTTATTCTGAATGGTTTTTGTCTAGCTCTCTCAAGTCCTCCACATCCTCCTTTGTTTTGCCTGACTATAAACTGTGCTTAACTTGCCTGAGTACTTGTTCCTGCAAAAGGAGAAATCTGGTTGGAAATTCCCCTTCTCTACCTACTCACTGTCCTTTATTGTTCAGTCTGAGTAAGGCTTTTCATCTGGCAGTGGGTGGAGGGGCTGCCACTGTTCTTAGCTGCCCTGGGAGCTGGATTGCTCCCATGGTGATAATTAAAACAGGTGAGCTCCTTCACTCTGCAGTGCAGATGGGGCATCTGAAGTTGTACAGCAAGAAACCTGAATTGTCTTGCAGTAGCAGGTGCCTGAGCCTGGCTGGAGCTGTATAGTGTGTGTCTGTGGTCACTGGAGCGTGTCTGTGAGCCTGCATGTCAGACTGGGGGATCTTAGTGTGAGGTGCAGCTGACTGTCCAGATTAAGCTAAAGAAGAAGACCTTACATGAGTGGTCTTTTTTCTTGGGACTTTCCATGGCCCTGTGTCCCAAGTCATGTACTGAAGATCGCATCTTTCAGTTTAATCTCCCAGTTGTCGTAATAGCTCTCGTGGTATGTTTCCCTTTTGGTGGGTGCCCCCCATAGCCCTCTTTGCTAGTCACCGCTTCATCCTTGATGTGCTGAAACAATACCTTTTGTGGTTATTTTGTCCCATTACTTGCTGAAAGGGTGTACATTTGTTACCAAGGTTTGTCTGCAGAAGTCTTACCTAGTGCATTGAGTCTTTCAAAGCTTGTGTTTGAGTTCCCTTTTCTAGTTCTGTGATCTCTGTTGCATCTCTGAGCAACACTGGTCAACACCACCCGTAGCTTCCTGTTGAGGCTTTCTCACCATAATGCAGCATGGTTTGATTTATTTTTGCTTCTTTTCTGTGAGATTTTAGGCTGTGGTAGCTCTAGACTGGTTTATAATTTATCTGTCTTGACTCTGGTCCAATATGGAACCTCCATCCTGTTGGGACTTCTGGTAAGGCGGATGGGTGGAGGGAGGGAGGGGGGTGGTTTGCTAGCTTTTGTGTTTGTTTAAAGGATCGTGAGGAGCAGAATCTCTAATGGAGTTTAAGTTGTATCACAGTCCTCTGAAATTTAATCTGTGGAAATGTATTTCTAATTTAGTCTGCTGTGAGGTTGATCAGTCTGTTGGCAGCATGTCATTGCTGTGATCTGGGCCAACTGCCACAGTTGTTGGTGGGAAAATTCAGATGGTGGGGGTGTGTGTGTATGTGTGTGAGCACACATGGCTGCATTCACACGCTTGTTTCCTCTGCTTGCTAACTAAGCATGTGTTATTTATAGCTTTGAAGGCACTTGCACTTGAAGAAAAGCAACCTGTGTGGGGATGTGACTTGTCCCCATTTTTATTTCCTACTGTCTCTTGGCATTCTGCTCTAACAATGCAAATGGGAAGCATGGGTACTTTTGTCCTCTTCCAGTACTTCATTCAGAAGGTTGTGGTTTGTTTGGGTTTTTTTTAATATATTTCTTTTTTTTTTCTTTTATTTTTTTAATTTTAATCAGTGACTGTTTAGCTCTTGCACCTGTAATTTTCTTCTTTGTTGTTCATCTGTAGAATAATTGATGTTTTGTACCGTCAATTAAGAACTTGCTATTCATCCCTAATTTCTTCAGTATGCAGGAGTGCTCGTATATTTCAGACAACACGTGCATTCAGACGGCAAGATTCCAATTACAATTATAGTAAAAACCATGAGAAGAATATCTGCTCTGAGTGCCACACATGGCATGTTCTTGGTCTGCTTAAACAGGCTGAAGAAAAGCAGAAAGGGGAAGCTGTCAGTTCTCTGTTTCAGCTCCTTCACAAGGTTATTGCTCCATCACCCCTTTATAAAGCCTGAAAAGAACCAGTAAAATCAGGATTGGGTATCTGCTATATGGATTCATTTCTGTGGAGGTGCAGAAAGAGTGTCTGTAGCTTGGAGGGAGAAGGAGTGGGGCTATTGAGATCAATATTAGCATGGTTCTGCCTGTAGTGTCTGGATGGCTTTGTCCTTCAGGAGGTCCTGGCTACCTGAGATTATGGCTGTTTGGTCCCTTGGGAGGTTTAGCCTCAGGTGGTTGTGTCTTTTGATGTGCCCACTGGGAAAAGGAGGTGGAAGCTGGTTCTTAATACACTTACAGGGAGTTCCTGTAACAGCCCGCTGGTACAGCCAGCTCCAGAAAGGTCCCGCAAGTGGCCTTCCAGGGCACCAGCAGGCTCAGTTTGAGGTTGCTCTTCTGGTAGTACCCAGTGAGCTTGGAGAGGGAAGAACCAGCCACTTACTTAAACCCTGCATACAGAAGACTTGTGTGATTTTTTTGTTCTTTTTGGAAGAGGTTTGTTTTGGTTTTGAACCTCCGTGCTATTATTTATTGAAATGCTAAGAGATTCAAAATTGCTTGCATGGTGGGACATGTGGTTGTTCTGACGTCTGTCCAGATGTCTGTCCAGATGTGGCTGTTTGCACTTCTATGGTGAAATGTGACATACAATTATATGGAAATAAGAGCACATTCACAGGGTGTAAGTTCAGCACTTTGAAAATTGTTCTAGTAGTAAGTGCAGTGGCAATAAGATCCAAGAGAATAAATCCCTATGTTTGTGGGGTTTTGTTTTGTTTTGGTTTATATTTTTTAAAGTTTGGATTCTCTTAGGTCTTAGTCCTTCAGAACATTCTGATGAAATAGTCCCTGCATTCATGAGGAAAGCTGCTCTTCAGCAAGGGAGTCTCCTCCAGGACTGGTGGGAAAACAGTTTTGCAATCATGTTTCTCTGTCCTTGTTCCACACCCAGCAACAGTGTGAAAGGCACGGTTTAAATTTGTCCTTCAGATTCTTTTCTGGTTTTAAATAGAGAAATTTAAAATCCCAGCACCACTACAAGTTCAGGCTTAGGTACTCAGGGGGCGGGGGTATTTTAAGCAGCAGCAGCTGAATTCTGTGAGTGATGGAGCAGTACTGTCGTGACAATGTGGAAGAAAGGCCCTTGACGTGCCTAAGGTTCCATACTTAGGAAAAGAAGTCCTGTTTAGATGGCCTTCTGCTAAATGCCAGAAAATCTAATGATTCAAATCACTTGAATTCTTTATTTTTAGCATCCTGTTATTTCAAAGGGAGATAATTTAACCAAGATGACCTGCTTGGTTTCATTATGCAGACTACTAGGGACTTTAGACATATTTTTAATTAGTTTGTTTTTGAACTCTTTGATTTGATAATACAATGTACTAATTACTTCTTAAAAGGTAAGCAGAGCAGAATGAAAAAGCTGTAATGGCTGATGAAAATCTGAGAACCCTGGAGTACCTCTAACTGACTACACTTGGCAAGGGCTCCCCGGCTTTCTATTATTTTTAAATTATTTTCCTTTATTTATTTATTTATTTATGTATTTATTTTAATTACTAGTATATTGTGACCCAGAATTTCGAAGACAAGGAAGGGAGTAGGGCAGGTATCTCTGAAGTGTTTGTGTGCAGAATTCTTATCTTTAAATAGGTTCTTTGAAGGAGCCTGGATGTCCTTTGCCGGAGCATAATTAGTATCTTTCAGCAGCATGTTTAGACATAAGTGTGTCATCTTCATGCAGTTGTACAGCAGCTTTCACTTTTGCTGTATTTTCTGCCTCTGATCAAATTTTTTGGTAACAGCTTACATTACAGAGCATTAAGTTAACTTTACTCACTGTAATTATTTACAGGTTAAAAAAATTGCAGGGAGAATAATACAGGGCTAAAGGGCGAAGGAGAAACAACTCCCCAGTAAGCAATAGATCTTTGGCAAAAGGTGATAACAGGAAAGCTATGATTAGGAGCCTACATTTTAAGGTGTTTTCCCATGATCAATTTTCTTATTAAGCTGTGCCTGTGGGAGATGCATGCTAGAGAATTTCAGGGATTCCTAAATAAAGGTGGTTTAATCGAGATCTCACAAACTGAGTTTTCAGGCTCTTCTAACAACTGTGCTGTAAAACGTGTGAATGTTCATTGTCTTTGAGTACTGCAAGGACTTAATTGTGGTTTGATGGTTTATCAGAATTGAGCAAAACCAAAATAGAAAATCTCACTATAGGATGTTTTTCTGAATTTGAGTAGCTTCTAAATCTCAGTGCCCCAGTAATCTTGCAGCTTGCTCTTTAACAGGTTTTTGATTTACTTTTTTTTTAAACACCTTGTTTGGGTGGTAAGCTTGGGGGCTTTTGAACCCAGGCTTCTCTCTTGAGTCTTAGTAGGAGAGGTTGCCTGTACCATTAGACACTTGCAGAGGTTTTCCATTACAGCGGGAGAGCCCCCCAAAATAAAAAAGTTGGGAGCTCTTAATTTTAGGCATGGTACAAAACAACTTAATTTGCCTAGCTTTTGACAAGGCAGAAGATATGTTTATCTGGTAGTTCAGTATCAATAAGTACACTGGACTTGGAGAGCCAGTGACTGCATCAGTCACATCTTTGAAGCAGCAGCCTTCCAAGGGAGCACATTTCCACTGTGGAAACATGCTCACCAGATCAGAGTAAGCACATTAGGTAACACAGCAACTTGATTAGGCTGGAAGCAAAGCAGTGAAATGCTGACACTGTTCAAAAATGTGAGCTGCTGTGCAGCCTAGGTTAGTTTTTAGAAATCTAAAATAGTATTAAAACATGCAGATGTACAATCATTTGTTTAAAATACTGGAAGAAGACTTTTTATCAGTTCTGTTGTTGATCATTTGGTATTTGAGACTTGGTATTTGACGTTTTAGGGTGGATTAAAAACACAAGAATAAATTCTGAGGGTATTTAGTCATAATTGCTCAAACATTTAATAAAAATAAGTTTGCATTTCATAACTGTAGTCTCACAATTTCAAAGTTCTTTAAAGTTAGGAGTAACACTGGTGTGTCAAATAAGAGGTATTTCTCATATGTCCAACTGCTCAGTCCACCTGTGGAATATGCTGCTTTGGGCTGGTAACTAACTTTCGTGGTGGTTTAGAACAAGAGTAATATAATCAGTGTTGGCGGGGAGAAGTGAATATGCGGGCTCACAGTGAACAGAACAGCACGTGTATGAAGTATGCAGAGAGAGCCTGGCAATCACTACCATAGTATTATTCCTTCCCAGGGGATTGAAGTGCTTCTTGAGGGCTGTCCCTCCAGGCATGCAGTGAAGCATGTGTCTTCCCATTAGTGTGTGCCTATTGGGAGATTTAAGAGGTGGAGAGAGCTGCTGAGTGCAAGACAGAGTAGCCTGCATGTAGTACTACAGCTGAATCAAAGTACTTTCTCCTTGCTCTTCCCGTTTTGGGGCCCCTTGCTTCTGTCTGTTAATGATTCCAGTATCTAACCCTGCAAAAAGCCATGGGATGAAATTAACTCATTGAAACAGGAGGCCTGCAGTTCAGCCTTTATACTTGCCACAGACTCACTCAGAGTCCCTCAGTGAGCTGCTTAGTTTTTCTGTAAAATGAGGATAAACATTTAACTCTGTATATAGGTATTGGCATAGTTGGATATTGATCATGGATAAGCTACTGGCATAAAATCATGAGTGCTGCGATAGCAGCAGCAGCACTTCAGAATATTGCTGCCCACAGTTTTTGGTGCCCAGGTGGGCCGTGTAAAGGCAATGGGCAAAGGCCATTCCTGTCCTTCCTCACAGCCAGAAACATTTGGGCCTCCTTTTGTAAACCTGTGAACCTTCCATAGGTTCAGTGCTCCCTGAAAGGCATATTTTGTGCCACAGATAGGCCTCAGGATCTCTTGGGTATAAAACAGCCTGGTAGCCTTTTGGAATGGCAGTGCAGTGGTTTCAAACTTGCGGGGAACATAAAGTTGGGGGTTGAAGTGTATGTGGGCAGGGTTGGTTTTGAGGTTCACTGCCAAATCTAGCCAGGGTAGTGAAGGTATAATGCTTTCAGACTGCCAGATATGAATTCTATATGTGAGAAGCACTTTGTTTTTCATTTTCAGTGGACTCTGGTGTGTGTTTCATGAACTTTGGAAAGTGGACCTCTTTTTCCTGGGGACTCACATATTTCCCCATCTTTACTCCATTTCCCTGGAAAAGGAAAAATTTCCTTTCCTTTTTGGTTTTAGCTCTACTGCTTTGAAGAAAGGACCATGAAGAAAATGGGGTTTATGCCGCTACACTAGCTGATAAGTTATCCATAACACTAAGCATCTTGTGATTTGTACAATGGCAGAGGAAGGGAGAGTTGGGGAATTGGTGTGTTTCTGAGCTCTGTTTCATTTTTGTATTTGGGATGGCCTTTTCCTCCCTCTTGGTCAGGCACTGGGGAGCTCCCTCTACAACCTTACTTGCAGGTGGAGTCAGACAAGTGAGATACAGTTACTCTTTCCTGTATAGTTTATGCAGTTCATTCTCATCCAGCCTTGCTCCGTAAAACGACCATAAAGTGTGGGCATAAATTGCGTTTATATGCACTTCAGGGACTTGTTGCTGTCCTGCCAAAGCATAATGAGTAGGACATATAATAAATGAGAAGCAGGCCCTAAATTATAAATACTGAGATGCCAGTATGTTGGGAGCATTTGGGGAAGCAAGGTTATTCCACCTGCATACAGCCCCAAAATGGGGTCGTGTGTCAGAGAAGCTGCCAAACCTCTGGATGCAGCTCATTGTAGGTCTTGGCATGCCGCATGTTTATTAGGGCAGGCTTAAGTCCCACATACCTTGACCTGCCTTGTGCTTAAATCATTCTGATGTCTTAAATTGTTTTAAGATTTTTCCAAAGCACATCTGGGTTATGTTTAATTGTTAGGAGGAAAAAAAAAAAAAAAAAAAAAACAGAGAGAAACTAGAGGGGAAGTTGGTGTAAATAATTTATGGAGAAGAATCCTCCAATTTTGTAGAAACCACAGCCCAAATTACAGAGAAGGCTCTTGGATTGAGATGATTTTTGTTGTGGTTGTAACATACCAGGGTTTGAATCCTGTCCAGATGAAAACATTTGGTTTGTACTTCAGTAAATATTGCAGAAACGCTGCCAGCTAATTCTGAAGAGTAATGAAATAGTGCTCTTGGCAAAGCGCATGCACTTTCCGTACTTCTGATTCCACTCTTCAGAGGTTTTTAAATATGTTTAGCTAGGCCAAGACAAAAGTTAATGTAATGTAATGAGAAACAAAACATACTGTAATTTAGAAGGGAAAACTACACATTTGTCAAATAAAATTTAATAACCTCATTAATCAAATAAAATAGCCGAAAAAGAGTATAGCTTATTCTATTAATCAGGCACTTGCTGTTGAGGTCAACAGATCTGTGTGTACAGGTTGTGTCAGTGTCGATTCTCCCTTCTGTTAGTAGGAAGCCTGGATTTTGCATGCAAAGGGTAGGATCTTTCTGAGAAGACTGCAAAAAGCAGCACCGTGGCTTAAAAAAATATACTTTATGTTGTACTTATTGTTGTATAAGCATCAAATTATTATACAGAGGACATAAAATACATTTGTCATCCTTTCATATGCATTAGGCAACACTTGTGTGTAGTTGTGGTAATTGTTTTTCCTATATAGTTAGGTTTTCTTTTGTGTTGCTCTCACAATAGGAGAGAAGACAAAAATACTCGAGAGAATTTCAATAATGAAACTGCAGATACTGACGGAAACAGTTGCCAAATGTACTTCAAACCTTATTTTTAAAAGAGCTGAGTATCCTCCCATCTTGTAATATTTCATAGCTTATTGTAACCATGATGAATGAATTAAAAAAAGACAACTACATTAATGATTTTCACAAAAATTGCCGTGCACAGTGTGTCTGACCCCAGAAGCAGTAACTCCTGCTCTGCCACTGGTGAGGAGAGGGTACGTGGGGTTCTGTTAGTTGCCTGAGCTTTCTGTCTGGCTTTCGGTCCTTTAGGCAGCCATGGCAATTTGTTAGACTTTGAAAATCGCATGATGAGGGCCAGTTTTGGGAATTTGGCCTTTCCACAGTGATTTGGAGGAGGTGGAGGGGGCTGGGAAGCTCCCTTTGGGTTGTTGCCTGGTCTTGGCCATACCTTTTTTGCTCTTGACTGTGAGTTAACAGTGAGTTTTAAGCAGGAAAAAGGTGAAAAAGGTGAAAGCACATGTTCAGGGCAGCAGGTCAACAGCACTATCAGACACATACTGCTGTTAAAGCTGATCAGTACAAGGCATCCTTCTTGCTTTATGGAGTTTCTTACCATTTAATGTCAGTAATTCCTTCAGTGTATTCCTTCTCCTATTGCTCCTGCAGCCTGTGTCCATCTGCTAACTTACCTCTTGCCACTCACCTCTTTTTCCAGCCCCAGCTTCTTTTTCTGCCCTGCTGCTCCTGCATGCCCTTTCTTTCAGCTTACTACTTCTGCTATAGCTTCTCCTTCCTTCCCATCATGTTGCGAATGCCTTATCCAGTTCTCTGGTGATGGCACACGCTTTTCTCCAAATACTGATGCAAAACAAAGCAGCTGTCTTGAGCTGGGAAGGAAGGGCATTTAGGAAGTGTATGCCTAGACATCGTCAGGACAGAATGTAAAATGTGCAGCTTCTACATGAGATTGGATACATACTTTGTTTCATGTTTTGTTTAATAACATGAAGTGATATACTAAGCCACACATTCAATAAGAAAAAGTGTGCATAAAAATTTTCCAAGTCTTTACTTGAGACCTTGTAACATTACATTACAGCTACAGCATTTATTAATGGACTTTAATTTCCTTAGTCTGGGTTTTTAATCTGAATCAGTTCCCTGATCCGATTCACCACATGGCCCCACAAAAAAATTATACTGCCACAGTCGAGGTGGTGGCACAGAAGTAAGAACAAAAGGCCAGATGGAGGTAGATGCTCTGTAAACCATTTTGGATGCCAAGAAAAATGTGCACACAGCCATAGACAGCCTAGATGGTTCCTTGTATGAAAATGTCTTTAAGTGGTGGGAAGTCAAATTTATTTTCTGGATTACCATCAGATTTGCTGAGTGAGCAGATTTTTCAGACACCTGCTGATGGGGCGCATGGCAGGGTGGGCTTCTGAATGTGGAGGGCTGCTTGCATGCTTTGCCCAGGTGCTTGAGACTGCTCCCTTCCTTCATCCGCTGCAGTGCCCATGGCAGCAGCTGCCTGCACAACTTGGGGGCTCCTGGCACAAAAGGAGACTTGTAAAATTCAATCCAGCCCCAAACTCTCATAACTCTTCTCACAGATTTTTCTGCTGTTTTCTTGAGGATGGAAAGTGAGGAAGGGGGGGAATTGCATACCTAGAGTGCTGAGACTTTGTATGCACCTCCTCCCAGACACTGATGTTGCCCTCTATCTGAAGCACTACAGTTCTTCTCTTTTGCTGTTGGTTACCAATTAAATTCTAATGTTGCTCTTGTTGCGAGAGGAAGAGGTGGGATGATTGCTCATCTTACTCTTGTTGTCTGGCTGGTGAAATATGTGCAAGAATGAACTGGAATAGTTGCCCCATGGGTTTCTGTTGCTCAGTGTGTCCAGGCAAAGACAAAAATGTGCAGAATAGTGTGTTGTACATTAAAAAAAAAATAAGCAAGCATCTACAACTGTGCTGTCTAAATGTGTGTGTATGTATGCATCTGGTGAACCTGCAGTTTTGCTTATTCTCATAACATTTTGGAGGGGTTTTATCATGTTGCTATAATCTGTCATTTCCATGATAAGTATCTGTTATACATGTGTCGTGGTTTAACCCTAACCAGCAACAAAGCACCACACAGCTGTTCACTCACCCCCCCCCAGTGGGATGAGGGAGAGAACTGGAAGAATAAAGTGTGAAAACTCATGGGTTGAGATAAAGACATTTTAATAGGTAAAGCAGAAGCTGCGTGCAGAAGCTGCATGTGCAAGCAGAGCAAACCAAAGAATTCATTCACCACTTCCCACTGGCTGGCAGGTGTTTAGCCGTCTCCAGGAAAGCAGGTCTCCATCATACCTAATGGTTACTTGGGAAGGCAAACACCATCACTCCAAATGTTCTTGCATCCTCCCTTTTCCACCAGTTTCATATGCTGAGTGTGACACTGTATGGTATGGAATATCCCTTGGGACAGTTGGAGTCAGCTGTGCCTCTGTGTCCCCTCCTGACTTATTACACATCCCCAGGAAGGGTGATATATTTTGTTAGACCAAGTGATACAGCTGGAAAAACCAAAGCAGCTCTTGAGCACACATTCTTCTCCATATCTCCAATAGTCTTAGTCATTTGTGTCTATAGTAACACCGCTTAGTATTGTTTATATGAATCAACAGCTTTGAGTAACAAATGGGATCCACTGTAAGGTGGGACAGAAATCTTTAATAAACGGGGTGTTCACCCAGCTTCTACTCATAATGATGCGTCTCCACTTGTACAAACTTTATTAGCTCTTCAGTCATGAGAAGTCTCAGTTTTATTCCCTTAAGAAGAGTTGTGGGGGATTCTCTTAGTTTTTTGCTGGGTGTAAACCACCACTGCATGTCAATTGCTCACACTTAATGCATGTTAGGGGTTGCCTAATCAACGTAATTGTAATTTTTTTAGCTTGAATGAAATCACAGTGTACTTTCAGCCTTGTCTTTCCTTTAGTTTGCTTCTAAAGGGAATTTGTGGTGTCACAAGCTTGAGCAGCCTGTTTCAATATTTTAAAAGCTTTCTCAGCCTTTTGGACATGTTTAGCTACATAGAGTTAAAGTGGTTTTAACCAGTTCAGCCCATAGGTATGAAAAAATTCTCAAATGTGAGGCTATTCCAGAACTGAAAGAAAGCAAGAAAATGCAAAGCTTTTAGATTTCTTTCAGTGTCTTCCATCCATAACAATGCTTAAATAGAACAAAAATGTGCGAGTCCAGCTTTTTTTCCCTTTCTTTCTGTTTTGCAAGTCAACTTTAATAAATATGTAGGGAAAGCTGGGGGAGGGGAGGAGAGGAGAAGGCAACCCAGACTGAATGCCGGCTTTTCTCCAAGGTCTCATATTGCAGAGCACTTCGATCAGTAAAGTGAGGGCTAGCAGGGCTCTCGTGTTATTGGACATTGCTAGTCTAATTTCTCTGGAAATGTACTTCCCAAGCAGTCCCAGCTGTCCCAGGAATGTAGTTTAACCACTGTTGTTCATAATTCTCAGTTGGAAAGAATTAAAAAATGTCATTCTGACTCAAGATTTATGCACTGAGATTGCCACGGTTGAATACCAGGAGTTAGGTGAAGTTTGTATCTGCTTGGGCTAGACCCTCCCTCCTTTCTAAGCAGAATGACACAGTTCTTTATTCTGTTCTTTTTTTCTTTAAAAAAAAAGGGGGGGGATTACTATTGTAATAACATTTGCCTCACAGATGATTTTTTTTTTTTGCTGGTTGCTGTTGAAAGCAGCTGACAATAAAGCTTAGGGATGTGGAGCTCTGGGGAAGATGAAGCTTAGAGAATAGACGCTATATCTGGCCTTCTATTTTAATGTCTCAGAAGGATAAAATTTGACTGTTTCTCTAATTACAGTAGGGAGATTTCAGTCTGTGTTTGAATCTAATTTTGAGGGTTCCTAACAGTTTCTTTCACTGCCATCATTTGTCAATGCATTAATGCACTGATGGTGCCAGACTTCAGATCCTGATTAGAACTGATGCACAGTACAGACTTGCAGAACTAATAACTTCTGAATCCGTACCACATGCTTGGGTACCTAGATGGAATTAAAAAGACTTTTTTTTCAGGCAGTTCTGGCCTACAGTAACTCTTTTGGAATCTTCTAGGTAGATGCTCTTGAGAATTAAAGCTCCCCTCCATGCAGAAGAATTAATGTGCCTCTCAGCACCTCTTACCTACTATGGTTGATTGCTTAGAGTGTGCCAAAAAGTTCTGGCCTTGCATAAAAAAAGTAAAGGTTTTTGTTTTCTCTAAATTGCAACAACTCCCTTGCCGTGAAACATGTCAGCAGTCTTAATTTGATCATTAGTCTATATAATTATGGAAGTTTTGGCATGCAAAAGGCTTTCCCCTAGGATAACCATATGTGTCCATGCAATTATGTCTAGATTGGATGGGTTAATATGGATGCTGTTTTGGGGGGAAGAACTGTCATGTCTGAGGTGCTGCTGCAGTGTTTCCCCTAGCTGTCCCAGGGCTACCACTGATGCACAGCATGGGGTGCAGTGGAGAGTTTCTCTCTGCTCCTCCCCAAGGCAGCTGCAGTCCCAAAGGAGCCATTACAGAGACCAGGAGCAAAGTTCTTTACATGTGGGGGCTAAGAACCACACAGCCACACTCTTGGTCCCTCACAGTGGGATGGCAGAGAGAATAGGAAGGGTAAAAGAAAAGTCTTGGGTTGAGATAAAGGCAGTTTAATAGGTAATGAAAGAGCTGCATGCACAAGTAAAGCAAAAGAAGCAATTCATTCACCACTTCCCAACAGCAGGCAGGTGTCCAGCCATCACAAGGAAAACAGGGCTTCATCACACATAATGTTAGGAAGAGAAGTACTCTAACTCTGAAAGCTCCTCCTTGCTCCTCTTCCCCCAGCTGTCATTGCTGAGCACAATGCCACGTGGTCTGGGATATCGCTTGGGTCTGTTGGGGTCAGTTGTCCTGGCTGTGTCCCCTCCTGGCTTATTGTGCGCCCTGAAACTACTCACTGTCAGGGCAGTGTGAGGAGCAGGAAAAAAAAAGCCTTGATGTTATGCAAGCACTGCTTAGCAGTAGCTAAAACATCCCTGTGTTATCAGCGCTGGTTTGGTCACAAATCCGTAACATCGCCCTGATGCAAACTACTGTGAAGAAAACTCGCTCCATCCCATCCAAAATCAGTAAGCTTAGGAAAACATGGTTCATTGCAGAAACAGCTTATCCCAGTTTTTGTGCCATATTTAGGGTATCCATTCATTAAAATGTAATTTCTGTAGCTGAGGGTGTTTTGTGCAAACTCGGTGGGAGCAGAAAATACACAACCCAAAAATAAGCTTTAGTTTAGTTGTTGGCAATGGCAACACCGACAACTCAGAACCAAACAAAACACACAGTTGTGCTGTTTTGGAGAGCTTGAAGCTGGAAGTGTTTCCCAAGGAAGCATCAGCCAAATAGCCACTACCTTGTGGTGTTGGTCTGCAGCCCAGCTCTCTTTGTCCTTTGTCTTATTTAGCTACAGGAAAATAATTGAAGCAATGAGTCCCCATTCTTCAGTTCTATTGACTTTCTATTTTTAACCTTTCTGCAGCAAAAAAAGTCTTATGAATAGAAGGTTGTTAGGGCACCTGTCCCACCAGGGGATAGATAGAAGACTTATCTAGAAGTAGAAACTAGTGTCAAGCATAAGGGAAAGCATACATTAATTGTCAGAAGTATGCATACATTTAAATGTAAGTTATTAGATTGCTACAGTCATGTTGTGTGTCCTGATGCAGCGCAGGGAAACCCATACACTGCTGCCTGACACACATTAAAGGAATTCTGTGCAAGAGTTACATTTAAATTACAGCTTTGTATTGTTGTTAAGCTTGTGAATCCTCACCCTTCTCTCACTGAAATGCGTGTTCTATCTTAACCCGTGCGCAAACAAGGCTGGTTAGGGGGAGCAGCATGGGAAGTAAAGGAGAGATGAGAAGCAACGTTCTCAAGAGGAGCATACAGGGAATCAGGAGTCCTTTGCTCTTTTCTCTCCTTTGCCAGGGACATGCTAGGCAAATTAATCTTAGTATCTGGGCTTTTCTCTTAGTTTAAAACTAAACTGGAATACTGCAAAGCATTGTGTACAGTACTGGAGAGGTCTGCAGAGCATTATGAAGTTTAAATCCTAATATTTTATTGTAATAATAACCTAAAAATATTACCAGGGTGCAGATTGCTTTGTAAATGCTCTTTTTGCTTCTGCTTGGAAAAGCTGTAAGTTTCTAGCTTGTGCGTTAAAACTTCAGTAAGGCACTTAAGCACACATTTGAAATTAAGCGTGTGCATTAGTCCTTTTCTGAATACGTAAAGCTATTAATTAGGGCTTGTAGCAAGACTGTTTGTCTAAAGTATGAATAGAATGTGCTGGGGAGGGGGGGCCCTGCTTTTCAGGCACATACTGTATCCTGTATGCAAAACAGTATCCAACTGTATTCTGTTGGTAAAAATTAATAAATAAAAACCCTCCAGTTAGTCATGCACTAGTGTGACCTTACATCTCTTGAGTTCCCCTCTACCCTTGCTATACATACCACTAAGGTAGGTTATGATCAATATGGTTAGTGCAGTAAATGACTATAATGATGCTAATGAGCCATTTCTTTATAATGATCAGGTTCTCCAGCCCTGCCCAGCAACATGGTATATTTTGGAAGCTCTCAGGATGATGAGGATGAAGAAGAGGAGGAGGAGGAGACAGAGGACACAAAAACAGCCACAAACAACGCTTCATCATCATGCCAGTCAACCCCCAGGAAAGGAAAAACGCATAAACATGTACCAAATGGGCAAGGTAGGTCCTAAATAGTGCTGTTCTTCTGCATTGTCTGGAAAAGAAATTTATGAGCTGAATGTGCTTAATCCTTGTCCATCCTCCTGGATCTGAGTGAAAAAAGATACAGGCCATAATGGGAAAATGGAGTGAGATGTAGTGGTAGCATCTTCTACTTTAAACTGCCTTTCCTGACAGTCCGAACTCCATCTGTAGCAGGACTGTAACTACAGGGCTGGAATTATATATCTACAGACGTGCACACATACTGGGTTTATGCACACACATACACACATGTATGTGTAGACACACACAGTCATGCTCTTTCTCTGTCATCCTTGGGACTAATGTTTAATCTAGAATGATTTTATTCTATCAAGGTTAAATCCAAGCATTGATAAGTGCTATTAAAATGTGTGACGGGGCAGCATTTAATTTCTCACATGCAATATTGATACCACAACTTCAGTAGGTTGAGTTACTGAATTTGTGTTGTTGATTGAAAGACTTTATGGAAGAAGCTTTTTTTAAGTCAGTCATTTATTTGCAAATCAACAAAAGCTGCATTCATTATACAGTATTTTTGTCATGATGTTGCAACATCACCCAGTTTAAAATTGAAGACTGAAAGCCTTGCTAAAAATTTCGTGAGCCTGCTATAATGCTCCACTGCCAAAGTCCTGTGTGATGTGGATCTCCCTCCAGCAAGAGCTTTTGTATCGTAAGAACTCTGTGCCCTCTCTGCCTGACATAACTTCAAAATGGAGCCTGTGCTCTCTGTTCCCTTCCGCAGTGTTAGTTTACCATGAAAATCTTTCCTTTTGGTGACTGTCCATTCAGCTCTCCTCCTCTCAGTAGCAGGGACTGAGAGGAAGGTCTCTCTATAGTGCACTTTTTGAGAGATGGCAGTGACTTGTGCCTGCTTTTGTTGTTGTTGTTGTTGTTGTTCTTTTGTGCTAGTCTGCTCTGAAGAGGAGATTAGTAGATCCCAATTGCTACACTCTGCTGATCCTCATCTCTGCTTTTCAAAAAGGAGTTTCCTAGTAAGGACCCCCTTGTTACAGACACCAGAATTATTTTTCATGACTAGGTCTGAATCTCGCTTTCATTGCACACCCAAAACTTAGAAGCTCTCTTTTTGTGAACAATTTGTAGAGAAGTGCAAGAAGACATTAGGCCTAATAGCATTTCAGCTGTCAGCTGTGAGCAGGAGCTTTAATACTCTAAAAGCCATGGATCAAAACATGGCAGTTTGGATTGATTGCTAAGTAAACCCTCAAAAATAACAGGCACAAAGCTCTACATATGGAAAATGAGACTGCACGTATGAGAACTGCTGCCTTAGAGTTTTAAATGTGATGTATCATTACAAAAGAAGCTGATCTTATTCCTTGAGAATGTCCCAGATGGCAGCTACTTTCAAATTAGCTCAAAACCAGAGACACCTGAAGTCTTAATTGGGGGTAAGTAAAGGCAAACTTAATGAGCCATCTAATGGCTTCATAATCTTTATCAATATAGATCAGAGTGAGCATAAATGAAGCTTCTGCTTTAACAGATCTGCGAAAGACCTTTATAAAATAACATAGGAGACAATGTGAGATGTTTTGACAAAGGTGATGAAACAAGAATTCCCAGAGAAGGCAGCTGCTACTTCTTCGTCATTGTGATTTCTTTTTTTCTTCCCCCTTCTTTTTTTTTTTTAATTAAAGTTTCCTTACCCAGGGGTATTCCCGTTTTCAGTGTCTGTTATTTTGGTTGACAGCCAATAGTATTTTTGTTTTGTGTGAATAAAGTAGGTTCTGGTTCATGTGTGTCTGTTTTGAATGAGACCACACACAAAGGCAGACCAGGGACGGGTGCAGCAAATGAACTTAATCTAGCGTGAGAGTCTGTTTTTAGTGAATTAAAGTCTTTTGGTTTTAATATACAATGTGTAGTCAAGCACTTTGGACCTGAAAATGCTAAGCGTTTGCTATGACATACAACAACAGAAGTTCAGAGCTTGATTAATGTCATTAGATAGTGTCAGATGATTGCTTTATACTAAGTGGGGGCCAGACAACTTTCCTGGATGAAGTCATTTGTCAGTATCCTCTTCTGATGCCAATATAGAGCGTTATTAGGGTTGCACACTGAACTATTTATTATAATGCAGCCTATTGAGCTATCTTTTGGGTAGCTGACTCAATTGAAAATGCCTAAGTATGCATAAGAAGCATGTAAAACACATGGCATAGCTTGCTGCACAAATTGAGGGAATTAACTCAACTGACTTGTCACCTTCCAACCTTACTACTTACGTAGGTATATTTAAAGCACCAGATTGTTACTGTGGTTTTTCATCATCTTTTCTTAGTACTTTTGATGCGCTGCACCTACATCCAACTGTTAAAGAGTGAAGTAAAATGTTCAACAGGAAAAGTGTTTATCCCCCACATTCATGGGAGTGTGGAAAAGCAGTATGTAGCAAGTGCAAGTCTTTCCAGGGAGGTACTGAGTCTAAATTACGTCTCCCCGCTGCTTGAAGGAAATTCCAAGTTGTAGGTAAGAGGGCAAGCTTATGTCTCTGTTCCTTTAAAACCAATTCTTTGAATTCCTCACAACTAAATAAATCTTACTTTGATTTCATTCTGTGGCACAATGGGAGGTTTTCTCTGCAGGCTCCTGAAGAAAAATGTTTCAGGTGCCAAGTGTTTTGTTAGGCAGGATGGGATTGTGATCTGAAAGATGTGGTTAAGGAGTTGTTGGGTTATCAGTCCCATCACAAGAGCAAAAGGGGATAGGCGTTACTGTACTTGAAAGGACTTGCGGACTGGAAAAGGGCCTCAGGAGGAGCCATGTACGCAGATACAGTTACATAGCCAACTTTGAAATTGCATGCAGCGAACTGCAGTTCCTCTAATGATGGTTGGCTAATTTCCTCAAGGAGGATGATTGCAGGATTAGGTATTTCTCACACCAGCCCAGCAGTTCAAAGGTGGAGAGAAGTGCACAGCTGGGCCAGCATACCTGGGAATGTCATGTTTGTCTTCAAACACCTGAGACAGTCAATTAATTCCAGTTTACATTTAGGAGAACAAAGTTAGCCGTCATTATTTGTAACTAGGCTTCTTTATGAACTGAGTCTTGTTTTCCTAGATGGAGAAAACCATCTCTGGTGTGTCAGAAAACCTACTAGGTCAGAAACGGTTACTGGTCCATGCTGTGTCCTGTTAATGTGGTCAGATAAAACTGTTTTGCATGTCTTGTGCCTGAAATGAACTGGGAAGAAAATTGTATGGACACATTTTTTCTTTAGGCTCACATTTCAAAACAGACCTGGCAGCAGTGTGTAGTAAGTAGGCATCGCTAGAAATACCATACTCCACTGTAGTGCTGTCTTCCTCACTTCCAGAAAAGCAGAAGAGTGTTTCACTTCTCAATTTGCAGTGGATGATTTAGCAGAGTGATTTCCTTACATGTGTAGTAACAAAGGTAATGCAGGAAAAGTTCATAGATAGGTGGTTTTTTTTTTTCCCCTTATTTATTTCAGGATATAGTTCAATGCAGTGTTTGTATATCTTGGGCTTAAATGACACATCTTTTACAGGCATTGCTGTTTGAGTGTTTTGTGAGAAAATTCTGATTTGTGGTTTCAATTCTTTATGTAGCTTTGGTTTTAACTAAGTTTGATATTTGTGGGTGGGTACATAAGACCCACGAGTCTCAGGCTCGTGCATCGTTTTTAGAGAAATTAATCCTGTGAAGAGGTAAACATTTAGAAGAAAAATATTTTTTTTGCATCCAGCTAAAATGCAGAATGAGAAAATTCCAGGCAGAGTGCTACAATAGTTAATGGGTAGGCAATTATTTTGATGATTTACAGCCTTTTGTTGAAATACCATGGAACCAGTAATTGTTGCAATAAACATTTTTGCACATTTAATTTTTCTGCAAAAAATATGTAACATGAAAATTACCCGTTTTGCAGTAATTTACATATTTAAATATGCAAATCAGGCACAACACATTTGGGGATTTGCAGATTTTCAGTAGCTGGATGTATGACCTGTGCAGAAGAATAGGGGAGCTGGAGAAATAGGGGAGCTCAAGAAAAAAAAAAGAATTGTTGTCCTGATGAGAGACTCGATAACAGATAGACACTTCTGGCATGGACTTGCTGCTTAGAGAGTTACCCTTTTGATGGTGCTTGTGTCATAATGGTTAGGTGAGAGTAATGAATTTGCACGAAGACAAGACACTTGGTATTGAATTTTTGCAAACGGTGGCGTGGTGTCTCATACCAATAGTGCTCCTCTCAGTGGCCCAGTATATTCCTGTGTGCACAGGGTTTCGAGCTTTGTTACTGATAGTGTCAAGAAGAAATGCAGTGTTGTCTGCCATGGTTCTCCTGTTTGACTTCTGTTAGCATGCAGCTATGGAAAATTGTCCACTGACAAATTGCATAACCTTGAGTTAGGGCTGGGGAAGTGCAGAACAGTGGTACCACACGTTTGCAGATGATGTTGTGGCATCCTTTTCTTCTGAAGCACGCCTTTGCCACCAGACCCTGAATAGGTAGATAGTATTGGGAGAGCTCCAGAAGACAGCTTCTCTGGAAATGGTTTATAGAAGTTTGAACATACCCAACACTTAAGGAAAACAATTGGCAGAACTAAAATTCTGTGTTTTATGGAAGTAGATCATTGTTTTAATTCCTCCAGGAAGAAGAAAGAATTATTGCCTGGGTCCTTTAAGGCAGTTTGAGAGCCACATAGATGTTTTCACAGTGACTTAAAACTGAATTAAAGCCAGAGCAAGAGTGTTTTTGTACAGTAACGGATACTTAATGCCAGAAACTTGATTAATATTACATCTCTTCCCAAACATGATCTATGTAACAACATGAGGTTTGCATTGGAATAGCTGGCTCGGGTTCACAACATTGGCAAGGCTTCCTTTTCTCCTTCTAAAAGCAAAACTTCTCCCTTTCACTCTTATCTTCCTTCTTTGTTTTGGATAGTTTTGTGAATACGCAATCACTTGCTTTATGCAGCACAAGCTCTGCAACGTGTGGCATACGTGTACATGTAAGATGCATGCCTTTTATCTTCTAGACGCTGACATAAAGCAGAAGGGTTTATACATCAGTACTCTTCTGTCCCTGCAGTGGACTCCCCTATTACCTCAAATAAAAAGTGTATCTGGTGCAGGTATAATCTCCAGGAGGGCTTGACAGAGAAAGCTTTGCCTGTGGAGTCAGCAGTTGGCTGAACCCAGTCCTGGAATTCTGCTGCTTAAGCAGTGAAAGCCTGATTGTTGTATGTAATATAAATTGGCTTCTGAATGCCTGGCTAGATGTATGCTATGGAAAATTTGCATGCATATTAATTTGTAGGAATACTTCAGAAAATTGCTAAAAATGCCATAAATGTTTATTACTCACTACTGTGTCAATTGCGGTAGTTAATCTGTAGTAATTGAGCACATCTGTGGCTTTACCTGATCAAAAATTTTTTAGCCTTTATTATAGCTTCACCTAGTATGCTCACAATGTGCACAGTTTGCATTGGTTTGCCATAGGGATTCTTTATCACTGTTTCAAATGAGGTGCCCCAAAGTCCCTGTATGGGATTCTGGCTGAATATTGGCGCCCGGAGTCCAAGTCCCCTGATGCAGAGAGCACTGTGGAGCATCTGTGGGGATCATGCCTGCCATAAGGTTTTGCTCTGCTGCCGTGGATTGTATCAGTGGTTTAAAAACCCCCAGTGCTTGCGAGTTGTGAATGTAGTAGTTCAGTTTCTTTGCATTTGATCATTGCTAACCAAATGACCCACAAGTATGTCACACTAGGACTCTTGTTGTTTCAGCTTAATAATAATTGCTTTGGAGGACGTGACATTTTGAGAATGAGCATTCAGATAGATATGGATAAAAGGATATCCATTTATTCTATTCAAAGTGTCTGAACACTAATAATTTACTTGCACTTTTAATTATTTGTTAGTAGTGCTCTTACCTTTGACTAAAAGCTGTCCTGGAAATATAGAGCTGCTTAAAGTAGCATAAAGTAATCATAATTCAAGACAAGAAGATTTATTTTAATGATGTGAGTTTTGTCACTCGTGAATTGGGCTTTTTTTTTTTCTTCTTTTTTCTTTCTGCTTTGTAATGAAATTATTGCTTCAAGGATGAAACTTCGACTTTATCATGAAATTACTCTTTCTTGAGGGAGAACATAACTGGGAGCAGAACATTGGATGTTGTCAGAGTCAAGATGGGAGATTGTAGCTGGGATATACCTGTGTCTTGGCTTTGTAAAGCAAAAGCTACACCTTTTCTGCTTTTTTGAATGCCTCAGAAATACCGAAGAATTGGTAGACATGAAGAAGAATGCAGTTAGCTGCAGGAAGACACAAAAAAATTAAAACTAATTTTATTGTTAGATTTGGTCTCAGTAATATTTAATGTGGATTTTTTTGATTTTGAGTTTCTTATTGTTTACTTTCCTTTGAGAAGTGGCTTAGTTACTCTTCAACAATGAGATTTCTTTGGGGGCTTCTCTGTCTTTTCTGGTGATTTAATCTTTTCACTGAACTGTCTTACTAGTTATTAGGGCCAGAGTTTAGTCCTGTATTGTACTAAAAAACTTACATATTGTCTAAATAACTTTTGTCTACATTTTCACTGAGATGGGAGCAAAATTATACTCCAGGGGATTCTTCCAGCCTCTACCCCCCTTAAATAGTTAGCTTGTGACGGTGTTTTGTAATTGATTAAGTTAACATTTGAATACTTGTTCACATGCTGTGTTAACGAATTTTGCAGAACTTACTGTTGCAGAAAGGTTTTTAAACCTATCTAGCTGGGTATAACAATATTCTAGGTGTTGGAAGAAACACATACTGATTTTTGTAGAAACTGATACCAACTACTGTTTAACTAGAGACAGCTTGACTAGGACTATTTTGCGTCTACATCTCTCCCTTTTTATTGTGTTTTCAGGCTTTAAGCTTTTCCTGTGAGAGTGAACATTTACTCTCTCCCATTTCTCTCTTCCCCCTTTCAAGAATCTTACAAATTAAGACAAAAGATAATTACTCAGAGGGTAAAACTGGCAGGGTTCCCACGACACTTAAAATTAATGAGCTGTTGCATATAAAATATACCTTGTCTCATGTTCCCTCTTTTTTTTCCTTCCTTTTTTTTTTTTTTTTCCAGTAAACCATGAAAGTGCACAGGGTTTTTTGGCTTTTTGGCTGTGACTTCCCATTTCTATATGAAAAGATCAGTATATATGCACTTTGCTCCCTCTGAAGGAAAATATCACCCTCAGTGATGAAATACATATGAACCAAGGTGCTATTGGTTGTTTGTGCAACGTCTTATTAAAAACAAATAGTCATGCTTTGTGTATTTGCAGCACATTCTATCTGATGTAAGAATTCATTACAAAGGAGGATAAATGTATTGTCATGCACTCCCTGAGAGGGGTTGACAATTATTATCAGTTTCATCGCTGGAAATGAGGCACGGAGGTTACATGACTTTCATGGAAACCACTGAGAAATCCTTGGTTGGCCTGGGCAGTGCCAGTTGCTCCTGAGCTGAAGAATGATGGAGCCATGGAGGAATTTGCAATGACTTCAGTGCTTATGGCTTTTCTCTTACTCTTACTCAAATTATACAAGAGGGAAAGAAGAGAGGAGGAAAAGCGATCGCAATATTTGATTTTTTTACATAATCTGCCTCAACACTTACGACTGACTGAATATGATAAGTGACCTGAATAACAGATTTTTCTAATAGCTTGCTGGAGTTTTGGCTTTTGGAGGTGTGGTGGGGGAAGGTAGAGAGATGGTTGGGAAAGTTTGGAGGTAGGTAGGATTGTTGGTTGCTTATTATTACTACTATTACTGTTGCTACTAATGTAATGCTAGAGGGCATCTGTAGAGACAGCTAAGCTTCACAATTCAGACAGAAAGATATGCATTGTAGGTATATCATGTTTAGTGACAAAAGAAGGCTTTAATTTCACAAGAAAACAATAACGTCATTTAGTGAACATACCCAAACAGATGGTGTGTGTAATAAATATGATTTTTAGACACTTCTGCTACTCAGTATTTCTGAATTTTCTTATTTACATCCTTTACTAATCCATGGCAAAAAAGGCAGGGGCAAATACCAGGAGCAGAGGAAGCAGGAGGGCACTTACCATCGTGGGTGTGGGATCACAAGCCTTGTGCACCTGTCAAGTGCTTCTCTGAAGAAGCACTCTGACATAAATTCATCTCAGTTTTGATTAACAGACAGAGAAATGTGTCATGTTTATTTTTAACCCCAGCTTTTCTTGTTCCCTGACAACAAAAGACCAGCGGCTATTCTTAACTAATTTCCACAGGCGGATGGTAATAAAACTTGCTGAGATAGACTTGTATATATTTGTATAATAGTAACTGTACAAAAAGTAGGGTTTCTGTTCTGTGCCTTCAGCAGAAAGCTAGGCCACTCAGCCTACGTCCCAGCATTACTTTTTATGACATGTTCCAAACCAGTTTTAGTATTTTCCTGTCTTTGCAGAAGTACCTTTTCCTATTTGCAGCTTGTCTGTCAATTTGGTTCAGCAGTTTGGGTATTGATAAAAACAAAACATGCTTTTTCATGGAATGTTTCCTTTCTTTTACGTTCACACAAAAACAACTCCTCTTTCTGTTTAGGCTATGTTTAGAATTCCCTCTCTGCAAGAGCAAAAATTAATTAAAACTGTCATAAACAAAATTCAAACTGGTAGGTCTAAATTTAGGCCAGTCAAATCAGTAATATACCTTGTATGCTTAAATTTGGATATTGAGGATAGCGTGTGTTAACAAGCAAAAAGAAAATACTTTAGTAAATCTGTTCATAGAAAAAAATATGCAAAATAGTGCTTCTATTTCTGTATTGATTTTACTTTAGCTACAAGAAGATACTAACTAAATATCCAGCACCAACAGCAGAGAAAGTTGGGTTGTTTTGAATGAAGAGTTTTGTCTTATATGTTTTTTTTATTTTTTTCCTTTTTTTCCTTAATAGTCTGATTTTCTCTCTCCTCAGTTTTCAATGGGTCCAGCAAATCATCTAAGGAGAAAGAACCTGCTCAAAAACACAAAAGCAAAGAGGCCACACCAGGGAAGGAGAGGAACAGCGAACATAAGGCTGAAAGCCGAAAAGATCAGGCTGCTGCTAATCACCATCCTACTACAAACACTGGCTCCTCTACGAAAGGGCTTACTGCTAACAACCACCACACTCTTCATAGATCGGCTCAGGACTTAAGGAAACAGGTAATGAATTGTACCCTACTGTGGACACATGAGAAATGCAGACTTGTAAGGTGCTAGCTCCATTTTCCACTGCCTGGCACAGAGCAAACATGGCAATCCTTAAAAGTATGCTCTGGAGACAGCAGGGAGTTAGTTTTCAGTGAGAGAGAAAGAAAGAATAAAAGAAGTGTGATACCTACATGGGAAGTCAGTATGACAAAACATGCTATACAAGCCTGTCTTTGTATTATCCACTGTGTACGTATGAAAGAGTAAAGTTCACACTGTAATTTATTAAACTTTTCTAACTGGCACTCTTGCTGGCCTCTTCACTGACAGTCCAAGGCTGGCAGCACATGGAAGAATGAATTCCGTTTCTGTATGGGAGGTCTGCTTGGGTTATCTTAGGGTCTTGCTGGCTTTGTAGAGAAGCTGGCATTACTCTCAGTTGTCTTGTATTGCATGTGGGAAACACGAGCCTTGGAATCTGGAAAAAAATGTTTTGCCTTATGCATAAAGAACATGCTGCAGGATATTGCCTCCTTCACAGTGGGCATACCAGGTGGCGAGTAATTTAGAGTTTCATGTTACCTGTTTGAAAAATTCAGCAAGAGGTTTGTCTCAGCCTGACTTGTGGCTGTTTAGCCACAAGTTCAGGGTGTCGAAGTTTAGCAGACCAATCTTCAATAGTTGAGACTGGCATTTGGGCAGGATATATTTCCATCTATTTTTGATGATTGGATCAAAGGGATACTAAAATAACAGGGTCCTGTGCTAGGGTAATGCTGTACAGAAAGCTTGCTGCCTTTTTTTTTCTTTTTCCTTCTTTTTTTCTTCAGTGGTTAAATTCTCAACAGGCCAATTACAGCCAGTCTTTAGTTGCTGGCATCTAAAGGTTTTCTTCTATGTAGGCTCGCCTGGACTTAACTGGAGCTGGAATTGCCACTTTGTGGGGCCATCAGTGCCTTAAATGGCACCTCTCAGTCATAGGTTTGGAAATGAAAATGGCAAAAAGAGCAGCGATGCTCTCACCAAGGAAGTCTTTCATGCCTTGTACTTGCACTGGATTTGTGTTACCTTCTAGATCAAATTTGAGATCCTGAAGGTTATCTACAGTGTATATCAATGTACTTCTGTAAGACTTCTGTTCTCTTCCTCCCACCCCCCACCAATTTTTGCTTACCTAGTTGCCAGCTTGAATTCCTGCCTTCTTTTGCATCCTATCTGCTTTCTTTTTTATGACTACTAGCATCCTGTGGTCCTTGCTGTGACATGCTCTGCCATGACCTGTTCATGTTGAACAGTTTTCCCAAAGCATAAGGATGCACTTCATATGTAATTTATTTATATCCACCAGAACACTTGTGTGAAATGCTTTAAAGTTGTATCATCAAAGCGTGAATGGTTAAAATCCTTGTGAAAGTAAACTGTTGTTACTTGTGAAGGTAGTTCCTGGAAAGGAAAAGACAGGTGTAGAAGACTTTTCTCCAGGATCCAAGTGGGTTTTGCTCTGCAGAGTTACTGGTAGATGTTTCCAGCAGAATGGAGAGAAATTCTAAAGCAATGCAGTACAAGTAACAGTCATGGCACACAGGTGCCTCACAGAGTGTGGTCCTCAAGCTTCAGAAAATAAGGCTGTAAGTTGAAATGATGATTCTTTAAATTTAAATTATTATTTTTCTTTTTACAAAAGGTTTGGCATTGAAATTTTCTACCGTAACCCACAGGAACATAATTACTTTCTTACTACTTTTAATAAAAACGTGGCTGTAACTAATTAAGGGTGGATTATGCATTTTTGCCTGACAGAAAGACTTTAAGCTTTGTGCAAAACATTAGACCTACCAGTTATGGTAGCATTCCTGAATTTCCTGCCCTTGTCCTGAGTCTTTGTTGACTTTTTCAGTATTTTCCAAGAGGAGATTTGCTTTCCCAGGGTGCCAGCCTCATGTTCCTCCTATTTAGAGTATGATTTTGCTGCTTGTCCATGTGCATTTACGTGGGCATTTATTATGTCTGTGGTTTTGTTTTGTTCAGTCTTACAGGAAATAAAGGCAGAACACTAGATACCAACTGAAATTCTGTTTTTTCATATCTTTCTTTCTTTCTTTCCTTTTCTAGTGTGCCCTTGCACTTGTCACATGTTCCCTCACTCCTTCTTCCTCTCTTTCTGTCTTCCCAAATCCCTTCAGTGGGGTTGTGGGCAGAGGAAATGTAGTTCAATGGGGCCCTCTCTTGGTCTAATATGGTAATTTAGTTTGTAAAATTCATACCAACACTGAAGTATTTTTATGAATGAATTCAAGATCAGTTGCATAACTTGAATTTGTTTGGTTCCAGAACTGTTGTTGGTATTGCTGATTTTGCTGTTACTGCTGTGGTTGCTATCTAGCAAGTTGCTTGCTGGCTTTAGTTTATGTATGTGTGTGTATGTGTCTGGAGGCTGGATCCTAGGTGCTGTGCAAAAGCTTGTATGCAAAGGAGTTCAAATCCAACAAATAAATTGCTGCAAGACTATGTGCTAACCCCATTTGATTTTGAAAAGACAGCAAAATTTAAAAGCTATTGTACTGTCTTTTAGTACAAGGCAGGTGTTCAGTAGAGTGGAGAAAAGAGTGACCTGAAGACAAACGAATGTCAGCAAAAATGGAAAGATAGCTGAAAAGCAAAGACAAGACTATTCATATCCCTAGTTTCACCTTTAGCTCATGACTTCGAGTCACGTAATGTTAATGTCAATCACCTTGTTACTACAAAGTGACCTGCTTAGTGAATAAGGGAAAGGCTGTAGGTGTTGTCTGCCTCACAGCATTCTCCTGGAGAAACTTGCTGCTCATGGCTTGGAAGGGTGTACTCTTCACTGGGTAAAAAATTGGCTGGATGGCTGGGCCCAAGGAGTGGTGGTGAATGAAGTTAAATCCAGTTGGTGGCCAGTCACAAGTGGTGTTCCCCGGGGCTCAGTACTGGGGCCAGTTCTGTTTAATATCTTTATCAATCATCTATTTGAGGGGATTGAGTGCAATCTCAGGAGGTTTACAGACAGCACCAAACTGGGCAGAAGTGTTGATATGCTTGAGGATAGGAAGGCTGTACAGAGGGACCTGGCTGGCTTGTGCCCAGGCAGCCAAGAAGGCCAAGAGCATCCTGGCCTGTATCAGCAATAGTGTGGCCAGCAGGAGTAGGGAAGAGATCGTCTCCCAGTGCTTGGCAGTGGTGAGGCCGTCGCTCAAGTCCTGTGTGCAGTTCGGGGCCACTCAGTACAAGAGAGACATTGAGGTGCCGGAGTGTGTCCAAAAAAGGGCAGCGAAGCTGGTGAAGGGTTTAGAGCACAAGTCTTGTAAGGAGAAGCTGGGGGAACTGGAGTTGCTTAGTCTGAAGAAAAAGAGGCTCAGGGGGACAGTTCAGTTCAAAATTTGGCCCTGAGAGATGTAAGCTTTCATTGTGTGGAGTTATTCTAACAGTTCTAAACAGTTGTGATAAGTTGCTATTTTCTTAATGAAAGTGGTTTTCCAGACTTTTTTACTTTGTCAGTTTTAATTCTGGCCTAAAGGTGATGGTGCATGTTTTCCTTTGAGGAGGAGGAGCGGCAAGGATCTTGCCTTTCTCCATGAGTACTTTCTCCATGACTGTATTTCATTCAGAGGCCCTGTAACCCCACCCCTTGCTGAAGGATTGCCCCTGATTTCCCATCAGGCTTTTGGTCCCAACTTCTGCAGAAAAAACCATAGGAAGGATGAAGTGATAAGGTACCTCCATGTAGCCTGAGTGCTCACTCCAAGGTGTTGTCTTGACTTGCACAGTAATATGGCTATGACCTCTTTAAAACCTCTGAAGACCTCCTGTAGAGGAGACTACACAACATGCATTGACAGTTTCTTCCAGTGCTTTTGTTTTCTGTTAAGCAGCAAATTTCCCTAGTTGTGTCTCAGATCATTGTTATAGACAATTAAAGTGGTTTTTTTCCTCTCACTCTTCCCAGCCAGCATGGAAAGAGGATTTACCGTCTGTTTTCAGAGGTGCCCCTTATGCATCAGAAGACTGTTAAGAGAGTTGTCCCATAGTCATCCTACAGACTAAATAAGCCCTGCTCCATGAAATTTTCAGTAAAGATCATATTTTCCAAGTACATCAGCACTTTGTGCCCCTTTAAACTTGCACCATTATCTATGTATTTTCTTACAGTGTGAGCCCATTTCCGGGTCCAGCCCTGCTTAGGAAAGCCTGTGCTCCTGTGCCTTGCTTTTGATAGGTCTCAAAGCGATTTGTGTGCTTTGTACTGCCATTGAGTTCTGCAGCTCACTGTAGTCCTTAAGTGTTGTTCTTTCCCTACATGTATTTGATTTGTCCTTCCTAAAAATAGCACTTCGTCTTACTGTAGAAATGTTCTGAAATAAGTTCTGCAAGATTGCCTTTGATTTAGACCTTGTCTTCAGAGTTCTTACAGCCCCTTCCAGGTGTGTGTCACTGGCAAGTTTTACGATAATCCAAGTTACTGATGGAAATACATTGTAGAACTGCAGCCAAGACAAATCCCTGCAGAAGGTCACCTGAAATGCCCTTCCAGGATGGCATAGTGAACTATGACAGCAACTGCTTCTTTTGAGGATGACTTTATTTAGTCCTCTGTGAAGCCACTTTAGAGTAATTATGCTTGGGACATATCTCAGGAGCTTGTCTGATGGAATATCATGGGGGACAGTGTCTGGAGCCCTGCTGAAGTGGAGGGACTTCTTGACCTATTCAGCCAGGTGTCTGTCAGAAGATGATTAAATTAGCTTGATGTGCTGCTTTGGCAAAACTGGGGGTGGTTTCTTTGTTGTTTGTTTGTTTGTGTTGGTTTTATTATTATTACTATTTTTAACATAATCTTCTTGCCGTTTGTGTGTTTACAAATTAACAGTTTGATGATTTGTTCCAGAATGGTTTTAGGGTTTGAAGTTAGGTAGACTCTACCTGCCCTCAACTTATTTCCAGTAAGTCATCTAGGTGCATTTTAGCTTGCTGGGGTTGCCTTCCTAGCTCCTTCGCTGAAATTGGTTATGTTATATATCTGGTAAGTATTCAGTCAGTGGTATTTTTGACAAAGGATAATGCAGAACAAGACCCAACACTTTAACCAAACTGTTGGATTTGTTTTCCCTTCTTGCATGGTGGTTGATCTCTGCTTGGACTTTATATTTTTAAGGCATTTATATAATTTTTTGTGTTTCATTTTATGACCCTTGCTAACTGAAGTTTCTTGAGCTCCTTAGCCTTTTTGGTTTTACCCATGCATGCTTTTGCTGTTCCTATATATTTACCTTTAGTCACATAATTGTACTTCCACTTGTTACTGTGATTCTTTTCTAATTTTCCAGTCATTAGAGAACTTTGTGAACATGTATAATGGCTGTTGCTTTGTGCCCTTTCTCTGAGTAGGAATTGCTTCAGTTTAGATTTTTTGCAGGTGTTTTTCTGTTTTGTTTAGTTTGCCCCTTTTTTATGTCTATTGTCCTTTCTCTACTGTTGTCACATCTTACAATGAAAACTCATTTCATGATCACTGTCACCCAGATTACCTTCCCCTTCCAGTTCTCAATCAATTCTTCTCTATTAGTCTAGATGAAATTTGTAATCAATGTTTCTGGCTGTTTGTAAAGCCAGATATGTTCAACACTTGTTCTGGCTGCTGCAGGCCAGGGACAATGTCTCAACAGCTCTCCACCTGTGTCTGCCCTGCGGCATGAATAAGTGCTGTAAATGTCAAACCCAGGCCCCCATTTCAAACACAGAGTACTGCCTAAATTTCAAGGGAAATGGGTAAATGCATTTCTGTTAGCAAGTGTTTGCTTTCCAGATGATATCATCTATGTCTTTGGAAAGCTCAAGATAAAATTTGTTTCATCAGTTAACTGGATTTTCCTGAAGTGTTTCTACCTTGGAAACACAGGAAGGGAAGGAATATGGATGGGTTTTAAAAGGGCTTTGCACCTGCTCCAGCTTCTGGAGCACAGAGGAGAAAACTCACACAGTAAATAAATGTATACACATAAGCATGTGTGTGTATGCAGAATCCTCAAGTTCCAGTTCCTCTTCTGTAATGCGAGACCATCTTTTCAGTCGCTATTTGATCCCTATTTTATAACATTTTATCCCTACTTTACAAGTGACTACAATTCTTCCATTTATTTGAGAGAAGCTGCAATACTTACTAATTTGGCAAGGATTTTGAAATCCCACAGGGAAGTATTATAACTTTGCAGGAATGGTGTCATTCACCCAAGTGTTGGTGAGGGGATGATTGTGCTGTATGCTTTCACACTTTGAGCACTTTTCTCAATGTTCCTCATTTTTGGATGTGTTTGTCTTCACACTCTGTAGTTTAAGGAGGTGAGAAGATAATGTTTAAACTTGTTTAAATGTTGAAATTTGTTTGAGGTTTAAACTTGAACTTAATTTTCTTAGTAGCGGGGTTCAGTTTTGACAGCTCTGAGCCATCACAATCCCTTTGAAGCTGAGGATAGCTTTCAGTGCTTAACATGTCTCATAGTTAAACTAGAAATATTAGTTTCATAGCTCGATATTCGATGTCTAATAGAAAGTAGAGGAGTCCAGCAATTCTAATTTGCAATGACACATTAGTGAATGATGAATATGAGCTAATAAAATGTGTGTCAGCAAAACTGCCCAGGTATCAAACTTTAAAAATATGCATTGAAGTACTGTATGCATTTTTATTTCAAATTAATGTCTTCAGCAACAAGATGCCTCCCAATATTTCATTTGTATCACAAACTGCATCCTTTATGGCCATCCTGATCTGTTGGGTGCATTTGTTTGTTATTTCTTTTAATATATATGTATGTATAGGCAGGAGGTTGTTTTGAATCTCAGTATATGCTTCTTTGCAAAACATGCCCAACCCACTTAGAGTAGATAGTATACACCGGCTAGTTTGTCTGCTAAAGTAGTAGTAAACCGTGTGTGCACTTTAACAGAAGTTGGATGGGAGAGAGATAGTGTGCAAAGGTCAGAAAAAGAGACAGTGAAAGGAATCAGAACTGCAGAATATGGTCTTCCAGTGATTGGGATGCTGTGGCTGAATTATAACATTATTAATTTACTTTTCTGTTTTCTGTTTCCTTCATTCTGCTCCCCATGCAACACTCCTGGCCTTGCAGGTTTCTAAAGTCAACGGGATCACTCGAATGTCATCTCCGAGTGCAAATGCAGCCAGTGCCAAAAAGATGAGAGAAGTCAGACCTTCACCGTCCAAAACTGTGAAGTACACTGCAACAGTGACAAAGGGAACTGTCACATACACCAAAGCCAAGAAAGAACTGGTCAAGGAAACCAAACTAAATCACCACAAACCCAGTTCACCTGTCAACCACACAATCTCAGGGAAAATAGAAAGTAGCAATGCAAAAACCCGCAAACAGGTGCTATCCCTTGGAGCATCCAAGTCTAACAATACCGCTGTTAATGGTGTAAAAGTCAATGGCAAGTTGAACCAAAAGACATGCACTAAGGAGGTGGGGAGACAGTTAAGGGAGGGGCTGCGCAATTCGAAGAGGAGGCTGGAAGAGACGAATCACATAGACAAAATACAGTCGCCCACCAAGAGAATGAAAGGGGCCGTCAACTTGGCAGAAGCTGCCAGCAAAAAGGCAGCTGTAGAAAAGCCGTTGCTGAATGGACACCTTAAAAAGGAAGTGCCAGAGAAGAGCTTGGAAAGAAATAGGCCGAAAAGAGCCACTGCTGGAAAGAGTACGCCAGGGAAACAAGCACATGGCAAAACTGAAAATGCCTCCTGTGAAAATCGTTCTACCTCTCAAGCGGAGTCCTTGCACAAGCCACAAGACTCAATGGGAAAGCACGAAAAGGGCAGTAGTAAGTCTGGGTGGGGGATGCTGGGGGAGATTCCCATCCTTAGGCCCTCCACCAAGGAATTTCATGACCCACTGATATACATTGAGTCAGTCCGAGCTCAGGTAGAGAAGTATGGGATGTGCAGGGTGATTCCTCCTCCAGACTGGAGACCTGAGTGCAAGCTAAATGATGAAATGCGGTTTGTGACACAGATTCAGCACATACACAAGCTAGGCAGGCGCTGGGGACCCAACGTGCAGCGGCTGGCCTGTATCAAGAAGCACCTCAAATCTCAGGGCATTACCATGGACGAACTCCCACTCATAGGTAAGGGCTGTGGTTTCATTGGCCTTTTGCCGCTGCTTGTTAGTATCCATATACAACTTCGTGCTCCGTTTGCCTTTATGTTTAATGAACCCCTGTTCAATTAACACTGCACAGCTCTGGATCTCTCTACCCACCAGTCAGGCACGGTGCAGGTGGATTGTTGGGGAGCTTTCCAGGGAGACTTTATATTGCCACTTTCCTCCTGACAGCTCTTTTATTTCACCAAGGGGAAAAAAGTGTTATGTGGGGTCTTGGTCACCAGATTTCAGAATCTTCTCTTTTCCCCGGTGTTTGTTTTTGTAGGTAGTACAAGTATGGATATTGATAGCCTTGGTTTAAATGGTGCCTCAGAATATTTTTCAGACCTTTTCAAATATGTTTTCCAAATCCAGGTTGCAGTACTGCCAAGCTTTCATACATTCCTTCTCCCCCACCTTCCTCTTCCTTTAAAAGCATTTAACCAAGGGGGAAAGAAAACTGACTTCTGTTTGGGTACTCAGACACTTAAAATCACAAATTTGCAGTGACCTGCTGACATTTAACAACCATTAAGTGTCAAGAACAGGCAGTAAAATGTGGTTGATTGCAAAATGGAGGTTTCATTATTTCTCCCAGCAGGTGTCTGCCAGGGCTAATGCCTGAGTGAGAATCACTTATTTAACAGAATTCTTGGTTTATGGTCTGCTGTCAAATATGACACGTGATAAAAATGTGACAATAGTTTGTAACAACATGACAACAGCAGCATACAAATGAACTATTGAATGAGCCACCTCCTTTGCAGCTCTGCTGCCTTTGCAGCCATGACAGAGTAACAAACTTGTGGTTTTAATTTTTGTTAGCCCTTCCCTTTGTTTTTTTGAAGTGTTTTGAGTCAGAGCTCACAGGACCTGCATGTTGCAACTGAAGGCTGGAGTTTTGCCTTTGAGGCATTATCGGATCACAGGCAGCTATCAACACTAGCTGGATTAAAGCACATGCTTTTCTGTTTAAACTGTTCACAACGCTTCTTCCTCCCCCTCGCTCCCCACCCAGTTTTCAAACTTTATTTTATATCACATATGGTAAGTGAATGAAAATGCATAAAAGAGCACAAAGAGATTGCAGAGTTTATGGTGAACTGATGCAGGGCACAACAGGGAAATGACAGAATTTAAGGAGGAGGAACGAGGGTTAGCACTCTGTTGCAGTAGCCATGCAAAAACGTTCAAGGAAATCTGAAAATTAAAATCACTCAAGCAGCAATAAGTGATCATTTTGTATGCCTAACGTATGCAATAGTTGTATGCTAATAGAGAAGAATAATGAATTACATTTACATTGGCAAGAGAGAGAAGAAAATGTGCAAGACAGCTCGATTAACGCTCCTGGAACAATGTTAACTTTTTAATGAAATACCTTTACTTGGCATTAGGATGGCATTACTGTTAATTATTTGTATTATTTAAGCACCTAAGAGCCTAATTAATAGGCAAGGATTCTATTCTGCTGGGTGCCATATAACCAGGGCATACTGTGGTCTCTTACAAAATGTACATCCTATGTATCCTTTCTGCAGTTAATTTCTTCCCTACCTTGTATTTTGGACTAAAATGGAGAAAAGAAGCTGGAGATCACCAAAGATGAGAAATCTGTTGCCTCCAGCAAGAAAGATAAAATAATCTGTGGTGATAAATGCACGCTTATTTAAGTAGACATGCGTTCATGTCCCTCCTTTTGTGGCCAAGTCACATTTTCATTGAAGTAAGTGGGAGTTTTGCCAGCGACTTGTGTAGTGCCAGGGTTTGATATTAAATGAAAGATCTAAGATTATTTTTTTTTAATGAACTTGCTCACTAGGCAATTTTAAAATATTCCTAACCTTGTGAAATTAAGAAAATTTAAAAAAAACCACAAACCAACCAAACCAGAGATGCTGTTCCCGCATAACATGTGCCAGGTATTCTATTTAAGCCATTTTGCTGTAGGTGTTTATAAATGGGGTTAAAACTACCTTTTTTCCCTCCCCCTTCACTTCAGCCTTTCAAGGAAAGTTTAAGCAACATGTTTAGGTCAATCCTGAAAATCATTAGCCTGAGATATAAATGCTTCCAAAAGTTATGACTGTGTGAAATAGAACTGTAATTGAGACCATTTTGTAAGCCATAGCTGTAGCTGGCCCTATTGAGTACCTGCTAGATATGTGAGGCACTGTTTGAATGATGTGCTACTCGAGCTCTAACATTGCATAGTGATTATGAGCAATCATTTCCTTGATGCAGGAGAAAACACATTTCTTAAATAGCTCATAAACAGTGTTGAAACTAGGACCTTAAGGTGGGTGTGCAATATTTGTCCCACTGGAGAACACGTATAATGTTAAACCTGGACCAGACTTGTTTTGAAGTTGGGAGTATGTTATTCAATTTCATGTAGGTCACTGAATCTGTTGAGATGGAAAGTCATCTTGAATTATGCCTTCAGCTTATTTGTGAGCTGTGCATATAAAATACTAGACCAAAAAAGTAACAGCCTATAACAGAGGCCAGCTCAAAAGTTATTTTATGGGAAAGACTGAAGAGGAAAGGAAGAAAACCTTTCAAACTTGGGTTGCTTGTTCTGAATTTTCTAATGGTGTTTCCCTTTTCTCAGCGTCAAGACTTAACCATTTTGATAAACACCCACATCACCCCCCAAATTATTCAATTTAATGTATCTGCTTCCTCATAGCCCTTGACTGCACCCTTGTCATACGCTCCTCAAAGCTGTACTCTTGGATTCTTTCCCCTCTGTTCACACCTTTGCCTAGCGCTGTGCTGGCAGCATTATGCCTCACACCATAATCATTGCCATCCCAAAATCTTGCATGCAGGTTTACACTGTTGAGCTTCCCTCTTCACTGGATTGACACATGTGGTGGAAGAGGGGAAAGCAGAGGGAAGAAGGAAAATCGGGATCAGCTGTGAAGCATTTGGGGTGCAGCTCAGGATAGTTTGAAGAAAGTAATGCAGCTTGCACTAGCAAGCAAGATGCTGTAGCATCCTTAAAATGCTGTAGCTGTGCATCTGGCAGTAAATGGTTACCATAACAGTGCTTCTTGCACTTCTCTGTTGTATGATAGCATTTCTGAATGCTCTGAAACAGCGATGGTATAATATTTTACTTTTCTCAAAGAAAAAGGGGAAGGAGAGACAACGTGGCATCAGCAGCATCAACGCGAGTTTTGTATTAATTCTGGTTTTCCTCCAGCAGTATCCTGTTGACTTGTACGTGGTCTTTGGTCCGTTTCTTCACTCTTTCTACTGATGATTTGTTTCTGTTCTGTGAGAATATTTATGATGTTTCTTTTATTGTTCCTTGTCCATTTGGCTGCTTTTTATACTGCAGTTTGTATAATCCTCCATTTTTATTTTTTTGACTGGGGTTTGGAATGTGCTTGTCATCTTAAAACATAGAAAAACATAATGGAGTATAAAATATGGATGGCCTCAGACTGGAAGAATAATGCGTCTGGAACTTTTCAATGCAGTTGCAGGCAGAAACCCCAAACAACTCCCTGCTTCCCTAGGGTTTTTTTAAGGATTTTTCTACCTCTAGTGAAATTAATGATGTTACTGTGCTCCTTTTAAATACTAACCATATTAAGGTGTTGTGCAAATGTGAGATAATTGATATTTCACCTCCAGAAAGGATAGGTACTTTTCTTTTTGGCTGCCAGTACTCATCCTGACACTTGTTTTGATTTTTCCTGGTATAAACCAGACATAGGATTCCTGGCAGGCAAAGGGAAAGTGAGAGAATGTGAGCTTTTTGAGAGCTGGGCAACTCTCATCTGCCCGGCCACTGAGTAATGACCAGGGGAAAAATGAGTGTCAGGAGATATCAGGGAGCAGGGTGGTCTGAGAAGACAAGGGAGCAAAACTTGAGGAGGGGAGCTAATTTAACCATTGCAAATGGCAAAAGAGGGACAGTCCTGCTCCAGTGTCCAGCTGACTGGAGCTGTAAGAGTGGCATGTCCTGTATGTGCCTGGTTAACCACTAGGTATGAGCTGCCTGCACTTTTCCTAACCTGCTCCTGTGTTTCCCTTTCCTCTCCTCTGCTGCCTGGCATACGTGGATCCCAGGAGGCTGCGAGCTCGACCTGGCTTGCTTTGTCCAGCTGATCAACGAGATGGGGGGGATGCAGCAAGTGACTGACCTCAAGAAATGGAACAAGCTGGCAGACATGCTGCGCATCCCCAAAACTGCACAGGACAGGCTGGCCAAGCTGCAAGAAGCCTACTGCCAGTACTTGCTCTCCTATGACTCCCTCTCCCCTGAGGAGCACAAGAAACTGGAGAAGGAGGTCTTGCTGGAAAAGGAAATCTTGGAGAAGAGGAAAGGACCTTTGGAGGGACATTTGGAGAATGCCTACAAGTTCCATTCCTTGCCCCGGTTTGAGCCCAAAAACGGACTCATCAATGGTGTGGTTCACAAAAATGGCTTCCGCAACAAGTTGAAAGAGGTTGACGTCCCACTGAAGACGGGCAGGCGGCGGCTCTTTGCTCAGGAAAAGGAGACCACGAAGGAAGACGAGGAGGAGGAGGAGGAAGGAGTTCTTAGCGACTTACACAAGTGTATATACAAGGTAATGAGGCAGGTTCTGCCCATTTGTTTTGCAGAACTGGTGATGCTGTTGTCTGCGTGGCATCGGGGTGCAAACCCAGGTGGCTGGGTGGAGCTGATGGGCTTGCAGCGCCACCCCTGAGGCAGCAGCACAGCCAGCAGCTATCGTAGCAGTCTGGTGGCTTTATCCTGATCTGCCTGGCTCCTGCGGGATGCACTGGGCTCTACCCCCCTTCATCTCCTTGTGAAAGGCTCCCTGAATAGCTCTGCTCAATTATCCTTGCAGACAGTGTTTATTTTCATTTTCTAGTGACATTTAAAGTAGTGTTCTGCTTTCTTATTGCTGCTTCTTGCAAGTCTCTTGTTGAGCAAAGTAGTGCTCCACATCAAAACTAACATCACTAGAAATACTACTACATTTAGGAAGGGCAAATTGAAATGCAAACAGTATTTTCATCCACAATGCCAGATTTTGCTCAGCACTAACAGTCACGTGGACACTTAGTCCTCCACATATCAAGTACATCCATTTACAAAGGAATGCTGACTCTTTAACTGTATTTTATTTGGCAGTCTCCTACTCTAGAGCAGGACTTGGCACTGCAACTCACAGCACAATTCTGAATTGTGTTGAATTGTGTAGCTGTGCTCCGAGAGAAATATAGCATTGAGTATCCGTGCCCAGTAAAGGAATATGCTGTTCTTCCCCTTCCAATCTCACTTCCATCACCAGGAAATGAAGCCAGATAGCCCAAAGTGGCTTATTGTTAAGCTATTTAGGGACTACATGAGCTCATGACTTGAGCTTTAAGAGCTTGCTTCAGGTTTCTTTTGCAGCCTGTTACGATTTGTCAGCCCAAAAATTCTTCTACTCAGGAACTCTGGCCTCAATTGCACCTTTGAAAAGCAGTCTCTTTGCCATGCTGCTGTCAGAGAGAAGCTTATCTAATGACAGTAGCATTTGTGAATAGTGTAGTGGCATTTCTGTGGTTCATATCCTGTGCTTAATGATGTTAAATGAAAAAATTTGATAGAACTTACCCTGACTGCTGAATGAACAACCTCAGACTTAGCAGGGAAATGCCTCCACCTTCTTTTCCAGTGCAAGTCCTAAGTTTAGAAGATAGAAAGTAACTCAAAAAGCAGGGTTGGAGTTTGTGAGAAGTATAAGGCTTAGAAAATAAACAAAATGCTAGCGAGCAAATTGCAGCTGGCATAAACAGCATGAGTCTCCTGAGCCCCAGGCCTTTATCGCAGAAGGCTGAGAGCTCCCAAATCGTTGCTGCTGCTGCTGCTGCCCGAAGAGCACTGGCAGTACTGACAGTCTCGGACCTCATGAGTCCAACAGTACCCAGTGGGTATACTTTTGTTTTGAGCTTAGAAGTTTTTTAGGGACAAGCATCACTGAGCCTGTGGGCTGCTGCTGTCCCCACCCACCAAAGCAGCTGGACCTGCTCAGGCAACACCTCACTTTGCCACCCTGGTACAAGCAGCTTCTGGGACACGGGGACTTGCTCATTTGAATCCCATCCCATGGTCATCTGCAGTGTAGAGAACAGGGACTGCTGTCACAGGCAATGGACCAGGGAGAAAATGGGGAAGCAAATCTGTGATGGATTTTCATGGCTCCTGGGGGAAAGCCCTGTAGAAGGATCGATGCATGAGAACTGGTTATGCCACACAGAGCAACCTCAAGGTGTAGAAATAAGAAACTAAGCAACAATTTTGATGCACCAAAGTAACCCACTGAGAGGAAGTCATGCTGGCTTACAGGCATAGCAGAGGGTACATCATGGGGTTTTATAAAACAAGCCTTTTGATGCTACATTCTCTGTTTTTCTTGAATGATGGTGTCCTCCTGTGTGTGTGTCAGTGAAGGGGAGATGGTTCTTTACCTATTAACGTGTTTCTGAGAAAATCTGAAATTTGCTTACCAGAAGATGTCCTCACATTACAGTTTCCACAGATGATGCCATTGTAATGGTTCCTTCTAAAGCACATTGCTAATTCTAATTAAAAAACCCAAACCACACAGAAACCCCCCAAAATCCCCACCCACCCTTTGGTAAATGCCCGGGTCAATAGGTTGAGTACTGGAGGAGAACATCATAATCATATGGCTGTAGTCCAGTTTAGGCTATAAAGTCTATGCTTCAGACCATGAAGAGGTTGTACAGTTAGGATTTCACACAGTAATTTATGCAGTCAGCACATGCTTGAGCTGGAACATGTTTTTAGAAAGAGACATCCAGTCTTCCAGGAGCAGTCACCACCATATCACATGTCAAGGTTTGTGTAGATCTCCTTTGTGTTCAGTTGACTTTCTGCCAGGGCCCCCAGATTATTTTCGGTGTTGCTCCTTTCCAGGCTGTGAGACCTGCTGTGCTTTTAAGTGTGTGCTGCAGGCTGCTGCTCTTGCTTTCTTTACTTCTCAATGTATGGCTTTTCTACCTGACTAATAAAACGTTATTGTTTTTAAGTACCTGGAGTAAACTGCTGCCATCAAAGGAAGATCTGCTGCAAGATTTTCTCTCTCCTGTCCCAATTTTAGCTCTGAAAATACTTTAAAAGTCTGTACTGGAGCTGGCTGAAACCAGCATTTGTTCCGTACGGAACAAACTGAAGACTTGTAAGCAGACCCCTTAGAGGGGCACACAGAAGAGATCACCAATGAAAGTTTTCCCAACCCTCATGTGAAACTGTCCCAGGAATCCCATGCTGAGCTCTCTTCAGACAGGGACTCAGCGTTTTCAGGCTTGGCTTAACAAGAGTCCTTCCATCCCACCTGTGACTATTGTGAAACCTATTTTCTGCTTGTATTTAAGGTTGCTTTCATGTTTTTAACATTCATAGCGTTGCAGTGTCCTTCTCTGTGCCTTCCCTCCAGAGTTAGTGGTGGTGGTGGTGGTGATGCTCTGGGTTGGTTCTCGTGAACGACACAGAGGCCATGGAGAGGAATCAGGAGAGGAAATAGGAAGTTTTGTTCCTTAAACCTTCCTCTGTTGTATTGTCACAGCAACAGAGACTCTGCTAAGTAGCTTGAAACTCCCAGAACAGTTGTTGAACTGTTGAGGTATTTTTGAGGGTGTTGAAGAGGGTATTTTATGCTTCAGTAATTCATTTTCTGTTCTGGTTAAAGTGCTTCATTATAGCATTTTAAATAATTTTCGGAGTTGGCATTAGAAAATCTTTTGATTTTCTCAGATTAAAAAAATTAAACCAAGCAACAAAACAGCCAACAAAACCCCCTCAATTGCTTAATTCGGGTTACAACTTTTGGGAGGCTAAAAAGGTACCACATTCTTGATAGAGGAAGAAATGGGTCTGTGCAATTGTAAAGGGCTAAACTGATCAGTTTTCCCACTCTTTTCTTGCTTGCTGCACACCTAAAAAATGGAAAGACATGATTGTTTTGGGGAGATGAGTCCTTATTTTTCTGTAAGATGAGAGGAAAAGGCAAATAACTGAATCAAGGAAGCTGCTAAAGAGTGTGTGTTGGTTTGTGAGCGGTGAAGTCTACACTCAAATGTGACGACAGTTGGTGTGGGCCCTGCGTTTTACGAGAGGTTTTGTTGTAAAAGGCTGCCTCAATAAATGATTCATGAGGGCATTAAAAGATGAAGGAAATTGCTTATTGTTTTGCAGAGCATCCAACTCTGAAGTTTATGGGAATCGGAGGCCCCCAGGCCCTGGGTATTTCACAAACTTTTTTTGCTGCAGCTAATTATGCTGCATTCAATTAAAAAAGTGACAATGTTACAACTGTAGGAGCATGGCAAAGTGAGAGACTTGGCCTCTGGGAAAAAGCTGCCTGCGTCGTTGTTCTGGTTTACTCTTGGGCATAGTTCTTAAATAAATTAAACACAAGAAAAGACTGAGGTGGTTTGGCAGATCTGTTTCATAATTGAAAAACTATAAAGGTAATAGTCTGGGTAACAAAACATTCATTAAACATGGAGTTTTTCAGTCTGTGGTTGCTCAGATGGGCAACTAGTGGACATGAAGGGAGTTAGAGAAAGAAGTGGTGGAACTAGCAGTATTTTCAACTTTACCCTTACAAAGTGATGCTAGTCTCTGCCTGCAGCACTGCCTGCAAACTAGTATATGGCCACAGAAGCTGGTGTGGTGCTTGCCAGCTCCTGTGGCTCACTTCTTCCCAGGATGCTGCTCCTGCCCTGGCGATGGTGATAGAGGTGTCCCTGCCTGGTCTGAAAGGAGCATGCGGGTTCTCATGCTTCAAAACCATCAGAGGATGCTTCCCAAAGCATCTGTTATTATGGGTTTATGTAAAAGCAGGCATCCAGAAACCTAGGTATAGGTCAGGCAGAAAACCAGGACAGATCTTCTTATTGCGCAGCTCCTGCAGCAGTGCCAAGAAAGAGTGTGCTTGTTTGGCAATTTGACTATGTTTTACTTTTCTCAGGCTTGTAATAACAGGTCCTGGGTCATTGCTGTTGAACTGCTTTTATCGAATCGAGTATAACTTGGTTTTGTACGCAGGTGATTACAGTAATCTTGGTAAACTCTACTTTTTGTGACCCCTGTCCATCACATACAATACTATTTTGATGCTGAACATTTCTGTGAACTCTTTGAAAGTCTTTCACCTGTTTCTCTGTATGTAAAGAGAGTAGCTAGCTACATGACCCTTTGATCATATATTGGAATTGATTGTAAAATGCAGGTAGGGTTGCCTAGTGGGTCCTTTGCAACCTGTCACAAAAGGCTGGGCTGTGTCCATCTTGTGTGTTTATCAAACATAGAGCAGCATGCTGGACGAAGCAGCGTACATGGTCTTCTGAGGAAGTCCAGTTGTCCATTTAGATGATTGGTTTGGTGATTAGGTGTATATTTTGAGGTATTTTCCCTCAGATAAGAAATGAACTTTAGACCCTCTGGAGACATTTTCCTCCTTACCCCTGCTGCGATCTCGGATTAAGCATGTAAGGTGTGAGTGAGGCCAGGAGAATGGAGGCACAGGTTTTTACTTTCACTTTTAACTTTATTTTCTTTTTCCACAGGGTAGGTCTGTTTCTTTAACAACCTTCTACCGAACAGCAAGAAACATCATGAACATGTGCTTCATGAAGGAGCCTACAGTAGCTGAAGTAGAGGTGAGGCCAACACAAGGGGTGGTAAAAGTATGTATTTCAGGAGATTAAGTCTCGGGATTCAGTATAGTTGACATTCAGGCATTAGCATAAGCAGTTTAAGGCTGTCTAGCGTAGGAGAAAAAGAACCGGTTGGATAGGCGTCGTATTGATTACTCCTTTTTTAATTTTTTGACATTTTTAATAAAGGTGTTGATGAGCTGAGGGAGAGAAAGAAGTCTTAATCTGTCATGTGCTGAAGCACAGGAGCCAGAAGGATCTAAATTCTGTCTTCCCGGTTCATTGTTACTTTTAAGTATTTATATTCTTACTTTTAAGCAGCATTTTATGTTGAATGACGTTGAGGTCATGAAAGCCATGTACATTTCTGGGGTTTATATTTTAATGAGAGATGCCTTGCTCAGTGAATTAAAAATGCATTACTACCTTCTCTTACCACAGCAAGAGTATTGGCGGATAGTGGAACAGAAAGATTGCCATGTAGCAGTGCATTGTGGAAAAGTAGATACCAACACCCATGGGAGTGGCTTTCCCGTGGGAAAATCTGAACCATTTTCAAGGTAAGATCACCAAATCCACGTGTTTTGTTGGCTCATGCCAGCTGCCCCGTTGTTCTGAGTAGGGTTGGGGGCATAAGGCCAGCAGGGCAGGTTGGTGCTGGGGATGTTGGCACCAGGAATGTGCGCTGACATGTATCTGCCTCTGTGTCACCCCTCAAACAGGCATGGGTGGAACCTCACAGTCCTTCCTAATAATACAGGATCCATCCTGCGACATCTTGGTGCTGTGCCTGGTAAGCAAGTCTCTTTTCTATGTTTCCAGCAAGAATAAGTGTCCTCTATAAATGTGGCTGTGTAGTCACCAAAGCCTCCTCTATCTTCCTGGCCCCTCTGTTCACTGGCTGACCAGGTATACATGCAGTTGTGCATAGCATGTGATACTTAAAGGAATGAAGGCAGGTGTGCAGGTAAAGAATTAATGAATAGTTGAGACCATACACCTGGGAGGAACCAGTTGAACTTGCAGTATCACTTTCTGTTGTTAGTACATTAGTGTTCTTGCTTTGTGACAGCGTGACAAAGTACAGAGCAATGCAATTCCTTACTTGTAAACCTAGTCTGTAGCACTGGGAAGAGCAGCACACAGGTTTTCCATATGAATTGTCACAAGTGGCCCAGCTACGTATGTACCATTCCAATTTACTGGTAGAAACATTAGCTGAAGGCCTAACTCAAGTCTCCCGTGCAGATGTTGAGCCTGAACAAACCAGCTGGGAAACACATATGTGTTTACAAGTACATGTATGCTTGACAACATGAAACAACCTCTGATCAATGCCATTGAGCTAAAATTACGGGTATTTGTACATTTTTGAAGGATAAAATTTTTTTACAGCTATTAGAAAACAAATATGTTCAAAGGCGATATAACTGGTAGATATTTTGGTAGTGGAAATGCTGGATTTGTTAAATTATTCTGTGTGAATTACTCTCTCTGGCAGGAAGACTTAAAACTTAAGGGTCAGCTTGCGGGTAGAAAAATATTTTCAACAGAAATGCCCTCTCAAACTGCCTTTTAATTAGAAACTGCAGTTAATCGTAACTCATCTTCAATCTCTCTGCTTTAGGAGTGACAATTCCTTGGCTAAATATTGGCATGGTCTTTTCTACCTCATGCTGGTCTCGAGACCAAAATCACCTTCCATACATTGACTACTTACACACTGGTGCTGATTGCATTTGGTAGGTATTCCTGTGTTTTGTTTTCTTCTCATTTACTGCAGTGGCTGTCTGTAGGTTGGTGTTAATAGCAGCTTGTGTAGTATCTCTTGCATGAATGAGTCTCCCCTAGAAAGGGTGAGTGTGTGGGGTCACAGTTTTAATGGGAAAATGTAGTATAAACTTTGGCGATGAAATGCCCTTTCCTGGAAGAAAAATTTCACTTTATCTTCCACGCTCTATTCTGAAATATTTAGTAATAAACTGTTTCTGCTTGACACACCGTTTAATCTGTGGGAAGTTTTCATGACATGGAAGTAAGATGAGAGCTAGTCAAGGTAGACTTTCCTTAGGCTGACGGAGAACACTCGTCAAGTAAGCTCTATATTGCCACTTGTAAAGTGACTGAACCCACACTCTGACTACATAGGCAGTGCTGTCCTTTGTAATGCAAAAACTCTGCATCTACCAGGTCCCTAGTGTTTTTTTTCATTATGATAATAATTTTTAATATGATTACACACATCATTCTAGTGTCTCTTTGTGGACATCATCAGTTAGTTGCTAGCTGCATTTAATATTCCATAGAATCGTAGAATGGTTAGGGTTGGAAAGGACCTTAAGATATTTGGTAGACAGATCATGCAAATAGACTTAATACTCAGTTTTTGAATGTGGTGAATCCTCCCTGAATTCAGCGCATACATGCTACTAGAGATGATGATGAGTTAGATTGCAATGGAAGTACAACAGCTGATGGAGGGATTAAAGGAAGCAGGTGCTGCTGGCATGTCATGTGCCTTTCTGTCAGTTTACTGTGACATTGGTGTTATTACCCAAGAGGATTATCGGTGACAACAATGAATTATAAGCAGTGTAACTGTTGTTTCTTGATGAGAGAAAATACAATAGAGAAGTTACTTAAGTGGTGTCCCCTGCAAAGGTGAGAAGCTGGTTAGCATTCCCGTTCAACAGTTCCAGCTGTTCCCCTCTTGAACTCTGAAATGTGGGAGACTTTGGCTCCTTGAATGACGTGACAGGAGAAGGCCTGTGGAGGTCCCCTTTTGCCTCCAGAAGTCCCCATGGAGGCAGTGGCAGTGTCAGCTGCTCTTCATTCACATGCAAAGTGTGTACTTTGACCATTGCCTTTAACTCCCGCCTGCTGATGTCAGAGGTGCAGACCCAGTTGTCACTGGGAAAGCATATGTCCCACAGAAACTTGGAGGAAACCCATTAAAGCAGGAGCTCCTCTCTTGCAATATTTTAAGCAGGAGAAATGTTCTGTATATGATCATAATAAGGGGTAAAAGGTAAATGCTGGATTATGCTGCACATCTGGGAGTTTGTTCCTGTCTGTCATGAGCATTTCGTGGCTCCTCTCCCTGTTCCGTGAATCAGGAATCTGTAATCTTATATAATAGTATACTATCAGGACAAACTGCTAAGCAAGCTACATTGTCCTCAACCTTAGGTGAATCTGTTTTTCTCTGTGACATTCATCTAGTCTGAAATGACAGCAAATTCCAAACAAAAGGCATTCAAGAATTCCCCTAATTAAGTTCTGAGGCCACTCTGTTCATACTGTCCATGTCAAAACACCCCTTTTGCCTTTTGGGACTGAACAGGCTTGAATGCAGCTAGCCAGTTTTAGGAAAAGCTACTGTCTCTGTTTTTCCAAGCTGAGAAGAAGAAAACCAAGGAAGCCATTTGCTTTTTCTTGATGGGCTTGCTTATAAACACAAGTACATAGCTTCAGGTGTATTGTGATGATTGTACTGATGAGACATCGATAATGTGTAATAACTCAGAAGAAGGGAGACATGAAACCCTTAGTCTGTAAAAGCTGTTCTTTGGCAAGGCTGCCAGGCTGAAGTGTCAGGCTAGTTTTCATTATTAACTCATTGCAACTTTTAATATTGCAATAAAGTATCCAACTTTATTGAGGAAAAAATGAATGTAATAACTAGGTCTGATGTAACATCTGGAGTAGCCCTGACAGCATGGCTTTTGGTGGCTGCTTAAGTGATAACAAAGCAGGCTACTGGACATCAAGGCTCTCCTCTGTCTTGCAAAGTCTGGCCAGCATCCAGAAATCTTCTCTTCAAAGGACATGTCCCTGTGGTACTAAAATCACTGGTGCTTCATTTACCTGCAGATTGCGTAGGTCACTGTCTGATCCCTCAGGTTTTACCTTCTGAAGAGTAAACAGGGGAGAACTCAATTTGCATGCAGGGCAGAGGTCAGTGACCTAACATTTTATTCTGGAGGGATCCTCAGTGCCCATTAAAAGAGTGAAGAGAACCTTGTTCAGCCCAAGACACCCAGAAGTCTATTCTGGCTGCTCTCCTCCCATTTTTACAGGTAGATCAAGAATTGCAAATGAGTGAAATCGCAGCATACACCACCGTTGCAAAGCATCTCTGTTCCCCTCAGCCCTGCCAGTAGTCGGTCCTATGCCATACGTTTGTGCTGTCCCTCCTCTTCACACATCCTTTCTCTGCTTTTTTTCCTGGGCCCATCTGGTGAGGGGCTGCATGCTTGAATCTTTTGGCTGTTGCAGCTGTATTTTCTGACTCTAAAAGGAAAGAGTGGGCTCTGCAGTATTCTGGGTTTGAACTGAAAATATTATTATCATTTAAAATCTCTTATTATAGTGTAACTAGAGTGATATGCTACACACATGGAGCTGTTCTGAAGCTGTCATTGACAGCAACACAGGTACTTCAAAGTGTTTGATACACAGCATGCATTTAAAATTGCTGTTGGGACTTCAGCTTTATCAAGTTAAAGTTCTTCACCTCTCTGTAACCATTGGATTTCTTAGAAAGGTCCTGATCGTTGTCAATGTATGTGTAAGTAATCAGTCTATGTACACCCAGGCAACCAGCTCATTAGAGCCCTTATTGTGGCTGCAATTAGCTGTATGAGTAGATACTGTCATCTTTTCTGGCATTTGGCTTGAAGATCAACAAAGACACATCAAAGTCATCATCAGGACAGTGAACAGTAATGAGATGTTTGAATCATAGGAAGTACAGCTTCCTACAGACTCATCAAGCAGGATAACTCTGTATGACGCATACAGAGTTTATATTAGTGCACATTATAAGCAGATATCCTGACAAGGTCTGTAAGGACAGCAGAATGCTTTATGAAATTGACAGACTGGATGAATGACAAGGAAACTACCGTTTCCCCCAAAATCCTTTTATGTGTGTGTGGTGGGGGTAAATGGTTGCGGTCTCACTGCTTAAAGTGAACTAGTAAGTCATGATAAATCTAGAGATGCTTTTTACTTTCCTGAACATAACAAATCTGAATAAACTAAAGTTTCAGATAAAGCATAGCATGGCAGCAATGCAAGGCAGGTTTGGGAATCCTGTGATGTGCAGTGTGTTTCCCACCAAACTGCACTGCTTAGTTTGAAGTTCTCAGGTACCAACTACCAGATCTTGGGAACAGGTATCTTCTAGGTGGACATAAACACCTTTCTAGCAGAGTGCAAGCAAGAGTAGTGACTAATTTTCACCATATTGCTGCCCTGCATCCAGCAAAGTAGCAGTTCTCTGGATGTGTGAGGCTAAGACCTGAGACTCTTGTGTTCTTGTAACTTCTGCATAGGAAGCACTGCTGGCAGTGAGCACAGAGAGACAGGTTCTTCCTTGGCTTCTGAAGGAGAGGAGGATGTGGAACTTGGCATGCACCTAACAAAGTTTTAAATCTCTCTTTCTCCTTTGGCTACTCTGAGTCAGGTCTTTTGTTGCAAGGAAGAGAAGGGGTGTAGGATTTATTTAGTAAGCAAGGCAGGAAGCTCTTAGGGTACTTTGTGTTTTAACAGTAAAGGTGATTTGTGGTTTCTTCATTGTTGCAAACAGAAAATGTTATTAAATAAAAAGATTGCTTGGGTGATGCACAGGTAATAAATGCAGCCATTTAGGATAAAGGTAACAACATATATTGGTGCTCAGGAGATGCCAACTTCTGCTCGTTTTGGTGCCATTAAAGTGAACACTATTCTGTGACCGATTTCTCTCCTCTGATTCTACAGAGTTTTATTATTTCTGTTTCAGGGATTTTTATGTCCTTTGGCGTTTAGTGGACACCATCAGACTGAATCTAAATAAACAGCATTCCATGATCCTCAGTGTTTTACCAGAAAGAACTGTGTGGAAAAGCCTGTGTTTAATTTCTTTTAATCAATGTCCTGATCTGAATTGCCTATTCCTGTGTAGCTGTGGACCGTTATTTACTCCACAGTAAATCTTTTCTCTTTTTCTCTGACAAAACAACAGGTATTGCATTCCTGCTGCGGAGGAGAACAAACTTGATGATGTGGTACATACCCTGCTGCAAGCCAATGGCACTCCAGGGCTGGAAATGCTTGAAAGTAATGTAATGGTAGGTTAACACTCGGAGAAGTATTCTCATTTGAGAACCCAAGGCTAATCAGGATGCTGGTTGCTCAGGGGTTTATTTTGGTTTTGTCTTACACTAAAATGATGCAGAGGCTGTTGTTAAAATCTGGCTACTTCCTAATTGCAGTGTTTACCCACATGGCATTTTTCTAGCAAGGCTCACATGTTAAAATGTTGAAATAAAAATATATGTGACAGTGCAATAAATACCCATTTCTAATAGTGACTACAGTGTGTTTAACCTCACAAAAGGAGTGTTTTGTAATCAGTTAATCTGCCATGACTGAGATTTTATGAAGCCACTATGGATATGAGAAGGCTAATACAAGGATTTCTGAGTAGTCTTGGCTCCCTTGTTTATTTTGTGGATAACAATTTATATTTAGTGCATGCAAATATAAATTTGGGAGCCCATAACAAAGACCCTCCTTCAGCTATTCATGTGAGCATGTTAACAGACGTGAAGTAGCAAGGATGATTCAGTGCCAAGTCTGAAAAGATCTACATGGAAAACAGTTTGCATTACTTTCTGCAGTAGTAATAGGCAGTACTGTTTTGAGGCTCTGTGTTTGAGATTGTTTGGCAAATGGAAGTTTAAACTGTTGATTTCAGAAGGGCCACTTCTGTAATTCTCACTCCAAACACTAAGCCTCAGCATGTGTAGAAGGAAAGAGAGAAAGTGAACAGAGCTAAGCTGTTAGCAAAGAAGTCGCATGTGGCAGTCAGTACCCAGCAAAGGAGGGGGATATAACTGTAAAATAAAGTTCTAATTGTTTTTTTGGTTTTCTTTTTTTTTTTTTTGTTGTCGTTTTGCTTTTATGTGTTTCTAGATCTCCCCAGAAATCTTGTGCAAGGAGGGGATCAGGGTGCACCGTACTGTACAGCAGAGTGGGCAGTTCGTTGTCTGTTTTCCTGGATCCTTTGTGTCCAAAGTGTGTTGTGGCTATAGTGTTTCTGAAACAGTGCACTTTGCTACCACCCAGTGGACAAGTATGGGGTTTAAAACAGCCAAGGTAAGTTGAGAAAAGGAGTTAAAATGGATTCATGGCCCTGCCATCTAAACCGACATTTCAGGATTGATAGCGTTGTGAGACTTGTACAATTACGTCTAATTTTGTGGACTGCTAAATAAAAAAAAGGAGAAAAGTTCTGCAAGGCATGAAAAAAGCGAGGAAGCTTTTCAAAAATCCTGTCAGAGCTAATGATAATATATTGTGTGTATATATATTGTATTACACTTACTAATTTTAAGTGATGTTTTCTAGAACCATTAGAATCTCAGGTGCAAATATCTGAATAAACTGTGCTTAGTAGCTCCTATGATAGGCAGAGTCAATACTCACAGCTGTATTGCGTGGCTTTCTCTGCCCCTCCATTCAGGAAAAGCTGTTGATCAGGGCAGTTTCAGTTTTAATCAACTTGAAAATCCTTATGTTCACAGACTGTAGGTTCACATCCAATACTAAGATGTAAATAAAAGCCCTTTCCCATTGCCTTTTCACACACCTAACCGAGGCAGGTTGTCTGCCGAAACCAACAGGTGAATTGTCCAGTCATCACGATTTTGACTACATTTCTGTGGTCTTGGACAAATAATATATGTCACTAATTGTCTTCCCAAACTCCTCAAATACACTATGGGTTACAGATGCTATTTTGGTAGTGTTTTTTAGCTAAACCAATATTATCATAGACAGCTTGAGAACAAGTGGTTAGTAAGTAATTAAATGTAATATGTCCACAGTTAGGTTTTGGATCTTTAGGGTTAATGGAATTCTTCCTGCCTGATTATACTAGCTGAATATTAACTTAGTTTGAAATAAGAAGTTATTTTATTACAGATTTATTGTGGGGGAAGGTGGGAATTGTATATGTGTATAGATAAGGAATGAGAATTCTGAACGAACCTTTTCTATCTGAAGGTACACAGTTATATTAACTCCGTATGCTATATTTATTGCGCTGCTGAACACTTGCTTGACATTCTGGAAATGCCAGTGCTGTAAGAGACAGAAATCACTATGCAGCAATTAAAAAGCTCTTCTTGGTGCCTCAAATTCTGAAGAACAGTTTATTTTGATTAAGTTTTAAGAGCTTTGCACTGGGTAAACACAAGCTGATTGAAAATCCATTGCATTCCAATCTATGATAACCTACCCTGGAAACTGAAGTCACAGTTCTCACAGACTTTAGGAGAACCACAGAAACATGTTTGTATCGAAGTCACTCTGTAAACACCCACTGCACTCTGCTTTCCCTTCTTTGATTTTCCTTCTCTCCTTTCTTTCCTCAAACTATCCTATGTTCTTAACTCCCTTAAATTTTGGAAATTTTTCCTTGGTTCCTTCACTTTGGCAAGGCACGTGGCCATTTTCAGAGGTGGGCTGGAATTGTGCTTCTCAGAGGTTGAGACATTCTGTGTAATGAGCAAGATTCCCATTTTGGACTGTTAATGAACTCTGACAATTGTACCTTCCTGTCTGTCTTTTCTCAACAGCAATATTGACAGTTTTCAGCTGTTTGATAAATTAACTTTGGTTTCATTCTGTGATACTGTGACCTGGTTTTTTTAATAGTGACTCTATATTACTAAACAGTGTTGTTTCATTTCTGTATTGAGTGACTGCTCAGTCTCTAATATATGGAAAAAACGAAATTCTGCCTCTGAAATGGCATTGATTTCAGTTTGTAAGGAGTTAGGATAATTGTGGGAATAAAAGAATTAGTATAAAGCGTGTGTAAAGGACCTAAACCATATGTGGAACCAGGTTGCCGGCTTTTAAAAAACACCCTGAGAGCTCTTGAAATTTTAAACTTAGGATGAGGAGAAGGTTTACAGGTGTGGTGAAGAGTTTGTGTCTGGAATGGCAAAGGGGGAACTTCATGTCCTCAAATAAGGCATTGGGCAAAGTTAGTACAGTTCATTTAGGAAACAGGAAAACAGAATATTGAGCTAAATGAATGCACTCTGGTCTAGAGGTTTGGAAATAAGAAAGAACATCTGTTTTTAAAGCAGGGCTTTGGTGCTGTAGGGCCCACCAGAAACTTGGTGAAGAGACTCAGCTGGTACTGTAATAGGAGAGGAAGAAGTACATAGGAAAGTTGGAGTCAGTCATCTGGTTGGAGCAGCACTGCTGCAACCAGAAGAGAGATTACAGTAAAATAATCCAGGTTTAACTCTGTCCCTGGTGACAGAATCCCTGTGCCCTGATCTTCCTGTTCTAAATAGGAAAGGCATGGTATTAGTTTAGCACTGTTCTTCTGACTGTCCAGCCCGTATGCTGGCAGAGGCTTTATATGTATCCCCCCAACAAGTTTTAGTTTGGCTGAGGAATGTGCCTTTATAATGTCACACAATGACCACTCCTTGGTTCCTATCACAGAGCTGCCTTAGCAGACTGGGTTGCTTTTAGATGAAACCAAATGGTAAGAGGCACTCCAGAACTGCCCTCCAAAACCAGTGGCAGTGTGGCCACAGGACCAGGATAGACTGCTTCGAAGCCATCAGCTTTGCATACGCACACGGTGGGTGTTTGGCTCCTCAGCATCAACTGTATCACTCTGCACATTCACTCCTGCTTCACCATATCTGATGGTGTATAGCCTGTGTCACGCTAAAAGAGATGAGAAAACCTGTGAGGCCAGGATATACGGTGATAATGAGAAATGCTGGTCTCTTCCCCCTAGCTAGGATAGTGGTTGTGTTGTGTGTAATGCCAGAACAGAAATGGCTTCTGGGAGCATCTAGTTAGGAAATCCGTGCAAGGAGAAGAAACTCTCATCTTGCTTCTCAGCAATGGTGGAGCCCAGCTCAAAATATCACTGTCAAATAGCTGCACTATGATGGTGAGCAGAGATTAAGAACTCTGAAAGAGCAGTAAACCATATCCACTGCTGTGGTGTTTCATTTCAAAAGACAGCCTTGCATAAAACTAAGGAAGCTTGTTAAATTGAGAATGCAGAAAGAAGGGTTAAGTGTTTGTGTGCAGCATAGAAATTGCTTAAAGATGCTGTGTTAGAGACTCACAACACATGCACATTGCTTAGCAAAAAAAAAATGTTCAAAAGGCAAATCCCCACTAAACTTGGCGTGCCTAACACCAGGGGAAAGAAGTTTGTTTGAAATGAGACCAAAAACCCCCTTTTGTATGCAGAAGATTAAAATACAAGTAAAACATCCACCGTAGCAAGATGCACGTAAATACACACAAATGCAGAGCAAAAGGAGATTTCAGACAAACACTTCCTAAAGACCAAAAGAACAAATAAATGTAGAGAAGAACAAGACCAGGGTAATCAACATGGCTTTTGCAATGAGGTCATGGCCCCCAGGCCGTGAAGCTTTTGGAAGGATATATGGACAAAAGAGATCTAGTTGACAGTCTGTCAGCATTTCTGGAAGAGGTTCTTTGGGATGGGTTCTTAAAGAAATAAACCTGTCATGGGTTGAGAGGGGAAGTTCACGCACCAAAAAACTAACTGATTTAAAGCGAAGCAGAGGATGGGAATAAATGGTCACTTTTTATCATGGAGGGAGGTCTCTTTCTGCATTCCTCAGGGATTTGTACTAAGGCCAGTACAGCTCAACCTGTTTTGTTTTACAGAGGGTCAGTTTTCAAATGACACAAAACTTCAGATACTTGGGAAAATGCTACGCCTTTCCCAAGTGTGCTGTAAATAAAGGAATTTGCCTGCGTAAGAATTATCAAAAGGGTTTAAAATCACTGAGTTCATACTGACGGGAAAGTAGCTTTAGAAGCTTACACAGAGAGGAATTGGTAACAGGCAAAACTGAGCAGAACTGAACCCTCTCCTTTTGCTTGTTGTCTTTTTTCCCTGATACGTGCCTATTTTGCTAGTTGTTGTCTTTGATGTTTTAAAAGATGCAAAATAACAGCAGCCCTGTGTGTCAGGTAGGTGAGAAAGATAGATAGTACTGGATGGCTGAGAGTGCAAATAGTGTGTTAGTGAGCTTAAGTGATCACATTACTCCTCTTGGTCTTCACAGGAAAGATTAGATTTTAGGGAGAGAATTTTGAGGTGTTTGCTGGTTCCTCCACTGCAAGCTAACCTATGCCTGGGCATCCTGCTCTTCATTTTTCTCATCCTGGGGACATTTCTCCTGTCCTGGTCTTGTCCACTGACGAAGTTTAATTTTATTCTTTGAAAAAAGGGTGTACCTGAAATGTGGTGACACTGGAGTACTTGCATTTTGCTTCTTTCTCTTTGTAGGTGCCGACTTTGCCTATCTTTTATTCTGCATTAAATTTCACAGCAAAGCCTATTAAGAAGAGGTAGCAAAGAGACTGATTTCATATTTTCATATATGCCATCATGCACTGCAGATGCTTTTTTGCTTTCTACTGTTGACTCTGAATGAAAACAGAATGTTAGCTGTTAGGAGGCACTAGGGCATTCTTCAAGAAAGCAGTTGATTATGATGGCTGGTAGCATGCGTTTGGTTTAAAATTGCAAGTTTTTTCTGTGGCATTGGCTCACCTAAAGCATGAGCAGAAAGTCTCCTTTTGTAGTCGTTTCATCAGGAGGACCCAAACCAGCAAAGCCCTTGGGCACCTCTCTTTCTACTGGAAGGATTTACTTCTGAATAGCATTTGTTTCAGTGTGTAGTTAGTGCTGGTTTTAAGTTGGAACATAAATACTTAATTTGGACTGTGGAAAGCTTTCACTTTTGGTGGTTTTAAAAGACTCCTTTTGGCTACATTGGAGTCATTCTTTATAACCTTTATTTTCCAATATGCTGAAGAACTAATTTGTCGATTTCTGTCCCAGGAAATGAAGAGACGACGTATCGCCAAACCATTTTCAATGGAAAAGTTGCTTTATCAGATTGCAACAGCAGAAGCAAAAAAGGAAAACGGGCCGACTCTGAGTACGATATCATCACTTCTTGGAGAGCTCAGGTAACGAACTGGGGGCCTGTTGTACCTATTTTGTTTTAATTGACAGACTCTGGAGGTGGGTGATGTAAGTAACCCTTTCAGATGCATGTCTTGTACCTACTTAACCAAGCAAAAGCCCAGCAAACAAACTCCAAGACAGCCATACGTGGAAGAATCAGTTTCCTTGGCTGTATCTGATGTGAGAGTGCCCGTGGTTAGGATGTCTTACTCTAAGAATTCCCTACTTCGGGCACCATCATGGAATTAAAGCTACAGTTTGCCTTGGGTTTTTGTTTTGTTGATTCTTGCTGCTGAGATTCAAGCTTTCCTGAAGCATTACGTGAACTGTGTGGTGCCAGGTGGTTAAACACATTTATTCAGTTTTTCAGCCTCTTGGCATCAGTAACCACTGTTCAGTCCATGTCTGTCATGGGTTCTGCACCAGGAACTCTTGTCTTCAGCATCAAGATTATTCGCTGCAGTTGTAGAAGGTACTTTGCTTACAGAAAGTTGTCTTGATTTAAGCCATTAAGTGAGCAGCTTATTTATAGGTGCTGATGCATCTTGCATTCTCCCCAGTATTAAGGAAACATGTTTAAGGTTTCTCTTAAGATAGGTAAAAAAAGAAAATACAATGTTGCCTGGCTTCCTGTGTAATGATCTTCTCTTTTGTTCCCTACCATGTAGTTGCTACCTATCTTTCAAGTTTGTGACAACTGATACTCGAGATGTCAAGAAAGTTTTGATGAATGGAACCTGCAAACTGTATTTAACTAACTAGCATGTTCATTTGGAAAATTTCCAGTGACAGATTGAAGGGGAAAACAGCCATGTGTTGTTTTAGTGTTCAGAAAGAAATACAAAGAGGTGTGCTGACTGCTTTACCTGCAGCTGGTTCCCCTGTGGGAGTGAGCCCTTCCAAGTGCCTTTTTTTTTATTATTACTTTTTTTTTCCTTGAAGAGGAAAAGACTGCAAGTGCGAAAGGTGAAACAGAAATGTTGGTGCTTGCTGTTAGACCGTCACATCGACCTCTATCAGAGTGGTTCTCAAACTTGTTCTTACGCTTAGGTTGGGATTCTTTGGAAGATACCGGTCCTTCCTGTGTCTGCTTATGGAAAACAACCCCCCACACAACAAAACCCATAAAAAAACCCCAACAAAATGGAACACTGTACCATATTTTTTTCCCCTTTGCTTTGTTTTGCTTGTTTGTTCTGTTTTTTGCTGCCTCCTCTCTTGATCTGCCTTGGTTGCTCAGTTTGCCCAAGCCGTTTGCTTAGCGCAGCTTTCCACCCATCTTCAGCTGTGTCTGCTGGTGAGCTTTTTTATTCTCCCCTTGCATCTGCTCAGCTCACTCCACGCTTGCTGTCTTCCACTTGGCTGCAACCTGACGTGCTCTCCTAATGCTGTGTAGTTCAGCATAGGAAGTACCGTCCACCTTGTGGATGCCGTGGGTGAAGGGCTGCTGGAGGGCTTGAAGTTTTTATCCTTAATTGATATCTCCTGTTTCCCTGGGTGTACAGCAAGATCATGGTCTTTTGGCACAATCACTTGCCCTGCTCCTCCTTTTCTGCCTGAAGCGCCTCATGGCAGCAGGTCCTTGGTTCATCTCTGCCTCCTGATGAAGGTGGCTGTTACTCCTGACAGCAACGGCTCGTCCTGCTCCAGGTGGCTTTTGGCAACTTTAGGGATGACAATTATGTTAGCCACATCTCCTGACTCTTCACATGGCCCTGGGCAACCACCGACCTACAGGAAGTACTCGTCAGTCCCCAGTTCTCTGTGGAGCAGTTTGAGAACCACTGTCTCGATACAGTGGTCACTATTGAAATCTGGAGATAGCTTTTGCAATTAGGCAGCGTTTCTGTGGTGCTGGCTATCTCTCACCATGAGTAGGGAATGGCACCAACCTCCAACAACACTCAGGGCTTTGCTGTGTGGAGCTAAGGTTTCGATGATGGTGGTAAAAAGGTGGTTATACATGGCTTTGTGGTGGTGTGAGGTGATGCCTGTGTCTAATTGCATAAAACGTTCACAGGGACACAGAGCTGAGGCAGCGGCGGCAGCTTTATGAGGCAGGTCTCCATTCTTCAGCACGCTATGGCAGCCACGACAGCAGCAGCACGGGGATGGATGGAAAGAAAAAGCCTCGAAAGTGGTTGCAGTTAGAAACGTCGGAGAGGAGATGTCAGATTTGTCAGCACCTGTGCTATCTTTCCATGGTGAGTAAAGTCCTTTGCCACCTCTGGGGTACTCTCTCCCCTGTTAGGGCACTATAATGGACTATAAGCATTTGAGAGACAGGAGATGACTACCGAGTCATCTCATACACTCCACACAAGATGCAGAGATGCTGGTTTGGTTTGTCTCAGAACATTTACTGCCTCAGGCAGCAGTGACAGAAGACTACAGTTAGCGTCAGCTAGCTTTCCTCCCCCTGTAAGGAAGGGGTAAACTAGTCACTCAGCTGCATTGCACTAGGAGAGGTAAGAGATACCTGCTGGTTGCCAGTAGTTTTAAGTCATGGCAGAACAGTTCCCAGGATGAGCTAGCAACTCAAATATGTGCCCTAGTCTTAGGCATGCAGCTACAGCCTGTGCTGCGACAATTTCCCTGCGAGACAAATTGCAGGGTATATGTATCCTGTCTGTCAAGCTGTGATGTTGTTTGCCAACCTGTCTGTTCAGAAACAGGATTCATGCCCATAAACTTTCTCTCTTTTTGCAAGTAATTGCCTACTGGCTTTTGAAGGTGTGCTAACCACCGCTGGTGACACTTCCGGGGTTTTAGCTGTATGCAGAACACCTAGAAATAACAGCAGTTTAATTAAAAATATCAAAAATCTCCTCCCACAATCTCATGTACAGCCTAATTCCAAGATCAGATATTTAACTAAAGTACAGTGTGTGCAAGTCCATATTCTGGAAATACTGCAATTATTCTGACATCTTTAGGGTTTTTTTGGTTACATTATGTCAGGTTTTTGATGGAAGGACAATGTAACTTGTTAAATGGTTAGCTATAGCTGTTTCCCCCCTAAGGTAGAATACACTCAGTTTATACATGTCTTTGGATGGCTGTTTAAGCAGTATTAATTTGAAGTCACTTTAAAATGAGTCTGTTTAAAAGAAAAGACAACCAAATCCTCTTAATTCTGGCCTGGTTGCTCTGAAGTGTAATGAAGGAAAGGATTTTTCCTCATCAAGCTTTGAAAACAGTAGTAAGGGACAAAAAAATCAACTTGGTTGTCAAATTCCAACTGAAATGTGTAGGCTTGGCTGCTAGCCAGCTGAGCAAATGTGACCTCTGCTGAACGAGACAGTAGCTGAGGAATCCTGTGGCTAAGCTTCTCATTTTATCCTTATTCAAGACAGCTTTTAAAATAACCTGAAAGGGCTGCTTTCAGGAAATCTTTAGGCTGTGTGTTAGATACTTACACATATATCACTATTTGGATTGGGCCTGCATTACTATTGGTTCTTTTTAAAATAAATCATACGTATTTGCCAACATTAGCACTCCTAAAGGGATATGTACTTTCTTCTTACACATTCTGAATCATTTCACAATGTGTAATACTTTTTGTTTATGCCTCTAACTAACTTGTAGTAAAATACAGGTTTAATAGCTCAGACAATAATTCAATACTGTGTGCATAACATGGCTACAATCTGGGGCTTATTGCATTTCTCCCCCCTACTCCTGCATTTTTATATAGGTCGTACAGGAGAATGAAAATGTTGTCTTCTGCTTGGAGTGTGCCCTGCGGCATGTGGAAAAACAGAAGTCTTGTCGGGGACTGAAAATGATGTACCGTTACGATGAGGTCTGTATGATGTAGCTTTGTGATGCTGCTGAGCTTTGACACTGAAAATCTGGGAGTAGACTTAACGCTGTCTTTTCCTACAGAGACTGTGCTGGGGTCTTTTGGATGTGGGAAGAAGGTGCTGTATTATGATCTTAATGAAAGAAATAGAGGGAAACATGATTACAAAGATGAAACCTGAAGCATAAATGGCATGGATAGGTATTACAGAACAGAGAAGGCACTTAGTGCTGTGGGATGCTGTAGAACATGAATCTGTGCTTTGCCTGGTTAATTTCTTGTAACTTCTCTGTGGATAACTCCAGTCCAGTTTGAACCTTCTCTAAGGCAAACTTGTAGAGTACTTGTCTACAAGAGGTCCAGTAACGGCTTCAAGCAAATGTGATGGTGAACACTCACAGAGCTCAGGCTGATGATTTAGGACAGGGTCTGGGCTCTGGACTAATGCTCCATCAGTCCAGACACATCCATATGGTCAAATGACAGATGCCTCTTCATCTGGCTAATTAGCTCCATGTCTGCAATGTATAAGGGAATAGGTGGGGAATCAAGAGTGGGGCAGCATTTCACTGTTACCAGCCAGTTAGAAAAATCTCTCCCCTGCCCTGAACTTCATCCAATCCCTGAATGCAGTGGAGGCAGGAGTGACAGTGCAGCCAGATTTTGATGTGCAGGTCAAGGTCTCCTGCTCCCTTCTGATCCTAATGCCATGTGGCTATTGCCCTTTTTCTGCAGGGCCGCAAAACAGCTTTCTCTTTGCATGGGCTCAGAGCACCTGCACACCCAGACATCCTGAACAGCATTAAACACAAGTAACATCCTGTAACCAATGCCAACAATGTCACAAGGAAAAAGTGGGATCTTTTCCTTAAATTTTCAAGAAATATTTAATAAATAGTAAATTATAAGCAGTACTACTGTGGGTTTATAATTCTAGCATTTGTAACTTTGTTCAGCAATGGGTTTTAAGCTGTATCTGAAGAATGTTTCTGACCTCAGTGTAGTAATGATGGAGCCCAGCTTCTTTATTCTTGCTCAAGAGGTTTCTAGTTCTGCTCATCACTGTCTTCACATTTAGAGGGGGGAGCTTCAACAGGGGCAGTAGCTGGACTACTGTGCAGTACTTTTCCTGAAAGTCCTGGTCATGAATGTAGTATATGAGCCAAGGCTTTTTCCCCATTAGGTGCAAAGGCAGCACTGCATCACTGTCCATCAGAAGTGACTGGAGAAAGAGCAGATGCTGATTTTTTCTTTTTCTCTCTCCCTGAACAGGAACAAATAATCAGTCTAGTCAATCAAATCTGTGGAAAAGTATCTGGTAAAAATGGCAGCATTGAGAACTGTATCAGCAAGCCTACACCAAAAAGAGGACCTCGTAAGAGAGCGACAGTTGACGTGCCATCATCTAGGCTTTCATCCTCCAGTTCATCCAAAAGTGCTTCAAGTTAATCCTGAAGATGCCAACACTCTCATTTTGTCAATTTATATATATTTTTTGTAATTATTATACCATAGTTTGGAGTACTTGCTGTAGAATACAAGCTGTCTTTGCACTAGCTCTAAAGAAGATTTTCTTCTGGTTTTAGAGAACTAATTTTGTTTTAGCATTAAACTGTTGAATTTTTTTTTGTACTTAGACTAGATAGATACAGCAGTCTGATTTTTTTGAACTGCCGTACGTTCACTGTTTTAAAAGCGGCAAGGGGCTGATAAAATATTAATTTGTATTGTCCCTATGGCTGAAAACAGAAAAAGCCTTTTTGGTAACTGTGAAGAAAGGCTTTTAACCCATTTTTGGAATAGGTTGAAGTTGGATGCGTTTTATAATTTGTTCTCCGGTCATGTGAGCAGATTTTTCTAGAGAGAAAAGGGATAGGAGACAAAAACTTGAACGAAATTGCTTTACTTTGGCTGTCTTTTATTCTGTCACAGCAAGATAAGTTTTGTAATTTTTTAAATTGGAGAATACACGCTTTCTTTGGGAGGTTTTGGCAGCTGAAGATGGACTTTGTTTCCTAACTTGTAGGCAAAAGGAGGAGATTTGGAGTATGTTCTCTTTTACCAGCACATCACTATGCATCTGTTTTGAGGGGGGGGAAATAAAAAATAAAGAAAAAAAGAAAAAAAAAAAAGGAGGAAAAAAGACTGCCTGCCTTGAGGAGTCACGTGAGGGAAAACTGTGCCTGATTTCATTAGGAAATCCATTCTGTTATTTTTTGGTGCTGTTGGCTACTTTATCAAAAACCCTTCAATAGCATCCTTTGAGAAAAAAGAAAAAAAAAGAAAAAAAGTGATTGAAGCCATAAGTGCTTCTTTTGTCATAGACGTGCAATCTTTCTAACATTCCATTTCCATTCCACTGCTGGTTTTGACACCTTTACACAGTCAAGCATTAATTTTTGTTCTGAATTTGTTTCATTATATGATCACATTTAGAGCCACTAGCAGGTCTGCATCTTTCTTTTGAATGTGAAAATGCATTTGCTTTCATCTTGTCTATTTTTTCTCTTCATGTTGTAACAAAAAGAAAAAAAAAATCACACCTTTTGTACATATGCCTGTAAATTTTTTTAAATACTTGAGCCTTTTCTTGGGGTGGGGAGGGGGGATGGTGAAGAGACAAGATGAAGAAAAGCCTTACGTTTCACTTTCTTCATCGGTTGGATTGGATGCTTACAGGGTTTTTCTTGTAACATTTATAAGTGCTGCTTACATCACTGAACAACAACAAAAAATAATAATGGAGTAGCTGTTGCCCTTTTCTGGTTGTGTGTACAGTATGTGTGGAATAAAAAAGGGAAAATGTTTTCACAAACTGTTTTGTTTCGTAATTGAATTCAACAATACCGTAGCTACCCATATTGCACTGAGCTTGCCAGTGGTGACTGTCAGGAAAGTCCTATAATACAATTTGTTGGTTGTTGTTGCAGAAGACTGAACTGTTTTGGAATATTTAACAATAACATAAACAGAGTCAAGTGTTTTCAAATGTGGTTGTCTGGTTTTTATGGCCTTGCTGTGTACTTTTCCCTCTTGACAGTAAACTTCTGACTATGGCTTACAGTTTGACATTTAATTTATTAGCGCTGCTCTGCTCTCTTTCCTTGTAAGGAAAGACTTCATGTTGTTTATTGCCAGTTTTTTGTTTACTTTCCAGGTTTGTACTACGAGGTTTAATAAAAAAAACAAAACTTTTTTGGACATTTTGTCTGTCTTCTGGAAAACGAGTGAGTAAAGGAAGCTCCGTCAAGAAAAGCTGCCTTCAACAGACGCCTTGTTAAACAGAAAATAACTAACTGCAGGTAGCAAGTGTCTAGCTTGAATTTCCTAGAGGGGGCTCAGGAAACACTCTGTCAGGTAACAGCAAACAGAATGAATCCTTCAGGGAACTGGCCACTTCCCAGCTAGGGAGCTGGAGAACATGCATCAGTCCTTTGTCAGGGCAGGTCTTTGCCAAGAGATCTACACCGCAGCTCATCCCTTTACTTACGCTGTTCCTGATTACATTCCTTCCCTCTGTGCATGAAGAGCAGAGCCAGGAGCCTTCCCAAAGGAGAGCAGATCCCTGCAAACAGAGCGTGAGACTTGACAAGCAACAGGCGTTAGACATGCTCAGACCTCAAGTTTCAAGACAAAAAATGACTGCAGAAAAAAAAGAGGCAGCAAGATGATGACAACTACAGGTCCTATGGTTTATAAAATGCAAGCATTTAAGTTATAACTCATTCAGGGTTGCTGGCTTGCATCAGTGTAGTCAAATAGATGTTACCATGGAAAAGTAAATTACACTGGTGCTCCTTATAAGGGACTTGGGGTTTCTTTCTGAATTAGTCTCCTCTCTTCACTGTCATGGACAAAATGTTTGGGTAATCAAGTAAAAGACATGGTTGAGATAGAAATACTTTATTTTGTCTCGAAAGAGGAGTAAGTTCATACAACGCTAAGAACTCTGCTCCACGAGAAGTGTAACATCTCAATATGCATCTCTCCTCTTTCTCAATTTGTTTCTTTCCCTTAACACTTTGATAACTAAGTTGGTCCTGAATAAGAAGTGTGAGAGAGTAAATAAACACTGCTGCACTAGTAGACAAAGGCAGTAGGCAGTCAGTAGATAGTAAAGAGTAGAAAATAACTTTTCATTTTGGTTTGGATCCTAAATCTTCAGTTGCAGCAGCTGACAACATGCAAGGAACAATCTGGGTTCAGTATTACACATCAAGTCTAAGTACTTCCAATCAGCCATGAACGGTTAGTGGTCAAAGTAACTTGCATCTTCCCTCTTTAATTCTCTTATACATAGTATATACAACAGGTTTACTGCTCCCCTGAGCCCCAAGATTACGGTTAAAGTGTGTGTGCTTTAGGCTTTTTTTTAAAAAACCAACCTCCACATGACTGGCGATTCTGTAAAAAGGCAGTATCACTAAGTAAAAAGATCTGGCTGTTAACGCTTGGTTAGCAAACCGCTACACAGGCAAGCTCTTCATTCACTTGTTCATTCATTCAGAAGTCATTCTTAAAGGATATGGGTTTAAGATTCAAATAGTCTGAGAGTCACTTTCATCACTAACATCTGAAGCACCCTTTCGTTCAGTTACAGCAGCAAGAGCAGTGTCCACCTGAACTTCCTCTTCATCAGACTGAACAACTGGCGACTCCCCTTCACTTGCATCTTGGCTGGCAGAATCGGTGCAGGTTGATGACAGGGAAGATGACAGTTTCTGGCGTAATTCAGACTGGCTCGGAACCTGGAGACTTATCTCATTCATATAGGTGTTGGATTCGGGCCCTAAGAGATGGAAAAACAACAACAATCAAACTTCAGCACAGCAAGTGAACAGACAAGTCAGTAAATTAACTGAGCTCAACCTTGGTTAATGAGTTGCACTGAGGCTGTTTTGCTTCTTTTGCAAAACACCATTTTAGAAAACCTTCCCCAGACACAAAGTTGCCCTTTGGCTTTTCTGAAGCTGATCTCAAACACAAACCGCAGGCTGGCTTTAATCCGTTTCTGATGGAGTATCCATTTCGCTCATTCTAGAATTTCTAACTCTTGAGAACAAGTAAGATAAGACTGCAGGAATATTAAGTCCTGGCTGTTCAAAGAGACGCAGCTGATGTCCAGCCTGGCTATTAGCCAAGACCCAAGTAATCCTCCTAACTCCAACTTTGATAAACTCCTATAATAAAACTTGTTGGTCTTCAGCACATGCTGAGAATCATCACCAATAGGAAGATCCTCCAGACAAACTCTGTCCAACAGAAGGACACACATAAACCTGGGTGGAAAACAAACAAACTAGGAGACAGGCAATAATAATCTCCAGTTTTGACTGAAAGCAAAGAGGTAGAAGCAAAACCACTTCTTGCTCACAGCATGAAAACATTCCTCCTGGTAAAGCTGTATCGTAGCTCAAGTGCACACGAATGGGATTTTTGAGACTATGCTTCCTCCACATCCTGTGCAAAAAGTCTTCTAAGCAATGGTGTTTGCTTGCAGTTTAGGAGTTCAGATTTCAACATTATCTTAGATCTGCTTAGATCTTAGAGCTGCGGAGTTCTGGACACTTCCTGGCAGGAAATGAAATAAGGTAAAATGGGGAAACATAAATATTCCTTCTATGTGATAGGCCAAATAAAGCCCTTTTTGACTTCTCTGCTACGCCTAGTAAATGTTCCTCCATAGTCAGGGCACCCAGGTTCAGCACTGAGTAACCTGGCTGAGAAAAGCCTCTTAAGAATGCTATGGAGGATGCCTAGCAGCTCTACTCAGCTGCTTCCTCAGGGAGAACATGAAGTTACACTGAACATGAACGATACTAGCAATATTTGTAAAGACACCTATGTTGTGCACACCAGCACGTACTAGATTAATTTACACAGGGCACGCAGAGGAGTGTTCTAGAGTGGCAGAGGTGGGTAAGTTTTTCAGCTGCACTCATTACCACGATACATTTCAAAACCAGTGCCCAGAAGCTGGTTGCCTTTATAGAGAGAACTGGGAGAGTTTTAATATCTTGAGCTGATTTTTATTTTTTCCACTTATTAACATAACTGACCTGTGTTCTGTGGCGTTCACTAAAACTGTGAAGCAAATCTTGCCCTGACCAACCCCCCTTCTCCACGGACACCAAAAGGAAGAGTTACCTTTAAGCCATCTGAGAATGAAGACTGTTGCATATTTAGCTTGACACCAGGGTGCAAGGTCCTTAGAGCAAGCACAAAAATCCCTTCTGATTCAGAAGGAAATTAATTGTCTGGAACCGCAACAGCGACAAGACTGTTAATGCTGTAGTCACAGTAACTAGAGGAGTAAATCTTGCTGCAAGCCTACCCAACCTCTGCATTAAGGATACAGTGCTAGAACATTAGAGCACTGCCAAGTTATGTTACAGTGTGTGTGCATCTAGATAACAAATATGTACGCACCATCTATACATACACACTAATATATTACAGCAGAAAGTAAATTCTATAGGGTTTTTTTTTTTTTCCAAAGGCTAATAAGCTTTACATCTATTTAGGAAAAAAAAACCCTGCTCTTAGTAGTTTCTGCACTTCCTTAGAGAATTCAGTTACACTGTTTGTTATTAAAAAAGACATGAAGCTTCTTGGTCCAACATTTGCCAAAGACCCAGCAATGGGGAAAGAGTCCTAGATTCTATAATTACTTTCACGCTCAAGCAATGATCAAATTTTATAATTCATGATTTGGATGCCTATCCAAAACCAGCCACCTGAATTTAGGTTTTGCCATAAAACCTTTAGTAGCCAAGTGTGCCTTGACTACTTACAGTAAGCGTTCCATGTTCACAGCAGGTAATAATCACCTTTACACAGGGAGGAAGACAAATACCCCAGGTATTATTAACATTTCCTTTATATGTTCCAAAACATAGGATAGTATTTAAAGCATACTGTTTCTTCACTGTAAGTACCTGTAGAAAAGTATCAACCGGTAGTTTCAAAAGAAATCAAAGTACTTTTAAAGGACCTGCATCACCTCCCCCAAGAAAACTCATTTTGGCTTTTTTGGGAAAAAGCATTTTAGTACTGAAAGTCTTCATTAAGAAAACACTCTTCACTGGTGGACAAAATACCCAGTAATACTAATTCCCTGCTGTAAGCAGATCCCTCATCATGCTGCAACTTGGCAACATGTAAATTGGTTTTGTTCATCAGAACACGTAAACAAAATTTTGGTTTAGGATTAATTTAATCCAATTTAAGTAACATTACCAGCAGTAAGAAGGCTATGTGAAAGAGCTGCAGCACCAGAATCGCTATTCAGAAGCTTCCAGAACACTGGCATGTTGAACCATGGTTCAGCTGTTCAGAGGAACACCTCTCACTGAAGATCTTGCAGGATAAAACCGGTCCAAATTTACCTCAGAATGCAAAAGTTATGAACAAATTCCAAGAAGGCCATCCTAAAAATCAAACCCTAATTGCTGCAAACTTTCTGTTGAAGTTCGTTAAAATGCCTTCTATTCATATTGAGAAAAATGCACCTTAAAAGCAGTATGTAACACATCACTTATCCATACCATGACAAACCCAACATGAAAACTGCAGTAACCAGATGAAAAAAGAGAAAGTCCAGAAATATACAGTAGTTCTGAGGCAATATCTCTTGTACTGCAACTAAATGCTAATGTTTTGAAAAAACACTGATGAAAAATACTCAATCTACATAAAGTGTATGGGTTTACTACAAATTAGAGCAATTCTGGTGATTTATCACTTTAAGCCCACTGTCATTACTAGGATCATACCCAGCATGGGAGAAAGCATATTATTGTCTTCGCCTCCTGAGTTTAAAAAGACATCAAGTGCTTCTTGGTCAGACATGTCCATTAGGTCCATCTGTTCCAGCATGTCCACATTCACCTCCATGGAAGACATACTTCCAATCGGTTCTGTAGTAAAAATAGCGCAATGAGCAAACTGAAATCAGTTACATGGTGTTATTACCTATAAAGACTTGAATAATTGCTATAATTGGGTGCATTAGTGGACAATTAAACTACATCTGGAAGGAGCACACCCAGAGAAGCTGCTCAGCAGCTATCTCAGCCCAATCCAAGGCTACTCTGTGCAGTCTTTATTGTGAAACTAATGTCCATTACTGGTTTTGTAAAACAAAACACTTTAGCAAAAATACCTATAGCAACAGCATGGTCAGAAATACTCTAGGAATGGGGCTCACGGGAAAAGATTGAAACTTTCCATTTTGCAACAGTCCTTTTCAATTCTACCAACTAAAAGCATTTTTAGAGAAAAAGACCACACACATTTAAGCACACAGTCACTAAAGGTCAATATACAAGGGATGTGGAAATTCAGAAATCAGGATTAATGTTCACAGAAAGCAGCCATTCCTCCTCCTCATTCAGTTAGACTAATAAATGGCAGTAGTATGAAAAACCCAGGCTGATGCCCGATATCTTATCTCAGCATGGGGATTTCACGTTAATTATTCAAGCAATTTACTTATTGTTGTCAATATAATACTGACAGCTCTCAAGGGAAATAAATACTTGGATGAGCATCTTCTTCCTTGAACAATAAGACATGCAAATGCAGACAGTAAGTTCAGGGGTACTCAGGTTTCCAGTTGCTGCATGTGTAACATCAAATATTACACAAACAGTTTATTGGTTTCTCTAAATTTAACAATTACACTGTTAAAAGCCTTCATAAGTGAACTGAGATGAAATTCTGTCATTTCACTGGATTTTTTTTTTCCAAATATACTATAGCTCTGTAGTTTTAAATGTACTGCAGGATCAAATCTTTCATTAAAACAGCTTCTTTGATAAGCATGGATTCTACATTATGCTAAAAGCTGAAGTTCAGGAAGTTAAACCCTCTAACAGAGTTGTGTGTCCAGTACTAGCCAGTGACAATGCCCACTTTTAGTCTAAGTGGACTGGACCTATACAGAAAGAAGACAACCCAACTCAGTTCCTTCCTAAGAGATTTAAATTGACATACCCCACTTCTCAGAGGGCTGTCTTAGCAATGCATCTAGAGAACCTTGCAGATGCATGGCTATAGCAGTCATGCAGAGAAATGGAAATCCTGGGTTGTATTTCCTGCTCTGGTATCACAAATGATAGCAGAACTGTTTTGGAAGCAGGGACAGTATCTCTACAGTTTTTCTGCTACATAAGTGATTTATTCTCCTGCTTGCTTTCTTTCTGGTCCTACAATCCCTGCATTTTGGTCCAACAGATGGATACCTCCCACATGGACGTCTATGGCATTCTTGTGCTTCAGCTAGTCAGGAGGTGCCAGACTTGAGTTATCTCATAATAAAGAGAGCTTAACCTGATCTCCCATGTCCTAAATCACACACTCCTGTATGTTACACAGACCATGGAAACAGCTACCACCTTGGAACTGTTCTGAAATACAACACTGAGCTTCCATCTGCACTTTTACAGTTTTCCTGAAGCACAATCCCAGGCTTTGGAACGCTGGTGGACAGAAGGGGCCACCTCCACCCACATCTTTATAGACATGGATGCACTCTTCAGCTGCAGAGAAAAGCACTATTCCACACATACTTCAGTGCTCTGCAATTTCTCAGACAATGAGCAGACTGTCTGACTAATCTTCTAAGGTATGTAGCTCTCCTGGAACCCAAAACTTGTTTCAAAAGCCAATCTGAAGTTTTGGTTCCACTGAGGAAGACTGGAGGCACTGCATCTGTAAGCATTAAAACTGCTTCTGACTGACCCCTCAACAGTGTTCTCCCAAGATGTGAGTTCGTGACTCACAAAAGGTATTTTAAAACTGTGTAAAATACCACAGAAGGTATTTTAAAACTTGCCTCGCCTCTCTGCTATCTGCAAGTATCCTGTAGAAAGATACTGCTCCATGTCCTGCTGGAAGGCTTCTTCAAAGAACTTCTGACGTTCCTTCAGCTTCATCTGCTGGGTGTGCTCCATATCCAGAACCTTCTGTGCGTGTTCAGCATCTAGCTCAGCTGAGTGTAAAAGAAACAAACAAATAAAACATTGCATGCATATCACGCTGACTCTCAGAATTTAAAAGCTACTGAACCCATTCAATACTGACAGATTGTTACTACAGACTGTTAACACAGGCTGTTATAAAAGAAGGCTTCTGCGCTTTGCAACTGTATTTTAAAACTGGCAGGATAAGAATACTATATTAGGCAGCATAACCTTCACATGAAAGTGATGTCAGAGCTATTTATCTTGAGGCAAGATGCAGATTTCTTGAACTGTATAAATGGCAACACCTCCAAGCGCTGTCCATCAACAACCAGGACTTACAATTCTGCCCCAAAGAGCTATCAGATAATGATGCTTCTGCTCTCATATGTACCAAATATATAACATTAATACTTTTAATTTAAACATTGCAGCACATTTCTACCACAACATAAGTGGAAAGATAGATATACACGTGCTTATATGTACATACATACAAATACACACACATACATGCGTGCGTGCACATGTGTGTGAGGTTCTGGTTTTGTCAGCCTTCAGGCAGACTAGAAAAATCCCTAAAGAATACCCTGCATGTCATGCAGGCACATATCCACAGAAGCTGTGACAGGAGGTAGGTGAACAGCACTGCTTACAATGACAACACCACGCAGTCATTAAGGAGAACGTACACGGGTTTCTCTGTATACAGCAGCAAAGAAAGTGCCCAAAGATGATGATACCGACACTAAAAAAGCAAAGCTAACTACCACGAATTACTAATGTGACACCAAGCAGAAAGGTCAGCTTGTATAGCTTGTACAGACATAGAGTGACAACTGAATTTGCTTATATGTATCTATTCTGGCTCTCCAGCAGTTCCTCTTTCCTCCTACAGTGAAAGATGTATTACGCTGGATATGATTAGAAGAACTCCTTCCCTCCTGTTTTGCTCCACAGGAGTCGCTGACTGGCCAAAGAAAAGAATCCAGCCAGAGCATTGTTAGATTATGCTTTAGGGGGGAAAAAAAAAGTCTTTTTAGGAGGAATGGAACACATAAACTGGAACCTTCCTCTCAGAGTTCTCTGTTCTTTTCTCTACACTGCTCTCAAAGCTCTCTGCTTACAATAAAAGGATTTGCTCACTGAGCTGCTGATGGAAAGGACAGGGCAGTGAGAAGAGCTGCTGGTCTTGTGTTCTACCCATTAAGGGAGGCTCCAACAAATACTGCTGGGTAAAAAATATCCAAGCTTTCACACACCAGACAGACACAGCTAGAATACGGCATTCACATGGATATATGTGAAGGAGTGTAAGAATATCTAGGACAAGCAATCATGTTAGTCTCCCAGGGTAAATATTATCTTAATCATATTTTACAATAAAGAAATTCATGAAAAGCATCTACCATTGTGGAGATTATTATCCAAATACATAAAAAGTTTTATTAAACCAGGCAAAAACATCAGAGAGCAGTAATTCACTCTGTTGTCTGCATCAAGGTCACAGATCATACACAGAAACAAAAAAGCTGTGATAGTTGCCAAAAGGAGCCGTAAGAATGGACTGATACATGAAATAGCCATTAAAACATCAGTAAGTTGAAATTTTTCTTTTTCAAAACAGATTTAAGAAGCAAAACATCAGTGTAAAATAAGGAAAGGATTTTCCTTTAAGTCAACAAGTCTTCATTATCAATTACATTGTGGTGTACGGTCTCTGGGTTCCCTGAAGCACTTCACTACAGTCCTGAATGATGAGCAATTATTAACATTGTGTATGATGCAGAAACGCCATTCAATTGTAATAATAAACGCCAGTGGCTCTCACTGACAACAGTAATTTCCTTTTCCTCATAATACATTCTGACAGTTTTGCACTCTGCACTGGTAGTTCAGGATATTTTTAACCCTAAAACAGAGATAGCATCCACGTAACATGAGACTGACACAACTCCTTTCTTAACACTGCCTAAAACCTTATCTTAACTACTGAAATTGTCACTGGCCAAAGCTAAATTATAACAGCTGCCTGCTGTGCTGACAAGTTCTGAGGAAACTCAGAATGCAACGGCTGAAGAGTTGTCATAGGCTTGCTCTCCAAAGTCAGTTATTGAGAGCCAACATCAGGAACCTGGCTGCACGATTTCACGCTCTGCCAGGTGTAATAGGAATTGCTAGGCTAAGCAAAACCGAACTGTGACATTTAGGGTTTCTGTTTGTTATCAGAAGCGATGAGGATGGCTAGATGAAGTTAACAGTCAAACACAAAGCCACAGAAAATGGGTGTATTGTTTGACAAAACTATTCAGAATTATATTTTCCATAATCCATGTGCAGTTTTACATGTTTACAAAACTCTAAACGGAGCCAGCACCAAAGGGATTCTAAGAAAGTGTCTAAGAAAGATCAATGTATCATCCATATACCATCATACACAGCTCATGTCCGCATACGAATTCTTCCCAGGATGCAAACTGAGACCTGACACACTTCATAGAATCACAAAATAATGTGGGTTGGAAAGGACCTTAAGATCATCCACTTCCAACCCCCTGCCACAGGCAGGGATGCCTCCCACTAGACCAAGTCATTCATGGCTTTGTCCAACCTGGCCTTGAACACTGCCAGGGATGAAGCATTTACCACTTCTTTGGGCAACCCGTGCCAGTGCCTCATCACCCTCACAGTAAAGAGCTCAAAGTACTATCACACTTTTCCTTTCACCATAAAATTGTACCTTTGAATGAGTAACTGTACCTATTTCCCAATCAACACTGCCATGTGCACAGCAAAAAGACACAGAAAAAGCTAATTCACAATGAGATGCAGGCTTACTGAAGTTGCCATGATAAACCAAATAAAAGGCAACTTCAGCTATACACCATGTCTTTTAAGAGAACAGAACTAGAAGTAGGCAGAACATTTCTTCCAAACTGGAAGCTCAAGTGCTGACGTACAGCCTTCTGCACCGCCGCCAGCAACAGCCCCACGGCCAGCCCACAGCTCACCTCCCCAGCAGTCACAGCACAACTGATGGCCTGCCTCCTCCAAAGACCACGCAAAGAGATACTGCTCGTCCACAAAACTTCCATCTGCCACAAAATCTCATTTTCTCCAGTGCTGCTGAACAACACACTCTCCAGAGCCTTGAATTCACCCTGCTGGCACTGAAGTGCAGAAGCTGGTTCTACCCTGGAACCAGTCACTCTGCCTGAAACAGCCTCTGGATATGCTCACCCCTAATGCAATGCTACACTGCCCTCACCTCCCGGAGCCAGGTGAGGATTTACCAGGAAGTTTCAGGGGATGACTTCACTTCTCCAAACACCTCAGCCTGAGAAAAAGCTGTAATCATCAAGTCATCATTTGCTTCTGCCTAAATCAGCTAACGGGACCTGGAAAGCTGTACCTGCCATTAAAAATGACTGCCCTGTGCTCTTAAAAGTTTATGAAAAACAAATAAACTAACCCAGTGCCCCAAGTGTAGTCCTTAATGCATTAATCATCTTTATGGGCACTTTCCTCCCTCAGCCTTTTATTTGGGGGGAGATGGGGTGGGGGAATCACCATCTAGTTGTACAAACAGCTACAAACACAGAAATCAAGGCAAGACTAGGAATACAACATTATTATTTGGTACAAGGTCCATGCTCTCCCATCTCAATTTGCATCTCAGCTGATTCTGCAGCCAGAAGCTGTGCTAAGACACTGTACTCCTATTACAAGATACAACTATTAAAGCCAGGACCTCAAGATAGATCTTTTTTCTTAATGACTTTATAAAATATTTTTATTTATAAATGAACTCTATTTCTGAGAACAGGCCCCTCCCACATCTTAAGCATTTGAACTGGACACTAGAAAAAAATCCAGACTCCAAAGGAACAAAATACAGTAGCTTATAACCATGTAAGTCAAGTATAAAGAGCACCATTTCCTGATATGGTCCATATGCCTGACTGACGCTTCCTACAAGTTAAAATTCTGCCACATATCTGATCAACCAAGTGACCATTTTATACTTTAATCTACATTATTATACATTTTTCAGTTATAGTTACAAATAACAGAAATTAGAAAAATGACTACCGAAAAAATCAGCAACTGAAAGCACTGGCTTAGATTGCTAACACATCCCTTAGACCGAATATGAAAGTGAAAGGTGTCATGTTGCCCAAATGGCAGCAAAAAATGGGGTTTTGGTGCTTTCATGCCATTATACAATCTGTTTACATTCCTTCAATTCATTTATTATGTTACTTCACATTCCTTATGTGAACTAGAATCAAAAATGTATCTGGTCTAAAGAAAGAAAGACACAGTAAACACAAAAACCGGAGCTTAGACTAAGTGCCCTTTTTTCCCCACCCCTCTATAGTTCATCCGGTCTTTGTAGACTCATTCAACCAGGCCATAAAACGTATGCAAGTGTTCTTCACAGGGTTTTTTGCTTTCATTGAAGGTATCAAAGTTTCAAGCAGTCCTCCACTGAACTCATCCTGGGTTTTTGATGTTCCTCCTGCACGGAGGGGTCCAAAACTGGACCCTGCATGTAGGCACGTTGCGTAGGGGAGGATAATCCCTTCCCTTGATCTCCTGGCCATGTTCTTGTTCACAGAGCCCAGGCAGCGGCAGCCCCCCTGCTGCCAGGCGTGCTGCTGCCTCTGGCCCAGCTCGCTGCCCACTGCACCCCCAAAGCTTTCCACAGAGCTCAGTCCCCAGCGGGTCTCGCTGCAGGGCTCCTCCTGCCTGCATGCAGCACTTATCTCTACCTGCTGAACTCCCTAAGGCTCCTGTCAGCCCACTCCTTAGCTTCTCTAGGTCCACGTGGATGGCAGTCCTGCCCTCACTGCATTGACTGATCTCCCCAGTTTGGTGGCATCTGCAAACTCAGGGAGAGGACCCTCCACCACCTCCTCCAGGAAAAAGACTTGTGTGCTGCTTGTTACCAGCCTCCAGGTAGAGTATGACCCATTAACCGCTCCCTCTAAGCCAACTAGCTATCCATCTTGTTGCCCATCCTTCCAGACTGTAACATCATAATTTGGCTACAAGAATATTGTGTGAGACCGTCAAAAAACTATTAGTAAGCTGGCTATTCACTGAACAACTGAAAGCCTTCAAAAATCAGAGCAAGAAGATCAAACCAGACAACTGAAGTCAGGCATTCAGCCAAGTAACTTTTCAAGTGCATTATAACTTAGCAACTTATATTTGCAACAGCCTCATTATATACCCTTTTAAGTAAAGATATCAAAGTGAGGCAAGACACTGGGGAGCACTTCAAAGAATGCAGTTTTCCTCAAAAATGTTTAAATTATTCTTGACAGAATTTAGAATGCATTTCGATAATATGACGGTGGAAGTTCAGAGCACTCTTGCACTATGCTTTACTGACAAGTGGGGAAAGACTGTTGGCAAGACTTGAAAACCAATTGTAAGTATGTGAATTGGGTGCACACAGTCTTTCTTCCAAATAGGAGTGAAAAGAAAACAAGTGAAAACTACAAAATTGTTTTTAAACACTGACTTAAGTCTATTTAAAAAGTACTTGTTTTTTAAGCAAAGGTATATTTAAATAGTTATAATTAAAGAAGAAATTAAGTCACTGCTCACTAAAATGAAAAGTCAGGATTTCACTGGACTTCAGTGACAGAAAGATTATTTCTGTAGGAAAAAATGTACATCGTTCCAAATGAGATTTATTGCCTGACAACTCTCAAAAGCCTGCATTTTTCTGCCGGGATATTTTGCTAAAATTAAGATTATAAAAATAATTTTTATTAAAGTATTTATTCATTTAAAAAGCAGTCATTAAAATGTATTCCTTGGTAATTTTTAACTATTGTTTTCATAGCGTGCATCAGCATATGAAAACTCTAATTAGCTCACAAATAATCTAGTCAAGAGGAAAAGCAAAGGTCTTACCAGTGCACAGAAATTATTTATTTTTTAAGTTGCCCAATAAGCAGTTCCAACCAGTTGGCTTACCTTGGAAATCCCCTATAAAAAAGTGCGTGTTTGAGATCCTTGAAAAATAAAGAATATGCCTAAATAAACATCAGAATAAACCACTGAAAATAATTGCCTGTGTATGCCAAGACTCCAGCTCCTAAAGCAGCACCTGGAGGAAGAAGCAGCTTCCGACCAATGAGACAGGAAAGACAGCTTGGGAAAAGGTTTCCACATAACTCAAAACTCTTATCTGGCTACCGGGAAATCACTGTAATTAAGAGATACTAAAAATAGGCTCCTGTGAACAGCAGATGCTTGAACAGGGTTCTAAAAATGTAAATACATACACAATTATAAAAGAAAATTCACACAAACTTCATAATCCTATGCCTCACAGTGTGTGAAAAGAATACTAGGACTTGACAGAACTAGGACCTTTTAGGTCAGCTAAACAAAAGGCTACCACATTTACATTCATTCTATTTTCAGTTTTCCTTTAGTGCTCTCCTACATTTAAAGCCTTGTAAAGTGTGACAAGGCCAGTGCCTTGCTACTGCGGATAAGAATACACCCGAGATATGGACAGACTGCACCCAGTTTGTGTTTGAGTTTTTAAACAGTTACTATGGCCCACATTGTAATTAATGTAGGTGTTCAGAGAAGCCTAGAGCATCCTAGGCCGTATATATGAGCTTAAATTCTTCTCCCTTGCCTGACTGTACTTTTTTTTTTGCAACAAAATAAACAGAGCATCATACATAGCAGCTATATGGCACACGGTATTCTTTAAACTGCTTTCACCCTTCTCTGTTCTCTGCAAGCTTAAAAATACACCAGCTGAGGACTCCTCTGAAAGTTTGCCCACAGCAGCATTAAGTGACTCTCATTTTAGAACTAGATCTACTCCGGTTCAGAAACAGTAAGAATGCTTTTGGCCATTTTGTTCCTAATAAAAACATCCTGAAACTTGAGTGTATTTGCCACCTTCTTGAATTTTTTGGATTAAAAGACAACAAATTTTCATGCCTGCAGATCTGGTAATCAGGAACAATTCTGGAATTGTTTTAATTTGCTTTAACTATAGTCAGAGTCATGATGGATATCCTGTTCTACAGCACATTAGAGGTTTTTTCCACACTTGCTTCAGTATTTTCCTACCTTCAGATGTGCAAATGTATGTCTTGCAAAGTACAATAATGTTATAATAAAGGTTTTAGTGGGGAATTCTCTCTCCACTCTCATCCTTGACTAATTCTGGGTTAACAAATCTACAGTCCACCATTTTTCAGTTTCCTCATTCAATTTCATTTATAGGCCCAAGAACACTAAGTGACAATTGCTGTCTTTCTAGAAGACAGGATTTAGCAACATGACTTCAGTGGGATAGAAATGAAATACCACAGACCCTCCTCAACTCACACCCGGACAGGCTCTGTTAGGAAGAGGGTCTCCTAACTCCCCTGTTCCTCATTTAGTTAGGTCTCTATCCAACTGATACAGAAGAAAAGGTGATAAGGAAAGAATAACATTAAACTGAATGTCCCTAGCATAGAAAGTAAGTAAAAAACAAACAAAATGGCAATTATCTGAGCTCACACACTTGGTTTTTTTTGCATCCCTATAAATCTTCCACTTATGGTATTGTAAGAACAATAATCCTGTTAGTAAGCTGCAAAGTATATAATTTCCCTATAAATAAACCTGACACACATTTTCAATACATATAGATTTTATTTGTGAAGACTCTGAATTAAACCCAGATTTGTGAATCTGCCTTTAAAATCTAGCCACACACTAGAAAAATTCCACTATTACAGAAACTGTACTTGACAACAGTTCAAATGACTCAGCACTAGTCCACTGTCATGAAAAGTTGTATTTAATGCATATGCTCTGCAATTATTGTTTTTCTGTCTTATCTCATAAATACTCATTTTCAAGTAGAAAGCCAAATCAACAGCAAATCTAAACCCAAAGTACTTATAATAGAAACCACAGCACTGCAGTATTCTATTCAGGTTTGCAAAAGTCCATGAAGCTGTCTCAAATAAGATAAATAACATCCCATCAACCGAGTACAAATTGACCTATCGAACAATTACTATTTTCCATTCCAAAAAGATAACCGCCTTTGCTTTGGAAGGCTTTCAAAGACAGCCAAATGGCTTCTGCTACTACAAGAATAGTGCTAATCTTAACCTTTGCACAACTCTGAGGTATTTGCCTTCAAGATCAAATTATGTGCATGCATTGATACATAAATAAATTACGAGATACTGTTTGCTGTCACAACAGATTGTGCACATGTCGAAAATATGGGTTCCACAACATGGCAAATCAGTTGGCAGGGATCAGCTTTTACTTGGCCTTAAGAGCACCATCAAGTGTTAGACCCTTGCTTTGGTGAAACTGTTCTTTACACAAATTATAACCATATTCAGATATGCAGAGCAACACCATTCGGCACTTAACTAAACCTTGCCTCAAAAAACTGAAGGTGAACAAATCATTGTCTTCGTTCCTACCACCTGAAACAAAACAAGGTGCTTATTCCACATATTGTTTTCAGAATAACCAGTTGTCTGATCTGAACATGGAATTTATACCTCCCTCTCCAAAGGGAGGGGTAGAGCCTGCCAAAGAGTCCTACAGGCTTTAGAACAAAAAGGAATGAGCTACAGATTCATAGTTGCAGTACAATTCGGTCTGACTTACTTTACATTGATAGTGACATATTTTAGACTTGAGGAGGAGTTTTTAAAGACATGCTTTAATACAAATCTTAGGTTAACATAAGCAGTGATTGCTCTACCAGAAACAGAAAAAACACCTTTCACACACACAAAAAAATAATCATGCAACCACACGCAAGGGAATTTGTTTTTTTCACATCTCAGGCATTTAGGATGCATTATGTAAACCAGATTTGATAACAGATGTGCTTTACAAATGTGTGTCAAATAGCACTGCACAATGCAGAAATATCTATGTCCATCAGAACTCTTTAAAGCATTTTTATTCAATAGTAAAGGAGACCATTTTACAAATTCAAATCATACTTGAAATATTTGATGCTGGGAAGCATTCCAAATCATCATTCCTCTCTCATCTGAATTGGTTCACCAAACTAAAGTTCTGAAAGCACAAAGCCTGAGGCTGTTACTGCAATCAACTGCAAGATCTGTTTCTTGGTTATCAGCAGTGCTTCTCTATTAGAGCTAAGAACATTAAGGCCTGGTTACTAAAAGTGGCTTTTAACAGAGCACATTCTAAACAAGCAACAAATGTATCACTTCAACAAATACAGATTTTGTGTCCAAAGGTGCGAATGAGATGCTTACCTTAAAACACAGGTCTACGTGTTTGGAGTAGATCTCAATCAGTATGAAAGGACCAGGGATTAGGAATGAATAGGAGAAAGCATTGGCAGGTTTTTGCAATTTCTCTCTATTTTAAGCTAAGTACAACGGGGCAGGGGGAGGGGGGAATAAATCACAAATTAAACTTAAGTCTTCAAGTACGCAGAACTGCAGGACCACTGCAGTGAAACCACTCTCCTTCTCACATAGAAGACTTGTGTGTTTACATTGTCAAAATTTCACGGCAGTAGTATTTTAAGATGACCATAAGCCAATCATTGTATCAGCAGCACACACAGAACACTTGAAGCACTTCTTTTTTCCTGACAACTGAGTCGATTTGCTCTTCCACTCTTCTGTCAAAACAACTTCTCCAACACAAGCAGAAAACCTGCTATTCATTCATCCTGTTACTGCTGGGTTTATTTTTTTCATTCTTAGAAATTAAGAAGAAAAAGGACCATTAGATTACAAACCCAGTCCAGTTCAACACTGTTCAATGAACATCACAAAATGAATGACACTACAGCGTATCTTTAGACATCCTAGTGGTAACTAAACACTTTTGTATGATACGACTAGGAAAACCGGATCTGAAATACCATTCACACTACAATCCAGCATCCAGAAGCACCTGAACAGTATCTACAAAATAACATGAGGGGACTGATTTGCTAACAGATAGCTATTAGGGATGTGTCACCAGCTGAGGAATTTTAAAATAGATGCAGTCCTGCACATTCACTAGACACAGAGTACCCGTTATGACAAACCAACTTATTTTAAAAATCCCTATATATTCTCAAATGTAAAACACAGATGCCACCATTCTTTAAAAAAATTGAACCTGTAACAGTGCTATTTAGTAGAAAAACTGATTTGCAACATTGGCATGGCATGTCTTTGCCAGACTTTTTATAACTGTAAGATAGATGTTTTCAAACTACAATATTCTCTTACAAAGGTGTTGTTCAACTAATGGGTTCCTTTCAAATTCTGTCAAATGGATAGTTACAACTATATAGGCACAATAAAGTCATGACAACCAAAACAAAAATCTTACTACACTTCAAACAGAACAACGTGGCTGATCATAAAGCAGTATTTTCAGAATATATGTCTACATTTTTATAGTCAAAATTTCTCATTTTCTATTATGGAAAGGCATTACATATTAAGAAACAGGGCATCTTATGGTAAGTGCAGAAATATATGTAAGTGTGTTTTCTTCCACTGAACATTTTTATCTTTAAAACCAAAATGGCTGTTGTGAAAAACAGTTTAGTGAGGACATGGACTGTGACTCTGAGGAAAGGCAATTTTCGATATGTCATTTCTAAGGAAAGGTTATCAAGTTTTAAATTTTTAACTAAACATTTTAAGCTTTCTTCCACGTGTCTAGTGTTCAGGTACTCAAAATCATTCCATTTCTTCATTTTATTTTTTACATGATAATAAATGGTCTCATACAAAGATCTCATACAAAATAGCTGAGACAAAGTTTCCAACTTGCCAAATAGTAGCTGTCTGTAAGTAGTTTTATTGTAAGATTTTTTTATTATTATTATTACCTTGAAAAATATCTAAGATAAGTATTTGCACATTAAAAAAGAAAAAAAAAGCCTTGAAAAGATGATCTGTTCCCACTGCCTTGGTGACTTAAGTTCTGCCTTCTAGCAGCATTGCTCTAAATGGTTCAAACTTACAACTGTAAAGGTTGTTTTTGTCTATAGTGTCAAAGCACTTCCTTAATTCTACTGCTAATTCAGAGCAGTTTCTGCAACTTCAACATAACTTTTTCTAAAGCATTTAAAGATAAACCTTTAAGAACAACCTCTATGACAGATTGGAAGAAAACCAAACCCCTACCTTCCCTACAGTCTGTAAACTATGATGGAAGAGTGTGGCTGGGTTTACTGTTTTCGTTTTTTTCAACCCTGACAAATGTTCCATGCTTTACATTTTCCGGGATTTCAATACTCCATACGGTAGCCAACATGTACTACTAATAGGAAAAGAAGCTAGCAGGTTACAACATATCAACAGTATTCAAATTTTGACTCTGACATTCATGCTTTAAAAGACAACCAGACTAAATTAGTGCATCAATATTGGCAAAGTCAATGGTGTTGCTCACCCAAACAATAAACGTGACTTTATGGCACTAGATCAAATGAACACTTCCACACCAAGAAAGCACTGGTGGCTGGGTACAAAACTAACTCTTCCAGACCAAACAATTCTGAAGAAGAAACTCTTCTGGTGTGTGTGTGTTTGTCTCATCTGTCTTCCTGCACCTGACACAGACTTGACATCAAATGTGAAATCGATAGCCACCATATTGTCAGTTCCAGCTAAAGCTGTAATGGCAACTGGGTTCACTCAGAACTGTTTTTGCAGTTTAGTCCTTAATTCATCAATGGAAGCATCAGGCATGAAATAACAGTGTAATCTGAACCTGTGCTCATATTCGCTTACCCTACTGTAAGAGATAAATTGATTTCTGAAGATTGCTATTTAAATCAAACTGACTTAAATGAATCCAACATTAGTTTTTCAAGTACTCTATTAGGCTGGTTTAAACATATTGTGCAAAAACTAACAGTTTTTTTCTCATGTGTGCAAAACCTAAGTAATTAAATTAATTGAGATTAATAGATTAATTTATTGGAACAAAATACAGCTAAAGAAGTTTTACTGGTTAACATAACTAACCAGATCATCTGTATCCTCATAAAAAAAGTGTACTTAACAACTAAGATTTTTTCCTTACTTGATGTTCACAGTTTTACACCTGCTTCTTATTAGGAGAAATCATTATCACTAAAGCAGTACATAACTTATTAAGTTTATCAGTTGCTCAGCTCAGCACCTCAATGCATATAAAACTAGAAGGGAGACATATACACACAGCAAACCAGGGAGAGGATGGAGCAGATGTGCGATGTTACTAATGCATCAGTGGAGCATTAAACAAGAGAGAAATACGAAAGGAAATGAGATACAAAGTCAGAGAAATGAAGACGGGGCGGGGGCGGAGGGGAAGGGCAGCTGACAACTCAGATTGCCAAACACAGCTAATAAATAAGATTTGACCCCTTCTTCTGGATTTCTCCACTCTGGTAGAGATTAAACAAGTGCTGAGGAGAAAAACAGTACTAACCAGGAGAGAGAAATATAAAACAGAGATACAGAAGGCTCAGCCATACTGATACCAAACACCAAGAACAAAAAGCCACTGCAATAAAATCGGCATTACTAAAGAAATACACACTACTGAACCTACTCTGTCAGAGGAAAAAGCCAAGAGACTGTAGGAACAATTACAAGTGAACGAAAAAGCACATACTGCGTGACCACCAATGACTAAACCCTATGCCTGTAGTAAAAACAAAGTGACAGATGACACCTCAAATACATAATCTTATGCAAGGAAACAAAGAAAACCCACCTAAAGGATGCACTGACATCAAAGTGACAGTGAGGAGTGAATCAAAAGTAGAAATTCAGGAAGCTGATAAAAGCAGTCATGAGGGAGAAGGGAAAAAGGAAGGAGGCTGACTGAAGAGGTAAGTCAATGTAATTAGGGCTGTGAAACCTGTAAAATAAGCTACCTATGAGATCATTCCTTCAACACATGCAGTTATATGAAATCTTTCCCTCATCCTCTCCCCGATCTTCTTTTCTTTCAATGCATGGATGTCACGCAACTCTTCAACATCTGCTGCCACATCCTGGGGCAGAAAGCACTTATCTATGCTTGTGCTGCAATACAGTATAAACTGAAGAATTAATTCCCCTAACATCTGTATCAATCAACTTCTGCCATTTGTATGCAGTTTAAAAACATTCATCTTAAGGCCAACCAAATACAGAATACTTAATTTATAATATTTTCCTTATCTCCTGAATATGTATAAGGCTCTACTAATTGCATTTTTAATTTTATTCTTCAGAATATTTTAGCAGTAATTAGTCACAAGTGCTTTAAACCCCACATGATGCATGCACATTTCCTGAGTAGTGTAAACAAGCAGCTGATTTCCAAAAAGGTTAAATTTCTTAACTGTCACTTTATTTCTCCAAACAAAATCCTCTCTGCACTAGGTGTCATTTTCTATAGCAATGAAAATTATATGGTATACCTTTACAACAGGTATAGCCACCCACACCTGTAACAATCCGAAGCATTAAGATAAACCATAAGCAGAGGTATACTGATCCTACCCAGCAGCCTGAGTAGGATCCTCTCTTTCATACCTAAGCTTGCATAACATGCATCTCAAAGGCAGAACAACCACTAGTTTTAGAGGAGGATATCATTAAAACACAATATGACTTTATTAAATATGAATTACTTGTTCACAACACATTCGGCATGACAGTGGGAAAACATTGCCTTCAGGCCACCATTATATCTGCCCTGTTTCCTTCTCCTTCTTCCGTCACCATACATCTGCTTTGTCAGCCCCAACAGCATCAAATTTCCATCAGCAAAGTGATTTGTTGCCTCCCATCTAAAGCAATCAAATGTATTTTTATCTGATACTAACACAAAAATAAAAATACGAAGTTTAAGATTTAAGCTTTCAACAGAAATTGAGGCAGAGTATTTCTCATCTCTTAGATGCTGCTGCAGACTCCAACACATGACACCACATCTGATTTCTCCAGCTTCATACAGGGAAGATTTCGTTCAGTCTTGAAGACCAAAATTTATTTTTTAGATAAAATATTAAATTTGACGGAAATGAGTTATAAACAATATTATGGGATCTATACATTTGATGCTTAGACTTTGTGATGCCTCTTAAAACACAAACGAGACAGGCAAGACGGGACAGTGAAAAGCAGTTGAACAAACTCCTCACAAGACTAACACAGGCCCTAACAGGGCTTGGCTGACAACAAACCTTTGGAACACAACTAACACCATGACCATGATGTCTTCCAAGACAAACACACTAGAGGCAGCATCTGGTACATGCATCACACTCATTATCCATTCCTGAATATACTAGAAATTACAAACAAGGACTTAGGTAGGTGTGAGAATAAACCAAGAAATACTGTTCTGTTGGTACAAGTATTTTCCTTCAGGAATGATGTACTAAGAAGGTGTTCATCAAGTGTTGAACTTCAACCTATTGTGATTCTTTTACAAACTATCAAATCTGCTTACAATAGTGACTAATGAGAACTGAAGCATGCACAAGGAATCACAGTAACATCGTTATTACCATTTCATGCTCTATAAAACAGTAGATGCTTCCTAAAAAGCCTATTTTGAATCATGCTTTCCAATACTACTCTTTTCACGTGTGCTTATATAATAAACAAGTTTCCCTGACAATATAGAGAACCATAGAATAGTTAGGGTGGGAAAGGACCTTAAGATCATCTAGTTCCAACCCCCCTGCCATGGGCAGGGACACCTCACACTAAACGGTATCACCCAAGGCTCTGTCCAACCTGGCCTTGTACAACACCAGGGATGGAGCATTCACAACCTCCCTGGGCAACCCATTCCAGTGCCTCACCACCCTTACAGTAAAGAATTTCTTCCTTAGATGCAATCTAAACTTCCCCTGTTTAAGTTTTAACCCATTACCCCTTGTCCTACCACTACAGTCCCTAATGAAGAGTCCCTCTCCAGCATCCCTGTAGACCCCCTTCAGATACTGGAAGGCTGATAGGAGGTCTCCACGCAGCCTTCTCTTCTCCAGGCTGAACAGCCCCAACTTTCTCAGCCTATCTTCATATGGGAGGTGCTTCAGTCCCCTGATCATCCTTGTGGCCCTTCTCTGGATTTGTTCCAATAGTTCCATGTCCTTTTTATGTTGAGGACACCAGAACTGCATACAATACTCCAAGTGAGGTCTAACGAGAGCAGAGCAGAGGGGCAGGATCACCTCCTTCGATCTGCTGGTCACGCTCCTTTGGATGTAGCCCAGGATACGGTTGGTTTCTGGCCTGCAAGTGCACACTGAAGCAAGCTCATGTTCATTTTCTCATCGACCAACACCCCCAAGTCCTTCTCCGCAGGGCTGCTCTGAATCTCTTCTCTGCCCAGCCTGTAGCTGTGTCTGGGATTGCTCTGACCCAGTGGAGGACCTTGCACTTGGCATGGTTAAACTTCATAAGGTTGGCATCAGCCCACCTCACAAGCGTGTCAAGGTCCCTCTGGATGGCATTCCTTCCCTCCAGCGTATCAACTGAACCACACAGCTTGGTGTCATCGGTAAACTTGCTGAGGGCGCACTCAATCCCATTGTCCATGTCAGCAACAAAGATGTTAAACAAGACCGGTCCCAACACTGATCCCTGAGGGACACCACTTGTTACTGGTCTCCAGCTGGACATTGAGCCACTGACCACAACTCTCTGCATGTGGCCATTTAGCCAGTTCTTTATCCACCGAGTGGTCCATCCATCAAATTGATGTCTCTCCAATTTAGAGACAAGGATGTCGTGTGGGACAGTGTCGAATGCTTCGCACAAGTCCAGGTAGTTGACATCACCTACTCTACTCCTCTCCATCAATTCCATAGTCCCATCATAGAAGACCACCAAATTGGTCAGGCAGGATTTCCCCTTCGTGAAACCATGCTGGCTGTCACCAAGCACCTTGTTGTTTTTCATGTGCCTTAGCATGCCTTCCAGGAGAATCTGCTCCAAGATTTTGCCAGGCACAGAGGTGAGACTGACTGGTCTGTAATTCCCTGGGTCATCCATTTTCCCCTTCTTGAAAATGGGGGTTATTATTTCCCTTTTTCCAGTCATCAGGAACTTCACCTGACTGCCATGATTTTTCAAATATAATGGACAAATATGTGTTTACATACGCAGTAAATACAATATCAACAATTGCTGCTTCAGAGAGAGATGAATCTAACCATAAGATGATGAAATTTTGGTCCAGAAGTAGGGGAAAAAAAGCACTAACACTTGATAATATATGAAAACTATATTTTCAAAATAAAACTTTTAAATTTAGTGCATTAGTCAAGAAAGCAGTAGGTTCATTACAACCAACCACAAAATATATATAAGATTATAGATTTTCATGAAGCATTCATTAGTTCCTTTCTTTCACTCAAACAATCCAAACTACAGGTGCCACGTAAAATGCTAGTTTGTCTAAATATTCAGAGTAAGAGATTTTTTAACAACATTAATCTGGTTTAAATAAAACATATGTGTAGATATATTTCATTAGTTTATTTTTATGAATTAATTTCATATATTAAAATCTCTATACATATGCAAAACCTGTAAGTCAATTCTAATAAAGATAAATGTGTAAGTGCACAAACGCACTGTACTCAACCTATTACAAATAATGTCAATTATGAACACCATTAAGTATTAGAGAGCTAGAATGAACTGCATTTTGCTAAAGAAGTTTGCAAGGTACTAGTTTCCACTTTTACCATTCAAAATAGGTCAGAAATTATACACTTGCATACTGCTATTATAATCATTTTTTTAAAGTGAAAACTGTAATCATAGCAGCAGCTATTGAAGACTGATGGCCTGCTTTTTCTAACACTAGCTTAATGCTTTCTCAATAGTAAACTGAATTATGATATTCAGCCTCAGGGGAAAAATATGTCAGAAAAAAGCCTGAGAAAGATTGCATTTTGTAAGCATGTATATATAGTAATGTATTTATAAATTAAAACAAGAAATGCTATTCTTAAACCCACAGGTAATATAACATATTTACAGTGAAGCAGAGTAAAATACTATAGGTCACATCTGATGATTCTGTTTGGAAACATGCCTCACAATCAGATAAGGAGATAGTGAGTTCTGCTCACATTTAAAGTGAAACTTCAATGTAGGGCATTTCACACTTAATTTTGCTTACATATTCTTTAAAAGTCCTCGGCATTTGAATAGATATCACCCTTCACCTTTATTTACCTATAGGAACAGATCTGTCACATGCGAGAGAAAGGCAGCAGTCAAATCAGCAGTACTGAAAGCATAACTTCCATCCATGGAGTCACCAAGGTTATATAAACTGATACAAGCATATTAATACCACTCCTCCCCTGCCTCCCGAAATACAAGCTGCTCAGCCACCCTGTCATTAACAAATGGTATCTTCAATTTCAGTGCTAGGAGAATAACCATCAGAACCCAGAAACTGAGCTACCTTCCATTCAAGAAGACATCTGGAGGTCAGAGCTGAGGGTTATCAGGCAGCACAGAGATGTACCATTTGCACATTCACTGACCCTGCTGAACTCGCCCTAAAGATGAATGCAAAACTTTCATTTTTCAGATCGCTCCAAGATTTTTGTGAAGATACGAAATAGAAAGTCCTGCAGTAAATCACTTCTCAGATGTTACACAGACTGGATTGTACCTAACCAAGAGATAACGGTACAAATGAACAACATGAACTAGCTGAGCTATAAAACATAAAAGAGCCATGTTAAAAGTAGTCGTAAAAAACGCTTCTCCAGGTAAACGCACTTTCTGACTTGCAGACTTTAACAATGACAGTATGAACTTGGAGCCTCCTGAAGTGTAAGACTCCTAAGAGAAACAAAATACTTGTCCAATATAGTCTTAAAATATAAAAAGAAATCACAGCGCAAAGAATTCTTAAAATAGAAGCTTGCAAAGCGCATTATACTGTCAGAGCAAATCTGTCTCCATCCTGCTAAAGATGCTAGCTCGGTGATCCGCATGTAACTCCACCTATCTTTTAGGGCAAAAACTGTCCTAGTACCACCGCTTGTGGGATTTAACGCAAAGTTCTGGCAGTTGCCCAAGAGTCTGGAAGGGAGAGCACACAGCATTTTCAAATTTTCTTTTTAGGTCATGACATAAGAGATCACACTGATGTCCACTAACACTCCATTTACAATACAGAGGGAAATCAGCAACTTGCACTTAAAGATAAAAGGAAAGCACTTCTAAAAACAGTGCTAGAGCATACAGAAGCTTGATGTTTATGCAAGTTATCGAATACTTTCCATAAAGCTTAGTAAAACATAAAACTGAAAAAACAGTTAATACTACATCGAATTGAAAACAAAGGGTAAGCCAGCATATTTTTGTCCATGGCAAAGAGGCATTCCTAGCAAACAGATGTTTTTAAGTGGAAACTTTAAGTGATATGAAAAAAAAAAAAATCTAACTTTTTTTAAAACTTTATCCTGTCCCCTATGCTTAGAATATAAAAGGGCATGTTTATTACGGAAATGACCAGACCACGCAATTAGAGGTCTGTGCGTTTTAAAGTCAGTAAGTGGGATTTCAGATGTGTTTAAGTCTTCTGGCAATGATAAAATCAAAACACTTTTCCATATTTTTCTCAGATTTCTCCTTTTGAACAAAGTTAAGGGTTACATACAATCTTGCAGCTTTTATAGGAAGTTCTTTACACCAATATTTGCCAGCAGCCAGATGCCATATTGCGTTCTATATCAAAAAACAAACTAAGAAGGATGCGCAAGGATATCACTGGAACAGGGATCAAATTAACAGAATATAGCAAAATTAACATTTTTATAGCAAAGCTTCAGGTTAGTAAGACTAAATTTATACCACGGACTTACTCATTCTCACCCTCTATAGACAGAAGAGCAGCAGTTTCCAAGAAACTCACACTCAACAGTTCATGAAATAAACTTCTCTGCCCAACAGATTTCAGTAAAACTAGTTCAAATACTCGTATGTTCTTCCTCCCCAGTAATTTCATAATTAGGGCAAGCCAGAAAACGACTGACACTAGACAAAACACTGGAGAGTATCACAAAAGAGACAGCATTTTCAGTGCTTCTAGGATTTAAGAAAACCTCTTTGCTGAATTAACACTAGAACAGTTTAACACAATTAACAATTAGCTGGAGGCACACTAATCACTACGAAACAAAACCCCCAAACTACCCCAGTGCACACTGGCCTTTCAGGAATTTTTCTCTTTTTCTTGATGATAATTCCTTCAGTGTGTTTACATGCAAGTCTTCTTGCCTCCCCTGCTCCATCAAGAAAGCCAAGCTCTCTTAGCATCTTGTGAAATAAACTCTCTTCTCCTAACTCAGTCATTTCTCTAACACCTCATTCGCAGCTGTCCACTGGAAATCCCATGACTGATCCACCCCTGCATGGTATTTCCCCTGTTCACAGTTGAATTAATCTCAATAGTCCATTTCTCAAGTGCGACTTCATGACAGACAGAGCTTGTTCTTCTGTATCATTTTCACTCATTAACCTGTCACTTGCAGATTTTTTTGGCTTGCTATTAACTACAAGAGGACAAAATTTATGAAGCTATTACTATCTTCTGCATGGTTTACTGCTACTAGAGTCACCTGTTCTTAACTGAATTTCATACTTGTGCTGCTGCCTGAAAAAATATAGAATGTCCAAGTTAAAGCTGAATTAGACCTAGTACGTATTTCTCAAAGACTAATATTAAAGAATCATACATATTATGTGTATCTGAAGCATAAGAACCATACTTGAAGAATGCTTTGCTTACAGAAACATACCAGACTGTTTCTTTCATTCAAAAGCAGCAGTATACATGGTAAAACTTCCATAGTACCCATAATGTCAATTCAAAAAGCATTTATTTTCAAAGTAATTTAAAATGAAAATGTCTTATCACGATTATTTCCTCTGTTGAACTTTCAAGGACTTCAAAGAGGACTATACAGTAAGAATACTGGCTTTTCTCATATTCATTCATGACATTTTTAATACCTTTAAAAATAATTAAAAATACCTTTAGATACTGTCTTGCATTTTTACAACTTTCCTTCTAAAACAAGTCTATTGCTCTTGGAAATCCTCAATATTTCAAAATTTCCATGAGATATGACTTAAAATACATTCTTTTGTTGGTCTACGTTAGATAAAACCTTTGCTGTTTTTTCTTCTTGTAGAGTTAGTCCACAATTCTTCCGTATGACAAATTAATTCTCATGTCATGAATTTTAAAACAGTTAGACTGAATAATCATTAATATGCAGAAGCAATCTTCAGTGGTGCAAAAGCACCCTGAACTGTATGCAGGGACAGTACAAGAGAAGAAGAGAGAAGTACCTATTCTGGATTTCTCCCCATTTTGTAACTAGCAGAAGTTGTCACACCAGTTAGGGCTCCCCAGATGTGCTGAAAACCAAGGACTTGGCTTTCTGTTCTGCCAGCCTTCCTACAGCTCTGCATCCAAAACATGTTCGGGTGTGATGAGAAGCAGATAACAAGTGACTGGCAGCACAATCCTCCAAATAGGTACCAACAACCAAAAAGGGAAAACACATATGCCACCCAAATCCCTAAGGTGGGTAGGCTTCCTCCAGGCACACAGGTTTCTGGACATAAAAGCTAAACTCGCAGACCTTTCCTGAGGACCCTGTGCTCCACCAAGTGCCAGAAGCTGCATGCGAGACTAATTGAATAGACAGCTCACAAGCACACTTTAAAACAAAGGTAAAAAGCCCACACTTCTAGTTCCACTGTATGGTTAAACTGACTTTAAAAAATGACATTATATCTATGGTTAAGGCTTGGGACAGTGGGTTCTGCAAATCCACAATTCCCAAATCACTGGTGAGGCACAAAACCCTGAGCTTACTGAAGTACCACCAGTTCCACTTCCTACCAATGTGAATGTGCAAGATACACTGAAAATTATCTGAAGTATTTTTAGTTGTCTTCTAAAGTATCTTTAGTTCTCTGTGAAGCGTGGGTTTTTCACTTTAATGATTGATAACCAGAGAAGAGATAATAGATCTATGAAGATTTAAGATTGCTATCCATGTTAAAACCCTCCAGAGCCAACAGAAACGTTGGTGCTCGAGGTCTGGAGTGATTATATAATCATCTAATTAAGCCAGAAACTGTTTAAAATGAGACACAGCCAACTATTTTGATCACGTCTCATTTATGCAACGTCAAAATAGGATTTGCTGCCTTCTACATAAAAGAAAAAAAGGGCTGAGTGACATCTCCACAAGATTTTTATTTTGCCTTAATCCACAGAGTAACCCAAGTGATTAAAAATGAACCAATGGTTCATTTTGTCACAACTGTCCTTTAACCTCTTTCCACCTTAATTCACTCTATTAGAAATATCTAACTTAGAAAAATTACCTACAAAAATGATTCACTGATTTTTTTAAATAGCTCACTTTAAGTATTCAGTTTTTATTATTCAGTGCTATTTTCCAAGAGACTATTAATTCACCTGCCCAGTAAAAACAAATAAATTACAAACAAGATGCTACGCTAGCTACAGTACTGGAAAACTAGGTTTGTACAGTTTCAGCTCTAATGCCCTGATACAATTTGACACAGCGTATGTAACACTCGGAAATAACACAGGCAGATTTTTTTTTTTTACCAGAGTATTTCCATTTTTATTCCATTTACTGACCAGGATAAAGAAACATCTGGAATTCTCACACATCCCCATATACACCTCAGCCATCTGCCCTTTCCATCTGAATCATTAAAACCTGAGCAGCACAAGTAGTTTAATAACACACTGCTGTGAAAGGTGTGACTGAGATGTATATAAGGGCATACTACAAAGAAGAAATAAATTATTTCTACTGCAGCATTTGAAACAATTCTACTATTTCTGAATGCTGTAAGGACCAAAATAGTATCATATTTATGGTATCACTGCAGAAAAAAATAGTGCCATGTGAAGGAATGTTAAAAACATATAATCTATTACTGTACAATTATTTAGCTACAAATCAAATTGATGAAATGTCTTTCATTTACATTTCTAATATGGAGTAAAATAGAAGCAGCATGACAAAAGGAAGAATACTGTCATTATGAAACTGTTCAAAAATTCATTTGCACCAAGATGCAGAGGCGACAAAAGCCTACAGCATTTGGTCTTTCAGCACTCCAAAAAAGTATTACATCTGATCCTGCTAGAGGGAAGCAATCTTTTTAATAGCAGGTAGATAAATATTTCTTAATTTGTCATTAACCTCAGCCTACATAGGTGGTAAGCAAATAGATTTTCATAAAAATATAATAAACCATTTTTAGGTTTGTATTACTTTTACTGTCACCAAGCTATGGAAGAAAATGCGATTAAAAAAATTATAATAATCCTGATTACTAAAGAAGTGATAACCTTTGCAGTATTAAGGTTGACACTACAGCTTCTACTTACTGCTACCTCTTTCCAGCAGTACTTGAAGAAGTGATATTGCTAAAGCTCACATTTCAGAAATACTCTCCAATTCTAATCCTTATAGTAGTATAATTTCAAGGTTGGCCCACAGCCCATGCACAAAATAGCTATTCTACTGCCCAGGATACAATTGCAAATAAGGAAAAAAAGATTCACAGCTGCACCACCATACCATTCACCACACTTCCATTTCAGTTTCAGGAAACAACAGTAAGAAAAAAAAGACAACTTCTGTCAATATGTACAAAGTAGTTAAGGATACAAAACAAATCATACCAGCACCACATATTCTGCTTGCATAGTGGTTGAACCACATTTAGCAGAACAGACAGCAAATTTTGCCATCTTTAATAGTCAACTATTCTGTCTAGATTTATGGAAAATAACTATTATGATAAACTATTTATATCAATACAAGTATAAAGGGTTATCCCATATCAGATGAATTGCTTAAAACAAGATACTCAACTTCACACTGTTATTTAAGATCTAATTTAATGGTCTGAATTACAACTCATAGATAGAGCCTTGATGAAGGCATGCTCCAACAGGTTATTATAATAATGTAACAGTTCTATTTACTATAATGATTTGGTCCTGGGCATCAACTGGAAAAAAAAATAAAATCCACGTGAATTGTAGCAGAAAAAAAAACACAGCTCTTCCAGTGGTTATATAAAGCAACGTATAAAGAACAGGAGGAGAAATCCACATCTTATTTCCATTTCAATTAATGCACAGTTCTAGGCATCATTAGTTACAAATTAACATCATGAAAACATTATTAATGGCATTATTAAGAACATTGTTTCATATAACATAGGGTGCTCCTATTGATGTAAGTAACATTAATTGCTTCATTTAAGAACATACATTTTAATCATTTATTATTTTATTTATCTGAAGGAAACTAAGAATTAGCATGACTGCATCTATACAAATGAATTTACTGCTCTAATTTTTTACATTTGTTTTTATCTTTAGATAATAATTCTGTCTCCCCTCATCCTCTGGTATCGCCCCACCCTCAGACAAGTCTGCTTAAATTTTGCTATGTATTCGTATTCTTTTACTAATTCTGATTAATATTAATGTGACAATAATGCAAAGCAACAGAAACAGATAAAAGCAAAGCAATAAACAAAAGCCCTGACAAAACAGGTATTTAGTCACTATTTCTTTCAAATTTGCGAAATCAAGTTGGTAATTAACCTCCCATTTACAGCACACCCTTTACAAACCAGGCAATTGTGGCAGCTGAGGAAATTAATTAAGTTTAATTTAATTTTGAATTTTACATTAACTTGGCAAATTAAGCTGACAAATAACAGATGTGATAATAAAGTTCCACCTACATGAATTCTTCTGAGTATCCTCAGGGGCTCCCGGAGATGACATGGCAGTAAGAAATAAGCAAGTAAAAAGAAACAGAGTCGTGGTCAAGTGAAAGCTCCAGTTACCAAGCAGCTTCACCGATGCACATCTTCACTGATGTAGAACAAAGACCAATGCTAGAAGGCTGCTTTTTCAAAGAAGTAATACTGTGACTGCCAGTTTTCAGTGGGTCACTCGCACACAGATGCATACACATGGATACTTCAACTCAGTGCCTTTCCAGAACCTGAGCACAAGCTACCAGCAGCTGGGCTGTACCAGAAATGCATGCATGTATTTGGGAAGGTACCACATGCTGCTAAATAAAGGGGTGATACAAAGACAGAAATCCTCCCAGCAGGTTATAATCTGATAACATGCAGTTACAGCATGTGTTTATTTGGCAGACAGCTTGAAGCCTTTGAAAATAATTTAGAAGCAAGGGAAAAGGTACAGAAGGGTTCCACATTCTTTTTTTATTACGGGAAGGTTCATAAAGCTCTCCCCTCAAATATTTTTCCTTAACATGGCTCAGCTCAGACATCCCACAAACCAGATCACATACTATTCTTATTTCACACATAAAATATTAAAAATCCAGGATGAGATATTAAGATAAATTAGGAGCAGTCTTCTCTACTGAAAACTGATTTTTTCCTATTACATATCCAGACTACATTTTCATGAAAAAATCAAAGCGTGGTTATGTAGTTAAAACAAATTACGGAGGCAGCATGCGACAGAGAATCTTCGGTTATGGGGACGTTGCAGTTACACAACGGTGCATTTATGTTTCCAAAACTGTAAGGCGTTGCTCAGAATTGGGAATGCTGATATGCGTTGCCTCTTCAGTTTAGGAGGGTGCGCAATGCTGCCGCAAACCATGATAGCCATAACAATTCCTTTTTTTTTTTTTACTTAAAAAGACCACATTTTGAAAAGCTTCCTGGTGACAATTATCAAAATACAGAGTACAGTTGTCATCATTAGAAGAAGAATTACCAAGAATGCATGGGCCTAAAAGACTCGTGTTTATTTCACTGATAAAAATAACATCATATATATCTACGGGAAAGATTAAAAGAATAATCATAATAACCATGAGATAATCCCAGCATTCAGTCTGGACTTAGGTAATTAAAGGATGAATTCATGTTAGAGCTGCAGACAAAATCTGATTCTATTTTTTCCACTTCAGTCATTTAAACATTATAGGCAATTAAAATATCACACATTTAAATGCTTATTTTCTACATAAACTGAGTATGACAAGACTTATCTTCCCATGAAATTCTTTCTTATTATCCACACAGTTAACTATTCACTCTGGCAATAGCCAGAGAAAATCTCTATTGTTGTGCTGGTCCTTCACCCCTTACAAAACCAGGATTCTGAAAGGCTGACTCCAGGAAAGGGCCAACTTCTACTGTAGCCAACTGGAAAGGTACTTGCACATCCAAGAGCTACCTTATTTTAAGCTGCAGTGATGTCAAAATGTTGTGATACATCTGACCTCCAAAAGGGCTTTTGACTTAGCGCAACACTAAACTGCAGAAGTAGGAGGACTCCAGGAAAAAAAATAAGCTACATAAATGAAGCAATATTAAAATTAATTGGGAAAATAAACTAGCTCCCTCAAAATACAACACAAGACAGGATGAAAGAGCATAAGGCTGCCACATTAAAAAACCACAAGATTCTCTAAAAATACATGTAGATGAATTTTAAAAAATGAAGAAATTGTTCCTACCCTCCACTCTTCCCCAGTCAGAATTAGCATTAAAAAAAATTTGATAAACACAGGATTTTAGCAGCATTGGCATTCTGTGGGTTATAGTAACTCATTGTCTGAATACTACTTTCAGGTGATAGCCATCACAAAATCCTGAAGTCTATCTGAGCAAAGATATTAGAAACAAACAAACAGCAGTACCAAATTTGCAGCTTAGAAAGTTACACTATGGTCACAATACACACCAAATAAAAAGTAAAAAAAGATTTAAAGCATTAAACACAGAAGCGGTTTGGCGTAACAGAACCAAACCATATCTTTGATCAGCTGAGTTGTAATGGCATACAGTATTTGTTCCAACGAGATCTGATTATCTAGTTTTTTCATAAATAACCTCATGTATCTATAGCATGCCTTGCTAAATATTAGATTTCCTTTAAAAACTCTACTCCCTGTTTACATCTTTGGAAATTCAGACCCATTTCAATATAGATATATACCTTAGAAATGGATGCCATCTTATGATTAAGATCCACCCTCGCCTGTACTGCCACTATCAAAGAAGCTCTGTTTTTTCCTCACCAGTGGAAAACTAATAAAAAATTGGTAGATGGGATATAATTCCCCATCATATTAGATTATTAATCTAGTTTACAGTGCAGCCAACCTTTTGGCAAAACATAATGGGAAACAGCATTGTTGATACAGCTACTGAAAATAAAATTGTAGATATTTTTCTTGCAGCTTAAATACACTAACCCCACCCTTTTTTCCCCTTTCATTGAAATGCAAATTCTATTTCTTGCATAGAAAATGCTGTCGGCCCTGAAGACTTGACACTTGTAGACATTAACCTATTAGGTAATAAATTATTTCCAGCCATCTGCAAAATAAATGCATACACAATATACTATCCTTTGTAGTCTGTTTTACCCCAGTCATAATAATTAATGCAGCAAATGTTTTGTTTCCTTGTGAAAGACAGTTAATAAATTTTCATGCTCACCTAGTGCCCAATACAACAGTGTTGCAATTAAAAAAGTCATGTTTAAGTGGTCAGCAAGATGCAAGCAATTGCTTTTGTGCCTTTTTATATCACATGCAACTTCTGTCAAGACAGAAAACTGAAAAATCTCACTGTTCTTAGGTATGTATTTATACCCAGAACAAGTTCTGAAATTATGTCATTAAGTCTGATAACACAGCCAAATAGAATGAGAGGTGTGAAACTCAGCATCGTCCACCTGCAGACTACAGGAATGTATATTTAAAAGCTTTTATGTTTCAGTGCTGGTGCTATCTGCCCCAATGTATAATGCTTTAATTATTTCTTGGGGAGGACTGAAATAATTAAAAGACCAAGAGTGAACCTTCCTTAAATTCCTCTATTTAAAAGAGTATTTTTTCATTATTTTTTAAAGGCTTGAAGTCCATACCTATTTCAAAGAAGGCAAAAAAGAGGACCGAAGTTACAAGCAGCTAGCTTTATAAAACATGTCCTGAAAGCTAAACAGATGTGAGTCTGCAACCCTAAAAACACAAAAAGCAAAATCAAATGTAAGGTAGCTATAAAGACACTTTATCATTTAGGTTTCTTTGCTATCTGCCTTAATCCTATCACACTACAACGAAAGACTTAAGTAGTTAAACTTATTTATCTTTCAATCAAGGTTTGACTACAAGTTTCCAAGTCTCAAATATTTCCATCGTCAAGAGAACCATCATCATATATGGGAGTCTTGGTTAATTCTTGCCACAGACAATACAGGACACTCAAAGTTGTAAGGTCCTCCTCTCATAGTCTACATGGGAAAAAAGCTGGTTACATACATTACTGACTAGAAATCTACCAAAATATTTTCAGCTCATAGCAAAATAATGAGGAAAACCCCTGAAACCTGAATATCCTTGGAATTTTTTACTCCACCTTACCTTTATTATAACAGAATTAAGCAAGTGTTTCCCAACTGTTTTCTAGGATGCCAAAAGAAGACTTGTCTTCTTTTATATCTGTGCTACAAGGTTTAAATATTGACAGTTTTGACCATAGTCACCTAAATAAATTCTAAAACAATCAGGGAACACCTGTAGCAGAAACACTGCCTATTTTCCGTAGTGTGTTTTGGAAGAGGCACCTAAACAACCAAAGTCACCCTTTCTCTCTCACTCAAATGAGTCACTGAAATGCCAAAATCACAAAATACAGCAATTAAAATGGAACTCTCTTTATTAACTAACTTGGTTATGGACACAGTTTGCCCACAAAAAATTCCTTACAGTAATTAAAAAACTTGAATGTCCCTAATGTTACAGACTCTGGGGCAGTATATTTGGAAATGTTAAATGGCTGGTATGATTTTCTACCACAATGTCATCTACTCGGGCTCAGAAGAAACATACAGGATTGTATGTTGAAAATTACAACTCAACTTCTAGAACAGCTACATCATTGAATGTACGAGCTTTGTCAACCGCAAGCTGCACAGATTTCCACTGCATACTACCCATGCGTCTAGAAGACAGTGTGAAGGTTAGGAAAAAGTTGCTTATTTTGACAGCCAGCAGAATACAGCAGGATAAAGAGGATCCACAGACTGGAAGAAAAAAAAACAACCAAAAACAACCCCAAACAGACAAACAAAATACCCCCCCCCCCAAAAAAAAAAAAAAACAAACCCAACCCAAACCAACAAAACAAAACACCCCACAACACAAAAAACAAACCAACAAAACAGTTGGACAACTATTTGTTGAGGCGAGTAGATTTTACAAGAAAAAGAACAAAAGGATAGAGTCCAGAGACTGCTACAAATACCATGTGCTCTTAGAAAACAGAACAGTGAAAGCCAGGAAATTAAAGTTTAGATACAAACATTTAAGTTAGTGATGAAAGGACTGGAACACTGCAACTTCAACAGAAGTATCTTAGATGCATAAAGACGGATGACAAAAGATCTGCATATCAAACGCGACCCAATGACTTAACCTTGAAAAGAGAAGCAAGACAAAACACCTCTTTTCTTTACCAGCCTCATTCTCAGAAATAGTATTTTAATGGCAGAGGGGTTCAAACCAGACGATCTTTAATGTCCCTTCTAACCCAAACTATTCTAGGACTCTATAAAGCTCTCAAAACTTATCAGGACTTGTTTGGGAGAGATCTCTGATGCTAAAGGGCTGAAAACCTATTTTGTTGTATTGTAAACAGAAGTGCTGAAAATGGTCATACAACTTGTTTCCCTGAGCTTGAATGAAACTAATCCTATTAAAGCTCAGAAATATGCATGACTCAGCTGCCAAAGCCATGTGCCTATCTGCTCTTACAAAGTTTTGCTACCTTTCATTGTCCAAAAGCACTGTGTTGCTGATTTCTAAATGGCCTCTATTGCTTTTGCTTTCTATCCAGAAACAAACTGAAAGCCTTTAATCCTAAACATTTGTTGGTTGGTTGTTTTGTTTGCTGTGTTTTTTCAATAAAAATGGACTTCTATTAAATTTTAAAATCTATCATGTATACAGTTCCCATTTGGATAAAGTCTGAATTAAAACTCAGCAGGATATGTTACTATAACTGAGCATAAGATAACATAACAGCATAATTACTCCTGCAAGCACTTCTCCAAATACTGAAACTGATGCACGCTAGGAAGAAACTTGCAGGCTACTTTGTATGGCATGCCCCATGTTTTAATTCATTAATCCATCATCTTCTACAGCAAAGCTTTCTGAAAGATAAATTACTAAAATAAATGAACTAGGCAACCTTTGCGATGTTTTGTTCTAGAACACACACTTCAGGTAGGCAAACACCAGTGCTGTAGCAGTATCAACAGAGACACCACGCAGTAACTTCTTCAAGGAGATACATTTAATATAAAGAAGCAGGAAAGCTTCTAACCTTTACTTTCTCAGCATCACAGATTACTAATATGTTATGCTTACATTGTAAAGCAAACCACTGAGGTTGAAAGAAAAGAGACTGGAGAGGTTTGTCCTGCCCCTGTACACTATGTGTACAATAAACAACACAGAAGAAGGTCTGGCCCTGTAAACAGTCTTAAAGGAAGAAAAAGAAAATCTACTTTTCATGATGAAAGAGAGTACGATCTGTAATATGAATGTAAAAAAGGCAGGAACAAATTCTAAAACAGTATCTCCACTGACAAATATAAAAATAGTCAATTATTTCTTTAAACAGTATTACATACTTTTTTCATGCTACTTTAAGGCAGTAACATCAATGAGCAAGAGTGTTAGTGGATTCTCAACAATTTTTACGTGGTGCAAGCAGGTACATACTCTGAGCTTGCTTTGAGCCCTTTCTGGTATCCTCAAAGAATATACCTATAGGTCAATAAATTACCACTTTGTACCTTAGTGCACACAAAAGGAAGATCTAAATGAAACGGGAAACCATTCTGTATCTTGGTCATGTGAAAGTTGATTTTGTTTCAATATTAAAATAAGTCTTTGGTAAATATTAGGTATCCAAGGATGCTTAAAATGTTTATAAGATTATACACCTTTGAAGATCTCATAAATGTAGTGGTCCCATCCAGACTACACCTAGTGTACCTATGTATATCTATACATACACAAACCACCAGGATAGTAAAGTTTTAAAAGAAATTTGGAAGACCTATGAAGCCCTCCACCCGCCTTGCAAGTCAGACCTGCATTCTCATAGCCAGAGCCAATATTTAATTATATATATCATATATATAAAGTAATTAGAATATAGTATATAATATATAGTAATTTCTATTTTTTTAATGAAAATGATGAATCACTGAATACAAGTTTCAAGTGATCCTCACAGACTATACAATTCAGTTTCTTAATTCCAGTAAAACTGACTTTCTATTCTGAGCAAGGCACGAGAACTCCGTACTGGTGAACATGAGAATTACATCTGGACTCTGAAAAAAGTGCACACAACCCTCTTTTTTACTCCCTCTAGCAAACAAATTTAAGGAATGTTTTTGTGGTACTTCAATTTCTACAGATTAAGACAGAATGAACTTATATACTTATGAAACATTTTTATGCAAGACATTTACCATACTTAATCTGGAAGCCAATGCTTTTCAGCATATGGCATTCAAGTTCACAAAGAACAAGTTACTATTATGAAAACTGGCATTTCTTGTCTTTTCCATTAAACTGCCATTTAATGTACAATGGTTTCAACTGCACATGCATTGAAAGATGCAAGTGTATATTAAGGTATTTAAAAAGATCTTTCCCAGCCCCTGTGCTGTGTATTCTACAAATTGAATGTTTATGAACACATTCACTCTGGACAGTTATGGAAGGAGCAAGTAGTTGAGGACGTTAAGTCTATATTTGAAAGTCTATACTTGTAATATCATCTTGCAATGAATCATCTACCCAACTAAACAGATTTCAGTTGGAACCAGCCCTTCTTGAATACAGCAAACCAGAATTGTAAGCAAGATAAGATCTTAGCATAAAAGCTTTACATAATGGTACCAATACTTCCTCATCTCAACTTTAAAATGTCTTAGGTAACGTACCAGAAGTATTTGGATTTTAGATTGATGTATCACATTGTTAACTTACATGTGCCTCCTGTGTTTGCTGCTGTCTTTTCCTTCTTCCATGTCAGTATTTCTGTGGCCATCTACTGAGCTATTTCAGCATGCTCCATCAACCAAAACTAAAGTAAACCAAGTGACAGCTTTTTGTACAAATCTAGAGAGCCTTGGAAGTAGCTTAAACCAAAAAAAGCAGGAAGGAGCAACCAGTCAGACTAGGGAAATCTGGTGTAGCACAAAAACATCTGTCACTACGTAATCATGAATCCTTCACAACCAGGAAGATCTTACTGTCCTTGTTTCTAATCAGCTGATGAAATATATGCCAGATAATCAGAAATTGGCTGAAGGTCCAAAAGGCTGAAAAAAGACTGACTGAAGCCAATCTAATGAACACCTCTATTTCATAATACAGCATCAGAAATTACAAATAGCATCATATCTGAGATAGAACAACTTAATAAGCAAAAAAAACTTAAAAACATTTCCTCCACGTATGTATTTCCAAACAGCCATGCAATTGCTGTTCAGTATTCTCAATTTCCTCAGAAAATGTCAGGCAAGACAGAGCAAGCCAAAGTCAAAATACAGTATCTATTTTAAAGTATGTTCTTGCTATCTTACAGAAAAAAATTAGGCTTGCTTGATATGATTATTCTTGAAAGTTAGCTATCACTCTTCTCTCTTCATTCAGGTATAAGCTTCTCCATTAGTTTATTGTATAAAAAGCCCCACAGAAATTCGGCTGTTATTTAATATCCATTTAAAAAATCTGTCATTCTGTGCTTTTCCAGCATTCCATTGCTTCTGCCAATTCTTCTGAGTGTTGTGAGAGTAAGTTTTATCAGTTGGTTCAAAACTGTCCAACAGACCTAAAGTATCCTCTAACTTGGTCTTTCTTTGTTATAGCATGAGATCCTACTTCTTCCCATTCATATTGGCTGCATTAGCCACAGACTGCAGTTGAACTTTTCAGTGATGATATATGCAAAGACCTTTACTTTTTTTTTTTCTTCTTCTCTTGGCATCTGTGTGCAATCTTCCCTCTGTAGTAAACTAAAAACCTTCTCTTGGCTATCAAGACAAGCCTTTGGTAACTAGGATTGGAAGTGTATGTATGCCTTTGTATCTATTACAGAACCAGTTACATAGTTTGCTATTAAATTCAAGGTCAACACATAGCTATCACCTTCCTCTTCCATTAAAGTAATAGACTTTGTAAAATAGTTTTACAATCTCTACTGTAAAAACAAGCAGCGAAGACAAAAATAATTCTGGAAAACATCCTCCTGGCTTCCAGAAACTTAAAACACCCAATGAATATAAACAAATGAACAAACAGATTCACTATTCTCACAAGCGCCAGGTACTCCAAAGAAGTTGCCTTGCTCTGGAACAGAATGAACCTAGCATTATTGTTGGTTTTCTAGTAAGCTAGACTGCGTTGAAAGCTATCAAATCAATCAAAAAAAGGGTTGTTATGGTAAGCTACGGATAAAGTGTCATTTTATATAATCTGTGTTGCTTGTCTATTAGTGTTAGTTTTATTATTTTCCTTTTTCAGCATTATGTAAAGATGAGAAAGTAATGAACTGAAAAGGCAGTTGATAGAAATGAAGTTGATAGAAATTGCCATTCCTGCTTTCAAGAGACAATTAATTGACGGAAGTCAATGTACTTGACTTCATTCTTGTAAATAAAGACTAGTCACCAAACCAATCACACCTTATTACAAGCAAAATATAATAGCAATAGTCAAGCTGATAAAACATTTATATTAGTAGGTAGAGTAAACCTGAATTTAAGCTCTACTGACAATGATGCTTTCCCTCTACACACCACAGACAAAGAAATAGTACATGACAAAATTTCTAGCCACTGCATATTATTTAGGACAGACATCGGTATGTTTCAACATGTATAGCCATCAGTTTGAGCTACAAAAATTGTATTTATCTGGTACAACAATACTGTGAAGATCTCCTAGAAATACCTTAAGTCTAGCAAGTAATGGCCTGTGACACATGTCAAAAACACATTCATGCTAGAAAAGACATCAACTGGTTGAAGACAAAGCCCTTAACTTCCAAAACTGAGCACCAAGGGAAAGGCTTGAATTAGATCTCTGAATAAAATCTCTGAATAGAATCTCTGAAACCTAGCTAAGACAACAGAAGTTAAGGCAACAGAACCATCTGCGCTCTTCCTACAGTTATGACTCTTCCAAAGAAACCAATGACAAGAGCAGGTAAACTGAAAAATAGCCTGCTGGATTGACATAAAATATCAAATGTAGAAATGGCACAGTTCCTTACTAGTTTAACTTAATACAGGAATTACTAACTCTTGCAAACATTCAAGTATAAAATTAAAAATAGAATTTACCTTTGAAGCTCTCAAGTTCCTTCCTGTTGGAGAAAAGCAGAATTAAAAAAAAAAATGATTAGATAATACTATATCTAGATCTACAGGAGGTACTTTACACAGTTTAAGACTCATTAAGAGATGAAAGCCAAAGTATTTGATTATCATCATATATAAGGGTAATATTACTAAATGTGTTTATCTAAAGCAAACACAATCAACCTGTATAGAAATCAGGCTAATAAACGTGCAATTATACAAATACTGTCCATTTATATCTAGCCACAGAATTTCTAGATACACTGCTGCAAAACTACCCAAGACTTCCTAAGGCTCTACGTACTAAAACATGCAGTACTTAGCAGAGCTTTGCCAGTTCATAGCACAGTGAATATTAATTGGTGTTTCATTTGCATCAATGGTATACAAAACCATTTTGGCAACCATGAAGGAAAAAAATGTGACAATATCACTCAGCTACAACACACTTTGAAGGCAGAGGCATATAGCAACACTCCTCAGAGTTGCTAGAGGACTTCAAACTACAGAAAGTGAGATATAATCCACAATACTCATGTTCCAACTAAGAAACTGTGCAGACTGCACATTCTGAATTTTGAAAGCAAAAAATACCCTAATCTACCAGTTGTCCAGATAAATTACTCTACTCACTATCAACAGACTAAGCATGCTTCAGTCATCCTTGAGTCATCTACTATACACACGGTTTCACAATATATATGCTATACCATAACAACTCGTTCTCCTTCTTAACAGATGATGCAAGTCAGAATTTATTTGCATCAGGAACTGACAAGACTGTTTTGCGCCCAAAACGATTTCTTTTCTAAGCAGGACAAAATACTCTAAAAGAAGCAAGAGAATACATTTACCTCCACATTTTCAGTGAACATCACACTTTTGTCATCAAAAGTCAGGTTTTTGAAAGAATGGGTGCTTTACCAGGAAATAAGCTATAGTGTGATTCACCGTAGAGAAGCCTGTTACTTGTAACTTCCTGTGAGTATATATTTCCCTTCCTGCTTCTCCTACATCCCTTCCCCAAGCTAGTTTATCTCTTTTTTACTAGAGAAAAAGAAAATCTACCTCACAACACTTATGATTTGCAGATTCACACCGTAATAAATGTTTCCTACCTAAATATAATTACGAAATTCTTAAAACACTCTCACAAGTTGCACTCATTTTTCAATAATGGCATACTAGCTGAGAAAACAACAATCACAGGAAACGCTTGTTTTCCACAGATTGAAACAAAATCTATACTGAGGAAACATCTTGTGAAAGTAAGAGGCAAAAAAAAAAATGCTACTTGAGCCTAAAATCAGGAGGACTTACGACTGTTGTCTCCAAAAGGGAAGAATGAAACAATTACTGTCGTGTTCAAACAGATTAGCAAACAAGACGGTAACAGTATCCAACTGACAGTGATATTCATTGCTTTTGCCTAAACCCCCAGAGTTTTCCCTTTCAAAATCCATCAACATTTTTAGGGTCGATGCATTTAGATGCTGTCACTATATCCATATATATAATTGCCATTTGTTAAGAAAGCTGGAAATGAATATTTGCCAAAACTTATTTTTAGAACACGTACGCCTGAAAAATTTAAAATATCTATGTTAGCATACAGTGAAAATACAGATTTGGCATCTAAGGATCTGGATTTCCTAGTAGCCCTACACCAATTCAGATCCAAAGCCAATATGAATGCATCAATCACATCTTGCAGCTTCTGACAACACTCTTAATATACATGTTAAAAAACAGGCCTATTGAAAACATGTTCTGCATCAGCAACATGGAGGATTTGTTTTTTATTTGAGTTATCCAAATAAAAACTTGAAGTTTTAAAATTTTAATCTTAAATCTTATTCATCAAGAGCTTTGGTATGAACCAGGCACTAAAAGTAGAAAGGAGACAATGGCTTGTAAAGACACTGGAAAAACCGATGGCTTAAGATAGTCTCAGCACGTTTTCCAGATGTGTAACTACAAAGTTCCAGACAGATGTACACAAAAATTGTATTACAAAGTATGACATTCCTTTATAAGTAAATAATTTTTATTTATTGATAAACTGTCAGGAAGAAGATACCTCCTATATCTTCTCTAATAATCTAGAGACAAAAAAATCATCTGCAGAAGTAAATACAGGGAACTTACATTAAGAAAAAAACTATATATTTGTAACACAGACACTCTATAAAAGAAAAAGCAGTTAGCTTGAGTAATCACAGCAAAAAAGATTAAACTGAAAACAGTTCAGGAAAACAAATCATCTTCAAAATGAAGTTAAAAGGCAAGCAGGAGGGAAAACCTGAATTGGAAGTAGGACTGGTTGAGTAGTTAGGGCCAATTACTACTTTAGATCTCACCATACTAAATCACCAGCTTTGAGTTTTGATGTTTGATATTATGTTTTTGTATTAGTTTTTATTTTAAACTGTTCATTCTTTGAGATAGTATTTCACCTTAGTTTTCTACAAAAGCTACTGCAGCAGAGCTCACCTTTGATGGATAGCATACTAACAACATCATACTAGAAGATAAAACTGCAGTACAATAAATCATCTCACCAGAAGAGTTATGCCAAATGCTTCAGCTCAAAAGTGTATTACCCTAACATGTATTCTGCAGGAAAACCTAGCCTTCCCCACTACCCCATTTGTTAGGTTAAGGCAATTGAAAGCTTCCCACAGAAAAATGTCCCTGAATTTTATAGAGTTTTCACCCCCCAAAACCATGCATTTCTCAAATGCATGAGATATTACGTTATTATCAGAGAGAAAGCACACACTTGCCAGAACACATGAAGGCTCTTGAAGCCTGGTGGGGGCTGCTCAATATCCATTCCAGATTAAAGGAACTCCCATACTGAGTCTGACCACTCATCAATACAACCTACTATTTCGCATCTTGACTATATGCTTTTTTACTTTAGCAACTAAATTTAGGTTAGTGCCAACAAATCTGGCAAGTTACAAAACCAGGTTTTAGTTTTTTTACAGTTAAAAGTAAGCTTTCAGAAGAAAGCACTTAATAATTAATAATGGTTTTATAGTATAATTTACATATCTTCTCTCAGTGAAAGATTAAGTTTAGTACCACTGAGCAAGAAAAAA